>NC_066583.1:162504562-163128312 GCF_024323335.1 Lathyrus oleraceus
ATTTTGAAATACTAAAATTTGAATCAACCCAATAAAAAACGTTAAACATAATCAAACTAAATTGAAACCGTAAAAAATGCATTTAATTCGGATGATTTTGGATCATTTTATAATAAAATCGCACGCTTTGTTTGGTTTGCGGTTTGTATTATTTCACTTATCCAACATTCAACTCAAAACTTAAATCTATTATGCATTAACTTTACAAATACTCTCTTACTCACACTGCTTAAACTTTTAGTTCCAACCTTCTTAAATCTCTCATAGTAGTATGGCGCATTCTTCTCATCTTCTTTGTCATGTACGTCTCATCTCTTCTACTATAATTTCTATTCTCTTATGTTATTTCTTTTTCAAATTCTCATTTTTATATTATTGTTTTCTCTTCCAATTACATTTTTATTGCACATTTCTTCTCTAATCTCACATCTCTTATGTTTTTTTTCTCTTCTCTAATCTCTCATCTCCTACATTTTTTTTCTTTTTATTATAATATTTTTTATATTTTTTTATGCTACTATTTTTTATTTTTTATTTCACTTTTGTCTAATCTTTTTTTTGTATATTGAATAAGAAGTTTTTGTCTAAATATGATGAGTTTTGTTGTTATTTGGTAATGTATGAATGACTAAATACAAAGTTATGTTGTTATCTATAGGTGTATGTATGGCTCAATAAAATAATGTAAAAAAGCGAACCAACCAATTCAACCCAAACCACATTGGTTTAGTTTGGTTTGGTTTTATTTCTAAAATCCAACCGAACTACGTGGTTTTTTTTCTCTTGCGGTTCGGATGGTTTTTTACGTCAAAATCGCCTAAATTGCACCGCGAAGACCCCTAATATAGCCTAAATTGCACCGCGAAGACCCCTAATATAGCGCGTGAAATGCTTATATGGGATAACTAGGTTAATAACTTAAGTTAATTGTAACATGAGTATCTATCAAAACTCTCTCTTCTATCAAATTTGGTGGATTTTCTCACGTAAATTGATGTATATTTTGATGATATTAAAGTTAATAAATAAAATATATCAACTCAATTGTTGTCATATCACTTATTACACCTGGGGCTGGGGTTAAGGTCAGGCTTATCAAAAGGAGATTACAGTTCAGCCTATTTAAATAAGATTTATTTATTTTAAAGAAAAGTCAGACTTGCATTCTATGGTCTGAACTATTTGAAAATCACATAACAAAGATATTTTTTACAATGAAAGTTTTACGTTTAATAATTGGATGTCTACGATAATTAGCTTCCCGTTAAAGTGGATTAAGGTTCGTTCTTCGGGTTTCTTCATTTCTCTGATTGACTGGGGATGGGACTCACACAAGTGGCTATGCATTTAGGGGTTGTTGGATGGTTACCTACCATCCTTTTATTTTGTACAGGCGAAGATTCTACCTTCTTTCTACTTGATCTCTCCAGAGGTATGTGAGCCAGGAGATTCAGGATAGTCTTGACAGCGTTTTAGGTCAATTTGTGTTTTTCTTGAGAGACAGTTTGGGTGTTTTCTTGATTTTTTTATTTGGATTCCGCTCTGGATTCTAGTCAGTGTTTGGTTGTTGTTCCTGAGTACTTATGGTGCTCTTAACTTTATTTGTATTCTCTTTAACTCTGAAATATTTTGTTTTTAATATGTGGCTTTTATTTTGCTATTAAAAAAAGTCAGACTTAAATTATGAAAAAGTATGTTTAATTAAATATGTCATACTTAAGCTATCAAAATTGTGGTGGTTGTAACCACACATTTGATAGCACAAGCAAACATCTTATCACAACATGGAGATAAATCATGAACAAAATAAATACAACCTAAAATACGAGGGGAAACAATATATAAAAGGTTTGTATTGTGTAACAGAGAATGGGGAACCTAATCATTCATAACAGAGGATGACATTCAATTTATTAAGTACCTTATGGTAAGAACAACGTAAAAAAAAATTGAGAGGTAGATTGACATTTAGCAAAAGGATGCGAGCAATGTCAACAACTTATCTATATTTTCTTTTAGTGACACCATTTGGTTGAGGTATGCGTCGATAACTAGAAATAAAAAAAATGAGAAATATTATTTTACATTGTCATTACATAAAATGTGAATAGTTTTTTCAAATAATGTCATAATTTTGGAACAAAAAGGTCTTTCAAATGTTAAATAACTCAGAACGGTCTTATTAAAAAATACTCAAATACATCCGGAGAAATCATTAATACAAGTAAAAAAAATATATACCTTAAGATAGAAGGAACATGATTACGACCCTCAAACATCAAAATGAACAACATTAAAAAGAGACATAACTTTGTTATTAACACGACTTTTGCAATTGTATATCTAATAAAGTTTATTATAGTATAATGTGTTTAGAGTAAATGTATATCATGTAGATTACTAAGATAGTAACCCTAATATGTGGTGTGAATATTGTAATCTAAAGGGTGTGATAAGGTAATTAAGGGTGGTCTTACCTATAACACCCCAAATAGGGATATCACATACATATATATTAGATAAAGAAGTACAACATGGTACATATGCATAAGTAAATGTCGGTATAACTACTACACACAATAGCACATCGGAACAAAACATGATCAACAAAGTCTTCAGATCTTTAGGTCATCTTGCCTTTACCTTTAGATTACTCGAGCTACCTGAAATAGTTAAACATGGGGTGAGATACAACTTATCTCAGTGAAGTTCGATCCAAACCACAAATCCACTCTGCCAAGGTATTCTCAATTCAAAATATTCATGAACGAAAAAAATTATTAACTCCACATATCTTATAATTATGCAAGTACGGGGACTCGAGATCCTAAAGATCTCATGTAGTGTGTGTGAATATCACTACTCGGGTACATAACCCATTTCCTACCTCGGGAAATAACGACTAAGAAGATTCCAAAATGAGCAAGGAACGTCTTTCCCCGACCACCGCCTCTTACATGGGCCTAGTTACGGGTCACAGACTCCCTTCACTAAATGGAACATCTCTCACTGGTTGCTTCCTCTCATATGGTCTCGGTCACAGGTCACGGAAGTCCGTCTAGATATGCAATGACCTTCCCCGGTCACTATTTCTCATATGTGTGAACTTAGATCACAGACTTCTAACCAAAACTCTCCCTATATTGTAACAATTCCTCATGTATCCCAAGTGAGCGTTGATACACTTACCAACTAAGGTATCTTTACGTGTCAGAATATCTCATCTTTAGGTTATCTCTCTCAACCTAGGGTTTCCTCACTTTATATTGTCCATTGATCTTTAGCTAACTAGGAACCTAGCATCTAAGAGAACCATCCTTGATAATTAACTCAATCCTCAAAGAATCTCATGTTATTTCCTAATAACTAATCAATAAGGCATCATACACAATCATAATGAAAGCCCGCGGTATCAATTGTGTCACTAGGGTTTCAAGAAAAACGGAAGGGAAAAAGGTCAGGGGTTTACTACAGTTGCTCGTGGTAGCCATTATGACTTGCAATAGGATCCAGTCACCCATGCCAACCACATGTTTTACAAGGGCCATTTACGGGTGCCCGTAGGGGATGCCACGACTTGTAGCAGTGCCCAAGCCTCCATCCTTATAACACCAAAAAGCTTATACGACCCCTCGTAACTGGTGATATGAGTTGTAGTATGGCCTAGAACTTGCACATTTGTGATTCCCCACATGCAATGCACTCGAAAGTTCTAGTCCAACTCAGAGCAAACATGTTATAATCATGGGAACACTCAGGAATTTTCATCAACAATGAGCATGCATACACATCACACAAAGGTTCTAGGATTATCCACACAATTTATCATGGCATGAGTGTTCACTAACACATTCATGATTCATATAATTCTATCCACATGAAAACTAGTTCATAATTCAAGGTTAAGCAAGGAATAGACCACAAATAACACATACAAGCAACCAATCACAAGGAAAAAATTCATTAGCATGTTTTTCATGTCTTTCACATAAGATAAGCAAAACTTATATATTTTTATAACCATTCCCCATCATGCAAGAACTTAGGGTTACTATCCCAATTCCAACCTATGAACCCCACCTTGCAATGGATGAAGAACATGAAATTAAAGATTGAAAAGCGAAGATGGTGGCTATAAGATGGAAGGGTTCCTTTTTCTTCAAGAATTCACTCAAAGATTGTACATGCGGGGAGGTTTGGTGTCATTATTCAAGATATCTCCCCCCCCCCCCTCTCTCTCTCTCTCTCTCTCTCTCTCTCTTCTCTCTCTCTCTCTCCTCTCTCTCTCTCTCTCTCTTCTCTCTCTCTCTCTCTCTCTCTCTCTTCTCCTCTATATATAATATATATATATATATATATATATATATATATATATATATATATATATATTTGCTCTCAATTTTGATGTGAAGAGAGAGGAAACTAAGGTAAGATGAGAATTTTCTCATGGTTTGAGCTTTTATAAGCTAGTCATGCATTTACAAGACTGCCCTCACCACTTATGATAATTTACTAAACATGTCATTTCTTTGCTAGTTAGACTCATACATAATGGTTTAACGTGACAAGATTTTATAATCCTAATTATTCTAATGATACTCACTCACTAAGGACTTAGAACAAGATTAAAAACATACGATAAGACACTTGAAAATGCCCTAAAACTTGTAATAAGGCACTTGGACGTAGTATGATACTAGTTAGACTCATACATAATGGTTTAACGTGATCAGAGGAACCCAAGACTCATTATAGGAGTTACTGAGGGACAATTCAAGGCATTATTAGAATCTATCTAAGAATATCTCAAGGAGAATTAAAGCATGTTGCAAGTTGTATTATTAAAGTAATCACATAGTCATTGATACCGATGAAGGAACGTGAAAAAGTTATTTAACTCTCGATACAAAACCAACCATTGTAGTTTCGAAGTGATGGGTGTAGAAACCCTAATTCATGAAATGTGGGCAAAGATAGGTAAGAGTAAGCAAGGTAAGGCATATCGCACGAGCAAAGGAGAAAAATTGTGTCATCAAATGATGGATTAAGGGATGTGACAACCATCGCAGTACAAACATAAACAACGAATAAATCTAGACAAAATTTAGCACGAAATAGACTTTTATTTGAATCCTTTTAGTTGTGGGAAAGCTGAGAAAACTGAATTGTTAGTTCAATTTCTATTTTCAAATTCTGCAGTACAAGTATTTGTCATACTGTTAGTCTTTTATTATAATTCACTCTACAAAAGTCTTTTAAGAATGAACCTTATATTAGACAAAATTTTCTACATATTAGACTTTGCAAGTGTCTTATTTTATTAAATAGAGTAGGAGAAATACTAGTTACAATATGGTCAAAACATGTTGCTTTATTTCTGTACCAATTCATATTGTTAACCAACTGGAATTTTAAGTCCTAAAATAAAAAGAGCAATCTTAAAATAGACATTCTAAGGTTTTTAAAGAATGTTTGTTTGCTTGAATATGACTCCATTTGATATTTTAAACAATTAGTCGAATTTGAGGTATAATTAGTAGAAAATATGATTTCTAATGTAAAGACAAATCTCGGGTGATTTGTTAGTATATGAGCATAAGGTAGACTTATAATTTATCCTAATTGTTTATAATCTTCCTGATTGTTTTATCTGATCCTAATTTTCTAGGACTACTCCTGTAGTTGTATTATTAAATGTGACATATTATATTTTATCCCTCTTCGAAAGTTCGTTGAGATCGTAGTATCTCATCTCACTCCATTGATTATTTTTTAGATATAAGCTTTTTCTTCCATATTCATTGGAGTTGGATCAAACTTGAGTCTAGATTTAGAATTTTGTGTTATGATTCTGATTTCAAAAGTATTAGAATGTAAAAGATTATCAATATTTTTGCTAATTAAAATTTTTTAATTGATTTCTTTTTGAACTGTAAAGTTATTACAAAAAGATTTTAGTGAAATATGAACTTTGTTATAAGACTCTTTATGTAAAAACTCTAACTAAGGAAGGTCAAGCACCATTTTATTCAAATTTGATAAATTCGGAACATCAATCTTGAATGTGTCTATCTATAGAGGTTTGTGCAACATTAGCAATTTTATTGAGTAAATCATCAATCTTGAGTGTGTCTAACTATAGAGGTTTGTGCAACATTAACAATTTTGTTAAGTAATTCGTGAAACCTGAAAAATCAATCTTGAGTGTGCTTACCTTTCCAACAACAAGTACAATAGAAATTACCTCAACCCCTCAAACATTAGCAATTTTGTTTAGTAAGTCATGAAACTCGAATGTTTCCAATAATAAGTACAATAGAAATTACCTCCATCCCTCAACCACATGACCTCCACTACTAGAGTTTGAAATAAAAGCAAAGGACTCAAGATCAGTAAAAATATCTAAAAACAATTAATGAACTCTTATATTGTCGGATGGTAATATTTGCTTTCGATTGATTTTTAAGAAGATTGTCTTCTTTAGGAAGACCACAAAGAATAATACCATGGATATGGATGCTCCTGGATGATTAATTTCCATAATCAATCCATAACCATAAATTATCCTATGTTATAATCGGTTATTAAAACCAATTATCATAATTGAATTTTATTTTGTAAGATAGTTATAAACCAGGTATTAACAGATTATATCCAACTAAATTCATAATAAATTTTGATTTAATTTTTTTAATCATTTTTTGTAAGAATTTTTTATTTTAAGAAAAAATATTTATTTTAAAAAAAAACCGTATTTTTTTATTTTTAGAAAAAAGCTTTTTTTTCAAAAGAATCATTTTTTATTTTTTAAAAGAATAAATGTTTTTTTTATTTTTCAGTTTTTTTATTTACTGAAAAAAAAGGTTTTTCAAAATATTTTTTTTTTCAAAAGAAAATTTATTAAAAAAATAGATTAATTTGGTTTCTATCTTAGAGATGGATGTCTAAATTATGGATTTGATTAAAATCATATTAATAATATATTCAAAATATTGATTTGGTTAAAATAATATTAATAATTAATCATTTTTAATAATCGAAATTGGATATGGATAATCTAAATATCCTGTTAATTTGAACATCCCTAAATTGTGAAGTTTTTTCAATACACGCTTAATTATGGGGAGGATTATGATTAAATCAATAAGATAATATAACAACAGATACTTATTATAATTACATATCTCAATAGAAATATAGACATCAAAATTGTAAGTGAAAGAAAAGAGTAATTAAAACTATATTTAAACTTACTCATTTTTAATTTTAGGAGATTTGCAAGAAAATGCTTAGGTGGTCTAGCTTTATTTAACACTAAACATTCAAATGTTATTGCAACACTTTGATCAACATTCAACACTTAGATCATTAGATCAGATGTTATTGCAACTTCATCTCTTATGCAGATACCAATTCCAACACTTTGATCATTGATGTTATTACATTTGATCTTGCCAGTTTCCGGTAAGTTAATCTCTATCATTCATTTATTTTAAAACAATAAAAATCAAACCAAGTGCACCATTTTCAATGAGATACACCTTAGACAGGATTGATGAGACTGCGTGAATTAATGAATTCCTAAGATCAACTCATACATGAATCAAGTTTAAAATTTCTTGGTAACTAATGGATTCTCTTTTTGAACCAGAAAAACCTATCAACAGCTAACAGAATTCACAACAAAAAAAGGAAAGAACATAAATCTCTATACATTCACGCTTCCCCTAAATCTCGGGCGAAGGCTGTCGTACATTTGAGTAACCAACACGAGTCTTGGATCATCTTGAGGAATCTGCCGATCCTGCAATTTGACACACAAAGCATTGACATCAAGGGTATAATCCAATTGTTAGATAGCCAGATTAGATGATGTGACAGTAGATATCCTTTATATTAATCAATCTATTGCTGAGGTGAATAACTCACCTTCAAACCCTGGTAGTATGCTTCCACCGCAGGCAACGTAGGTTTGATATTACGGGCTCGCATCAAGTCCCATATGTAGTTAGCATTAGTATATCCTCCGGTCTAGGAATTTAAAAACAACAAAATTGTATATTAACTCCTGAGCGACATGTATTAATCATCTCGTCTCAAGCACATAACAAAATGGTATAATTGGAAGAGTTTGTTTACCTTTTCACCAGAAGCCCTGAGCAGGAGCTCACTTCCCATTTTGACATTCATGAAAAAGTTTCTTTCATTCATTCTTACCTACAATTGCAGATTAAATTTGAATCTTTAAACATATCAAATTAATTTCAAATTAACAAAGTTGATCAAGGTCTACAATAACTTACTAGTATATCTTGAGAAATTTGCATTCCTTTCTCAGTGTACCCAACCATTGCCCCCTCGGCAAGTGTCTGCAGTAATGTTGGTTGGTATAACATTAATCAATATGCATTTTATACAGTTTGTGAAGAAAAAAAACTAGTCAATTTAACCAGGCCCTTAGTAACATTACTGGTATACGAAGAAATACAAGCATCCAACTACAAAATTTGGTATTTTATTGTACTAGAAACTATGAGAAAACTCACCACAAAATGTTCGGCAGCATTACCCTTTCCTAAATTTATAAATTCCTCAAAATATTGAAGACCACGGTCAATTTCTCCAGCATGACAATAGCACCTGCATAATAATGGTAAATAGATTTTATAACTGAAATTTGTATATAATGGACAATAAAAACAGTTGAAACAGAAGCAAGAAATGAGGATTTAGTCTAGAACCAAAAAAGTTCAAACTGCAAATATATTTCCTTATTTCACCACAACCAAGTTGACCCAGTTTGATGGTTACAAGTATTCCTTTTACAAGCAGCTTATAGTTTATTATTAGCAACAACCCCGATATTCCGAACTGGTTTGCATTCTATGGTTGCATCCCTGAATCTAATCTACCCATATCCAAGAGTCCAATCCGGCTTTACATGAGGTAACTTCCTAGACCCTTCAAGTTCTAGTGATTAACCAGAATCTAGCCCAGCCTTACACATGGAACTAGAACTCAGCTCAATACGACTACTACACTATGAAGACTTGCATCTTTGAATTGCCCTCAGGAAAGATACTAGAGCCTTTATCAAAAAGCCACTTTACACTTTATCCAACTACCGATGCTTTGAACAGTTTTCACCAAATCAAAGAGCCTTCCTCACAAGCCTAAACACTATAACAATGCCCATCTATCTATCTGAGACATTGTCTAACAGGAAATAAAAACAAACTATGGACTTTGAGATGGAGGCATTGGATAAATACAACTCTTGGAAATTGGTTTCTTTACCAAATGGAAAGAAACATGTAAGGTGCAAATGGATATACTATTTAAAATACAAGGTTGATGGATCTATTGAGAAGTACAAGGCAAGATTGGTAGCCAAAGGACTCACTCAAATTTATGGAGTAGATTCCTCAAAGACATTTGCTCGAGTTGCAAAAATAGTTTTTGTCAGGGGGATATTATCTTTAACAGCTAATCACAATTGAAACGTACACTAATTTGATGTGAAAAATGCCTTCCTTCATGAAGAACTTGAAGAGATCTACATGAATGTAACCCCTAGATAATGTGAACATACTACCGCCAACACCGTGCGCAAGTTAAAAAAGAGGTTTTATATGGGCTAAACCAATCACCACAAACATGGTTTGGAAGACTAACTAAAATTACGGTAGGTTTGGGCTTCAAACAAAGCCAAAGAGATCATAATCTTTTTATCAAACACTCAAAGACAGGGGGAGTGACAATATTACTAGCGTATGTGGATGACATTATAGTGACAGGTGATGATAAGGAGAAACAACAATTGCTAGGCCAACACTTAACCAAGGAATTTGAGATTAAGATCGTGGGAAAGTTGAAGCATTTTCTAAGAATTTAAGATGCTAGGCCAACACATAATTAATCTTCTGCAAGAGACTGGCAAGACAACCTAGAAGTGCACGAATAGATCCAAACGTATTAAGGAACGAAGAAGATAATGTGGTTGCTAAGAAACTGCATCACATGTTAGTAGAAAAACTTATATATTCATCGCATACTAGACCTGATGTTGCTTTTGCTATAAGCGTAGTGAGCCACTTCATGCACCAACCAAAGGAGATTTATTAACAAGTTACACTCTTAATCATGCAATATTTGAAAGGAACTCGATGAGAAATTTTGTTCGAACGAAATAGAAATGTAGGTCTTGAAGCATATATTTGTGCTGACTTTGTAAGGTTAATTGGGGATAGAAGAACAACTACATGATTTTCCACCTCCTAGGTGGGAATCTTGTGACATAGAAGAGTAAAAAATAAAGTGTTATCCAAATCTAGAGTAAAAAATAAAGTGTAATCCAGATCTAGTGTTGAAGAAGAGTTCAAAACAATGGTACAAAGGATATGTGAACTACTATGGATGAATATAACCTTGTAAGACTTGAAGATAACGTGAGATGAACCAATGAAACTTTATTTAAATAATAAGTCTACTATTAGCATAGCCCATAATCTCGTGCATCATGATAGAACCAAATATATTGAAGTTGACAGACACCTCATCAAAGGAAAAGTCGATAGTGGTCTTATTTGCAAGGTAGTCAGACTCGAGATCCTACGCAAGATCGGGTAGGGGTAACAAGATCGTGAACCGGGGATCGTAAAACGTATCGTAAGATCCTACCAAATTTAGAAATTCATATATATTGCATATATATTAATAATATGCATATGAAGCAGCATAATTTTGTAGAAAAAAACTTCAAATATCACTAAAATTACTTTTAAAAACTGAAATATAATATTCATTGTTTTTAAAGTCAGAGAAAAAATAAAGAATGAAATGTTGTTTTTACATGATAGAGAAGATAGAGGATGGAATAATGAATATGAGATAATTGTTGTATTTAACATGAGAGATGTTTAACGTGAGAAAGTGAAATGAATAGCTGTATTTTTAGGGAAGTTACACTAATCATGGATGTATATTGGAAAGTTGTATAAATTATTGAGTGGGTGGGTAGTGATTCCTCATTTTTATTAGGCAGAAACAGTTTAAATGAGAAAGAGGAAAGAAACTTATCAAATTTCAATCAGAAAAAAATGTTTTTTAGGGTTTTTTTGAACCGGGTCGCGAACCTGACCTGCAAACCCGGATTCCTGGGGGCTTTGAACAGAAACGGTGCGTCTTCCCAAAAACAACGATTCCACCGTTTTCACGTGTTATAGCGGCGATTCCGGCTGCGTCTACCAAAGCAATTTTGGTCATTCTCCGGCACGGTGGGGGGTTGCAAGATCGCAAAATTGTACGATCCTACGAGTAGGATCGCGATTTTGACTACCATGAGTATTTCCATTAAATTTTCCAATTCTTTTGTAACTATTCGGTTGCCTTGTTTCAACTAGTTGCCACCATATCCTCTACAAACTATAAAAGATTGTTGGCATGACACCATACACCATTTGTTAACATTATTTAAGTCTATATTTAGATTGATGGAACAGAACGGAATGAAATATAGATCTCACTCCATTGTTTAGGTATTTTATTAATAATATTTCATTTCATTGCATACATCCCAAATCGGATGGAATAAAAAAATGGAGAAATGGATGAAATGGAATGAATTCCATCATGTTTCATTCCACTCCATTCATTATTTGCAAATCCAAACAATAGAATCACATTATTTACCACTACATTTCATTTCGTCACATACCATACCACCAATCCAAATATACCCTAAGCGATGTTAAACCTAGATGATGGCATGCAGCAAAGGAAAGCAAAAGAGAAGCAATTAATCAATGCACTAGTCATTAATGTAATTAGTGACTAACTTAAGACAAGCATAAATTTCAGTTTCGTTAATCTACATTTACGTACTAACATAATGATATAGTATGATAGAATGCATGAGAAATTAATTACCTAATTACTTGCGTGACAATATAGATATCAGGAGTTTTCTTCTCCTTGCTCAGCATTTCAAGAAGTGTATCCGTCAACTGCCAAAATTAGACATCAGCCATAGCAATTTTAAAAGGCAATTTAAACCAAAAAAGAAAAGGTATTAACTAATGTAAAACAATTATTGAACAGGCAAGGAAACAATTGATGTTGTGATCAGTGATTACACCACCACAAACCAGAAATATAGAGCTATTGTACGAAATGTTAGAGTGAATGAGAGGCATAGTTTTTCAATCTAGACTCTACTTAAGCTTAACCAATCTGCAAAAATGGGCTTAAGCTTAAACCTGATGAAAATTCAATAAAGGAGCGACAACTGGTCTTGCAAAAAACAAAAACACAATTCAAATCAGATAAGTGGATGTGATTCAATTAAAAAGGCTAAATTATACTACATCAAAAACTAAACTGGACAGAAAAGAAAACAGAAACCAGAAATTGCCCTTTTTTAATTTTTTTCCCCTTCTACAAATACAAAAACAAAATGATCAAATTGAAATTGAGCTTTAAATTTTTAGCCCTATAGAAAAGAGGAAGTCCAACTTCTAAAATTTATGTTTTATCTTCAACAAACTAAAACCACCATGCATGCTATAAAGGATAAACATGGCAGAGAGGTGTAGTTTGTGATATAAGAGAAACAAAATACTGGATAATTTTATTCATAAGAATAGGTCCCTTTTGTAGGCATTATGAATAGGTCCCTTTTGTAGGCATTATAAAGTGTAACCGCTGTTTCCAGTTTTCCTAAAAACTAGCTATCCACTAACCAACTAACAGACAATTCCTAAAGACCAGGTTTTAGCAACTGCCATTAGTTTTAAACAGAAACAATTCTAAAACAAATAAATAAATAAATAAATCTTAACACCATCCCTTAAACTGATATCTGCAGATACTATCAGTTTAGAAACAAGCACAATGCAACAACTTCTTTCTTTATTTTGTCTCCATTACCGAACAAACTCCTAGCATACTTCGAAGCTTGAAAAATGCAGCAGGCTTTAGGGGCTTGGTCAAAATGTGAGAAAAATGCAGCAGGCTTTAGGGGCTTGGTCAAAATGTGAGAAAAATGCAGCAGGCTTTAGGGGCTTGGTCAAAATGTCTGCAACCTGATTTTCACTCTTACAATAAATCAATTTAATTGTTCCATCATTGCTAAGATCTCTTAGAAAATAATATTTCACATCAATGTGTTTACTTCTACCATGTAGTACAGGATTCTTGGAAAGTTTGATTGCTGAGTTGTTGTCACAAAAAATTGTGGTAGCTTCAACTTGTTTTGACCGTAGCTCTTCAAGAATCCGTCTCAACCAAATAGCTTGACAAGCACAAGCTGTTGCAGCAATGAATTCAGCTTCTGTGGATGACAGAGTGACAATTTGTTGCTTCTTAGAAGACCATGAAACAGCCCCTGTCCCCAACAAGAAAGCATAGCCAGATGTGCTTCTTCTATCATCTTGATCTCCTGCATAATCACTATCCGAAAACCCGAATAATTCCAACTTTTTACCTTTCTTGTAGAACAGCCCAAAATCTTTAGTTCCTTGTAAATAACGAAGAATTCTCTTGGCAGCTAACAAATGCATTTCTGTTGGACTCTCCATATATCTGCTTATTAAGCTCACAGAATACATTATGTCAGGCCTCGTTGCTGTTAAGTACATTAAGCTGCCAACAATTTGCTTGTAAAGTGTGTTGTCCACTTTCTTTCCATCATGATCTTTGTTTAGCTTCAAGCCAAACTCGGTTGGAGTGCTTACAGGATTACAGTCCTGCATTTTAAATCTGTCCA
Organism: Lathyrus oleraceus; assembly: GCF_024323335.1. Lineage (NCBI taxonomy): Eukaryota > Viridiplantae > Streptophyta > Magnoliopsida > Fabales > Fabaceae > Lathyrus > Lathyrus oleraceus. Next base: position 162,518,328 of record NC_066583.1, read on the forward strand.
AAATATCTTGCACATACTTCCTTTGGGAAATAAAGATCCCATAAGTTGATTGCACTACTTCTTTGCCAAGGAAGTAATGCATCATACCAAGGTCAGACATTTCAAATTCACTCATCATAGATTTCTTGAATTCTTTCATCATGGCATCATCATTTCCAGTAAATATAAGATCATCAACATATAAACACACAATGAGCATTTTCTCGATATCTCCTCTTTTAACAAAAAATGTGTGCTCATATGGACATTTATGAAAACCCTTTTTCAGAAAATAAGCTTCAATGCGACTATACCAAGCTCGTGGAGCTTGTTTTAGTCCGTAGAGAGCTTTCTTCAATTTATAAACTTTATGTTCTAATCCAACCTTTACATAGCCAGGAGGTTGATCGACATATACCTGTTCTTCCAAGTATCCATGCAAGAATGTCGATTTGACATCAAGCTGGAAAATCTGCCAAGATTGTAGTGCCGCTAATGCAACCACTAATCTGATTGTGTCATGCCTTGCAACCGGAGAGAAAACTTTTGTGTAATCTATCCCATACTGTTGCTTGTATCCCTTGGCGACCAAACGAGCCTTATACTTGTCAACTTCGCCCTTCTCATTTAGCTTTGTTTTGAAAACCCATTTCACACCAATGGTTTCCTGTCCATTTGGTAGATCACATAGCTCCCAAGTGTCATTTTTTTCTATTGATGCAATTTCTGCATCCATAGCCTTTTTCCATTTTGATTCCTTGATAGCAACTTCAAAAGTAGTAGGATCACAATCTGAAAAGAGAGCAAAATGTGTAAGTACATCCTCACCTTGGTCAACTCCAGTAACCTTATAATCTTCCATCCATGCAGGTTTTCTTCTATGACGTTGAGGCCTTTGTGATTCCGCTACAAGTGGACTTCGATCGGCTATAGGAACATTCTGATTTCCTTCTACTACTTGCACATTTTTCATAGGTTTCTCCCTTTCCTCATTATCATCGCAGGCTATTGGGATATATTGTTTAGCCTCATCTTCTTTCCATGACCAGGTTGCTTCTTCATCAAAGACTACATCACGGCTAATGACAATTTTCTTGGTGCTTGGATTGTATAATTTGTAAGCTTTTGATGCATCGCTAACACCAAGAAATATGCATTTTTCTCCCTTGTTGTCTAGCTTTTTTCTCTTATGATCTGCAATATGAGCATAAGCGATACACCCAAAAACTCGGAAATAGTGTACAGCTGGTTTTCTTCCGCTCCATGCTTCTTCCGGTGTCATATTTTGAACAACAAGTGTGGGACTTCTGTTCAGTACATGTATGCTCCAGTTGACAGCTTCTGGCCAAAAACTTTTTGGAATACAACTCCTTGACAAAATGCTACGCACCATATTCATAATAGTGCGATTTTTCCTCTCACATACGCCATTTTGTTGGGGCGTATAAGCTGCTGTAAGCTGCCTTTTGATTCCATGAGTCTCACAAAAATTTGCAAATTCATGTGAACAATATTCTCCACCGCGATCTGTGCGCAGAACTTTGATTGGACTGCCTACCTCTTTTTCAACCAATGCTTTATAGCTTTTAAATGCTAGAAATGCTTCAGATTTTTCTTGCAAGAAATAAACCCAGACTTTACGACTAAAATCATCAATGGAAGTAATTATATACCTCTTGCCTCCATTGGAACATGGAGTAATTGGTCCGCATATATCTGAATGAACAAGCTCTAGTGTAGCCTTTGCCCTCCATGATTTTCCTTGTGGGAATTGATTCCGGTGTTGTTTGCTAACGACACACTCTTCACAAACTTCAGAGGGGATTGTGATTTGAGGAAGACCTGTCACCATATTCTTTTGTTGTAAAGTCTTTAACCCACCAAAACTAAGATGCCCGTAGCGAAAGTGCCAAAGCCATTCCTTTTCTTTTAACCTTGCAGAAAGACATGATTGAGTATTGTCTTGTAGATACAATGGAAACATTCTATTAGCTGTCATGTTCACTTGAGCTATCAAACCCAATTTTTCATCTTCAATTCTGCAAACTCCATTTTTGACATAGATTCCATATCCCTTTTCTTGAAGCTGACCAACACTTAGTAAATTTGTTTTCAAATCTGGAACAAAAAGAACATTAGAAATAGTTTGAACATAATCTTTTTTTGTATGAATGCCAATTGTTCCTTTTCCCATGACAGACACAGTAGAGTTGTCACCAAATTTAACAGTGCTGCGAAATGATTCGTCTAAGTCAGAGAATGCCTTCTTATCGCCACACATATGATTGTTGCAGCCAGTATCCAAATACCACAAGTTTGGTTGAAGTTCTTCCTTCACGTGACACACCATTAGAAGAGACACCTCTTCCTCTCTTTCTGCAAAGTTGGATTTTTCTCCTCTTTGATATCTCAAATTTGTTCTGCATTCTGACTTGTAATGGCCATACTTATGGCATCTGTAGCATTCAATATTGGACTTGTTTAATGACTTTGTTAATTGATGGCCTCCACGTCCTCTTCCTCTTCCTTGAAAATAACTTTCTTGATGCTGATAATTTTGTTGGTTCACCCGATCATAGTTATTTTTGCCTCCTCTGCCTCGATGTCTTCCTCTATCTCGTCCTTTATCACCTCCACTAGATATGGTGTGATTTTCGGATAGGGCCTTCAATGCTTGTTCTTCTGTCTCCTGCTGGTTAATTTTTTTCTCATGAACCAACAAGGAACTTTGCAATTCATCAATTGAAAGTTCATCCACATCATTTGCTTCTTCTATCGAACAGACAACAAAATTAAATTTTGGTGTCAAGGATCGAAGAATCTTCTCAACAACGGTGACATCTGTTGTCTTGTCTCCATGAATTCGCATCTTATTAACGATAGCCATCATTCTTGAAAAGTAGTCTGTAACTGACTCTCCTGATTTCATTCGAAGTAATTCAAACTCCGAACGAAGTGATTGAAGCTGCTGCCTCTTTGTTCTTGTTGTACCTTGGTATTTCTTCTTCATGGAATCCCAAATATGCTTTGCAGTGTCCTTGCAAAGAATGGTTTCCAAAATTGATCGGTCAATTGCTTGGAAAAGATAATTCTTTGCTTTGAGATCCTTCAGCTTTAGTCCTTCCTGCTCCGTCTTTTGCCCGTCTGACAACTCAGCATCTGCTGCAGGTTCTGCTACGCCAGAAACAACAACCGTCCAGTATTCTTTGGATCTCAAGAAGTTCTCCATGAGCATGCTCCAATGGTCATAGTGACCATCAAAGCGTGGAATAGCTGCTTGCACAAAGCCATTTTCTGAGTCATTTGTGAGAAAAAAATTACAGCTTTTCCTGGTTCTCTCCCTCGCAGTATTTTTTTTTCTCACTGCAATCCCTCTCACGTAACGAAGCTCTGGATACCACTGATATAAGAGAAACAAAATACTGGATAATTTTATTCATAAGAATAGGTCCCTTTTGTAGGCATTACAAAGTGTAACCGCTGTTTCCAGTTTTCCTAAAAACTAGCTATCCACTAACCAACTAACAGACAATTCCTAAAGACCAGGTTTTAGCAACTGCCATTAGTTTTAAACAGAAACAATTCTAAAACAAATAAATAAATCTTAACAGTTTGCTCATTGAGATTACTACTCCATAGAAACTAGAATAAAAAATGAACAATTAGATCCTTTAATTAATATCACTATTTCTGTCGTTTATTTAATCTCTTTTTACTGGTCAGGAGTCAGGGAAGAGGGTAATCATAATAGGAGAACCTTTAGAAGGGCTACCATTAAAAGGAAGACTGACATGTAACATTCTGGTTTAATTGGCAATAAAATCACACCAAAAGCCCTTGCCACACCAGTAAGCAAAAATGAAGTAGGTAAAATATATTTAAAAGAAATGTACAATATTAACCGGTAAAGTGGGTGTTAAAATTCAGCAATGCCACTAGATAACGACAACACTGCAAGAACCATTTAAAAACAGCATGAAAATTCAGAGACACGGCACTTCATACCTTAACATTCTTGAAGTCTGCAGCAGCATTGAATGCAGTATGATATGCTGTAAATGCCCTGTTCAAGAATCCTCCGCGCCTATTAACATATTCTGCCGTTGGTAAGTTATATAACTCCTCATCAGTAACACCCACCATCACATTCTCAGCATTGGCACTGTCGGTTTCTACTGAAGACCATATCTTCGACCTCTCCACAAACTCGGTAACCTTTTTCCACAGAACAATAAGTTCAAAGATTTATGGAAAAATACACAATAATACATGTCAAATCAAGAAAAAGATTCGGAAACTACTTTTGCATCAAAATCATCCGTAAAAGGTGTTTTGTTCTTGTGTGCAACTATAAGCCCAGCATAGCAGAACTTGTTTAATCCCAGACCAGCTGCAGTCATATCACGGACAATTGCATACCTGGATATAATTTGAATAAAATATTTTTTTGAAAAATATAAACTCATAAAAGTAAACTTGATGATGGTGATACACATTTGGCAATATAAAAAAAAGATAACATGAAATAGGAAATACTCATATGTGAAGGAATGAATGAAAAGAATCAAGTTATAGTAAAGTACTAGATGCAGCAAAACTACTGTAAAAACAGGAATACTAAAATAATGTTTTGAAAGGAAACAAAATTATAAAAAATGGCATATTTCCTTTGGGTCATTCTTTTATTAGTAGTAAATATATGAATAAAAAAACAGCAATATAACATACACTCGGTCTATGCGCCCTTGTGCTGCACAAGCATGTAACAAGCAGATGTAGGTTTGTACATTTGGCTTTACTTCCATGGATTTCATCTCCTCCAAAATCTTCATTTTAAAGGACAATAAATGAAAATATTATATATCTAAAGACGAAGAAGCAATAAGCACTTCTAATGCAGTAGAATATTAAAATCCTGTCTACAAATAGATGGTGACAGGTACCTGAATAGCCTGATCAGAGTTCTTGGATTTCCCACAGGTTGAAATTAGAAAGTTGTAAAAGGTAACCTACATCATCAATATGAGACTAGTCATTGGTCTTCAAAATAAAAAATGTAAAGGGGAAGTTGACAGAATGTTGTCAACAAGTGTTATGGGGCTATGCCATGTTACAAAAAAAACAATTAAAGAATGATTCTGCTGATCTTCTTTACTTCAAGTAGGATTTATTTCACACGGGAGTTATAAACCAATCCTCTTTTTATGCATATACTCGTACATACAAATAAGGCTGTTACTTTTAAAATACAAAGTCTGTGCAGCCTCTAGTTACAGCCAATTAAAGTCACATTTTTCTGACTAAAATACAAAAATAGATTACATAGAAAAGGAGAACCTTAACTACATAACTTGGTATTACTCAAGATTATCCACATTCCACAGCTGTTGCAACAAAAAGACACAGAAAAAAGGCTTAACCGCCAAATACACCATCGAGACATTGGATTGAGAAAAAAAACAATACAGTACAATCATTTTAACCATTTCTATTTGGCAGTAAGAAGGAAAAAAGGGGCAGAGCTATTCAAAAAGATGTAAACTTCAAACCACATATCGGCAACTAACTGAAATTTAAAGTTTCATGTAACCAGGTTAAAGTATCCAATTTATCATCACAAACTTCAAACATTACACACCCAATAACGCATATTAACAGCATAACTTCAAACAAAAAGTTGAACATACATTCATTTTTCATTTATTTTTCTTTGTTGTAGACATTAAAAAAGCGAACAAATGGAGCACGAGTATCCATCAGAACGCTAGTAAAAAATAAAAAATAAAAACTGGACTCTTTTAAGTGCGAAAAGGCAAAAACATTAATGATATATATTCAAAATCAAATAACATTATTGGAATCAAAGTATCCATATTGTGGACCACAAGATTTTAAGGTTTACAGTTCATAACTTGATAGTATTTTGTAATAGGGGCAAAATCAAGGCATGGAAAACCAGGTTTTGCCCAGTTTAAAATTTTCAACTCACGTTGACAAAATTGCCTGTTATGTATACATATTACTTTGATTTCCAGTTTCAAAACCTGAATAAAAAAGTAAAATATTTTCTAGATAAACTGTAAATGAATAAATACATCAAGGTAGCATCACCCCCATGTTGTAGGCATATCTATACATGCATTACGAACCGCCAAATACCTGCAAGGGTCAATCGGAGAATCTTCGATTAAAATCTAATGAATTTACACATGTACATATTTATAAAATAAAAAATAACAACAGAACAGCAACAAAACAAAATGAGAGAATCAATAATGAAATTGAGACTTACTGCATCTAGAAAATCATCTGTCAGTTCAGGTTTACTTTGTTTAGCATCAGCAGCAATAGGTTTTGTTTGAGGGAAATGCCGAATCACTTTTTCCACTTGTACCGAGTCTTGTTGAACCTTCTGCTTCTGTGCAATCCAAATGAAGTGATTCATCAATATACATAATAGATAATACTCATTGGAATTTGAAAAGTACAGATAAAAAGAAGTAGCTGAATCACTATTAAACTTACTTCTAATCAAAATGGTTGTGAAGCATGTTATGTGAGTCAGTGTGATAAATGCATAATCAAAAAGAAGTAAATCATCACAAGTTCTTGTGGATTTAAGGAAAAAGTCAACAATATTTTTTATAATCTAAAACAAGCATTAGCTACAATGCACGACTAGAAATGGTCTTGCACCGTGCAAAATCATTTTAAACCTTTAGATGAAAGAGTTCCACCAAATCTATCCCCACTCTCCACCATTCTTTCCTCCTCAGGACCAAACACGCACAGCCTGAGTTAAATATTTGGGAACGGCTAGCCTTCCCATCTACAGAGGCTGCATGCTTCGTTGATCTTGTAGGTGTCGATAGAGAATGTGTCAGATCTTGAACATTGCAACGAGGCGTAAGGCCTCTTTGCGACGAGAGGTGTGGTATCTGACGAGATTTTTCAAGTTTCATAATTTCAACGTTATGCTTCATAATTTCAAGTTTCAATTACTGGATAGATTTTTCTATTAGTTAAAAATGATATCCATTTTCTGGCCAGCCATAGATAATTGATTTTAAAAAATACACATAAGTTATTTCTTTAATGAAAACGACTGTCACAATTCTATTTTTTTGATATCACCAAACCAATACCAGAAAAAGGTAGTAAAAATTCTTGTATTAACCAAGGAAATCAACAGATATCGAATAGCTCACCAAACCAATACCAGAAAAGGTAGTAAAAATTATTATATTAACAAGGAAATCAACAGATATCGAACGTGAGAGCTACCCAAATATTTTCTCAACAGGGACATATTGAAATTGAAATTTGAATTAAGTCATGGCAGGATAACTTCATTTAGTGTTAAGTTTGGGTCAAGTGCAAAGACTGTACCTTCTTTAACCTCTCCTCAATAGCGTTCGAAGCACGTGACTGATCAACTTTGGACATATAGAAATCCCTCTCTTTCTTGGCAGCAGAAAGTTCCAATGCCACTTTTTGCTCCCGAGTAGCTCTCTTGAAGGCTGTAACAAATATGTTTAGCTTTAGCTTGAGCTGCTTATTCCTCAATAAATTAAATCAAGAGCTGATCATAAAGTGATTACCTAGTTCTTCAGTTAGATCATCCCACTTGAACTTGCTTAAGTACTTAATATTCCAAAGGTCATAGTAGAAAGATGACCTCTTCCTTCCCCCTAATAAACACAATACGATTCAGAAACACTGTTGTGCACAAATTTAATTTTCTGTTTCACCAACTTTAAAGAATAAAATAATTCTAGAGTCAAACAAGTACCTATCTGTTCACCATTTAAATTATTGGCAACCCTCTTGGCAACAAATTTATTGGCGAATTCAACCCATCTACACAATCACAAAGCAAAAATCCAATCATCAAAACCCGCCAACATAAAAACATAATCAACAACCACAAAAACTTCAATCAAATGCCAATCCAGTCCAATTTCAAAATCAAATAAATTAAACAATCACCCTTCTGAATAAGCTTGGTTTTGAGATGCACGTGCCCTCTTAAATTGCACTCTGGCAGAAGACTCTGTTAAAAAATAAATAAATAAAAATCAACCAACCTTAAAACTAACTAACCAAGCAGTAATATATTACTCGATCATGTCTCAAACTAAGCAAAAGAGTACTCATTTATGTCCTAAAATACACCTGAATTAGTATATTTTTATTCCCCAACGGCTCTTATAGAGTCATAAAATAAGCTCCCATGAAGAGTACTTTAAAAATGCACATGTATTTCATGAGATCAAGAAATTAACAGCATTTGACTATATTTCTTAATAAAGCCTTCTTTGGATTAACAACTTAATTATGCTTAACCATACGAGCCTATCATATAGGTGCATATGTATAATCTATTTCTATAAGAATAGATAAAAAAATTTAGTCAAGTTGTTTTCATATATGTTTTAGCTTGTTTTCATAACCCAATCCTAGAAAGCTTATGGAAATAAGCTGAAAATAGACCATGAAATGTCCTAAGTTGTTTCCATCAGCTCTCCCAAACAGTCACATAAGTGCTTATGACAATAGATAAACTCAAATAAACCAATCAGAAGTACTGTGGATTTTGAAATGTCAAATATTTATTCAACAGATGTTCTATCATATCCTATCCTATGAGTATATTTATAAAAACAAAGTGCAATGTGATATCAACATATAAGAATTAAAATAGAAAATTAGATTAAATTAAATTAAATTGAATGTAAATAATAGAAAAATGTTTGTGTGTCAAGAGTGAGTAACCTTGAGGAGCAAGAAAAATCCTTTGAATATCCCCAAATTGAGATAGAAGTTGTCGAAGCTTAACATGATCCATATGAGGAGGAATGCGACTCAAATAGCAAACACCACGCTTTTGAGCTTTCTCTGTTTCCTTCTCCAGCTTCTTCTTCATCTTCAATTTCAATTTGGATTCCAACTCCGTCTTCTCGTCATTCGATGGAACTGTTGTCGCGTCAATCTCGTTATATTTCTCGGGAACCTCCATTTTTCTTCTTCTACTTCTTCTGTGTTTATATGGTTGAAAACGACAATGCGGAGGAGGAGGTTGTTGAATATGTGTGAGTTGTGATGGATTTCAGGTGGCGATGCCGGAAAGTTGCGACGGTGTTGTTGCCGGAGTTATGGGTAGAGTCGAGGCGCGAGAGAAGAAGATTTAACCTAGGGTTTATATGACGGAGAACAGTTAAAATTCTGAAATAAGTGATTGTGTATGAAATTGAAGAAGAAAAGTACCTAAGAGAGATTGAAGGAACTTCATAGTAGATTTGAGAAGAGAATATTTAGTTCAGTTCCTCTCTCTCTCTTCCTCGTTAAACCCTTGCGTTTTGTTTGTTACTACTCTGTTTGTTTTTTGTTGGGCCTGTGCGTTGTTATCAACTTTGGGCTTGTTGATTTGGGCACTTGTGAAGAACAGCATTTAACTTGCCATCCCCCATGAACATGACACCCCCCATGGCGTATGAAAAGAGAACACTACCTTACAAAATTATTTCACTCATTTTCGAAATTCACCGGATCCACGCGCGGATCACAAAAGTCTGGGGAGATACCGAAAATATTAAAAGCACTATCGAAAATTTCAAAAATAGTACGTTTATTACCGCAAATGTCATAATTTCCAGTATTTTATATCGGAAATTTCAAATTTTCCGATATTAATTCTAACATTTTATGACGGAGAACGGTTAACAGAAACGACTTCGTTTCGCAGATTTTTTTTATTTGACATTTTTTGGACAAATTAATTTCATATATTAGTTGATTATTATAAATAAAAAAAGTACAACACTTTTTTAAATAGTTTGAAGAAACCAAAAATTGGCTTAGTCATTTAGGGCTTGTTTGAATGGCTTTTTGTTTTTAGTTTTTAAAAATTATTTTTGAAATCAATTTTAAAAAATTGTTTTAAAGAATAAAATAAAATAAAACCTATTTGACAATCTTATTTTTGAAAAATGTTTTAGAGATGAGAAAATGAAAAAACTTGTTTGATAGATGTATTTTTAAAATATATTTTAAAAATGAAATTTATATTATTTGTATTTTAATTTTATAATGATTTTTCAATATATTTTATTTTAATCTAGATATAGTTCGAAATATTTATAGTATAATATTTACCATATTAAATTTAAATGTAAAATTTATGATATATTTTTAGAATGTTTTTTAATATATAGAAGTGGATATTCAAATAATCATATTAATATCAAATTTACTCTATTTTATATTAATTATCTTTATATTCTTACCAAAAATTTCATTTCTAATAAAAAAAATTGTTCCTTTTTAATTGTCACTTGCAAAGTTTAAGGAAGTTTTAACCGCATTTTTGTCAAAATAAAATTAACTTTAGGTAATTATTATATAGATAGAGAAAAAGTAAAATGGATGTAGTAAATAATTAAGGGTATTATAGGTAAAAGAAGAATTATTATTTGAAAAATAACAATAATGATTAGTTTTTTTAGTATAGATAAAAAGTTTTAAAAAAAATGACAAGAACCTAGAGTACATTTTTTCTTAATTAAATACTTTGATTAGCCAATTAATAGTGAAATTACAATAATTAGATTTAATTTCATTCATTGATTAGTTAATTAAGATTTAAATTTATGGAATTTATATCTAAAAATAATCATTTATATAATATTACATTAATCATAAATTAGTATTATAAGACTTGATATCAATACTTTTGAAATGTTTAAAAAATTACTTATTAAGGGAAGTGATTGTTGACACACTTTTACCACATAATCCATCCTTTTTTTAATAGTAAAATATAAAATTGTAATAATATAAAATTATTAATGTATAATATAGAGTTATTAATGAATTAATTAAAAAAATGCTCGTTAGAATGAATTGAATATTTATAAATGAATAATATGTACTGAGGCAATATTAGGTTTAGGTTTATATACTCTTGGTAGTTTTAGGAAGAGTATATTTTAATATTTCAATATAATAAGTTAAAATAGTATTTATATTTAGTTTTTTAAATGGTGCTTTATATTTAGTTAAAAATAGAGTAATTATTATTAAAGCCAAAAAAAAATGTTGTAATGTTGTAATTGATAAATGTTTGAAAATTAAATGAAAATTTTAAGTGATGTTATTGTAGTTAATTTAATATTATTATAGAATTTAATTATACATGTAATAATTCAACTTAACTCGTTACAATAATGCCATTAATGAAAATTGTTGATGTTTTTCATGTTTTTTGAATCATAATAATAGATCAAATATTAGAATTGGAAAGCAAAACACTATTGAATTGTTTTAGTTTTTCGGTTTTGAAAACAGAAAAATTTAAAACAGTTTTGGAAAATAATTTTTAAAAAATATAAACCAAACCAATTTCTCATTTTTAAGTTTTAGAGAAGAGAAAACTGGTTTGGTTTATATTTTTTAAAAATTATTTTCCAAAACTGTTTTAAATTTTCCTGTTTTCAAAACAGAAAAACTAAAACAACTCAATAGTGTTTTGCTTTCCATTCTAATATTTCATCTATTACTATGATTCAAAAAATATGAAAAACATCAACAATTTTCATTAATGGCATTATTGTAACGAGTTAAGTTGAATTATTACATGTATAATTAAATTCTATAATAATATTAAATTAACTACAATAACATCACTTAAAATTTTTATTTAATTTTCAAACATTTATCAATTACAACATTACAACATTTTTTTGGCTTTAATAGTAATTACTCTATTTTTAACTAAATATAAAGCATCATTTAAAAAACTAAATATAAATACTATTTTAACTTATTATATTAAAATATTAAAATATACTCTTCCTAAAACTACCAAGAATATATAAACCTAATATTGACTACATAATTGGATTTCAGTACATATTATTCATTTATAAATATTCAATTCATTCTAACGAGCATTTCTTTTAATTAATTCATTAATAACTCTATATTATACATTAATAATTTTATATTATTACAATTTTATATTTTACTATTAAAAAAAGGATGAATTATATGGTAAAAGTGTGTCAACAATCACTTCCCTTAATAAGTAATTTTTTAAATTCATTTCAAAAGTATTGATACCAAATCTTATAATACTAATTTATGGTTAATGTAATATTATATAAATGATTATTTTTAGATATAAATTCCATAAATTTAAATCTTAATTAACTAATCAATAAATTCTTCTTTATTGTTGAAAAATAATAATGATTAGTTTTTTTTAGTATGGATAAAAAGTTTTAAAAAAATGACAAGAACCTAGAGTACATAATAATTACTTTAAAATACTGGTTATATTTAAAAAAATTCACAAATCATTGTCACATAAAGTTATTTTTCTTGAACTTTCTTTTATCATCATTAAATATATATGTTAACAATTAAACCCATCGTGTGAAGGGTTTAAACGGCGACTACGCCGGTGACAAGCTTTCCGGCCAGGACAATAAGATGACTTCTACTACAACCACCATTCTCTTCATCTTCTCCGAATTCCAATCCAAGTTCCCCAATTTTCTTCTTCCTCCACGGATTCATACCCGCAACAAACCCCTATCACTTTCTCTTCAACCATCCAAATTCCGCGCAACCCATTTCTCACTCTGCTCTTGTTCCCGCACCCCAATCAAACCCTCTTCAAGTTTCTCACCTCAAAGTAGTTTAACCAAATTTATTTCACAAAAGATAGCATTTTTTCTTCTTGGGTCGTTTATCTTCATCGGTTACTTCAGCAAAAGACCCGCATTTGCAGTTGCGGTACCTTCTCTCAGTTCTGCTGAAACGTTGGAGGAGAAGAAACCAGTGGAGGGGGAAAGCGATGAGCAGGAAATGAATGAGAAGATTTTGGAGACGGATCCTAGAAATGTTGAGGCTCTCAAGGTGACTGTGTATGGGAAAATCAGGAGAGGCAAGTGTAAGGAAGCTGAGAAGTTTGTGAAGAGGTTGATTGATAAGGAACCGAATGAAGTTGAGTGGAGGCTTTTGCTTGCACTGTGTTATGAGACAATGGGGTACTTGAGTAAGGCTAAGGGATTGTATTTGGAAATCTTGGAGAATATGCCTCTTCTTGTTAGAGCTTTGCATGTAATGTTTCTCAATCTATATGTCTCTTTTTGTTTTGATGGAATTTTGAATATTGATTTTGAATGTTTGAATGTGATTGAAAAGTTTGGTGTGAAATTGAATGCTTTGTTTTGTTTAGGTTAGACAGGTTTTGACAGTGATGGATTAGAAATTTAGATTTTTTATTTGAATGTTGATAGTTATTGACTTAGGTGTGTTTGGATTGACATATCTATATTGGCATAAACACTTGTGAGAATGTTGAATGTTGATAGTTTATGGAAATAGCTTACAACATGTCCATAAGTTGTTATGTTAAAAAAAAGTAATTAAATTATAAGTTACGGCGACACTTCATTTGTTTGTCGTGCTTGTTCGTTTACGACTGGGATGACTGATACTCTCTTTTCAACAGGGTCTGGCTATGGTGATGCACAAAAACAACGAAGGTCCTGCCGTATTTGAAACGTTGAACAAAGCTCTAGAGTTAGCTATTAGTGAAAACAAAGTTACGGAGGAGAGAAATATAAGAATCTTAACGGCACAAATGCTTGTTGTGCAGGTAAATCGCTGATCCACCAGTTCGGGATAAAGCATATAATCATTTGAAAAACATAACATTTGTGTGTTTCGCAGGGTGAATTGGAGGAGGGCTTAAAAAGATGTCAAGATTTGATCAATCAAAATCCTCGAGATTTTAGACCTTATCTTTGCCAGGTGAGTTTTGTTAACGAATCATGCACACAATTATACTTCCATTCATGAACTGTATATTGATTTATTATAAGAACATTATTTCAGGGAATAATATTCAGTCTTCTGGATAAAAAGGAGGAAGCTGCGAAACAGTTTGAAACATATCAAGCTCTTGTGCCTCAAGAGTTTCCTCAGAAGGGATTTCTTGATGATATCACGTTAGCAGCAAAAGGAACGTCTCAAGTACAGTTTCAGAAGGAATTCAGAAATCAATTTTCTAACCAAAAATAGGAAAAGGAAAAGTATAGGAAATTTTCTTCTTTGCTGTCTTGGAGATAATGAGTAAGCAATGCAGTAGCAGTAGCAGTAGCAATAGCACGCTCTTGTAAAAGCAAAAGGTTTAGATTATTTTAATGATACCATAGAATGAGTAACATTTTTGATGTGTGATTTTTCGTTCTCTCTACTAGTATAATTATATTTAAAACGTCTCGGATATTTTCTTTCAATGACAATACATATTATAATGAGAAGGGGTAAAAGACTCAATAGAGTACAAATGAATAATCAAATAGTACAATATGTACCGTAAAATAACACAGAAAAGAGAAGAAAAGAAACAACATAAAATGAAAAAATTACAAAAAGAACAGCATTGAAACAAAACAACAAAGAACAAGATCAGAAAAACCAACTCAACCCCTGCAAAGCTTCAAAACAATATCGTTAGCAACAGAACAGAGACCCTCAAAAGAAGAAAAACAAAGTCACATGTTCTTTAGCCTAAATCAGAAATCTCGATATACTATTGATTAGTCAGAAATCTCGATATACTATTGATTATTCCAGTCCAGAGTATAGAGTTATAGAGTTATGAAACCAATTTGAGAAGATGCATGAGTTCCTCTCTAATTTACTTGAAAATTATTTTCAAGTTAAAAAATATTTTTTTCCTCCATTTATTTCACATTTATCACATAACTAAAAAAAATAATATTATTTCGAGCTTTTCAAAGGGTTCAAACCATAACATGTCAAATCATAGTAAAACAATCCCTAGACTTCACCCTATCACCTAAAGAGAGAAAGCTTTCAAAAATAAAATTAGGATTCCTAGAAAGAGTTATTTGTCATTCTAACCACTTACAGATTTTATACCAAACACTACTAACTAAGATATAGGTGGTGAACACATGGAAAATCGTTTTAGGTGGTGAACACATGGAAAATCGTTTTAACTAAACCACCACAGAAAGGACAAAAGATATCAATTAGGTCAAAAATCACCTTTTTCTTGAGCATATTTTCTCTTGAAGTGAATCTATCAAGCAAAATTTTTCAAGAGAAAACAATCATTTTAGCCGGGGCCATACTATCCCCAAATAAGGGGAAGGATCGGGTTGACAAGAGAGAAGGAGAGATTGGAAGAATTGGAATTATCCAACAAAGCATGATATGCAGAGAACATGGAGAATAGACCATTCTTTAAATTTTTCTAAATCCAACGATCATTATCCAAAAATAAAAAGACCTTAAAAGAGAGCAATAAAGTTTGCAATAATTGATTCCTCATGCACGAAGAACAATATTCTCCACCTAAAATTCCAAATAAGGATCCCATCTACCCATCAACCTATCTCTCTCAATCTCCCCTTAAAGTAATCAGAGATTATAAATAACCGAGTGAACCTGGTTTTAAGTGGGGTACTACCAACCCAATGGTCTAACCAAAAGGAAGTTTCAAATCCTGATCCTACTTTCTTGGAAATGTCACAAACCGGTGATGAATCTTCTTCTTTTGACCCAATGAAGGAAACTTTTTTCCACCAAGAGAAAGCGTGTCAGAAGTGCAAAACTCTACCCTTTTCCTAAAAGGGAAGACAACTAAATCACCATATCTAGCAACCAGGATATCCCACCGAAGACTAGAGATTCCTGAGATGAGCCTCCACCTCCATTTATCCAAAGAGCTTGGTTAACAAGACTGAGATCTATAACCCCTAAACCACATTTTCTCATAGGTTTGTAAATATTTGTCCATTTTACTTATAAGATTTTGGCACCTCCTTTAACGCCTCGTCAAAGAGACATTCTTTGGATCCGTAGAATCTTCCTCTAAATCTCCCCGACAATTTCAGAAAAGGCAAGAAGAAAATATGAATATCATTAAGTACATAATTAAGCAAAATAATCCACCCTTAAGTTAACACACTTGTGCTTTCAAGAATTAAGTCTTATAGAAAATAAATTAGTAAATGGATCCCAAGTTGCCTCTCGTTTGGGAATAACCCCTACAGACAACTCCTAATATTTAAACGTGAGGGATTCAAGCTTACAGTGAAGAAAGACACCAGTTGAATAAAAAAAAGGATCCATATTATCAAGCTACTCTTATAAACATTCATCTTAAGATCCGGAAATAGATAAAAATTCCTAAGAATAACCTTAATACTCCAAAGATTCTTAATTGATCGATCAACTAAGATAAGAGTTCATCTACATACTGAAAACAGGAAAACACTAAATCAGAGGTTCTTACCTAAAACCTGAGAGGAAATCTAACTCTACTGCCTTGTTGATCAAACCACTTAGGCCTTCAGTCACTAGCAGGAAGAGAAAAAGGAATCCCCTTTGAATGTTAATTTCTAGGGTTTAACATCCATTAACCAACACAATAAGGTTTCCTGCAAACACACAATCTCAAACCCAAGACCTCCACTTTTCATTGAACCTGAATCTGACAAGCATGTAATCCATAAAATTACAATTAATTGAATCATACGCTTTCTCAAAATCTATTTTAAAAATGAGTCAAGACTTTCTAGGCCTCCTAGCCAAGTCTACCACCTCATTTACAACCACCATACCATCCACCAACAATCTACTTTAAAAAAAAGCTAATTAATTTGGAACAACAAGTTTATCCATCACCCTCCCAAGTCTAATACACAAAGCCTTAGCCACCTACTTATAAATAAATAAATAAATAAAGTAGGCATAAAATCACTTAGTCGCTAAGGGGATTTCATCTTAGGAATCAAAGTTATAAAATAATATGCAAAACTATGAGGAAGCAAAACGATGAAATTGTTGAAGTATAATTTCTAAATTTTCCTTAAATAAGTTCCAAAATCTTTTAAAAAAGGAGAAAGAAAAACCATCAGAACCATGACTCTTACTACCATTACATTTGGCCACAACACCATCTAACTCCTGAAGAGTAAAAGGATTTGTCAGAGCAAGGTTATCCTCGTCAGAAAGAGTGAGAAATACTACTCCATAAAGGGGAGGTTTATCAACATTTGACTCTTTGAAGATATCAGAAAAATAATTAAAAATATCTTGTCTAATCTCAAACATGCTTTTAATCCTACCCTCACCAACTTTCAAAGGCATAAATATGTGTTTATCTTAGTATTACAATGAAAGATACCAAAGTTAATATATCCTTTGTTAGTCTATCCTTCTTTAAGTCATCTAGATTTGATCTCTAGAACACATGGAAATATTTAATTCTTAACAAAGACTAAAACCCTACAATAGAGACAGAAATAACTTCAATCTCCTTTGATAAAGCTCATCGATCTGTCAGAGAGTCCATATTCTTAACCGACTCTCTTAAAATTATATATAATCTATTTATTCAAAATTTTAAGGACTCATTTAAGACGTTTGAATTTCTTCAACAAAACAAAAAGTCTTTTGTCGTTAGATAAGAGTATAGACTAACAAAATAGGACTAACTAAAAAAAAAACTTTATAACTGATTATTAAAACAAAAATGCTTAGGAGCCCCAGTTAATTAGAGGACTTAACAGTGATAGGGTAGTGATTAGGCACATCCCTAAAAATAGCCCTCTCAAAGATCACTTCCCAATGGTCCCAATAAATCCAATCATCTTGAATTCTTGATAGCTTATGAACGATTTTATTAAACTAGTTTAATACAGTTTAAACAAATTAGTTATGAATAACTAGTTCATAAAAAACTTAATAATATACGTATTAGTAGTATTTTATTTCTCTGATAAAAATTTCAAATTGAGAAGCCTATCACCACAGAATTCTCATTCAATTTGGATTAGTCTAAAAGTGGATTCAACAAAAAATGGGGATTTGGAGTGGGATATTTTTGCCCAAAAAATGAAAATGAAAATAAAATGATTTTTTTATTGGCTACACTCATACATTTTCTAATACTTTGTTTATATTTATATATTTAATAAAATAATATCTATTTGGTTCTTTCTCTAATTTTGTTTTTTTGGAAATGTTTTATTTCTTTATTTAAATTATTATGAAAGAAACTACAATTAGAAAACTAACAATGAGTTACACAACTTTTAAAATAACACACTTTATTTAGACTTTGTAACTGAAAACATCTAAGCAAAAACCATATTTGGTTAAAACTTTGTTCAATTCTAGTTGTAACAAGTTATTTTTGTTAAAAACACTTAACATTTTATTCATATAAACCTCTCACATTCAGTTTCACCTTTGTCACCTTCAATATATTTGACCACTTTTGGTTTGGTAAGATTAAAATAAAAGCACTTCGGCTCAAAGCCATGGCTAGAACTAAAGTATCCATAAAAACACTTTTTTTAATACTTTTTCTAGCTTATGGCACCATAAAATGTGTTCATGGGGCTGAGTCCATACAGGGTCTTGGTATCAATTGGGGTGCTCTTGCATCACACCCTATGGATCCTCACATTGTTGCAAATATGTTGAAGGACAATGGAATCCACAAGGTTAAACTTTTTGATGCAGATTCTTGGGTCGTTAGCGCTTTTTCGGGTACGGGAATTGAAGTTATGGTTGGAATTCCTAATGATCAATTGAGTAAATTTGCGAGAAGTAGTTCGGATGCAGAAGATTGGGTAAAACAAAATGTCACCAAACATCTTTATAACGGAGGGGTGAATATCAGGTGTGTATGCACATGCACACATGTGCATTCGCGTGTTACATTATGTTTCTAACATTTAAATTTTATGTTTTTTCGAATTATAAAATCAAATTCTTACCATTGAACTATTTTATTGCAGATACGTGTCGGTTGGAAATGAGCCATTCTTGAAAAGTTATAATGGTTCATATGTGAAGTTAACGTTTCCGGCTATGCAAAATATTCAAAAGGCAATTGATAAAGCCGGGCTTAGAGAAAAAATAAAGGTGACAACAGCTTTGAATGCAGATGTTTACGAGTCTAGTTCAAACAAACCGTCCGACGGTGATTTTCGAGACAACATTCGCGACGATATGAAACAAATACTTCAATTTCTCCATGAAACAGATTCGCCATTCATTGTCAACATATATCCTTTCCTTAGTCTATATCAAAGCGAAAGTTTTCCGAAAGATTTTGCATTCTTTGATACTCAAAGTAGAACAATTAGTGACAATAATGCACAGTACAACAACGTGTTTGACGCAAATTTAGATACACTTGTTTGGGCATTAAGAAAAGCCGGTTACCATGACATGAAAATTGTCGTTGGTGAAATCGGTTGGCCAACCGATGGTAACCAAAACGCTAATTCAAATAATGCAAAAAGATTTTATCAAGGGTTTCTTAAAAAATTGGCTAACAAACAAGGTACTCCAATTCGCCCCGGGTCTATGGAAGTTTATCTATTCGCTCTTTTCGACGAGAATCTAAAGAGTATCGAACCGGGTAATTTCGAACGTCATTGGGGAATTTTTCGCTACGATGGAAAGGCAAAGTTTCCTATAGACTTTTCAGGTAACGGACAAGAGAAATGGCCACAAGAAGCAAAGGGCGTTGTATACCAAGAACACAAATGGTGTGTTCTAAGCGCAGAAGTTAAGAATTTGAGTTTAGTCCCGTCGGCATTAGACTATGCTTGTGCCAATGCTGATTGTACAAGTTTAGGATATGGTTGTTCATGTGACAATTTAAACCTAGCTGGTAATGCATCTTTTGCTTTTAATCAATATTTTCAAACAAGAGACCAAAGTGTTGAGGCATGTAATTTCAATGGATTGGCTAGTATTGTAACAGAAGATCCATCAAAGGGAACTTGCTTGTTTCCTATAGAAATTGAGAGTAGCGGTGACATGGTGACGGCTACGAGGATTGTGACAAGTCTTTTGATTGGATTGTCAATGTTTTTTATAACATCATGAATGTAAGAAAAGTTATGCAGATGGTTTATATCATGAGGCATGATTCATTAATGATGTAGATTTGCCATATGTTTTGTAATTTTGTTTTGGTGGTTTTTTTGTACTGGTGTAGTGCAAAAGGCGAAAGAATAGATCACATGGCATCATCACACGACTCCCTTACTGGTGTAGTGTAGATATGGAGGGATTCACAACAGTATCCCTTAATACAATTATAAAAAAGATTTTTATTTTTATTTTATTACGAGAGTGTTGTTTAAATTTACAAAATTAAGTTAACACTTGAATTTTTTTAAGGGTTTTGTTTAATATATGTTGGCTTGCCATTCAAATAGACCTATATAGACCTATATAAGATTTTTTTTTTGAGAATGCTCTTTTTATTTTTAGTGGTGTCTTCCATATCTTTGAAAATTCAAAAATATTTTTGGACGTTCGGAGATTGCATCTTCGAACGTACTCAAAATCACGTTAATATTCTCTTTTCTTCGTTTCACCCTAATTTTCATAAAGTATTGTTCATAGATGTATACCACTCCGATTTAATTATTCGCTTATTTAATTATTTATTTAAGTTAATTGAGTATTTTATTTAAATAATTATTTTTGAAAATATATGATCTGTTTAGCCAGTGACGGTATTTGTGGTGTTTTGTGTTAATTAATTGAGTTAGTCGTAATTATTTAATTAATTGGAAATTAGAGAGAATATGTAGAATTGAGCCAATTTTAGGAATTAAGAGAGTTTAGTGGTGAGCGAAATAGAGTTGAACTTTAGTTGGGAAAAAATACAAATAAGAGAAATTAAATAAACTAGTATATATATATATATATTTTCCGACAAAGACAAACTTAATAACTTTCATTACTCAAAAAAGGTTCAAAACAAGGAGGTATCACATTAACAAGACTACGCCGATGCTGAGTCCAAGAATTGACCGCCTTAACTAACGTATGGGCAACCAGATTCGCTTCGAGCTTAAAGAACTTAATCTCAAAGTTTGGAAAATGATGCATCAAACTCTTAATGGATAAGATAATAAGACTAAATTCAGACCTACCTAACTGCTTAGAATGAATAGCTTGAACTACAAGTTGGAAATCACTTTCAAAGGTTACATTATTCAATTGTAAGGAAATAATGTCTTGCAAAGCTTCTCTCAAGGCCATGGCTTCTGCTTCAATGGTGGATAACATGCCAACATCCCAAGTCACACTTGCGATAATAAATCTATCCAAATTATCCCTCACACACAATCTCTATTTGTTGTGCCTCTTTCATTATTGAATCCAACGTCTACATTACACTTTAACCTTCCTTCATTTGGTGAACTCCAAACTGTTGGGTGATGAAGAACATTATTTAAAACACTACCTAATTGAGCTGAAAACCAATGTTGCCAATTAAAGAACGCTTGTAAGTCAATTTTCGATACCTCCTCTCGAGGATTATTCCAAACAACATTATTCATATTCTTCCAAAGCACATTAAACATCACCACAAATCTACCAGCATCCCTCTTATGCTCCTTATTATAAATATCAAGAAGAAAGGATTTAACGTCATTAAAAACATGAACACGAGGATCAATTATAGAAGACAAACATGTTGCCTGCCAACATTGTAGAATAGTAGTACAACCAAAAAACATATGCCAATCATCATCCTCTTCATTCTCACAAACCTGACAAATATAAAGACATTGGACATAATGATGACAGAGTCTAGATCGAGACGGTAGGCAGTCCCTATAAATTCTCCATAATAGGTGTTTGGCTATAGGGGGCGCAAAAATATTCCAAATACTACCCCAATTCCTCTCCATCATTCTATTCAAATAATTCATTTGGGAGTTTCTCCACAATCTATATCCAAACATGACACTGTACACTCCATTTTGTTCCTCTTGCCAAATCAGACCATCTTCTACCACGTCTTCAACCAACGGGACCTTAGAGATCTTTTCAGCCACAATATGATAAAGATAACATGAAGTTTTTAATGTAAAGATCATACGCATCTTGCCCTTGAGGGCCATCCAGGCATCCTTCTCCTTTCCCTCTTAGCCAATGTTCGTTCATAACCTTAATATGACTTCCATCACCTATACGCCACTTGCAACTAATCATTAACACATCCCTAGCTTTCCAAAGCCTCCTCCATACAAAACTGAGATTATTTCTAAGAGAGGAAACAAGAAAGGAGGATCTAGAAAAATACCTTGCTTTGAAGACTCCGACAACAAGAGATTAGGGTTTTGTCAACATGTACCAACCTTGTTTAGCCACCATAGCCAAATTAAAGCAATTGAAGTCTCTGAATCCCATACCTCATTCCTTCTTCGTACAAGTTAACGTATCCCAGGATAACCATCTAATCCCTTTACTATTACTACCACCTCTCCACCAAAACAAGTTCAACATCTTCTCAATATCATTCACCACCGCATGTGGAACAATAAACACACTCATAATATAAGAAGGTATAGATTGCAAAACTGATTTTATCATCACCTCTTTCCCTTCTTTAGACAAAGATCCGCCTCTCCAGGAGTTGATTCTTTTCCAAATGCGATCATTAATAAAAGCAAAAGTCGCCCTCTTACTTCTACCAATCATCTATGGTAACCCAACTACGAGTTTGTGCCTAACACATTGTGCACTCCCATTATTCTGGCAATATCATCTTGAGTCGGTCTACTAATATTATGACTAAAGTACACTTCAGACTTGGTCAAATTTATTTCTTGGCATGATGCATTTGTATAGGTCTTAAGCAACTCCATAA
Organism: Lathyrus oleraceus; assembly: GCF_024323335.1. NCBI lineage: Eukaryota > Viridiplantae > Streptophyta > Magnoliopsida > Fabales > Fabaceae > Lathyrus > Lathyrus oleraceus. Next base: position 162,541,051 of record NC_066583.1, read on the forward strand.
GGTGTGACACCTCAGAGAGATTTATCGTGCAAAACAAAAAACAATCGTCAGCAAAAAGCAGATGAGACACACTAGGTGCCCTTATGCAAATCTGGAATCCATAGAGATCCCCTCAAGAAACTGCTTCTTTGAAAAGAGCAGATAAACCTTATGATATAAGAATAACTACTATATATTTTAAAAAGCTAGACAAATGAGGTTGTAACGCCCCAACTTATATTTAACGCATTTTAATTTTTAATTCATGTTACTATGGATTATATTGATTTTGGTTGTTTTCAGAGCGTAAGAGTATTTTGGTAATTTACTAATTATCGGGGTTATGAGATTGGAGATTAAATAAATATTATTATTGGTATTATTGAAAATAATTAAAAAAAATTACTTATTTGATGACAAGATAAAATGGTATAATATATATATTTTCCTGATTAAATAATTATTGAGTTAAATATTTATTTAATTTCAATAATAACTTTATTAATTAAATAGGAGAATTGAGTCTTTGGTGTGAATAGAGGAGAGTTTGAGGTGAGAAAAGAGAAGGGGAGAGTAAGTGGGCAAAAAGTGTAAAATTGAGAAATAATGCCCATATATATATTCTAAAATGTGGAGAGAGCTAGGTTTTTAGAAAATATTTTGTATGTGGAAAAGTGGTAGAGGGATCTGAGACAATTTGGGAAGGAGAGTGGAATATATGAAGAGGAACTCAAAAACTATTGGGAATTACCATCTGAAATTCTGGTGTAGTCAGAATTCAGATGTTATCCACCACGACATGACATCTGATCTAACATTGTAACTAATACAGCAAGATAGTTATTAGCCACTGTACTAATATGCACAGGTTCACAGATGTCACGACATCTCATTCTATGTCGCCCTAGAATGTAAGAACCCCTGGTTCTGTGCTTCAGGAAGAAAGACTCAACAGAAGTCAAACCTAGCACTCACTTCAGTTGTTTTCTTCCATAGTTATCAGCATGATGTCTTACTGTTGATTTGAACATCATCTGTTACAGCATTACAGGTTTACCTTATTTTATAACTGGCACAATTATAACATGCAAAAGGTAAATACACAAGTAATTGTTAACCCAGTTCAGTCCAACATGACCTACATCTGGGGGCTACCAAGCCAGGAAGAAGATCCACTATTAGTAGTATCAATTCAGAGTTAAACTCCCCCGTTTACAACTCATCACTTAATCCCTACCCAATGCAATCTATACCTAGGAACTCCTAGATAGAAACCTCCAGTTTCCATTCCTATCACTACAAATACAATGTAATGTGCAAACACCTTGAACTTGCTTCACAGCTTCATTCAAGAACATAATCACTCTTGCCTACAGGCTTTGAGTGACAAACACTCTCAGGTTTACCACTGAGAGACACATGGTAACCTTCCCACAGATTGGGAGGTTTACCTTACACACACCCCTAAAAATTCATTCTAAGAGGCTTACAAAGACTAGATTACAATCAACTATTTATAACCTAATCACCCAAGTGGATTTGGGCCTTCAGAAATCGCAACAAACTTCTCCTTTGCTGTTACAACATCAGCAGAAACTTTCTGCTACAAACAAGGTCTTCAATCTTTTAGTTCCTAAAATATCTCCAAATTTAGTTCCTAAAATATCTCCATATTTAGTTCCTAAAATATCTCCACATTTAGTTCCTAAAATATCTCAAGACCTCCACAAATAATGCCACATAGGATTCTAACTAATTTCCACATATTAGTGTGCTAACAAATAGGCTATTTGTTAGGTTCCTTAATTGTAGCTTGGTTGTTGGTTTCCTGGATTTTCTCTAAGCTGTTGACTTCCTGAAGAATAGCCCAAGAAAAAGCTGAAACAGAAAACTGCACAACCTACAATTTAGCATATGCTGTCAGGCTTGAATGTCACGACATTCAGCTTGACATCAAGGTCCATATGCTGAGTCTGTTTTTCCAGAAAACAGACTGTACAATTTTGCTGACCTGTACAGGATCAAAATGACCATACTACAGTAACAGCTTACATTAATAAATGTCAAAGTGTCCAACTTAACATTTACACATTTGGCCTTAAGTTAGTTCTGTTATTCTCTTGAAGAACAAACTAAGTTACATGCTGAAGTATAGCAGAACACCACTCTGCCTAATCTTCAGTAGCTGCTGTCAATGATGAATGTCACAACATCCAGTTTGACATTCAGTCAGTAGGCCTTATGCCAGGTCTGGTTCTTCCTTGATAACTAGACTGCAAATGCATACTAAGTTCTAACAGAACTTCTGTTCCTTAGTATCTGTTGACAGGTATGAATGTCACAGCATTCAATAATCCTGTGTTAGCTAGTCCTGCAGTAACTACAATGTAGTCACATATACATGTCATGACATCAGTCAAGACATTAGTGTTTTACCATATAATGCAGCCAATTAAACACCTACACCATCTTTACTGCAATTCAAAGGTAGGAGAAATTGTCTACTTTTGGGTGATTTCAGGCATGTAGTATCCTTACCATCACATCCTTATGGACTTTTATGAGTTTCCCTTATTTTCCCTTTTTGTGATGAATGAGACAAAATATTTTCTTGTCGATTGTAAATTATGTTGGATTGTCGGTTTTGTGTGTTTGCTCTGAGACCCTGATGTCGCATTACGCGAAAAAACCGGCGGGAAAACGAAACAACAGAGCCGCCACCGTGCGTTATTTATCCCAAAAGAGGGAAAGGAAACGCTCGAAGTAAACCTGGAAAAGACATGGTCTCGCGACCAGAGAAAGATGGGTACGGGAGTCGGTTATGCGAAGGGAAGGTATTAGCACCCCTACGCATCTGTCGTACTCGACGGGATCTACGCACAAAAGAATAGAAGAAAGGTTGCTAAAGACTGCTCACAAACACTGCACAAGGCTGAACACAAACACAGAAAGACGAAAGAAACGGGACTCGGCAGGATATCGCATCCTGGGCCTACGTAGTCTGTCAGACACAGACATCAGAATCGACGTAGTTCGGGACGGGGAAACGTGCTCGCTAGGATGTCGCATCCTATGCATACGTATCTTCTCTAACCAGAGAAAGAATCAGAGCACTCGTAGCTCGGCTAACGCACGCCAAACAAAACACAAACAGGAAACTGACTGCCAATCGCTGGACTTATGTCAGACTCCACACAAACAGGCAAACATGGAAACCGAATGCCAATCGCTGGACTTACATCAGACTCCGAACCAACAAACGCACACAGGAAACCAACTGCCAATCGCTGGACTTACGTCAGACTCCATCACACACAAAGGGGTTGAAAAAGAAAAGGGCGCCCGGAGAGATCAGCTCATCTCCTGCCTACGTACCTCATCTGGTATGAGGATCAGGGCGACGTAGTTCCCCTAAACAGGGAAAGAACTTCTAACCTAACCAGCGACAAAGGGAGACACAAACTACTAGGGAGACTACGACTCGAGCCTAGAAGTTGTCATGCATACGATCCCTATGTTAAGGTTTCTATCCTAACTTGCGCAGGAAGCAAGCTATCCTAAACAACACCATCAATCACAAGCATAAAAGCAAGCACACACACTATATACAAACAAGTGTCTCACACAAGGCTAGGCTTTAGTCAAGGGGTCAAATCAACCTCGACAAACAAGCCAACTGGAAAAGGGTGTGGTTAGCTCTTAACCCTAACATTGAGAGTTAGGGTGAAGCAGATGAAATGGGAAATGGGAAATGATTATAACTGTTCTCTAAAATCAACCAACAAATCTGTATTTTCTACCATTAACTATGGAGCTCTGATTTTCTCATTGCACTATGAGAATACGTAGGCACGAGGGGTTTGAATCCTTGGAGAGCATATTAATTAATAAATGTATTTTCCCCATTTATTAAAACCAGTCGCAAGTAGCCTTTATATGATAACACCTATTCATGAAAAGAACAATCAAAACAATTCCTGTTGAGTACAACAGATGTGAGGGGTGCTAATACCTCCCCCTTTCATAACTGACTTCTTTACCCTTTTTCTCTTCCCCTTGAGTTTTATCTATATTTTCCCTTTCCTTTGGAATAAATAAAGTTTGGTGGTGACTTTGTTGTATCTTCGAGCACGCGATGCGCTTAGGTGTTTTTCGCGGCGTGACAGGGTACATAAACTTCAGCTTCTAGTAGCTTTTGCAGGTTTTTTATTGTAGTGTTTCATATTATGCCTCCAATTTTTTCAAATACTAGTGCTCCCTTCTTCACACTCATGCCACGTTCCCTAATGTTAAGGACCTTCACTCATTACAACATCTACTGGCTCTAAGGCCTGTTGGGAAGTGAGGTTGAATTGATGCATCATTTTTGTCGTGACAAAACTTATCACCAGAGCAGTCCTACACAAGTAAAAACATATAAAACGCACAAAAGAGAAAGCCTAGTGTATTATATGCTAATTAAGCTAGAAACAACCAAAACCTAATTAAATTAACCTAATAAAGCATTTTAATACAATATAAAATAAAGTATTAAGGGCTTAAATATCTCACAAATAGTGAGTTATCAACCCCTTAATACATCGAGCAAAAATATTTTGCATGAATGTGCCAACACTGTTTTCAAGGAAGCTCGAGTGAGAAACCCTACCCCATCAAAGAATTAAGTAAGATTAAAAAGAGAAGATTATGTCATTTTCAAAAGAGCCATGAGTATAAGACAAACGAGTGCCAAGACTTTACCTTTGCTTATAGATCAAAAATCCAATATGACCGACCTTACACATTTGATATTACATTTATGTCATATGTTCTTGGCAGACCATTTCATTGTTACTTGCAAAATACACATATTCTTCTTCGAAAATGGAAGATTGAAGTTCCCTATCCGTCCGAGGACTAAGACAAGCAATAAATGATAAAGAATTGTTATTTGGGTTCAAAAGTAAACTTTCCATGTAACCTAACCTCTTCAAATATGGATCCCTATATCAAGGGCTCTTAAAAATGGGCTTACCAACCGAAGTAGCACCATGAATACCTCTCCTCCGCTAACATTAACCAGTCACTCTCAATGATGACATGTGAACATAGTTTCATGAAGTTGAGTTATAAAGGTCTCGTATCTCGCGCCTTTATGAGCAAGGAGAGGTTGGGAAACTAGATAAATACAAACACCTAATGGATGAGCCTTTTTTGGGTTTGGCACGACCACAACCTCAAAGAGAGAAGGTGTATTTCTTGATTTCCTCCTCCTTTGGAGCATTATTTTTTAGTAAGACACCTTATCTGCAAGCGAAGATCAAATGAGAATTGTAAGAACACCCAATTTGAAATGGTGAAGCAAAATGGGAAAGTCCTACATTCTCTTGCCAAAGATCTTGTGCCTTTAATAGTCGCATATACTACCATACATGTCTATATGTATTGTTGCTTCTACTTCCTAACATGACATCATATGGTTTGACTATGTCAACGAAGCCAAGAACTTCCCAAAAGGCCACAAGCTTATTTTTAAAATATTCTTCCTCTTGAGATAAGTCATCAGGTGGCTAAGAAATTATTTTAGTACAAGAACTTGGGGAACTTATCAACACATCTTGGAGATGTGTCTAGTTGGACCTCACAAATACTCGCATAAGCAACCTCGATGAGAGGCGTGACCAAATAATATCGGTTAATCTTGACTTACACTTCAAATATCTTTCTTCCATTCCTAAGGAAGAGTAACCCAAAACCCCATTCCGAGTCAACGAAGCTGCATTCGATATTGAATAGGTCGAAAAAGAGAGTTAGAGTTGGCATACTATTTTCATATTCATACCAATATTTAAAGATCAATCTTCATGTGGTTAACATCGTCTACCTCACAGTCGTTAAAAGGAAGTCAAAGACCTACCCAAGAAAATAAGCACTCGTGGAGAGGAAGAATGCACCCCTCATATTTGTTGCATAATCTCTTGTCCTTTTCTAGGGAATGCACCCTCAATTTAGAGAAAACATCCACCTCGGTGAAAGAACCACTCAAGTATCCTTTAATAACGAGAATGGAAATAATATATAATGTCTCCTAATCCACCCACGATGGCTAGTCTTCATTTCCAGACTCCAGGCCAGTCTAATGACTACCTCAGTCTATTCTTGCTTCACTACCAACAGATAAAAAAGAATGATCATGAGTATAAGCACGCGATTAAGACTCAAATTACCACATTATTCATTAGTAGCGTAACAGTTGAAATCGCGACGATGCATTCTAATATAAGTTTGGACTTTCTTTCTTGCTTAAAATCATCTACATAATCTGGATTTTTTAAAGGCAAAGATAGAAAAGCAAAACCCTTAGTGATTTCCCTAAGATCAAGGTTGACAATAACCATTCCATCTTTGTCAGCAACACCATCTTTCATGTTTTCAATGACAATCACCATAAGAGTCCTGATAAATGACAAGTAAATAAACTAAAAATGGAGTTAGGATCATTACCTTAAATAATCACATCTTCTGGTACACGAAAAGTTAAGTTGTCTGAGCATCGAGATAGTCGTTGGAGCAGATAAAGAAAAATATAGGGGAATAAGCAATGAAATGTGAGATTGAACATGATATAGATTCCCCTAGAGAAAACGAAAATTCTTAAGATCTCACAAGTAAGAGAAGAAAATTGAGACCATATTTCCTTTTTTTGCCTTTATATATTATCAACAAGGGACCCCACGATCGATGATCGAAGATCGAGGAAAATGCACTATCATCACTAACTGTTCCGATTTAGCCTCGATACTCCACGACTCTCAAGTATTCTAAAAATATCACCATGTCTTAAAATCCAGGGGCACATGAAGAGCTTTAATTATGAAGCATTTTAACAACAAGACAAACATTTAATGTGTGTAATCCTGAAGCCAACTACACATATTCTCCGCATCTCCAACCACTGAGTGTTGCATGGAAATCATCGGAAGGATCATGAGGGTGATTAAAAGGGCCAAACTCAATAGTCTTTCATAATCATAACTTTATGAATAAAATCAAGGACTTAAAGGGTAACTGTTTTGAGCCAGCATTGTGATCCAGCAGTAAGGCCGTTCCAATTCAAGCAGCTCAATCAAGGACCTCTCTACATGAAATACAAACAGGTATACCCTCTCTAGAAGGTCATGCACCAGATTTATCTTACTTGCTCATCATGAGCCATCATATCTAGTCAGACGACCTCCCCCACCTCATATCAAGCCAAGTGGGAGCGATTTTAACCTCTCATTGTATATATAAGTTGGGTGACATATAATAACATGTATTCATTCTTGCTATGTTACATCTCTTTGCGCTCACTAACTTAGACATTAAAGTGTTAAACTTGCAAGTACACCCCTGTTTCACCGCATTGGAAGATCTTCTTCCCTTTGCATCACTGATTCTCTATTCCACATTAGAATAATTACTATACATGAATAATTTTTAATAGACTTGCATACACCCAAATTACACCAAGAAGAAGAAAGAAATAGAGACAGAGATGTACTATATGTGATATGCATATTTGTGTCATGAGGAGAGCTCAAAGAATCATCCTGTTGAGTCAAGAAAAACCACATAAAAAATCTAACCTACATTTTTATCCAAAACCTAATACATTAGATTTATGGGTCATCTCATTTATATGTTTCTCCCAATATCACACTTCTAACTCACATTTTTTATACCAACAATCTTTCCTATTCATTTGAATATAGAATTTAATTGATATGTATTGACAGTATAAAATTTTATACTGTCATCCAATAAGAATTCATCTATCTACCATTTTATATCATTAACTTAAATATTCCAGTATAATATAGCAGAATACATGATAATTATTAATTACAATGTAAAATTACATTATCATTACATATCCCATTTTCTCTTAAATATATTTCTCATAAAATAAAAACTTTATCATTCACATACACTGCATATTGACATCCACCATACCAATGAGACAAATCACTTAACCACCAAATATATTGCCAACGAGACTTTAGACACTAAGAGCCAATCTTTTAATAACAATTTATTACTGTATGAGATTACTATAAGTTCAAAAAAGAGAGCTTAGAGAATCATAACATTTGTATTAAAACAACCACATAAAATTAAGTTAACATCACATCTCACCTCAAAACATTACAATACTAATTTATATAAAAAAAACTTATGTTGTTTAAATCCGTTTTTACATCTTAACTCAATTATTATCTATATACAAAATTATTATACGAGTTTGGAGCGCGGATAGCTCAAAAGTGTAAGAAACGATAGCCTTTTGTCTGTTGCAGATTCAACGTACGAGCAGATGGGACCTACTAGTACGTCATGAGAATGACGTCATCTTCACGAATATGATATTGACACGTGTCACCATAAGGAGCCTTCGTTGCATCATCCACGAAAATGTTTGGAAGCATCGTTCTCATTTCAAGCTATAATTAAAAAATCAAGTATATATTAGGATTAAACCATGTACTGTTTTTTCATTATTATTATTACAGATTTTATTAAAAATATATATATTTGTAGTGGTTGCACAATGAAATCCAAATATTATTACTACTAGCAAATCACTCATAAAAGAACAAATTCACTGGCTTCTTCTTATCTTATCTTTAACTGCGTCTAATTACTTGCAATGGACGTTTATTTCCAAAACCCTAACCCATTTTCTGGAGTTGATAATATACCCCCTCCTCTTTCCTCTGATTTCATTAACGTATCTGATTATCTAGTTCTTGATGATGATGTTGTTGCTAATCCAAACTCTAATTGGTCACTAAGTTCAGAAACTCCTGAATCATCGGATAAAGCAGGTTCCATCAATGATATTAATGTCATTAATCAAGGGTTTAGTGATGAGATTGAAACCTCTATCAACAACAACAGCAACAATAACATGAACATGCAAGTGCATGCTTTTCATATTTCTATCTATTTTCTTGCTGACATTCAAATATATGTAGTGATATTAATATATATATTGTGGACTCTTTTGTTTGACAGAAAACGCAAAAGTAGAGGGATGAATGAAACTACAGTGGAAGTGACTCCAAGGGTTACGTTTAGAACGAGATCGCAGTTTGAGATTATGGATGACGGATACAAATGGAGGAAGTATGGAAAGAAGTTTGTGAAAAATAACTCCAACCCAAGGTAATTAGTAATTAATTATATAGTTAACTAATTTACGGTTTATTTTAATTAATAATATTGAGCACTTACACTTTACTGAAAAACATATCCGATATAGTGGTGGTGGTGGGTCTGATTAGATGTATTATCCTATAGATATTTGTGGCGGCTGATATATACAATAGCATGATATGGAGAGGGGACATGGACTCCTCTTGTCATGACTAATTATAAACAGTTTACATCGTTAATATAAATATATAGATCACAATCATACATAGCTGTATCCATATTTGTAATTAAAGTTTAAACCCTACTTGTTGAATTATATAGATGTTTCATGTGTGGTTCTTGTTTGTTTGTCCTTCAATCCAGAAAAGTGTATCAACTTGCTGTTTCAATTTGAGTGTATGTATATGTCAGATCAACTTCCCACTTGTTAAATAATGATGTCTATAAAAAAAATTTAGAATTGTATAATAAATTTTAGATCTAGTATCTATGCAAACTTATGTAGAATTAATAATTTTTTTTTGATGATTATGAACATGCAGGAATTACTATAAGTGTTCATGTGAAGGATGTGGTGTGAAGAAGAGGGTGGAAAGGGATAGGGAAGATACAAGGTATGTGTTGACGAGTTATGATGGTGTCCACAATCACGAGAGCCCCTGTACTTTGTCGTACTACGCTCCACCAACAATGTCTTTGGTGTATTCCAATGAATGGCAACTGCAGCAGCAGGCTTCTGCAAACTCATCATCTTCTAATTATTCAACTAATACTAATTAGTTATGTCTATAAGTATATATGTGTGTATATATAGCTAGCTCTTATTAATAAAAGCATGCGAAGGTTTGATGGAGTTGTTAAGTTATATTGGCTGTAGTAGTAATTTTTTTTTGCTAAGTATTGTCTGAAGTTTTAAGTCCGGTTCTCCAATTTGATATGAATTGTAAGGTATTTTTCGGGTAAGTTCCTTTGTGTCCTCTTTGGATGTTTTTCGGATTTTTGCCCTTTTTGCACTATGGTTAGATTCGAGATTCAGTGATACCTTAGCTTTGGTGTGATATTCATAGAATTTGATGATTTGAAAATCTCAAAATGATGTTTTCTTACAAGGATTTCGTCTGATGTGAATGTGATGAATTAGATTCAATTCTCTTTTTGGAAATGGTTTTTGGCTAAGTGTTATTTGTTGGGTTAATTTTTTGGTTATGGTATTTTTCTCCTCTCTTGGTTCTTCCATGATAGCTTCATCAATTGCTCTCTATTCTCCAAGTCACAGCAATAATAATATTTTCATCCTCATTTTATGACTACTCCTAGTCCCAAATGTAAGTCTTAGAGACCAATGAATTTAAGTTAGAATTTAAAATTCGTATGATGTTAATTATTTATAATAAAAGATTTTATTTTTATGTTTGCTTAAAGTATAAATTGTTACCTAAAAATATAGTTTATATTTGATTAATGAAATATTAAGTGTGATTTAAATATAAGGTAGAGTATATGCAGCTAAACTTTAATGTCAAATGAGATAACAATGTATAAAGTGAGTAGATCAATTATCATATCTCACTTTTATTGATAAGACATATTATGTCTTCACATAGATATTAATATATTATGCATAATATTTTTATATGATTGATTCAGCATGAGAATATTGTATAGTATTGTATAAGACATATTATGTCTTCACATAGATATTAATATATTATGAATAATATTTTTATATGATTGATTCACCATGAGAATATTGTATAGTATTGTATAGTATGTGTTATGTAAATGTTATAAATTATTTTGACAATAATAATGATTAATGTCACCCTTTGATTTGAAACTACTCATACATGACAAGTTAATCGTTTTAGTACCGTCAAATATTATACATAACAAGACAATTTTAAAGTTGGTTCAATGGATACTCCACGAGTCATGTAGAGAGACATGAGAGACCTAGATAAAAATTGTTCCTCCAATATATGGATTAGTATTATTTATGTAACCCTTAATTGTGCATTGTAAAATGCATGACCATGTTGAAATAAGTTAATAAGCGATTTTGACTTTATTTGTTGTTATTAAATTTACTCGAATATCATTAATTATAAAATTGAATTATATAAGGGTGACACAAACTATATATTGTGTTCAATATAGATATAAAAGAAAATAGTTAATTGTACACTTGATAATTATCACAAAAAAATTATCTCATATCAGATAACATTCTCATCACTTGAATAATATTGATGTGTTAATAAACATTACTGTTTATTTATAATATTAAATAGAGATGCGAGATCAATTTATTTCATGAGTAACTTTGTATTGAGTTACTCTGCTTATTACTTGTTATAAAGATTAAATCAATCCAACGGTTAAATTGAAAATACTTATTGAGTAGATCAATTCTACAAGTTTCTATAAAATCTCAAAATTATTTTCAATTTTTTGAATATAATATGTTTTTAAAAATACATATTATTGAGTATAATATGTTTTTTTTAAATACAATTAAATGTATTTGTAAATTGATTTACTTAATAAAAACTTTCAATTTAACTCTTAAATTGGTAACATTTTATATTTATAATGAATTATTATTTGGTGTAATTTAATGCGGACTTATTTTTGAAGTATGTCGATCTCTCTTAGTAAATTAATTACTTAATATTATTTTTAACATTACGAGAGCATATATGGTCACACACATAAGAGCGTATAAGCGAGATATTTTACCTAAAGGGTTAATATCATGTTTAACCCAATCCATGTTAACAAATTTCGTTTTACTTCTTTGTAAAAAAATCTGAAATTTCAACCTTGCAATATGAAGATTCTTTGTTTTCGGTCACTCGTGGTATAAGACTCACCAAATAAGCTTATGTTTTTGGTCATTACTTCCAAACGCATTCTCAAACACAGTGTCTTGAAATTATGAAAACATGTTGTTCATATTGGATTGGCTTCATTTTACAAAACAACAACAATGGAGAAGTGCTCAAAGTGTTCAAGATTAATCTAACTTGCTTAAATTGTATGGAGGTGCAAAAGGGATACATACTGGATGCAATGCCATAACATGTGGATACGACATTTGAGTCGTGCGATACATGTTATTCCTGCTGCATTTTGGAAGACTTTCTGGTCAAAGATTAGATCAGATTTTATTCTTAATTATCTTAACAATTGATTAAGTGATTTGTTTGACAATTGGAGAATTTATGGAACAAATTATATCCAACATATTTTGCATTAGTTATGGACGAAATTGAAGTTATTATCCAAGGAGAAAATCCCGAAGTTATTATGCTATATAAGGAGTTCAAACCTACATTGGAAAACAATCATTCATATTGAAGATTTTAGAGTGCAAGGATTTACAAGAGTCAATCTTGGGTTGGAAGCCAATCTTCCAGAAGTATGTGTTGTTTGCATCAAACTGGGTTACCAATTATTTTGTTCTTTATTGTTTCTCTGCTCCATCATCTTGTACAACTTAATCTGGATTATTTATGGTGAATCTGGTTCAATTTGTCGAACCTGTTGTCTAGGACATCGTTTTCGACATCTGTCCCTTGAGAAACATAATTTCAATTGGCATCAGACCAAACACCCTAACCTGTTGGGTGAGCTCCAAGGAAGATATATTATGTTCAAGATGGAAATTTTCAATGAATGAGGAGCTGTTTATCAACATAAGATTTGTCATGGTGCTAAGAATCCTCCAAAGACTGTTTTTAATTATAAAGATTGTCATGTTCAAGAAAAATGTACTTATGAAGAGAAAATTAGGCTTTCTAAGAAGTTCAGCAAAGTCTTAAGAGGACTTGATAAGAGATATATGAAAAATGTCCCCACCACTGTCAAGATCATTCAACAGAAAGAAAAGAATGGTGAAAGACAAAATATCAACTATTCCTACAAGTGGAAAGATATCCAATGTCTGAATTATAAAGACTTCGGTCATATTCAATCTAAATGCTCAAGTGTTCTTAGAGACCAACGAACAATATTCAAAGACACGATTGGTGAAGAAGGTGAAGATGATCAAGGTACACACGGTATTCATTTCAAAGATATGCATACTGGTGAGCAATCAAATTCAAAGAAAAGGTGTTTTACTCATATTCAGAAACCAAAAAGCACAATATCACGTAACAAGTCTCAGCATCGGGTCAAGCATGGTTACCAATTTCTTAAGTGTGTCTCCTCCATTCCCATGTATTTATGTAAGAGGTATATTACTCTACCACACCATAAATAACTATATCCTTAGTGGAATAAGAAGCTTCAAAGGAAATGGAAACAAGTTTGGCTTTGCATTCCAAATATCATTGTTGCTTGGTTCTTACACAAAGAGTACTCTTGTGAAGATTGGGATCTTAAAAGAAACTGCATTAGGGAGACAATTGGAGAAAGAAACTTTGCTGCTCCTTGTGATAGCCACAGGAGAAGAAAATTTGTAAAGATGAAGATAGTGGATGTCTCTGCAGAGCAGATTGTTGAAGATCATGTTTCAGAAATCATGAAAAACGGGTTAGAAATAGAAACCACGACATGGCACATAAAGTTTGGGGATTGTTGCACAAAAAACTATTACATATGTATTAATCTCAATGATATAGAAGGAAGTAGATATGGAGTTAGCCACCTTACGAAGAAAACCAAAGATGTCTTACCAGATGGTTCAACACCTTTATCATACTTCTAACTATCCTCATATGGACTTTATGAGACTTAAGCAAGGTTTTATCATTGATGATATGGTTGATGGTCAGGCTGGAGATCCTCCCAAAGTTGAACAACCAGGAATGATTCAAAAGAAAAAGTTGAAGAAGAAGAAGAATTATGGCATTCATTCTTATGCATTTGGCATTCTAATTAACCAAAATCATGATAGTGAGTATGGTAAAGCTGGAATTTGTGTTACTCCTAGCATATTGAAGTCTAGTCTCAGTCTATATGTAAAGAAATATGTTCTTTATATTGCTTTCCCCAACATTCAACATATTGAAATATCTGATCTAGCTGCTGGTAGATATGTGATAAATGTCCCTCATGTGTTTGGGCCTATGAAGAATCGTCATCTTATTCAGGTGTCTTTTGGTGAAGAAAACAAGGAATCTAATCTAGGAATTCAGAATGATGATATCAATGTGCCAGACGTTGTATGACATGTTGACACAATCTTAAATTCATAAACAAAATGATGATCGTGAAGCTCTTGAGGTTCATAGTGTTGTATCCAATGTTGATGTGGTTAATAAACACGAGCATGTAGTAAAACATGAAGATACATTATGTGAAGATATGTTATATGTTGTATAAGATGGAGGGTTGTATCATGATGATATGATTGAAGACATCATATTGTTACCCAAACAATCAAGTAGTCAGAAGGATAATTTGTTTCAGATAGATGTGGAAAGAGCATTTTTAAAAAAGTACTTGAATATGGAAGCTGAAGACCTTCTTTGTGTCAACATAATAAATAGAATCAATGAGAAATTAATCAAGTCTTATGACAAGGCTACTGTTAGAACAAGATTTTGATTCTGCAATATATCTTTAAGTTTTGATAATAACAAAGAATGAAACAATTTGGTACCCTAATAATTTTCTTAAGTGTGCTGGATTCTAAGTTAAAATGACTCTGATAAGTCACCTTATGCTTATTAAGAAATGAATACCTGGCATCTAAATTAGTCCAGAAGCGCTTACCCAACATAAAAAATCACATCTGACTATGAATAGAATGCATCTGAGAAGAAATCACCTGAAGAATCTGACTCTGAAGTTCAAGGTCTGATGATTTAATTCTAAGAACTCTATCTGAAGACTCTAACTCTGAAGACTCTGATCATGCTCACCTCACTCTCACACATGCTCAGAAACACACCATCAAATGTCACCTGGTCAGAAACTTAAGCTGGAAACATTTAAATTATAGTAAAATCCTTTTAAGGAAACATTTGATCATGCTCTGAGTCTTCTATGGAAAGGACAAGAAATTTACTACATTTATCTCCCACAGCTGGCACGAAATCTTTATTGATTTCTCTCCAACGGTATTATCTCAAGTTCTATATAAGGGCCTCTTAGACAACTTTGATTACATAACATTATCATACAACTTTCTCACCATTCTTACGAAGAACAACTCACTGCATACAATATTACTTCTTCACCATTATTGTTGTAAGAAATAGTTTTCATACAAGAGTTGTTGCTCAATATTGTGTGGTTATCTTTCACTATTCTTAAATTGTGTTTATACTTCTTATCTAGAAGCATCTAGCGAAACACTTTGTAATTCTTGTAATTGCTTTTGATTCCTCAAGTGACTTGTTTAGGTCTATAGACTTGAGAGGGCTAAGAGGTTATTGAACTCTTAGACGAACTTTATAATCTGTTGAGATTAGTGGATTAAGTCCTTGTTGAAGGTGAAATCCCCTTGGCCAGGTGGACTGAAGTAGCTTTGAATTTCAAGCGAACCAGGATAAATCGTTTGTGTTGTTATTATTTATTTTGTATGTGTGTTGTTGCAAAAATATTTTAATTCCTATGAAAACAATTCAAACCCCCCTTTCTTGTTTTTCTATACCTTCCATTGGTACTAAAGCTCTGGCTATGTTATTGATTTCTGAATCAAACACTTAACAGTGTAGAGAGGCCCAGGGTGAGAAAAACTTTATAGCCAACACAAATGTAAGAGATAGCTACAACGCAAAACCTCCAGTTTATGATGGAGAAAAATTTAACTACTGGAAGGACAAAATTAAGAGTTTCTTCCTAGGCTATAATGCTGATATTTGGGATATGGTTACAAATGGTTATGAGCTACCTATCTCTGCAGCTGATATTCCTATTCCGAGAAGCAGAATGAGTGATGATCAGAAGAGTGATTTCAAGAATCACCATAAAGCTAGAACCATTTTGTTAAATGTTATTTCCTACAACGAGTACGAGAAGATAACCAATAGGGAAACAACCAAAGATATTTTTGACTCCTTAGAAATGACGCATGAAGGCAACAACCAAGTTAAATAGACTAAGGCCCTGGCCTTAATCTAAAAGTATGAAGCCTTCAGAATGGAAGATGATGAAGTTGTTGAAGTCATGTTCTCGAGGTTCCAAACCTTGGTTGCAGGACTCAAGGTTCTGGAAAAAGGATATACTACAACAGATCACGTCAAAAAGATAATTCGAAGTCTTCCCAAGAAGTGGATAACTATGGTTACTGCTCTAAAGTTGTCCAAGGATCTGAACAACATAAGTCTTGAAGAACTTATCAGCTCTCAGAAGTCATGAAATAGAGCTAGAAGAAGATGAACCTCAGAAGAAAAGTAAATATGTTGCTATAAATTCAAGACCAGAAAGAAGAAAATCCAGAAAGGAACAAAGCCTTTCAAGTTGAAGAGGAAGAAGCTGATGACTATGAGAATGAAGATTCTGATGATGAAGAAGAATTATCTCTTCTTTCCCAAAGAATGGAACAACTCTGGAGAAAGAGAAAAAACAACTTCAGAAGGACCAGACAGAAGGGAGACTGTCCAAATTCAATCTCCAGAGGCAAACCCAACAAGGAAGTAACATGTTATGAATGCAAAGAGCCTGGAAACTACATAAATGACTGTACAAAGCTAAAGAAGGATAGCTCCATAATATAAAGCTTCAAGAATAATGCATTCAAAGCAAAGAAGAAAGGGCTTATGGCAACATGGGATGACTCTGAATTTGAATCTCCAGAATCTGATTTTGAAGAGGAGCAAGCAAACGTAGCATTCATGGCCACTACCTCTGGAAGTTCATCTGAAACAGAGTCTGACTCTGAAGAGGTATTCTCTGGCTTCTCTTGTTTTGATCTTGAATCCTGTTTTTCAGAATCTCTGAGCTTGTATCAAAAGCTTCGATAGAAATTCAAGAACCTAAAAAAGGTTCATGAAGAGACTGTTGACGAGTGTGACAAGCTTGAGAAAGAAGTTTCTGAACTCAAAGAAAATAATTTTATTCTTGAAAGAGAAAAGGACTTTTCAACTGAGAAATGTTCAAAACTTGAGGAAACTTTTTCCAAAGCTCCACCTACTTCTGACATTATCATATACAAATATGATAAAGCCTTTCTGAAATTTCTGAACAACAGCCTTGATAGAAGCAGAATAGCTTCTATGATCTATGGTGTAAGTCATAATAGAAAAAGAGGATTTGGTTATGACTTTGATGACGATGATCAAAAACCTTCTATAGAAAACAAACCAAATTCTCCTTTTTCTTACCATTATACACCGACACAGACACAGACACAGAAGTTCAGTAACACTACAAAACCCAAAGTTTTCAGAAACTCTAGGAAAACTAATCCTAATGGACCCAAAAGATTTTGGGTACCAAAAGATTTTGGGTACCAAAAGATAAAATAGTGTATGTTGCAGATATCCTATGTAGCAGAGTTAAAACACTAGTCATGGTACCTGGACTCTGGATGCTCGTGACGCATGACGGGAAGAAAACATATGTTCCATGACCTGGAACTTAAAGATGCTAGTTTCGTAGGCTTTAGAGGAAATCAGAAAGGAAGAATCAGAGGATCTGGAACAGTTGGTAACGAATCTCTTCCCTCTATTTTTGATTTTATTTATGTTGAGGGATTAATGCATAATTTATTATCCATAAGTCAATTAAGTGATAATGGTTATGATACTATCTTTAATCAAAAAACGTGCAAGGTTGTCAACCAGAAAAATGGCACAGTCCTTTTCACTTGAAAGAGGAGGAACAACATTTATAAAATAAAACTTTCAGATTTGAAAAACCAAAACGTGAAATGCTTGATGTCTGTTAATGAAGAGAAATGGGTGTGGCATGGACGCTTGGGTCACATTAGCTTGAGGAGGATTTCTCAGCTAAATAAACTTGAGTTAGTCATATGCCTTCCTAAGGTGAAGTTTTCTTCAGATGCTCTTTGTGAAGCATGTTAGAAAGGAAAATTTTCTAAAACCACTTTCAAACCCAAAAATGTCGTTTCCACCTCCAGACCTCTAGAACTTCTACACATTGATCTATTTGGACCTGTTAAGACAGCGTCAGTCAATGGTAAGAAGTATGGACTTGCCATTGTTGATAACTACAGTCGTTGGACATGGGTGAAATTCTTAAGGCATAAGAATGAGTCACATTCTATGTTCACCAATTTCTGTTCAAAAGTGCAGAATAAATATGACTCTCAGATTATCAGAGTCAGAAGTGATCATGGTGGAGAATTTGAAAACAAACTTCTTGAGTCCAATGGAATATCCCATGATTTCTCCTATCCTAGAAATCCACAACAAAATGGAGTTGTAGAAAGGAAGAATAGGTCTCTCCAAGAATTGGCAAGAATCATGATCAATGAGACTAATGTGGCTAAGCACTTCTGGGTAGAAGTTATGAATACAACATGTTACATTCAAAATAGAATCTTTATTTGATCTATTCTGGATAAGACTCCTTATTAACTGTGTAAGGGAAGAAAACCTAACATTGCTTATTTTCATCCTTTTAGATGCTCTTGTTTTAGTTTGAACACTAAAGACAATTTGAACAAGTTTGACTCTAAGGAACAAAAGTGTATTATGTTGGGAAACTCAAAATGTTCTAAAGGATATCGAGTATACAATACAGAAGCACAAATTGTGGAGGAATCAAATCATGTCAGATTTGATGACAAGCTTGACTCTGAAAAGTTAAAGCTAGTTGAGAAATTTGTAGATTTGGAGATCAAATTTGCAGGCTCTGGTGAAAAGACTAATGGTTCTGAAGAAACAAAAAGAGGAACTTCAGAAGCACCTGAACACACAATCAACAAGAAAAGACAAAGAGATAGGCAGAATGTTTCTGAAGAGCTAATTCTGGGAAACAAGGATGAACCTATAAGAACAAGATCAACATTCAAAGTTTCTGAAGAAACACTTCTAGGACTAGTATCTCTGATAGAGCCAACATCCTGTGAAGAAGCTCTTCAAGATAAAGAATGGATTCAGGAAATGAAAGAAGAACTTGATCAATTTTTCAGAAATGACGTTTGGGATCTTGTACTAAGACCCAAGGGAATCCATGTGATTGGAACTAAATGGGTTTACAGAAAGAAGCTAAATGAAAAGTGTGAAGTCGTCAAGAACAAAGCATGGCTGGTGGCATAAGGTTACAGTTAACAAGAAGGATTTGACTACAATGAAACCTTTGCCCTAGTCGTGAGGTTAGAATCTATTCATCTCCTTGTATCTTTTGATGTTAATTATTCTATTAAATTATATCAAATAGACGTCAAAAGTGAGTTTCTGAATGGTTACATTTCTGAAGAAGTGTATGTCCATCAACCTTTTGTCTTTGAAAATTCAAAACTTCCAGAACTTGTTTTCAAACTTAAGACATCTCTTTACGGTCTGAAACAAGCTCCCAGAGCTTGGTATGAAAGACTTAGTTCATTTCTTATGGAAAATGATTTTATTAGAGGCAAAGTGGACTCCACTCTCTTTTGCAAAAACATCAGAAACAATCTTATGATTTGTCAGATTTATGTTGATGATATAATATTTGGTTCTGCTAACCCCTATGTTTGCCAAGAATTTTCTGAGTTGATGCAGGCAGAATTTGAGATGAGCTTAATGCAAGAACTAAAGTTCTTTCTGGGCATTCAAATCAATCAAACATCAGAAGCCACATATTTCTATCAAAGCAAATATATAAAATATATTCTGAAGAAATTTGACATGTCAGAAAGCAAGCCAACCAAGATGCCCATCATCCTACTTGCATTCTAAAGAAGGAAAAGGTAAGTAAAAAGGTTTGTCAATAACTCTAGCATGGTATGATAGGATCTCTCCTTTGTCTGACTGCTTCTCATCCTGATATATTACTTAACATATGTTTGTGTTCTAGATTTCAGTCAGATCCAAGGGAATCTCACTTAACTGTTGTTAAGAGAATCCTTAGGTATCTGAAAGGAACACCTAATCTTGGCTTGATGTATAAGAAAACATCAGAGTACAGGCTCTCTGGGTATTGTGATGCAGATTATGCTGGAGGATAGGTTAGAATGCAAAAGCACATATGAGAACTGTCAGTTTCTGGGAGAAAACCTCATCTCATGGGCAAGCAAAAGATAATCAACCATTGCACTGTCAACTACAAAAGCAAAATATATCTCAGCTTCACTTTGCAGCACTTAGATGCTCTGGGTGAAGAATCAGCTTGAGGACTTTCAGATCCATAAGAGTAACATTCCTATCTTTTGTGATGATACTTCTACTATTTTCTTAAGTAAGAATCCAATTTTACATTCTAGAGTGAAACACATAGAAATTAAACACCACTTTATTAGAGATTATGTTCAGAAAGGGACAATTGTTTTAAAATTTATAGATACAAACCATAAATGGAATGATATCTTTATAAAACCCCTAGCTGAAGATAGATTTCTCTTTATTCTGAAAAATTTAAATATGGCAGATTGCCTAGAATAACTCTGAACTTGTGCTTCTCATCTCTAATGTAAAATTAGACTCTAACTCAAGCATATGATGTTTATCTGATTCTGATTCTGACACTTCAACAAGTTAGAATATATCTTTATCAGAAACATATCTAGTCAGAAATCTTTTGGTATTCTTGACTCTGAATACATCAACATATGACCTCCCAAACGTGTGGCTCTGGTTCTTCTAGACACTTGTCTAGCTCAGAACTCAATGGTAAAACTGTTGAGATCCCCTCAAGCAGTGTGCAAATCTTGAGATTAGAATCTTATCATTAGTTGCATTTAATTTTTCCCATGATTGTCAAAAATCAGTTTTAGCAACAATTAATTTTGTGTTCCTTTTCAAGTTACCTTTTTTTTCAATAATTTATTTTGTTTATATACTCCAATGACTCCCACTTTCACACTTTCACTCTTCACTACCTACACAAACCTAAACCACCAACCTTTCTCTGCAACTCCGCTTCATCTTTTTCTCTACAACTTCATCATGAATTCTCAAGAACAACAAGTCTTTGAGTTCTCTCAAGAGATGAATGCCCTAGAAAAACATGTTGAATCCCCACAACAAGTCGCCTCCACTACTTCTCTTCAAACAACAACCTCTTATCAAGATCCCCCATGTTCTTGATCGTGTAACCCACATCAACCTATCAACACCATTTGAACAACTGGAAGTTCTTTGTGAGTTGCTGGTGGACTTTGAAAACCTCAAAGACAATGGTATGGATCTAACACCAGAATTGAAGAATTAGGGTTGGCTCACCTACTTCAACCATATCTATGGTCCTATCTACACAAATCTGGTGAAAGAATTCTAGAGATTTGCTGACTGCGACGATCATTACATTGTCTCTCATGTTCTGGGTATCAAGATAGTAATAACTGAAAAGTCTATTGATACGCTTCTGAACATGGAGAAGGCATGGGGAAGAAGAATTTACAACATCAATCCTAGGGCTAAGTACATGTCCCAGGAAATCATCCCCATCATATTGTCCCAGAACCCTAAAGGACAAATATCCTCTAAGAATCAAGAGCTCCACAAGAATCTGAGGGTGTGGCTCAAGATAATTCTGGGATGCATCCGCCATCGTCCATCATCCAGCTCTTTTGACTATGTTAACACAGATCAGAAGTGCATCCTCTACTGTTTGCACAAGGGTGTGAAGCTTAACCTACCATCTATTCTTTTCAAATACCTAAAAGACTCTGTTAGAGATACCAGAAACAACATGAAGCCAAGGCACTACATCCCTCTGGGTAGGTTGATTTTAGAGGTTCTGATTGAGAGTGGTCTGGTGGATCATCACATTCATCTGGATCTGATGGAAGACGTCACAGTGGACGTTGAGAAGCCCCTCAATGGGAGGAATCTGAAGAGTATGGGACTGATTTACAAGGTCCTTGTCAAACCCGCCAGAAACACCTCCTAGAAGAACTGAAGGACAAAAGAGAGAAAGCGAATTAGATGTACCTCTTCACCAAGATTGATCCTCGAGAAGTTATAGCATGTTATCTACAAGATCTGGAAGCTTAAGGCTACGACATCTCTGGCTTCAGCATGGATTTGCTCCCAGATCATCCTCCTAACTTCTTGAAGAGAAAGAGGTAACCCTCTCAGAAGAAGACTGTTTAGAAGAAGAAGATTATCAAGCTGGGAGAGTCTTCAGTGACCAAGAAGAATCCAGTTCCTCTAACCTCTTCTTCAGCACCTTCTGGTAAGATCTCTATCTCAGAAGATCTAAACTCCTCCGGCTCTAGGCAACTTGCCTCATCACTCCCTCTACCACCGCCCACAATCTCAACCATAATTACAACATCCTACACTCCACCTACCACACATATTAACGCTCCCACGGAAAAATCCAAACCTCCACAACCAACAACCTCACTCCCGACCTCATATGAACCAACACCATCCATATCAATACCTTCTGAACCAAACCTATCTAACCAAACCCACTCAGAACCCACAACCTCTGACCTTATCCCTCTCAGAACCATCACACCTTCTCTTCCATTACCTCTCTTCAACCTCCAAACAACCTCCATCCCACACTCTGAAACCCTCTTGTTCAACGAACCCTTATCACCAACCCTCTCCACCACCCACAACTCCCCTCCTATACTATGACCTCACCTCAGACTCTAAACACTTTGGTTCATATTATCCCGACCCAACCTCCCCAAACCTTGAAGACTTTCAAGCCACAACTATAAGACCCTAATTTTGACCCTAAGATCCCTCATGGCATCACAATATTGCATTTGCATAGCCTCAAGGATCATAAGCATCTTGGTTCCCTTTGCCTTTGGGTGGGACCTCTTGTGAGTGATTTGAGATCACCAAGCATGCTTGAATTGTATTATTGCTTTTCTCATTTTTTATTCACCAACCAAAGGCACAAAAATATGTCACTGATATCTCTTGTTTGTAGCTTGAGCAGTCACAAGGTCTAAAGCTTCTAGGAGATCCTTTATGAAATGATATGGTCAAGAGAAGATGAAAGCAAGCATGATAATGGTTCCCAAAGCTCTCATCCATCAAATATTCCTCCCAAGTATCTCAATTCATCATTTTTGATCAAAGCAAGTCAAGGGGTCTGAGGCTTGTTTCCCAAGGAAAACCCTAATTCATCTATTCATCAACTGTGCCTTGCTCAGGAAGCAACCTCAACCCATGATCAAATACAATCAAGGGAAGTTCTTTAATTCACAATTTCATGCATATTTGAACTTATTTTAGTGTCCTCAATCATCCATTCATCAAGATATGAGTTGTGGACTTGAGAAGTTAATCAGTCAATTCATCTGACTATTTTGAAATGCACTGAGACCTAACTTTTTATGTGTTTGGAAAATGGAGATGAACCCAAGATCAAAACTATTCTTAAGGACAATATGAAAAACTTTCATGTTCATAAAAATTTGATTTGAAGCTTGGAGGGTCATCATCTATTCCAAGACATTATAGGTCATTTTGACTGAAACCCTAATTTTGGATCAACTTCCCAAGGAAATAACTCCTTCATTTTTCATGATTTTGGGGTGAGACTTAATGCATTGGAAATATTATTGGGTCTACTTCAAATGTTATGTTGAGAAAAATTACAAAATCTCAAAATAAATACATGTGATAATGCAAAACATTATAGGTCACTTTGGACCAAATGCATTGAAATGTGAAAAAGTCCAACTTCAAGTGCCCATAACGTCTTCATAAAAAATCTAAATGATTCAAAATCTAAGTCCAAATTTATTGCCTTGAAAAGATCTACAACTTTAATGTTGAATATTTTATCATTTGGAGCTTTCATCATTGAGACAGAAGGGCTTAAACATTGGCTAAATTTGGAAATTTCACACATGCATGTTTTGCACCCTACACTTCAAGCTCAAATTTCATTATTTTCCAAGGCCCAAATGAAGTTTTTATCAACATGACATTTGTTCCTTATACAACCAGCTTTCCAACCATTACTCATAAGGTTGCATTTGGATTTTGGAAGCATCATTTTCGAAGAGATGAAGAATTATGTGCAATTTTAGAAACCATTTGAAAGCTCTATGCACACTCATTTGCAATCATATCTACACGTCCATTACATCTAATTATGATATAAGCTTGCCATTCCAATCAGAATTGGGCCCTCCATGCGCCTGTACAGGCCCATGCATGGAGGCCCTCTTCTGCCATGTGTAGCGGGGTATTCGTTACCATTAGAGATATTGACTAAATCTAAGGTAAATCATACAAGTCGAGTCGCCACCGCACTTCTATTTATCCAAAGGAATGGTTAGAAAGCGAACAAAAACCTAAAAGTTTTATCGAATAAAAAACTAGTAAAAATGTCAGAGATCTGGGTAAGGGGGTTGGTTATGCAATGGGAAGGTATTAGGCACCCAAAGCATCCTAGGTACTCCTAGGGAGCCCTTTTCACATTTGTTGCAAAGGTTGTTGTTTTTTTTTGAAAATTTATTTGTGCAAACATGATTGAAGGGACGAGAACAACGTGTATGTTTATCTAATGTACTACTTACTAAAAGAAGGGTCAAAAGAAAATGACTCGCACGGACGTCGCATCCACTGCATACGTATCTCATATGAATCTGAGAATCAGAGTCTTCGTAGCTCGGCTACCTATGGGTTAAAGAGGAGTGTGCTCGCTAAGATATCGCGTCTTATGCCTACGTATCTCATCTGGGATGAAAATCAGAGCAAAACGTAGTTTGACCATCTATGGGGTAAGGGTTGTGTTTTGGGGTGAACGACGTTACTACGCAATCTACCGGATGCTCGACCTTTGGAGACTTACTCGCCTGTAGTAGAAGGAGATAACGTGTTCTTAGGAGAAGAAAAATCAATGAGTTTGGGGTGTTTAGGGATGCTTATGCAAAAAGGCAGTCTTAGATGAAGGAACCGCGCTACCTTAAATGACATGCCACGAGAGGCTATCAGACCATACAAAACAAACATGCATAAAGTAAACACGCAAAAAAACATTGCCTCCTATCGAGGTCTTCCAGCTAGGAAAGCGGTAAAATGCGGGAAAAGTGTAAAAGTACCACGCGGATAAAGATCCGAAGCAATAATAATTAACGAAACAAGAAACCCAGAGATCCTTCCAAGCTAACACCATCAAAGAAAGTGAGTCAGTACAGGCAATCGGAATAAACCTCCGTGTGGTATCCCACAAATAAAGTGGAATACCAAGCCAGCTATCCCTGCAAGAGTATGTGAGCCCTCACAAAAACTCAAAGAACGGGTTAGAGTAACAGGATGGAATCGGGAGAAAACAATGCCATAACAAACACAAAATAGGTTAGAGGAAACAAAAAAAATTAAATGTTGTCGCGATCCATGCTGCATCGCCTAGCGAAAGCTTAGTGAAGCTTCGCTGCGTGCTCGCCTAGGGAAGGTGCTAGCGAGCGCCTGCGGGTTTTAGGTTTCCCATTGTTAACAGTACAATTTTAGGGACTCCAAACCCTATGGCATCCATCTCAGAAACAAAACGGTTAAACATTCAAAGCATTATTTTACACATTCATGCATATCTAAACCCGTGGGCAAAAACTGAACGATACCTCACACATTCATAGTATTCAAATTAAAAGCATAGAGTAATAGGGATAAGGGCAAACCTGATTGGAGAGACCGATAAAACTCGAAAGGCACGGCTGGGTTTGCAAGGTGATGTCAGGGTTTGCGGGAGATGGAGGTGAAGTGTGTGAGTCAGAGTGAACTTTTCAGAGTTGTTTGGAGGTTGCTGCAGATTAGTTCGTAGGTTTCCCTTCTGCCTCTTTTCTCTCTCTTTTCCTCCAGGGTTTGTAATAGTCTTCAGTCCTGGTCTCTCTAATAATATCCTGTGTTTTTCTTCTCAAATGAAGCTTGGTATTTATAACCTGATTTTGGTGACTTGGTGGGCTCAGAGTCAAGCCCAAAATTTTCTGTTATTTTCTGAAATGCGCGCGCTTCGCCTAACGAGGATTTGCTCGCCTAGCGAGCATGACAGTTCAGTTCGCTTAGCGAACCAGTCTGCTTGCCTAGCGAGCATGACAACTCAGACCTTGTGATTGTTCAAGCTACAAAAAAGATGTTAGTGACATATTTTTGTGCTTTTTGGTTAGTAAACAAAAATAAGAGAAACAATGATATATAATTCAAGCATGCTTGGTGATCTCAAACCAATCACAAGGAGTCCCACCCAAAGGCAAAGGGAACCAAGATGCTAAAGATCCTTGAGGCAATGCAAATGCAATGTTATGATTCCATGAGGGATCTTAGGGTCAAAATTGGGGTCTTACAGATGCCCCTATTTAAGGTCATTCTAGCCGGAGAAGTGAAGGTTAAAATCTTCGTCTCGACGGGGTAGAATGGGCTTAAATAATAACAAAGAGACGAATTTTTGTTCCCTAAGAGACTTCATGATGCAAATGTAGGTATGAAAAATGGTAGCACTCTGTGGAGATATGTGTCCAAAAAAGCGAAGAAATCAGAAGCCACTGATAATCCATATGAGCAATTCACTCCATGGGGCCAAGACCCTGGGGACTCTCCTGGGGATAGAAAAGGGATAAAAATGCGCGAGCAGGTCACAACTCAAAGCGTGGGGAACAAAATTCCAAAGGGAAAAGATCCAATGGAAAGACTCGAGCTGACTCGAAGATGCATGTATTGGGGAATATGCCAATACAGCAAAAAACTATCCACAGCGGATACTTCGGATAAAATCCGGATGAAAACAATCCACTAAGGGACTTCGCTGGGGATGTCCACAAGGACACTCCTGGGGAAACAGCGGGACGAGGTATTACCGGTTACTGGGTAATAAGCTCAAGGAGACATGTGATCTGAACGCCAGGTATGAGGGTGAGAGATACAACATGCTCAGGAAGAGATGAATATCCAAGACCGGTATAAGGGTGAGAGATATCAAAACTTCAAAACGTTTGAGGAAAACCTAAAAGGTATACTTCAACTCAGGGATTCTGACTCCATAGGGGACAAAAAGTCATAATAGGGAGCAGAGAGGAAGGAACACCAGGGATACCGGTTACTGGGCATATAATAGGTGACCAACCAAGGCGTGAATTGGGGAATATTCCCAAAACGCTCATCATCCAAAAGAGGGCTAAAAGCAAACTCGATTACAGGATGGATATTCGACTCCACAAAGGGGATACGAATCTTACTCAACCGGGGAAGAACAAAAGGCTTCAGACCCTGGAGTGCATGAGATATACTATCTATTACCGTCAGAACGTAGATAATATACTCGCATGGACGATTATCCACAACCGGTTACTGGGTTAATAAAGGATAAATCGACCGAAAAGAAAAGGCATCGGGATACCGAAACTAGGTATATAATGATGACCAATTCAGGGGAGAAACAATCGTTACCAACAACAACAAGGTAGACGAGAGATGACCCGCTGGGGATAAATTGCGTAATCAGGGCAATCATCCAAGCAGATGAGGGGATATCATCACCGAATATTGGATGAAGATACTCACCAATTAAAGATGAGCAAAAATAGTTACTCTGCAAAATGGGAAGAAATAGGATTTACAACTACCGGTATGAGGGTAGAGAAACACAGACTCCATCGGGGATAATAATTACTAATTATTGAGCAATTATTCATTTACCACGGGGAAACAGGAAAAGAGTCTCAAGAGACCGATCTAGGATCAAACTAGATAGGCACACCAAATCAAGACTTGTCCCAATGAGGATATAACTCAATGGGGAAAACCATCCCAGTATATGTGTTGGGAAGGAACAAAAACAATCAACATCCACGAGGATATAACTCGGTGGGGAATATGGAAGAAAGGATAGACGCTTTCTGCCTATGGAGCTTACTCTATATGGAGAGATCAGACACACACGTCTGCTTGGGGAAGTATATCACCAAATAGCAGGAGACAGCAAACAACGATATATGGCAAAGAATGCAACATGAATATCTGAATGTTATAATTATGCATATATGCGCGTGGTTTATGTATGATGTATGTTGACAAACAGACATATTTAACACAGCCAGGTCCAGGAATCAACCACCCGGTACTACATCTCAAGAGAGAAAGCCAAGTTCACCAGAGAGTATCCAATCTGCTGGGGATCAGAGATACCAGGAAGCAAAGAACTCTGCAGGGGATGGATCATCAATCATTCCAGCTGGGGACAAGAGTTATCACAGACAAGGTCCACCACACCAACAACTCTACTGGGGAATTTATCCGAGGAGATAAAGGATTTATCGGGATCAACCATCAAATACTGCTCTTGCCCAAAGAGATCCAAGCTGCTGAGGAAGAAAGATTGCTACTCTGCTGAAGGGAAGAGAGGTGACTCTCAACAAGCAATCCACTTGGTAGGATAAACCACAAGGGGTTGCGGAGGGAGGAGATGCAGTCATGCCAGGAATATGGACAAAAATCTTACCCTGTTGGGGATCGTACCACCCTTGGGAGAGCACTGAGGATCTCCTAAGTATCCTTTCGTCATTGTGAATGTTCACTTTGTTTAAAAACAAATTATAAAAAATTTGATCGTTTAAAACAATGATATTTTCTTAATCAAAACATGCAAAACATTTGTTGAATAGAAACAGATAAGAGTGCCAATAACTGGATAAAAGGCTCAAATTTATTTGATAGAATGGTAGTCTGCGAATGACAAGACTCCATAGATCTTTACAAATTTGAAATTGGTGATATATATTGGAAAAGGGCTACATTGAACATAATGACCATTTCTCCACCAATTCTGAATCCGATGTATTTGAAGCTTTGGCTGATAATGAGCAAGGATTTCTGACGGATGACAGTTGTAGAACAAAGTCTTGTCAGGATGCAGTTACTTGCCAAATCCCTAATTTTTGCCTAGATTGCCCCAGGACGAGGTACTCAATCTAGCTAGATACCTATATTCATTTTTCATGTCTCTAACTTTTGCATGGATCGCCCTTTCGGGTTTTCAACCCACCGAGACGCTCATTTTTGCCTAAGCCGCCCTTTCGGGTTTTCAACTTAGCGAGCTATTCAGTTTTTATTTTTTTAGGCGAAGTATTTCTTGACTGCATATGAATTCACAGGACAAGTGAAATCCTCCCGATCCATAGTTGTAAGTATCAAAGCACCGCCTGAAAAGGCTCTCTTAACAACATATGGACCTTCATAGTTTGGAGTCCACTTGCCCCTGGAATCGGGCGCGAAAGACAAAACTTTCTTGAGCACAAGGTCACCTTCTCGGAACACACGAGGCTTGACCTTCTTATCAAAAGCCTTCTTCATTCTCTGCTGATACAACTGACCATGACACATGGCAGTCAATCTCTTCTCTTCAATCAAATTCAGCTGGTCATAGCGACTCTGAACCCATTCAACATCAGTCAACTTGGCCTCCATCAAGACTCTCATTGATGGGATCTCCACCTCTATTGGGAGTACGGCCTCCATGCCATAAACAAGAGAGAAAGGGGTTTCCCCTGTTGAAGTGCGGACAAATGTACGATATCCATGCAAAGCAAATGGCAACATCTCATGCCAATCTTTGTACGTAACAACCATCTTTTGGATAATTTTCTTAATGTTCTTATTAGCAGCTTCAACAGCACCATTCATCTTGGGTCTGTACGGAGAAGAATTATGATGTGCAATCTTGAATTCACTACACAGCTCTTTCATCATCTTGTTATTCAAGTTAGATCCATTATCAGTAACGATCTTATCTGGCACACCATATCGGCATATGAGTTGATTCTTGATAAATTTCACGACCACCTGCCTGGTCACATTTGCATATGACGCCGCTTCAACCCACTTGGTGAAGTAATCAATTGCTACGAGAATGAATCTGTGTCCGTTGGACGCTTTCGGCTCTATCATGCCAATCATGTCAATTCCCCACATGGAGAAAGGCCATGATGATGAGATCACATTCAAAAGTGTCGGGGGAATATGAATCTTATCAGCATAAATCTGACACTTGTGGCATTTCTTCACAAATTTGCAGCAGTCAGACTCCATTGTCAGCTAATAGTAGCCTGCTCTCAACATCTTTCTAGCCATGGCATGTCCATTGGAATGAGTACCAAATGAACCCTCATGGACCTCAGTCATCAACAGGTCTGCTTCGTGTCTATCCACGCATCTGAGCAGAACCATGTCAAAATTTCTTTTGTAAAGCACTTTGCCATTGAGGTAGAAACTGCCTGACAATCTCCTCAAAGTCTTCCTATCTTTTACAGATGCCCCAGGCGGGTAAATCTGGCTCTGAAGGAAACACTTGATATCATAATAACACGGCTTATCATCTTTTACTTCTTCTACTGCAAATACATGAACTGGTCTATCCAAGCGCATCACGGTGATATTGGGGACTTCATTCCACAATTTAACCACAATCATTGAAGCAAGCGTAGCAAGAGCATCTGCAAACCGATTCTCATCTCGAGAAATATGATGGAAGTCAACCTCAGTAAAGAACGTTGAAATCCTCCTCGCATAATCTCTGTATGGAATGAGGCCAGGCTGATTCGTTTCCCATTCACCCTTAATTTGATTAACAACGAGGGCCGAATCACCATATACATCAAGATGCTTGATCCTTAGATCAATACATTCCTCCAATCCCATAATACAGGCCTCATACTCAGCCATATTATTCGTGCATTTGAAAGTTAGCCTTGCTGTAAAAGGAATATGCGCGCCCTGAGGAGTAATAATCACGGCCCCAATACCATTTCCATACTGATTTACAGCGCCATCAAACACCATACTCCATCTAGAACCAGGCTCTGGCCCTTCATCGAGTGTAGGCTCATCACAATCTTTCATTTTCAAATACAGAATCTCCTCATCCGGGAAGTCATACTGAACTGACTGATAATCTTCAATAGGCTGATGTGCCAAATGGTCAGCCAAGATACTACCTTTAATAGCCTTCTGAACTCGATACTCAATATCATACTCAGATAACAACATCTGCCAACGGGAAATTCTCCCTGTTAAAGCAGGCTTCTCGAATATGTACTTGATTGGATCCATTCTGGATATCAACCAAGTCGTATGATTTATCATATACTGGCGTAAGCGCTTAGCAGCCCAAGCCAAAGCACAACATGTCTTTTCAAGCATTGAGTATCGAGACTCACAATCAGTGAACTTCTTACTCAGGTAGTAAATAACATACTCTTTCTTCCCAGATTCGTCTTGCTGACCAAGGACACAACCCATCGAGTCTTCAAGAACAGTCAGATACATGATCAAAGGTCTTCCCTCTACAGGCGGAGACAGAATCGGAGGCTCAGACAAATATTCTTTAATACTGTCGAAAGCTTTCTGGCAATCCTCGGTCCAATCATGGGATTGATCTTTCTGGAGGAGCTTGAATATTGGCGCACATGTGGCAGTCATGTGGGATATGAATCTGGAAATGTAATTCAAGCGGCCAAGAAAACCTCGGACTTGCTTCTCAGTTTTGGGCGTAGGCATCTCTCGTATTGCTTTGACCTTTGCAGGATCAACCTCAATACCTTTCTCACTGACAATAAAGCCCAATAACTTGCCAGAACGGACTCCAAATGTACACTTGTTGGGATTCAGACGAAGCTTGTACCTCCTCAGACGTTGAAAAAGCTTCAACAGGTGCTCTACATGTTCAACTTCCGTTCTTGACTTAGCAATCATATCATCAACATACACCTCAATCTCCTTATGCATCATATCATGAAACAAAGTGGTCATAGCTCGTTGATACGTGGCTCCGGCGTTCTTCAAACCGAAGGGCATCACTCGATAACATAATGTTCCCCAAGGTGTGATGAATGTTGTCTTCTCCATATCCTCGGGTGCTATCTTAATCTGATTATATCCGGAAAATCCGTCCATAAACGAGAAGACATTGAATTTAGCTGTATTGTCTACCAACATATCAATATGTGGTAGAGAGAAATCATCTTTCGGACTAGATTTATTCAAGTCTCTATAGTCCACACACATCCGGACTTTTCCATCTTTCTTAGGCACGGGCACAATATTGGCCACCCATTGAGGATATATAGAAGTCACTAGGAACCCCGCATCAATTTGCTTCTGAACTTCCTCTTTGATCTTCACTGCCATATCAGGATGAGTTCTTCTGAGCTTCTGCTTTACAGGCACGCACTCAGGCTTTAGAGGTAGGAAATGTTGCACAATATAAGTATCTAGACCAGGCATGTCTTCATATGACCAGGCAAAGACGTCAACATATTCTTGTAACAACTTAATCAACCCCTTCTTAACAGATTCTTCCAGAAGTGCCCCAATCTTTACCTCTCGCACACAATCTTCAGACCCCAAGTTGACTGTTTCCAGATTCTCAAGATGCGGCTGAATGATCTTCTCTTCATGCTCAAGTAGCCGGGTGATCTCATCAGGAATCTCTTCAACATCATCTTCCTCTGCCTCAAATACAGGGAATTCAAAATTGGGAGATGGTGTTGGGTCATTATGTTCAATGGGTTTAGAAATCAACCTGCATAATGATTTTGGATATGAAAAGATTTAGAATTCAAACAAGGCAAATCATTATGCAGATGAAAAGATTGATTTTATTCCATTTTGAGGTTTTATGTGATCACCAATTTCATGCAAAAACAAAAAGGGAAAATAAATGGGAAAAACAAACATTTAACATGAATTTATTGAATGAAAATATCATTGTATTTATGTTGCCAACAATGTCATCACTCCTCCTTTTGGCATGGGAGAAGGGTTTTTAAACAAAGTGATCATTACGTTGACTTATGGACAACTGTTGGAATATCCACAGCGACCCAATTGTTGCAGACCCCACCAAGGATGATGAAGTTGCCAGAATCCTTTGTATCTTCTTCTAAAACGGCATCAACCTCCTCATCTAGACCAGTGTGGATGAAACCTCCACTCTTGAATAACCCTTGCTTGTTGAAAGTACCAGAAGAAAAACCTATGCCAGTCGTGAAATGTTGGCTCTAGTGTAGTACCGGTGAGTCAACTTGTGGATAAAATAAATGAAGGACACAGAGTTAGACCACAGGGCAAGGGACCGGGAACAAAACCTGCTTATGCATATGATGCATGCAATGTTTGTGCATATGATTTGTTTTTTATTTCAAAGGAACTTTAGAGTTTTATTTGCAAATTCTGGAAATATTAAGCATTTTATCACATATGGAAATATCTCATCAAATAATATCAGGGAAAAGAAGTGCAGCATCGTCAATCATATACAAGAGAAAAGGAAAATAATCGTCTTATGGATCCCTAGAAACAATCATCTAAAGCTCGGGACACAGGAAGATAAGATGCGCGAAGCCTCTTCACCTCCCTCTCGTAGGCTGCCTCCATATCGGCCTTCTCTTTGGCGAGTCGATCATACCTCCTCTTCCAGAACTTAGAAGACTGAGGAAGTAGAGAAGTCCATACATCATCAGGGTCATCAATAACTTGATGCTCAAGAAACTCAATCAACGCATCCTTCTCCTTAATCTGCTGAAGCAACTCTTCACGTTCATGGATCCAGGCACGTGAACGATCTTCGTCTCTCAACTCCTCTGCTCCTTGATTAGGGAGGGTTGAAGGCCCAACCATAATCATAGGTGTAGGTCTCGGATACTCGTAAGGCATGAGATACTCAGACGCCCTCTTCCTAACCCAAACAGTGTAAGGCTCCAAAGCGATGCAATTCTTAGGACCCAACTCTTTCCTTCCTTTCCTATGAATCTTGCACCAAGCGCGGACCATCCTAGCTTTCAAGCCTTGGGGATCTTTACCATCCTGAAAGAATACACCCTCTAACAGAATATTATTGGGTTTATCCTTTAAGGGGAACCCAAGCTGCCGACGTGCCAAAACAGGATTGTAGTTAATCCCACCACATGTACCAAGAAGAGGTACATTGGAGAATTCGCCACAAGAGTCAATAATCTGCACACCATCATACACATGGTTATACCAAGAGATATCATCATTAGTGAGAGACATAAGTCTCGTGGACCACCGTAGACATTCCTTGTTCTCCTTGAAAGCGACCGTCTGAGGCAAGTGAGAAATAAACCACTTATACAACAGAGGCAAACAACACACAATGGCGCCACCACCCTTTGCTTTACTCATATGCAAAGAGAAGTAGGTTTCTCCCAACAGAGTCGGAACGGGATTGAGAGTAGAGAAGATCCTAATAGCGTTCACATCCACAAACTTGTCGATGTTGGGGAATAATACTAGCCCATAGATGAGAAGTACAAATATGGCCTCAAAGGCGTCCTCACTCATGGCCTTCCCATACATAGTAGCTTGAGCATTGAGGAACTCAGAAGGGAGACCTTGAATTCCTCCTTTGGTAGTCATATGAGCATCAACCAGAGATTCATCTATGTGTAACATGTCAGCTATCTCTTGAGAAGTAGGAATACTCTCCAAGCCACTGAACGACAACTGGTCTAGAATAGGTATACCCACAAGGTAAGCATACTCCTCAAGGGTAGGCAAAAGCTGGAAATCCGGAAACGTGAAGCAACAGTACAAGGGACCATAAAACTGCACCAATACACTCACCAATCCTTCATCCACCTGAGTAGTCAGAAGAGGAAGAAGCTTCCCAAAACGAGCCTTGAAACCCAAAGGATCTAATACATAGGATGTCAGATTCCTTAACTCTTTCAAATCTGGTTGCCTGAAGCTGTACTTCTTTGTATTCCTTCTTTGTCTTTCCATGTCTGAAAATTTTGCAAATAAACCCCTTAAGTTCCTTGAAAATTTTCTTATTTATTGATGATATGGATGCAAATGGGTGCATGAATGCATGAATGCAACAATCACACTCAAGGATCAAGCAAAGCATACCAAAAAAAGGTCATGGGATGGATCATGTTATCCTTAATATCAATCATCCATTTTGGTGGATTATGGTTTACACCTTATCAACACCCAAGTTCCATTGATATTAAGGATTCATGAACGGATCAACCATGAATCAAGGGTTTGTTGTAAGTCACGAGCATGGAGTTAGGTTAAGAACCACCCAAAAGGGAGTGTACTAGGGTTTAAACCTGCCAAACATGTTCTACAAGAGGTTCCCATAGTCATCATCCCATCTTTCGGATATTATTGGAGAAACGACTACTCGTATTCCGAAAATATTCTCAAGAGAGACTCTTATGAGTGTAGTATCGCGTAACAATCGTATCAAATCTTACACTTGAACGACTTTCGCACTACATCCTAAGAATAGGCCAAGATGGGCTTGGTAAACTAAGGTCCTTGGCTTCTAAGGTCTATATTGGAAAGAGTAATGTCTAACCACAACTTACTTGTGTGACATTATTGATCCCAACATAACCTCCACCAAGTGAATGGACTTGCAAGTCAACTTGCTAAGGAATAACTCCACACAAGTCGACAAGACTATGCCATTCTCCTATCCTAAGTGCACTCGAGTCCGGGTATAAAACTCATCTCTCAAAGATCACCAAGCATACAAGGAATTAATATTCAAATAATTCAATCATTACATACAATACAGTAATCCCAAATTGCACAAAAATATGTCACACAAAAAAATATACAATACAATACAACAAATATGAAAAGTAGGCAAAATCCACTAGGATGTTTCGTCCCCAGCAGAGTCGCCATTTTTCTGTAGCGGGGTATTCGTTACCATTAGAGATATTGACTAAATCCAAGGTAAATCATACAAGTCGAGTCGCCACCGCACTTCTATTTATCCAAAGGAATGGTTAGAAAACGAACAAAAACCTAAAAGTTTTATCGAATCAAAAACTAGTAAAAATGTCAGAGATCTGGGTAAGGGGGTTGGTTATGCAATGGGAAGGTATTAGGCACCCAAAGCATCCTAGGTACTCCTAGGGAGCCCTTTTCACATTTGTTGCTAAGGTTGTTGTTTTTTTTTTGAAAAATTTATTTGTGCAAACATGATTGAAGGGACGAGAAAAACATGTATGTTTATCTAATGTACTACTTACTAAAAGAAGGGTCAAAAGAAAATGACTCGCACGGACGTCGCATCCACTGCATACGTATCTCATATGAATCTGAGAATCAGAGTCTTCGTAGCTCGGCTACCTATGGGTTAAAGAGGAGTGTGCTCTCTAAGATATCGCATCTTATGCCTACGTATCTCATCTGGGATGAAAATCAGAGCAAAACGTAGTTTGACCATCTATGGGGTAAGGGTTATGTTTTGGGGTGAACGACGTTACTACGCAATCTACCGGATGCTCGACCTTTGGAGACTTACTCGCCTGTAGTAGAAGGAGATAACGTGTTCTTAGGAGAAGAAAAATCAATGAGTTTGGGGTGTTTAGGGATGCTTATGCAAAAAGGCAGTCTTAGATGAAGGAACCGCGCTACCTTAAATGACATGCCACGAGAGGCTATCAGACCATACAAAACAAACATGCATAAAGTAAACACGCAAAAAAACATTGCCTCCTATCGAGGTCTTCCAGCTAGGAAAGTGGTAAAATGCGGGAAAAGTGTAAAAGTACCACGCGGATAAAGATCCGAAGCAACAATAATTAACAAAACAAGAAACCCAGAGATCCTTCCAAGCTAACACCATCAAAGAAATTGAGTTAGTACAGGCAATCGGAATAAACCTCCGGGTGGTATCCCACAAATAAAGTGGAATACCAAGCCAGCTATCTCTGCAAGAGTATGTGAGCCCTCACAAAAACTCAACGAACGGGTTGTTGCAACCTGAAAAATGGAATGCGAAAAAAACCAACCGGCGAAGAAAGGCAGGAGAGTCGCCACCGTGCGTTATTTATCCCAAAGGAGGGAAAGGAAACACTCGAAGTAAACCTGGAAAAAGGAAAGGACAAGACAGGGTCTCGCAACCAAATCTTGGGTTCGGGAGTCGATTATGCGAAGGGAAGGTATTAGCACCCCTACGCATCCGTAGTACTCTACGGGATCCACTTTTGTAGTTCTTGTCTAAAGGGTGTGGGTTTATCTAATGTGTTATTTACTAAAAAAAAGGGGTCAAAAGAAAATGACTCGCACGGATGTCGCATCCACTGCATACGTATCTCATCTGAATATGAGAATCAGAGTCTTCGTAGCTCGGCTACCTAGGGGTTAAGGGTAATTGTGCTCGCTAAGACATCGCGTCTTATGCCTACGTATCTCATCTGGAATGAGAATCAGAGCAAGCCGTAGTTCGGCTAACTACGGGGTTATGGATTGGGTTTTGGATGTACGATGTTACTACGCAATCTACCGGATGCTCGACCTTTGGAGACTTACTTGCCTGTAGTAGAAGGAGTTAACGTGTTCTTAGGAGAAGAAAAATCAATGAGTTGGTAGGGTTAGGGATGCTCATGCAAAAAGGCAGTCCTTGACGAAGGAACCGCGCTACCTGTGGGGATACGAACACATACAAAACAAACATGTATAAAGTAAATGTGCCAACAAGGCAATCAGAATAAATCTCCCAAATGGTATCCCACAAGCAAAGTGGAATATCCAGCGAGCTATCCCTGGAAAAGTCATGTGAGCCTTCACAAAAACTCAACAAAAGGGTTAGTGAAACACGATAAGGATTAGGAGAAAACATGCTATGACAAACGTAAGTCAGATTAGAGCAAAACAGAAAAAAGCAAATGCTACTGTCGCGATCGCTACTGTCTCGCCTAGCGAAGGCTTGGCGAAGCGTCGCTACGTGCTCGCCTAGCGAAGGTGCTAGCGAGCGCCTGCGGGTTTTGGATTTTTCATGGATAACAGTATGGTTTCAGAAACCTCAAACCCTGTGGCGTACACTTCAGAAATTAAACGATTAAGCATTCAAGGAATTATTTATACATTCATACATAATTATGAACCCGTGGGCAAAAACCTAATGAAATTCATCCATCATACCTCAAACATTCAGAGTATTCAACTTCAAAGCACAAAGGTAATGGGAATAAGGGCAAACCTGATTGGAGAGATCGGTTGAAATCAAATGGCACGACTGGATTTGCAAACCAATGTTAGGGTTTGCTTGAGCTGAAAGTGTGTGAGTCAGAATGAACCTTTCAGAGTTGCCTGGAGGTTGCTGCAGATTAATTCTCACTCTCTCTGTCTAGGTTTCTCTCAAGGGTTTTGTTTCAATGAAAACTCTAGTATTTATAGCCTAATATTGGTAGCTTAGTGGGCTTTTGAGAGAGGTCCAAGTCTGAGATTTTTCTTTTATTTATTTATTTATTTATTATTAATTTTTTTTAATTTTTTTTTCGTTTTCCGTTTTTTTTTCGTTTTTCGTTTTTTTTCTTTCTTTTTTCTTTTCGTTTTTCGTTTTTTTTTGCATAACACGTGGGCTTCGCCTAGCGAGCATGACAGTTCATGAACAAACCTTTGCTCCTTCAAGATTAACGTTTTGACTGACGAATAGACCCCTGTTGGAAGTAACTCAAGTCTTTCCCTTGTGTTGACTGATCATCTAAATAGAACCCACAAAGTGTCCTGGATGATGTTCAAGCTTCTTGGAGCTAATCCCGATTGACATGATCAAATGCAATGTATCTAATGTTAAATGACCTAAAAATGAATGCATGAATAAGGAGGGCAAATTTTGTGGTGTTACAGCTGCCCCTATTCAGTCATCAGCTAACCCGAGCAGGATGAAAGCGAACAGCTTATCAGACAAACAGGGTGAGCTGTGATTGAATACCAAA
The DNA here is from genome assembly GCF_024323335.1 of Lathyrus oleraceus. Taxonomy (NCBI): domain Eukaryota; kingdom Viridiplantae; phylum Streptophyta; class Magnoliopsida; order Fabales; family Fabaceae; genus Lathyrus; species Lathyrus oleraceus. The sequence goes on from NC_066583.1 coordinate 162,579,947, forward strand.
GACAGACCAAAAATTTGCGCTCCGAGAACACCACAAAAATGCTGAAATACACCGCGCTGTTTATTTCTCTTCCGATCCTCTGGCTGAATCTGAATCAGTCTTCTGACTTAATCTGGAGTTTCGATCCTCTGGCTGAATCTATACTCAATTTAGTCCTCTGGTTGGATGTTAATTTTGATCCTCGGGCTGGATACGGTTTCAATCTTCTAGCTAGATCTTCTTCGATCTTCTGGCTAGATCTCCTTTGTTTCGACTCTCTGGCTGAATCTATTTTCTTTGATTCTCTGGCTGAATCTACTTCGATCTTCTGGCTAGATCTGAATTGTTTCGATTCTCTGGCTGAATCTATTTCCGGTCTTCGGGCTAGACCTGACTTCGATCTTCTGGCTAGATCTTCTTCGATCTTCTGGCTAGATCTCCTTTGTTTCGATTCTCTGGCTGAATCTATTTCGATCTTCTGGCTAGATCTGAATTGTTTCGATTCTCTAGCTGAATCTATTTTCTTTGATTCTCTGGTTGAATCTATCTATTTTTTGGTCTTCGGGCTAGACCTGACTTTGATCTTCTGGCTAGATCTAGATTGTTTTGATGATAAATTCCCATCATCAGGATCTCGCGTCTGGGGCATGCGCTGGTTGACCCTCTTTTGAAATCTACAGTCTTCATGTTAGATATGCAGCTTCGAGAATATCCCACTTTTGGGCTTCGTACATATTCTTCAGGCTAGAACATGTTATAACGACTCTTCGATTAAACTTTGTTTTTTTAATGCGATCCGCGGGCTGGATCCTCTTGTAGGTTGATTTTCTGTTGAGCTGTCAATCTATTCCTCCAGCTGGCTTGCTAGGGAAATAACGCTCGTAGTCGACTCTCTGGCTGAATCTTCGAAATGACCCTCAGACTGGATCTCTGGAAAAAGATTCTCAGGCTGAATCTTCGAAATGACCCTCATGTTGGGTCACACACACACTTGATCCTCTGGCCGAATCTCATGACTTTGGTTGTAAAGTAATTTTTCAGTCTGCTTTGAAGAACCTGTTTATCAGCTTATGTGTATGTTTGATATGCATGCAAATGCAAATGCAAATGTTATGCATGGTGCAAAAGAAAAAAGAAATTTGCTTGGGGAAGCAACTCTGGCAGGGAGCGGATCACTGTATCAATCCTTGAATGCTCTGTGGGGAACGATCCGTCTGCCGGGACCGGGGAGCCATCGAAAATAAATCGGCCTTTTTTGAAAAGTTGACCTTGCTAGGGAAGTATCAACTATGGAAACTTTGCTTGGCGAGGCTCTGCGAGGAGAGTCTGTGAGGAAAGCACTTCCTGGGGAAATGTCGTAGGAATCGACCTTTGCTGGGGATATGAACTTGCTAATCGTGCTCAGGCCGGGGATTAAAACAAATCTGTTAAAAAAAATAATCTGCTGGGGACGAGATGAACACTGGGAACACCACCCTCTTGTCTGTTGGGTATGCGACTACTCCGCTGTTGCTGGGAAGATACAGTCTGGCACTGTCGACTCCGCTGGGGATATACAGTCTGGATATTGTCAACTCTACTGGGGATATACAGTCTGGATACTGTCAACTCTACTGGGGAACCTGCTCTGCAGAGGAGAGGCTTTGTCAACCGCTTGGGGGTGAGGATTCATGACTTGGCATCCGGTTCCTGTGACCTGTAACCAAAAAATACACGTATGCCCCAGGGAATTACTCGGTTTGAATTCACCGTCCGGGATTAAGCACATTCAAAGCAATTTTGACTGTTTTCCTGCGCAAGTCATCTGCAAAAGCCACCATTACATTCAGATGCAATATGTTTCCTCAAGAATTCAGACATCTTTTGCAAACAAACTGATAAATGAAAGGTAAAGAGGCTTTTTAACTGAATTATTCGACTTTTGTTGGTTGGAAAATTTGTGCCAGGAATAGGCGAGTACATCAGGAAGATGATCCCTGGAAAGAGGCGATCGCTATAAATTGAACAAGAGAAACTATCCTAATGGCAATGTGGAAACGGGGTCCCACCGAGTTTCGACTCTGCTATGGCTCGTATGTCCTCAAGACGCTCTGCTCATCTTGCTTTCTGAAGTGGATGATTAGTCGATCTTTTATCTTTGAAGATTTCCGGATTGAATGAAACGATGATATAACACGGATGAACTCAGATCGCAGTTATTCGCTTATTCCCTAACTTTTGCTTGGACCGCCCTTTTGGGTTTTCAATCCACCGGGATACCCTTTTTTTCCTGAGCCGCCCTTTCGGGTTTTCGACTCACCGGGTGTACATTTTTTTATATTTTTTATATCCCTAATTTTTGCCCGAACCTCTTCATTTTTTGGTTCGTCGGGATGCCCCTTTTTTGCCTGGACTATTCTTTTTACTGTCCAGCGGGTCTATTTTATGCGAAGTATTTTTAACTGCGTCTGAGTTGACAGGGGACGGGAAGTCTTCGCCATCCATGGTTGTTAGCATCAGAGCTCCGCCAGAGAAAACTCTTTTAACCACGTATGGACCCTCGTTGTTCGGTGTCCATTTGCCCCTGTGATCTGTGTGGGAGGAAGAATTCTTTTGAGTACCAATTCACCGACTCGATACTCCCGAGGGCGCACTTTCTGATCAAACGCTCTCTTCGTCCGTCTCTGATATAGCTGGCCATGGCATATAGCTGCTAGTCTCTTTTCCTCAACTAGGCTTAGCTGATTGTATCGAGAACGGACCCATTCTGCTTCGTCCGACTTCATTGTTGGTGCAGGGAAAAGTTATTCTGGCACAAAATGGCATATGAACCCCCTCCGGTGTGATCAACACTGCACCAACTCCGCGACCATTGACGTTGACCACCCCATCAAACATCATAATCCATTTGGATTCAGGGTCAGGCCCCTCCTCTGAGAGTGGTTCCTCGCAATATTTCGATTTGAGAAACATGATGTCCTCATCAGGAAAGTCGAACCTCATAGGTTGGTAATCATCAATCGGTTGCGCGGCAAGATAGTCTGACAAGACACTTCCTTTGATGGCTTTTTGTGAAGTGTATTGGATGTCATACTCTGTCAGCATCATTTTCCACCTAGCAACCCTGCTGGCTTTTCAAAAATATACTTGACTTGATCCATCTTTGATATCAATAGAGTCGTGTGAGTCAACATATACTGTCTTAGTCGGCGAGCAACCCATGCCAAAGCGCGGCAAGTTTTCTCGAGCAGTGAGTATCTTTGTTCACAATCGGTAAACTTTTTGCTAAGGTAGTATATTGCATGCTCTTTTCGACCTGACTCGTCATGCTGACTGAGCACACAACCCATTGACCTTTCTAACACAGTCAAGTACATGATCAACGGTCTTTTCCTCTCGGCCTGTAGACTGGCCCCGATCTTGATCTCTTTCTTGTCGTCTTCGGTACCAATGTTGATGGTCTCAACCACCTCCTGATAAGGTGTGATAGCTCGGTCCTCCTGTTTCAACAACCTGGCTAACTCCTCAGGCAATTCACAATCTTCCTCAACCCCTTCTTCGGCTTGATAGATAGGATTGTCGAAGTCATACTTGGCCATAACAGTGTCGTTAGCAGTGAGATCCGGGTGATCAGTTTTACGAGGTGTTTTTTGGAAAGAAAAACGAAAAAGAAACATGAAAAAGAAACATTGCCATTTTTGTAAAAGTAAAAATAATTGAAAGAAAGAGAACACAAAATTGTTTGCAAAAGCTGTCCTTTATTGATGATGAAAATAATTGCGAAATGTAACTAAATGGATGGCCCTACAGATGAGTCATTACACCTTGGTCAAAGTGTAAGACTTTGTTATGCATGTGATAAAAGGAAAACAATAAAAATTACTCCTTCAGTAGAGTAAACCGGACGACTTTTTCAGACGACCAATTGTCAAGCTTTTCTCCTGGGACACACGGGCGAATCCAGCTATCTAAGTCACAGTCACTGTCAGCCTTGTCTTCATCTGCAGCATTGACGGTGTGGGGAGAAACCAAACCCCCGCTGGAGAAAGTACAGACCCCGGAGTATACCCCAATCCAAACTTGTCTTCTTTTATGATTGGATCCACAAATTTGCCCCAGCCTTGGGCATTATCAGCCTTAACCACTTCAGCAGCTTGCTTGTATGAAGAGATAGAAGTCCCGACCTTCTCAGACTCAGGTGAAAAGACAGTTTCGGGCGCGACCTCACTGATGTTTATGGCTTCGAAGCCCTGACACAGCATCTCATGCATCTCGCCATCCATCTCCACATACTTAAATGTAGACAGGTGGCTAACAAAAATACCCTCTTCACCATAGACGGTGACGATCTGACCTTCTAGTCCATATTTGAGCTTCTGGTGGAGAGTAGAAGTAACAGCACCGGCAGCATGAATCCAGGGTCGACCTAGCAGACAGCTATAGGCAGGCTGGATATCCATCACATAAAAGGTACTCTTGAATACCTGCGGTCCAATCTTAACTGGCAACTCAACTTCGCCACAAACAGCTCGCTTAGAGCCATCAAAAGCCCTTACAACTAAATTACTCGGCCTCAGGGTGACGTCATCGCAATCCAACTTCGTTAAGGCTTTCTTTGGGAGAACATTCAGAGAAGAACCTGTATCAACCAAAACATGGGAAAGCACCGTCCCTTTGCATTCTATTGTGATATGTAAGGCTTTGTTGTGATTCCTGCCCTCAGATGTTAGGTCATAATCGGTGAAACCTAGCGCATGGCTAGTGTGTACATTCGAAACTACCGACTCCAGCTGGTCAACAGTTATCTCTGGGGGAACATAAGCCATATTCAATAATTTCAACAAGGCTGCTCTGTGGGCCTCAGAGCACATCAATAGTGAGAGAATGGAGATCTTTGAGGGTGTCTGATTTAGCTGATCGACTACCTTGTAGTCACTTTTCTTGATAATCCTCATAAACTCATCCACTTCCTTCTCGAATGCGGTCTTAGGAGGAGCTTCCTCGGTAGTAACCTCTTCGGTGGATACCAATTTTCCTTTAGCCTTGGCAGCTACCTCAGCTTCAGCATTCGTGCGCAATGTTGATGGTGCAAATAGGCGTCCACTGCGAGTGAAGCCACCAATGTCAATGTCTTCTTCGTTAACTTTCTGCCCCTGGAAGTAGATATCAGCCCCATAGTGCCACGGGATAGCACTGTCTTTCTCATACGGAACAGGTCCTAGTACCGTGATGGTGACCGGACCAATCAAAGTCGGTTAAGGGTTGTCAGAGTAAATTGGTGCTGGACTTTCTGGGAAATATATTATTGTCGGAGCGGGTCTCTCGGGAACATATATTTCTTCAGGAGTGAAATAAAACGTTACTGTCGACACATCATTCTTCATTGGACGAGTCTGATCGAACTGAAGACAACCTTCATCTATCAGTTGCTGAATACCCCTTCTTAAACTATCACATCTGTTCTCGGCGTCTTGACATTTTCTGCACTCTTCCCCACAACCCGGGAAAATCCGTCCTTTCAAGAGTCGGTCTTTGACCACCGATAGCGAAGTCTTCACTTTAGTCACATCAGAAACCAAATTCAAAGTTTCCCCACTATCAACAACATTAATCCTCTGCCCGCCGTGAGCTGGCATCAGGTTTTGGATAACATTAGGCACCTGAGAAAAATTGATGGCCTGGGCATCTCTCAAATCTTGTACCTTTAGCTGGAGAGCCTTGCAATTATCTGTAGTATGGCCAGGTGCGTTGGAGTGAAAAGCACATCTGGCGTTGACATCATAACCTCTAGGCAGATTGTTGGGATCGACCGGTGGGGCCAGAGTTCTCAACGTAACCAGATTCATGTCAATCAACTTGGGATTGGCTCAATGACCCGGTCCGCCTGCCTTGGACGTTGTTGATAGGGTCTCTGCTGACCCGGATTACCTCATTGTTGTTGATTGTTGTACCTGAGTTGCTGTTGTGGATGATACTGCGGTTGAGGAACAGGTGTTGGAATAGTGACTGCGACCACTTGATCTTGATAATAATTAGGGCGTCCTCTGCCCCTGCCTCTGCAGGCATATACAACGCTCGTCTCACCTTCTCTTCTTCGCTGACCGTTACCAGCAAACGGTTTCTTGGGAACTGATGAGTTGGAAGCACTGTTGTCTTGAATTCGGCCCATCTTCAACAGACTCTCGATCCTTTCTCCAGCAATCACTATCTCTGCAAAGCTGATTGACGGGCAAGCAACCAATCTCTCGATATAATTGCCTTGAAGAGTGTTCATGAACATGTCCGCCATCTCCCTTTCAGACATAGGGGGTTGGACGGATGCAGCAATCTGTCTCCAACGCTGAGCATATTCTCTAAAGGTTTCCTTGGCAGTCTGAGACATTCCTTGCAACAAGGTCCGATTTGGAGCCATGTCCATGTTGTATTGATATTTCATGACAAAATCCTCTGCCAAGTCTTTCCAGCTCTTGATGGTAGTACGAGACAAATGAGAATACCATTCACGAGAAGCTCCAGTTAAACTGTCTTCAAAATAGTACATCCACAGCTTTTCATCTTCAGTGTGAGCTCCCGACCTTCCTAGATAAGATTGGAGATGAGTGCGTGGGCAAGAAGCCCCGTTGTATTTCTCAAAAGTAGGGGGTTTGAACTTGTGAGGGATCCTTACTCCCTGAACCAGACCAAGATTGGTGACATCAAAACCTAAGGAATTTTAAGACTCCAAAGATTTGAGCTTCTCAGCAAGCTCATCCATACGGCGAGTGGTCTCGAGGGCCTCGTCGTGCAAAGAAAATTGATCATACTGACAATCTTCAGTAACGGGGCGCTCGTTAATCCGAATCCCTTGATTCACATTGTACCTTCCGCCAATACCATTCCCAACATTTCTCGTGTTGCCAACATTACCCGGGTTTCCATCAACATTTGCGTTACCCGCGTATCCAGTGTTCACAGGGTTATCAGCGTTCCCAGGGTTACCAGGGTTACCAGGGTTCCCCTCAGCACTTGGTATTTCCACCTCTGGATCGGGCCTCGGTTGCTCAACTAATTCCTTCAGCTTCGCCTGGCCTTCTGCCATACCAGTCATCAATGTCATGAACTGATCCATCCTTTCACGCATATCAGCCAGTTCTTTCTGTATCTGGTCCATTGCTAGTCGTGGACGGTTTTCCTTTGTCGGGTACCTGTGAACTCGCTTGGGACCAATAACTGCCTGCAACAGGGAACAAACATTAGACACTGCGGTGACACCTGCAAAACAAACAAGGGTTAGTATGTATGGTATGCGATGCACTGCTTATTCGATTTTAAGGCCCCCCTTAAAAAGGGAATACCCTGCAAATGAATAAGCATGAGATGTTGGATGCAAATATGCAGATGATGTTATGCAATGCAATGGCATGTCAATCAGAATTGCTGGATCCGCTTGAACATCTGTCAGGTTGCACTGCCTGGAGAGAAATTAAGAGGATCAAGCAAAGCACACCAAACAAAGGTCATGGGATGGATCATATTATTCTTAATATCAACCATCCATTTTTGGTGGATTATGGTTTACACCTTATCAACACCCAAGTTTCATTGATATTAAGGATACCTGAACGGATCAACCATGAATCAAGGGTTTGTTGCAAGTCACGAGCATGGAGTTTAGGTTAAGAACCACCCAAAGGGAGTGTACTAAGGTTTAAACCTGCCAAACATGTTCTACAAAAGGTTCCCATAGTCATAATCCCATCTTTCGGATATTATCGGAGGAACGACTACTCGTATTCCAAAAATATTCTCAAGAGAGACTCTTATGAGTGTAGTATCGCGTAACAATCGTATCAAATCTTACACTTGAACGACTTTCGCACTACGTCCTACGAATAGGCCAAGATGGGTTTGGTAAACTAAGGTCCTTGGCTTCTAAGGTATATATTGGAAAAATTAATGTCTAACCACAACTTACTTGTGTGACATTATTGATCCCAACATGACCTCCACCAAGTGAATGGGCTTGCAAGTCAACTTGCTAAGGAATAACTCCACACAAGTCAACAAGACTATGCCATTCTCCTATCCTAAGTGCACTCGAGTTCGGGTATAGAACTCATCTCACAAACAGAACCAGCAGATACGGAAGTCATATGTACACAATGCAATAAAGTAGGTAATTGCTGAAAGATAAATAACTGTACAAAAGAATAAACACCCAATAAACAAACAACCTACAAAAGCTAGGAGGGACTCGCTTAGGGAAACCGGGTCCCCAGCAGAGTCGCCAGCTGTCGCAACCTGAAAAATGGAATGAGAAAAAAATAACCGACGAAGAAAGACAGGAGAGTCGCCACCGTGCGTTATTTATCCCAAAGGAGGGAAAGGAAACGCTCGAAGTAAACCTGGAAAAAGGAAAGGACAAGACAGGGTCTCGCAACCAAATCTTGGGTTCGGGAGTCGATTATGCGAAGGGAAGGTATTAGCACCCCTACGCATCCGTAGTACTCTACGGGATCCACTTTTGTAGTTCTTGTCTAAAGGGTGTGGGTTTATCTAATGTGTTATTTACTAAAAAAAAGGGGTCAAAAGAAAATGACTCGCACGGATGTCGCATCCACTACATACATATCTCATCTAAATATGAGAATCAGAGTCTTCATAGCTCAGCTACCTAGGGTTAAGGGTAATTATGCTCGCTAAGACATCGCGTCTTATGCCTACGTATCTCATCTGGAATGAGAATCAGAGCAAGTCGTAGTTCGGCTAACTACAAGGTTATGGATTGGGTTTTGGACGTACGACGTTACTACGCAATCTACCGGATGCTCGACCTTTGGAGACTTACTCGCCTGTAGTAGAAGGAGTTAACGTGTTCTTAGGAGAAGAAAAACCAATGAGTTGGTAGGGTTAGGGATGCTCATGCAAAAAGGAAGTCCTTGACGAAGGAACCGCGTTACCTGCGGGGATACGAACACATACAAAACAAACATGTATAAAGTAAACGTGCCTACAAGGCAATCAGAATAAATCTCCCAAATGGTATCCCACAAGCAAAGTGGAATATCCAGCGAGCTATCCCTGCAAAAGTCATGTGAGCCTTCACAAAAACTCAACAAAAGGGTTAGTAAAACACGATAAGGATTAGGAGAAAACATGCTGTGACAAACGTAAGTCAGATTAGAGCAAAACAGAAAAAAGCAAATGCTACTGTCGCGATCGCTACTGTCTCGCCTAGCGAAGGCTTGGCGAAGCGTCGCTGCGTGCTCGCCTAGCGAAGGTGCTAGCGAGCGCATGCGGGTTTTGGATTTTTCATGGATAACAGTATGGTTTCAGAAACCTCAAACCCTGTGGCGTACACTTCAGAAATTAAACGATTAAGCATTCAAGGCATTATTTATACATTCATACATAATTATGAACCCGTGGGCAAAAACCTAATGAAATTCATCCATCATACCTCAAACATTCAGAGTATTCAACTTCAAAGCACAAAGGTAATGGGAATAAGGGCAAACCTGATTGGAGAGATCGGTTGAAATCAAATGGCACGGCTGGATTTGCAAACCAATGTTAGGGTTTGCTTGAGCTGAAAGTGTGTGAGTCAGAATGAACCTTTCAGAGTTGCCTGGAGGTTGCTGCAGATTAATTCTCACTCTCTCTGTCTAGGTTTCTCTCCAGGTTTTGTCCAGGGTTTTGTTTCAATGAAAACTCTAGTATTTATAGCCTAATATTGGTAGCTTAGTGGGCTTTTGAGAGAGGTCCAAGTCTGAGATTTTTCTTTTATTTATTTTTTTATTTTTTTTATTTTATTATTTATTTATTAATTTTTTTTTCGTTTTTCGTTTTTTTTTGCATAACACGTGGGCTTCGCCTAGCGAGCATGACAGCTCATGAACAAACCTTTGCTCCTTCAAGATTAACGTTTTGACTGACGAATAGACCCCTGTTGGAAGTAACTCAAGTCTTTCCCTTGTGTTGACTGATCATCTAAATAGAACCCACAAAGTGTCCTGGATGATGTTCAAGCTTCTTGGAGCTAATCCCGATTGATATGATGAAATGCAATGTATCTAATGTTAAATGACCTAAAAATGAATGCGTGAATAAGGAGGGCAAATTTTGGGGTGTTACACGGGTTAGAGTAACAGGATGGAATCGGGAGAAAACAATGCCATAACAAACACAAAACATGTTAGAGCAAACAGAAAAAATCAAATGCTGTCGCGATCGCCGCTGCATCGCCTAGCGAAAGCTTAGCGAAGCTTCGCTGCGTGCTCGCCTAGCGAAGGTGCTAGTGAGCGCCTGCGGGTTTTGGGTTTCCCATTGATAACAGTACGATTTTAGGGACTCCAAACCCTATGGCATCCATCTCAGAAACGAAACGGTTAAACATTCAAAGCATTATTTTACACATTCATGCATATCTAAACCCGTGGGCAAAAACTGAATGATACCTCACACATTCAGAGTATTCAAATTAAAAGCATAGAGTAATAGGGTAAGGGCAAACCTGATTGGAGAGACCGATAAAACTCGAAAGGCACGGCTGGGTTTACAAGGCGATGTCAGGGTTTGCGGGAGATGGAGGCGAAATGTGTGAGTCAGAGTGAACTTTTCAGAGCTGTTTGGAGGTTGCTGCAGATTAGTTCGTAGGTTTCCCTTCTGCCTCTTTTCTCTCTCTTTTCCTCCAGGGTTTGTAATAGTCTCCAGTCCCGGTCTCTCTAATAATCTCCTGTGTTTTTCTTCTCAAATGAAGCTTGATATTTATAACCTGATTTTGGTGACTTGGTGGGCTCAGAGTCAAGCCCAAAATTTTCTGTTATTTTCTAAAATGCGCGCGCTTCGCCTAGCGAGGATCTGCTCGCCTAGCGAGCATGACAGTTCAGTTCGCTTAGCGAACCAGTCTGCTCGCCTAGCGAGCATGACAGCTCAGACCTTGTGATTGTTCAAGCTACAAAAAAGATGTTAGTGACATATTTTTGTGCTTTTTGGTTAGTAAACAAAAATAAGAGAAACAATGATATATAATTCAAGCATGCTTGGTGATCTCAAACCAATCACAAGGAGTCCCACCCAAAGGCAAAGGGAACCAAGATGCTAAAGATCCTTGAGGCAATGCAAATGCAATGTTATGATGCCATGAGGGATCTTAGGATCAAAATTGGGGTCTTACACCATGGAATGCTTTGTTCATGCTTCTACATTGCCATTTGCTATATATAGGAGTGCTTAGCCTCTCATTTCTTCAACCTTAAGGCGCCCTACATGCTGTGCAACTGAAATCCCACACCCACACCAAAGGAACAATCTCAATTTTCTCTCAAATTTCAGATCTGAATTTTGATTTCCTCGATTGAAATTTCAGATCTAAAGTTCCTTAGCCTTCTTCTCCTTCATCCATAGATCATACTGCAAGCTTAAGCATCAAGAAATCGTGCGCTCAAACTCTCCATTTCAGAGGTTTACTTCAGATTTTGATTTCTTCGAATCTCATTATACATTGCTTGTTTCTTGTTATTATTGTGTTGTCTGAAGTCCTCTTCATAGAGGCAATCATTCTGAGCTTTGAATTATTGAAATCAAGCAAGTTCACTTGAACACCACAAAACTTCCATCTCTGATTTCTCTCAACCTAGAGATCTAGAGTGGAATTGAGTGGCACAGGAGTGATGTACATCACTCCATCTTTCGTTTGGTACATGGATCGCACATTTTCATGCACATTTATTTCTCTGCAATTTCTGATCTTCGCCGGAGAAGACGGTGGCGCTGACCACCGTCTGTTTGCCAGTTTTAATGTGGGCCGTTGGATCATGCTTCCAGATCTAATCAGATCCATTGGATGTTATGACTTTCTTTTAATATTTGTGTTATTCAGTTGACCCTGGACTTTGGTGGACGCACGCTTAAGGAACGTTTGATGTGCCAGCTCAATTAATGAGCCTGATCCAACGCCTCACGTTTTTCCTTATTTTTAAATTCTGATTTTAATTTCCATTCTATTTTTTAATTCCATTTCATTTTCTAAAATTCATATCTCTCTCATTATTGGTCCAAAAATTATGGGACCAATTGCATTATTTCTATTTTAATTTCTAGTTTCTAAAAATGATTTTTAATATTTTTTATTTTATCATTTGATATTTTTCATGAATTTTCTCTTTTTTGGTTATTTTTAATTCATTTTAAATAGTTTTTGAAATCCAAAAAATACAAAAATATTTTCTCAACCTCTTTGAATGATGATAGATCTATGAAAAATATTCTCATCAATTTGTTAATTGATTTGAGATTTTAGTTCAATTAGGTTATTTTTATGCATTTTTAATTGATTAAAAATAGTTTCTGACTTTAAAAAATGCTGAAATTTTTTGTCAAACTTTGTTTGACCTTGTTGAACTTGGGATAATTCACTTGGACTTTTCAAAGTTGATTTGAAGTGAATTTGAAGTTTGACCTTTCTTTATTATTTTAATTCAAGTTTTATTTTAAATATTAAAAATGTCAAAAATATTTTTTTTTGTTTCTTGACTTCTAATTCTCATTTTGCTTCTGTTTTCTATTATTTGACCTTGATCTTCTCTATCTTTGGTCAATGCTTGTTAATTGATACATACCATTTCCATTAATGCACTTTAATTCTTCATTTCTTTCTTCTTCTTCTCCTTCCTCTTTTTCTTTTTGATCAATGAGTTAAAGATTGGTGGTTAGCATTGATACACGGAGGTTTAATCTTCCTTGATTCAAATCTAATTCATCTTGATCATGGATCAAGTGAATGACTTTGCATTAAGGATAGATTGCTTCCTAAATCATGCAAAGGACCTAAATCAATACAAGATCATTTCTATCTTCTTTTTGGCATGGCAAGTTGTTGGAGTTTGATTCACTAATCAAGACCTCTAACTTGTGTTGTTGCCTACATTATTATTGACCGGCCTCAGATAGTTGTGACTTCTACATAAGTCCAATTACGATTGCTAACATAGCGCTAAATTTGCCTTATGGCACACTAACTACTAACACTAACCATTAACCATTAACATTTACTTTTTGCTCTTTACATTTATGCAATTTACTATTCTTGTACATATTATTCATTTGCTTTTCCCTTTGCTCACTTGAGTACATGTTTATGTTAATGCAATTTTTCTTTTGCTCACTTGAGCATATAATTGTGTATATATTATTGTGCTTGTGTTTTGTTTTGATTGTTATGGACCAAATGCAAAGAAATGGACAAAATGGACTTAGTTTCTAGGACATTCCCTATGCAAAATTGGAGTAAAAGGACCCTAATATTGAAGATGGATTAGAAGGGCCAAACCTCTAAACTCACTCTTGTCCATTCTTGATTTGCTTCATAAGACTCTTTGATGTGTGTGTGCTTTTGTGTTAGGGAATCCTATGAGAACTCAACTTGAAGAATCATTGCCATGTTCATCCAAAGTGAAAGATACAAGCGCCATTGGGGATCTTCTAAGAAGCTTGTTTGATTATGTTGATTGCTTGAGCTTATACTTATCTTGCTTGCATATTCCAAAGGATGGGAGCTACTTGGATCATCAATATGATCTCAAGAGAGGAACTCCATTTGTGATCTTGTTTCTTATCCCTCATCTCTTGTATGATTAGGACTTTAGCCATTCTTCTTCTTCCCTCCACTCTAACCTAAGCCAAAACTTTTGTGCAAACATTTAACTTTTCTTTTCAAACATTAGAAACCTAAGCTTCATGCTTTTGATTTTTCAAACTTTCTTTTCATAACACTTATTTTGAATTGAGCTTCTAAGTCAACTTTGACCACATTTTGTACATACTTTTCATTGGTAAATATAATCCATTCAAATGCCTTTTGTGGTTTCAATGGCCACTTTCTTAATCAAAATTTTCCGTAACCTTTAGCTATTAGGTTTGAGTTATCCTTGAGGTAGATGTAATACTCACCTATATCCTTAGTGATGGACAATGAGTCTTCCATGCTTATTATAGGGTTAACCCCTCACTAGCATGTTGAAGCTATCCTCACATGGTGGATATGTGATTTTAGGTTGAGTTTTCTCCCTTGGATAACAAAAGACCTTAAGGGTTTTGGACCAATCAATTCACCAACTCATTTTGAGATTTTTACCCCGAACTACGAGGTTTTGATCCTAATCTTTTTTTAAGATGGTACGTAGGCAGTGGGTTTATCCATCCAAACACAAAATGTAAATAACTTGTATATTCTCTTCTCATCTCTTCAATCATGTTTGCACAAACAAATTTTCACAAAATACCAACCTTACAACAAATGTGAAAAGGGCTCCCTAGGAGTACCTAGGATGTTTTGGGTGCTTAAAACCTCCCCATTGCATAACCAACCCCCTTACCCAGATCTATGACATTTTTACTAGTTTTTGATTCGATAAAACTTTTAGGTTTTTGTTCGCTTTCTAACCATTCCTTTGAATAAATAGAAGTGCGGTGGCGACTCGACTTGTATGCTTTACCTTGGATTTAGTCAATATCTCTAATGGTAACGAATACCCTGCTACAGAAAAGTGGCGACTCTGCTGGGGACATTTCCCTAGTGGGTTTTGCCTACTTTTCATATTTGTTGTATTGTATTGTATATTGTTTTGTGACATATTTTTTGTGCAATTTGGGATTACTGTATTGTATGTAATGATTGAATTGCTTGAAATATTAATTCCTTGCATGCTTGGTGATCTTTGTGAGATGAGTTCTATACCCGAACTCGAGTGCACTTAGGATAGGAGAATGACATAGTCTTGTTGACTTGTGTGGAGTTATTCCTTAGAAAGTTGACTTGCAAGCCCATTCACTTGGTGGAGGTCATGTTGGGATCAATAATGTCACACAAGTAGTTGTGGTTAGACATTACTCTTTCCAATATAGACCTTAGAAGCCAAGGACCTTAGTTTATCAAGCCCATCTTGGCCTATTCTTAGGATGTAGTGCGAAAGTCGTTCAAGTGTAAGATTTGATACGATTGTTACGCGATACTACACTCATAAGAGTCTCTCTTGAGAATATTTTTGGAATACGAGTAGTCGTTTATCCAATAATATCCGAAAGATGGGATGATGACTATGGGAACCTCTTGTAGAACATGTTTGGCAGGTTTAAACCCTACTATACTCCCCTTGGGTGGTTCTTAACCGAGACTCCATGCCCGTGACTTGCAACAAACCCTTGATTCATGGTTGATCCGTTCTTGTATCCTTAATATCAATGGAACTTGGGTGTTGATAAGGTGTAAACCATAATCCACCAAAATGGATGATTGATATTAAGGATGACATGATCTATCCTATGACCTTTGTTTGGCGTGCTTTGCTTGATCCTTGAGTGTGATTATTGCATTCATGCATTCATGCACCCATTTGCATCCATATCATCAATAATAAGAAAATTTTCAAGGAACTTAAGAGGTCTATTTGCAAAATTTTCAGACATGGAAAGACAAAGAAGGAATACCAAGAAGTACAGTTTCAGACAACCAGACTTGAAAGAGTTAAGGAACTTGACATCCTATGTATTAGATCCCTTGGGTTTCAAGACTCATTTTGGGAAGCTTCTATCTGTTCTGACTACTCAAGTGGACGAAGGATTGATGAGTGTATTGGTGCAGTTCTATGATCCCTTGTACCGTTGCTTCACATTTCCGGATTTCCAGCTTTTTCCCACGCTTGAGGAGTATGCCTACCTGGTGGGTATACCTATTCTAGACAAGTTGCCGCTTAGTGGCTTAGAGAGTGTTCCTACTCCTCAAGAGATAGCTGATATGTTGCATATAGATGAATCTCTGGTTGGTGCTCATATGACTACCAAAGGTGGAATTCAAGGTCTCCCTTCTGAGTTCCTCATTGTTCAAGCTACCATGTATGGGAAGGCCATGAGTGAGGACGCCTTTGAGGCCATATTTGTACTTCTCATCTATGGGCTAGTGTTATTCCCCAACATCGACAAGTTTGTGGATGTGAACACCGTTAGGATTTTCTCTACTCTTAATCCCGTTCCGACTCTGTTGGGTGACACTTACTTTTCTTTGCGTATGAGGAATGCAAAGGGTGGTGGTACCATTGTGTGCTGTTTGCCTCTGTTATACAAGTGGTTTATTTCACACTTGCCACAGACGGTCGCCTTCAAGGAGAACAAAGGATGTCTACGGTGGTCCACGAGACTTATGTCTCTCACTAATGATGATATCTTTTGGTACAACCGTATATATGATGGTGTGAAGATCATTGACTCTTGTGGTGAATTCTCCAATGTGCCTCTTCTTGGTACATGTGGTGGGATTAACTACAACCGTATTTTGGCACGTCGTCAGCTTGGGTTCCCACTAAAGGATAAACCCAATAACATTCTGTTAGAGGGTGTGTTCTTTCAGGAGGGTAAAGATCCCCAAGGCTTGAAGGGCATGATGGTCCGCACTTGGCGCAAGATTCATAAGAAAGGAAGGAGCTAGGTCCGAACAATTGTATCGCTTTGGAGCCTTATACTTCTTGGGTTAGGAGGCGAGCTTCCGAGTATCTCATGCCTTATGAGTATCCAAGACCTACCCCTTTGGTTGTGGCTGGACCTTCAACCCTCCCTAACCAAGGAGTCAAGGAGTTGAGAGATGAAGATCGTTCACGTGCTTGGATCCGTGAACGAGAGGAGTTGCTTCAGCAGATCAAGGAGAAGGATGCTTTGATAGAGTTCCTTGAGCACCAGGTTATTGATGATCCTGATGATGCATGGACTTCTCTACTTCCTCAGTCTTCCAAGTTTTGGAAGAGGAAGTACGATCGACTCGCCAAAGAGAGGGCGGACATGGAGGAAGCCTATGAGAGGAAAGTGAAGAGGCTTCGTGCATCTTATCTTCCTGTGTCCAGAGCTTTAGATGATTGCTTCTAGGGATCCATAGGATGTTCATTTTCTTTCTCTCCTGTATTGTATTTAGTTACCAATACTGTACTTCTTTGGTGTAAAAATATTTTCCAGATATTATTGATATGATATTTTCATATGTGATAAATGTTTAATACTTCCAATATTTGCAAATAGGACTCTAAAGTTCCTCTGATATAAAAATTAAATCATATGCATTGCATGCATCATGTGCATCAGCAGGTTTTGCTCCAAGCTTCTTGTTCTATGGTTTAACTCTGTGTTCATCATTTATTTTGAAGACAAGCTGACTCACCGGTACTACACCCGAGCCAACATTTCAAGACTGATGGATCATTTAGAACAAGAGAACCGTGAGCTTAAGGAGGAAGTAGCCAGATTGACTGCCCTGATGGAGTCATTCATGGCTACCCAGAGCCAGTCATCTCCGACACCATCAACTCCTCCCCAGAGGACAGTCATCTCCGAGATTGTCTCTTCAACTGTGCCTGCGGCCAGCATACACTTTGCTCCAACGGCCATGCCAGTCGGGTTTCCGTGGGGGATGCCTCCCAACTTCATGCCTGAGGGTCCTGCACCCACCTTTGCTTCTCTGTCGGCATCTAGCCCGGTCCTAGCTGTTCCTCCTCCTATCGTGCATACTATGCCCAGAGTAGACTACACCATCTATCATTCTGAGCCGTCTGAGGGCCCAGATGTCTATGAAAAGATAGATGCTATGAATGATCAATTTCTTGAGCTCCGCAAGGAATTGAAAACTCTTCGAGGAAAGGATCTTTTCGGCAAGTCTGCTGCCGAACTCTGTTTGGTCCCTAATATGAAGATCCCTGTGAAGTTCAAGGTCCCTGACTTTGAAAAGTACAAGGGAAATACTTGCCCTCTCAGCCACCTAGTCATGTATGCCAGGAAAATGTCGACTCAGACCGAAAACGACCAATTGCTCATCCACTACTTTTAGGACAGTTTATCCGGTGCTGCCCTACGTTGGTATATGGGCTTGGACAGTGCGAACATCCGATCCTTCAATGACCTTGGCGAGGCCTTCGTCAAGCAATACAAGTATAACATGGATATGGCTCCCGATAGGGATCAATTGGGGGCCATGTCCCAGAAGGATAAGGAAACTTTCAAAGAGTACGCCTAGAGGTGGCGAGAGGTAGCAACACAGATCGTGCCCCCAGTAGAGGAGAAAGAGATGACCAAGATCTTTCTGAAGACCTTGAGTTCTTTTTATTATGAGCGGATGATTGCCAACGCTCCTTCTGACTTCACCGAGATGGTGAACATGGGGATGCGACTAGAAGAAGGAGCCAGGGAAGGGCGCCTGACCAGAGAAGAAAGCTCTTCTTTCAAACGGTATGGGACGTTTGGAAAGAAGAAAGATGGAGAGGCACATGCTATGGCCTCCCATGTTAAATCTAGAAGACCCTTTGCGAGGAGGAAGACTGTGCGTCCTGCCGGTAACCAGCATCAGGTGGCTCACATAGCACCTGTTTTCAGAGAGAACCAGCAATATCAACATCACAGTAATAACCAGCAACAACAACCATATCAATAACAACAACACCGTCCACAACAACAGGTCTACCAACCTCGAAACAATAATCAAGCCAGTACAAGCTACAAGAGGAAGAGGTTCACCTTCAATCCTATTCCTATGACCTATGCAGAATTGTATCCCTCTTTGATAGAGAGGAAATTGATTACTCCACGAGACCCCCTGACTATACCTACTAACCCTCAGTGGTGGTATAAGCCCAAGCTACACTATGTTTATCATTCCGGTGCTCCCGGACATAACGTGGAAAACTGCTACCCTTTGAAGACCAAGGTTCAAGACCTTGTGAGATGTGGTATTCTGTGTTTCGAGGACGTAGGTCCTAATGTAAAGAAGAACCCATTGCCCGAGCATGGGAAATCTGTCAACATGGTCCAGGGCTGCCCTGGTAAATACAAAGTCAAATATGTCAGCCATATTCGACAATCTCTGGTCGAGATGCATAGACTACTATGTGATTATAGTCATTATGAGCATGACCACGATAGATGTCGAGTTTGTTCTATTAACCAAAGAGGATGTCGCCAAGTGCGCAAAGATGTTCAAGAAATGCTGGATGAAGGAGTCATTGAGATACTTCAAAATAAAATGTTGACGAAGATGCTGATGAAGTCAACGTAATTTCTCCAGTATTCCGGATCCCTGAGCCTGTTATCATTAAGTATGATGGTAGCAAGCAAAAGGCTTCTCCTGCTTTGATCATTAAGCCAGCTGGCCCTATACCGTATTCTTCTGAGAAAGCGGTTCCCTATCGCTACAATGTTGTAGCATTAGAGGATGGAAAAGAGGTGCCCCTGCCCTCTTCATCTGTTGTTAATATTGCCGACGTCAGCTGCCTGACCCGCAACGGTCGTGTTTTCTCGGCTCCGCCAAAGCCTCAAGATGATGTTCGAAGGACTGATACTACTGATTATGCAGAATGCCCGGTTGGGAATGCTGTGAATGCCCTGAATCCGGCACTTGTTGCTAAACCTGCCTCTACGTTGAAAACTTCTATCTCTGTTGGCCCGAGTGGAAATGCGAAAGAAGACTGTGATGAGATGCTGAGGCTCATCAAGAGAAGTGAGTACAACGTAGTAGATCAGCTTCTACAGACCCCATCCAAAATCTCTGTACTATCCTTGCTAATGAATTCAGAACCACACCGAGAAGCTCTGCAGAAGGTGTTGGATGTGGCGTATGTGGATCACGACGTCACGATTGAACAATTCGACAATATTGTTACAAACATCACGGCTTGTAACAATTTAAGTTTTTGTGATGCTGATCTCCCTGAGGAGGGAAGAGACCACAACTTGGCATTACACATCTCCATGAGTTGCAAAGATGATGCCATGTCCAATGTGTTGGTGGACACTGGGTCATCATTGAATGTGTTGCCGAAGTCCACTCTTGCAAAGTTATCATATCAGGGGCCTCCCATGAGGCAGAGTGGAGTGGTAGTGAAAGCTTTCGATGGGTCGCGTAAAACTGTGATTGGAGAGGTGGAGCTCCCAGTCAAAATCGGACCAAGTGATTTCCTGATCACCTTCCAGGTCATGGACATTCACCCATCGTATAGCTGTCGATTGGGCAAACCATGGATTCACGAGGGAGGCGCTGTGACATCCACCCTACACCAGAAACTGAAGTTTGTGAAAAACAAGAAGCTGGTGGTGGTAGGGGAGAAAAGGCTCTCCTGGTTAGCCATTTGTCTTCCTTCTCTTATATAGATGCTGAGGATGAAGTTGGAACGCCGTTCCAAGCTTTATCTATTGCTGAACCTGTTAAGAAGGGAACTTCTTCATTTGCGTCCTATAAAGATGCAAAGTTGGCCATTGAGCATGGTGCAACTGCTGGATTGGGGAAAATGATTAAGTTGGAAGACAACAAATCCCGGGCTGGCATAGGGTATTCTTCCGGTGTCTTCAACAAATAAGGACTGTTCAAGAGTGGTGGATTCATCCACAATGGTCAAGATGAAGAGGTTGCTGCCATTTTGGAAGAGGATGCAGAGAATTCTGACAACTTCGTCATCCCTGGAGGGGTCTGCAATAATTGGGTCGCTGTTGATGTTCCAACAGTTATCCATAAGTCAAAGTAATGTTCATTGTGTTTTAAAAACCCTCCTCCCATGCCAAAAGGAGGAGTGATGACATTGTTGGCGCATAAATACAATGATATTTTCATTCAATAAATTCATGTTAAATGTTTATTTTTCCAATTATTTTCCCTTTTCGCTTTTTGCATGAAATTGGTGATCACATAAAACCCTAAATAGAATAAAATAAATCTTTTCATCTGCATAATGATTTGCCTTGCTTGAATTCTAAAATCTCTTTTATATCCAAAATCATTATGCAGGTTGACTAAACCCATTGAACATAATGATCCAACCCCATCTCCCAACTTTGAATTCCCTGTATTTGAGGCAGAAGAAGATGATGTTGAAGAAATTCCGGATGAGATTACCCGTCTACTTGAGCATGAAGAGAAGATCATTCGGCCGCATCTTGAGAATCTAGAAACAATCAACTTGGGGTCTGAAGACTATGTTAGAGAAGTAAAGATTGGGGCACTCCTGGAAGAATCTGTTAAGAAGGGGTTGATTGAGTTGCTACGAGAATACGTCGATGTCTTTGCCTGATCGTATGAAGACATGCCTGGTCTGGATACAGATATCGTGCAACATTTCCTGCCTTTGAAGCCTGAGTGTGTGCCTGTGAAGCAGAAGCTCAGAAGAACTCATCCTGATATGGCAGTGAAGATCAAAGAAGAAGTTCAGAAGCAAATTGATACGGGGTTTCTGGTGATTTCTACATATCCTCAATGGGTGGCCAATATTGTGCCCGTGGCTAAGAAAGATGGAAAAGTCTGAATGTGTGTGGACTATAGAGACTTGAATAAAGCTAGTCCGAAATATGATTTCCCTCTACCACATATTGATATGTTGGTAGATAATACAACTAAATTCAATGTCTTCTCATTTATGGGCGGATTTTCCGGATATAATCAGATCAAAATGGCACCCGAGGATATGGAGAAGACAACATTCATCACACCTTGGGGAACATTCTGTTATCGAGTGATGCCCTTCGGTTTGAAGAACGCCGGAGCCACGTATCAGCGAGCTATGACTACCTTGTTTCACGATATGATGCACAAGGAGATCGAGGTATATGTTGATGATATGATTGTGAAGTCAAGAACGGAAGTTGAACATGTAGAGCACTT
Organism: Lathyrus oleraceus; assembly: GCF_024323335.1. Taxonomy (NCBI): domain Eukaryota; kingdom Viridiplantae; phylum Streptophyta; class Magnoliopsida; order Fabales; family Fabaceae; genus Lathyrus; species Lathyrus oleraceus. The sequence goes on from NC_066583.1 coordinate 162,601,560, forward strand.
CTTGAAGCTTTTTCAGTGTTTGAGGAAGTTTAAGCTTCGTCTGAATCCTAACAATTGTACATTTGGAGTCCGTTCCGGCAAGTTATTGAGGTTGATCATGCAAAGGTCAAAGCAATACAAGAGATGCCTGCGCCCAAAACTGAAAAGCAAGTCCGAGGTTTTCTTGGCCGCTTGAATTATATTTCTAGATTCATATCCCACATGACTGCCACATGTGCGCCGATATTCAAGCTCCTTCGAAAAGATCAGTCTCATGATTGGACCGAGGATTGCAAAAAGCCTTTGACTATATTAAAGAGTATTTGTCTGAGCCTCCGATTCTGTCTCTGCCTATGGAAGGGAGACCATTGATTGTGTATCTGACAGTTCTTGAAGATATAATGGGTTGTGTCCTTGGTCAGCAAGACGAATCAGGGAAGAAAGAGTATGCTATCTACTACGTGAGTAAGAAGTTCACTGAATGTGAGTCTCGATACTCGATGCTTGAGAAAACATGTTGTGCTTTGGCTTGGGCTGCCAAGCGCTTACGCCAGTATATGTTGAATCATACGACTTGGTTGATATCCAAAATGGATCCAATCAAGTATATCTTTGAGAAGCCTGCTTTAACTGGGAGGATTGCCCGCTGGCAGATGTTATTGTCTGAGTATGATATTGAGTATCGAGCTCAGAAGGCTATAAAAGGTAGTATCTTGGCTGACCACTTGGCACATCAACCAATTGAAGATTATCAATCAATTCAGTATGACTTCCCAGATGAGGAGATTCTGTATTTGAAAATGAAAGATTGCGATGAGCCTACGCTTGATGAAGGGCCAGAACCTGGTTCCAGATGGAGCATGGTGTTTGATGGCGTTGTAAATCAATATGGAAATGGTATTGGGGCAGTGATTATTACTCCTCGGGGCACACATTTTCCTTTTACAGCAAGGCTAACTTTCAAATGCACGAATAATATGGTTGAGTATGAGGCCTGTATTATGGGATTGGAAGAATGTATTGATCTTAGGATCAAGCATCTTGATGTTTATGGTGATTCGACCCTTGTTGTTAATCAGATTAAGGGTGAATGGGAAACGAATCAGCCCGGCCTCATCCCATATAGGGATTATGCGAGGAGGATTTCAACATTCTTTACTGAGGTTGACTTCCATCATATTCCTCGAGATGAGAATCAGATGGCAGATGCTCTTGCTACACTTGCTTCAATGATTATGGTAAGACTGTGGAATGAAGTGCCCAATATCATTGTGATGCGCCTGGACAGACCAGCTCATGTATTTGCATAGAGGAGGTGCAAGATGATAAGCCATGGTATTATGATATCAAGTGCTTCCTTCAGAGTCAGATTTACCCGCCTGGGGCATCTGTGAAAGATAGAAAGACTTTGAGGAGATTGTTAGGCAGTTTCTACCTCAATGGCGATGTGCTTTATAAGAGAAACTTTGACATGGTTCTGCTCAGATGCGTGGATAGACACGAAGCAAACCTGTTGATGACTGAGGTCCATGAGGGTTCATTTGGTACTCATTCCAATGGACATGCCATGGCTAGAAAGATGTTGAGAGTAGGCTACTATTGGCTGACAATGGAGTCTGATTGCTACAAATATGTGAAGAAATGCCATAAGTGTCAGATCTATGCGGATAAAATTCATATTCCCCCGACACTTCTGAATGTAATTTCATCACCATGGCCCTTCTCCATGTGGGGAATTGACATGATTGGCATGATAGAGCCGAAAGCGTCCAACGGTCACAAATTTATTCTTGTAGCAATTGATTACTTCACCAAGTGGGTCGAAGCGGCGTCATATGCAAATGTGACCAGGCAGGTGATCGTGAAGTTTATCAAGAATCAACTCATATGCCGTTATGGTGTGCCGGATAAGATCATTATTGACAATGGATCTAACTTGAAGAACAAGATGATGAAAGAGCTGTGTAGCGAGTTCAGGATAGCATATCATAATTCTTCTCCTTACAGACCCAAGATAAATGGGGTTGTTGAAGCTGCTAATAAGAATATCAAGAAGATTATCCAGAAGATGGTTGTTACGTACAAAGATTGGCATGAGATGCTGCCATTTGCTTTGCATGGTTATCGTACATTTGTCCGCACTTCAACAGGGGAAACCCATTTCTCTCTTGTTTACGCCATGGAGGCTGTACTCCCAATAGAGGTGGAGATCCCATCAATGAGAGTCTTGATGGAAGCCAAGTTGACTGATGCTGAATGGGTTCAGAGTCGTTATGACCAACTGAATTTGATAGAAGAGAAAATATTGACTGCCATGTGCCATGGTCAGTTATATCAGCAAAGGATGAAGAAAGCCTTTGATAGGAAGGTCAAACCTCGTGTGTTCCGAGAAGGTGACCTTGTGCTCAAGAAAGTCTTGTCTTTCGCGCCCGATTCTTGGGGCAAGTGGACTCCAAACTACGAAGGTCCATATGTTGTTAAGAGAGCCTTCTCAGACGACGCTTTGATACTTACAACTATGGATCGGGAGGATTTCACTCGTCCTGTGAATTCAGATGCAGTCAAGAAATACTTCGCCTAAAAATAAAAACAGAATAGCTCGCTAAGTTGAAAACCCGAAAGGGCGACTTAGGCAAAAATGAGCGTCTCGGTGGATTGAAAACCTGAAAGGGCGATCCAGGAAAAAGTTAGAGACATAAAAAATGAATATGTATCCCGCTAGATTGAGTACCTCACCCTGGGGCAATCTAGGCAAAAATTAGGGATTTGGCAAGTAACTGCATCCTGACAAGACTTTGTTCTACAGCTGCCATCTGTCAAAGATTCTCGCTCAGTCATTGTCAACTGAAGCTTCAAATACATCGGATTCAGAGTTGGTGGAGAACTGGTCATTATGTTCTATGTAGCCTTTTTCCAATATATATCACCAATTTCAAATTTATAAAGATCTATGGAGTCTTGCCATTTGCAGACTACCATTCCATCATAAAAAAATTGAGCCTTTATCCAATTATTTGCACTCTTATTTGTTTTTTATTCAAAAAATGTTTTGCATGTTTTAATTGAGAAATATCATTGTTTTAAATAAATAAATTTTCATAACTTGTTTTAAACAAAGTGAACATTCACAATGATAAAAAGATACTTGGTATGTCTTCAGTGCTCTCCCGAAGATGGTATGATTCCCAACAGGGTGAGACATTTGTTCATATTCCTGGCATGCTTGTATCCTTTTCTTCAGAGCCTCTGTTCCTCCCAAGCAGAGTGGTTGATGAAGAAGTTTATCTTTCCTTCAGCAGAGTAATGATCCTTCCTCCTCAGCAGGTGTGATCTCTTTGGTAGTACATTATTTAGTGGTGACCTTGGAAGCTTCTGATTGGTGGTTGTTCCCCACAGAGATCCATCCTCCCCTTTGATAATTTCCCCAGTAGAGTTGCTTATGCGGCGGATTTTATCTGTGTGATCCTGTCCCCAGCTGGAATGACTGATGTTCATTCCCCTGCCGAGATCTTTTTTTCCTGGTATCTCTGATCCCCATCAGATTGGATGTTCTCCATTGGGCCTGGATTTCTCTCTTGAGATGTAGTACCGAATGTTTGTTCATCGACCAGTGGACCAGTTTGTGTTAGATATGTCTGTTATGTCAGCATTCATCATACATAAACCACGCATATATGCATAATTTTAACATTCAGATATTCATGTTGCATTCTTTGCCATATATCTTCGTTTGTTATCTCCTGCTAGTTGGTAATATATTTCCCCAAGCAGATGTTTGTGTCTGATCTCCCCATGTAGAGTCAGCCCCATAAGCAGAAAGTGTTTATCCTTCCTTCCATATTCCCCACTGAGTTATGTCCTCGTGGATGATGGTTGTTTCTGTTTCCTCCCAACACATATACTGGGATGGAGTTCCCCCCTGAGTTATATCCTCATAGGGATGAGTCTTGGTTCATCGTGCCTCTCTAGTTTGTTCCTAGGTTGGCTTTTTGCGTCTTTCCTTGCGCTTCCCCGTGGTTTAAATGAATGATTGCTCAGTAACCAGTGGTTATTCGTCTTTTTCCCCGGCGGAATATGTGGTTTTCTACCCTCATACCGGTAGTTGTAAATCCTATTTTTATCCCCTTGCAGAGTTAACCTTTTTGTTCATCCTAACCGATGATGGTTACTCTTTCGTGGTTTTCTACCCAGTATCTGGTAGATGTAATCCCCTCCTTGACGGTTATCTTTATCCAATATTCGGTATTGATATTCCTTCACCCTTTTTGAGTATATCTCCCAGTAACCGGTGATATGTCTCCCGGATCGTTGTCTTTGTCAATGTATCCCCAGTGGGTCATCTTTCATTTGCCTTTTGTCGGCAGTGATCGTTTCTCCCTTGTGATCGGTCATCATTCTATACCTAGTTTTTGGTATCCTGATGCCCCTTTTATTTCCGTCGATTTATCCTTCATTAACCCAGTAACCGGTTGTGGATAATCTTCCATGCGAGAATGTTATCTATGTTCTGACGGTAATAGATAATATATCTCATGCACTCTTTGGTCGAAGTCTTTTGCTCTTCCCCAGTTGAGTAAGATTCGTATCCCTTTTGTGGAATCGAATGCCCATCTTGTAATCGAGTATGCTTTTTAACCCTCTTTTGGATGATGAGTGTCTTGGAAATATTCCCCAATTCACGCTTGGTCGGTCACCTATTATATGCCCAGTAACCGGTATCCCTGGTGTTCCTTCCTCTCTGCTCCCTATTATGACTTTTTGTCCCCTGTGGAGTCAGTTTTTCCTGAGTCGAAATATACCTTTTTAGGTTTTCCTCAGATGATCTCGGATGTTTGATATCTCTCACCCTTATACCGATCTTAGATATTCATTCTCCCCGAGCATGTTGTTCTTTCACCCTCATACCGGTGTTTTGATCACATGTCTCCCTGAGCTTATTACCCAGTAACAGGTAATACCTCATCCTGGCGTTTCCCCGGAGGAGTCCTGTTTGGACATTCCTCAGTGGAGTCCCTTAGTGGATTTTCTCCGGCGTGTAGCGGTGTATTCGTCACTTTATGATTTATTGATTAAATCAAAAGCAAAGCATACAAAGAATCGAGTCGCCACCGCACTTTTATTTATCCAAAGGAATGGCTAAAAAGCGAACAAAAGCCTAAGAAGTTTTACACATAGAAAACTAATGAAAAGATCAGAGATCTGGGTAAGGGGTTAATTACGCAATGGGAAGGTGTTAGGCACCCAAAACATCGTAGGTACTCCTAGGGAGCCCTTTTCACACTTGTTGTACGAAATGTTATTTGTTTATGAAATATTTATTGTGCAAACATGGATTGAAGGGATGAGAAAAGAATATACAAGTTATTATTTTTGTGTTTGAACGGATGAACTTGTTGCCTACGTACCTTTCCATGGAAGGTAAGGATCAAAACGCAGTAGTTCGGCTAAAAGATTTCCAAAATATGAGTGGATTGATTTTAAAACAAAAGCCCTAAGGTCTTTCGTTATCCACGGGAGAAAACTCAACCTTATACAAACAACAAGTCCACCATGTGAGAAAAGCTTCAACTTGCTAGTGAGGGGTTAACCCTATAATAAGCAAGGAAGTCTTACAATTCAATCACTAAGGACAAAAGGTGAGATTAACATCAACCAACTAGGATAAATCAAACCTATGGCTAATGTATGAAAATTTATCAAGAATGGACAAAGCCACAAAATAATTGAATGAGTGAAATTAACCAACTAGGATTATTCACAAAAAAGTGGTCAAAGTATGATTAGAATTCAATTCAAAAGAAGTATTATGAAATGAGTTTGAAAAATCAAAGGCCTAAAGCCTAGGTTTCTAATTTTGAAAAGAGAAGTGAAAATGTTTGCACAATAGTTTTCAGGTTTTGGATTAACATGCAAATGGAGGTTTAAAGAAACAAAAGGTGGGAGGGTGAGGAAGTAAAACTTCTTAGATGTTCACCTCTTGAGATCATATGTAGATGATTCAAGTGATTCCTTTGGAATAAGGCAACAATGAAAATAAGCAAATGAGCAAAGCAAATGGATACCGGATGCCAATCAATGGACTTATACCAATCTCACAAAAATAAAATGGATACCGGATGCCAATCAATGGACTTATACCAATCTCCTAAAACAAAGAAACAATGATACCAGATGCCAATCAATGGACTTACACTAATCTCACAAAACAAAAATGGATACCGGATGCCAATTAATGGACTTATACTGGTCTCCTACCATATCATGGGAAACAACTGCCAATTAATGGACTTATGCTTGCCTCCTCAATGGACCAAACAAAATGCTACAAAGCAAAGTTTATGAAATGATACACAAGTGATGATGACAAATGCACAAAGGCACACTCAAGCAAATATGCACAGATGAATCAAGTAAGCAGACAATCAAGTCAGTTAGCACACACTATATACAATCAATTAGGCTCAAGCAAGGTTAGGCTTTACAGCCAACTGGAATGGGGTATTTTGAGCTCTTAACCCTAACATTGAGAGTTAGGGTGAAGCAAATGAAAAGGAGATGAGGGGTGTGCCTCATAGCTCTTATCCCTGGTCAGGGAGAGCTTTGATCAATGGAAAGTGTGGGAGTTCAGAAAGTTGGAACTCTTCTCCACAAATAGACTCTATAAGATCTTGGGTTATTATTCACCATGCATCAACACATGGTGTGAGCAAGGTGAATGACACACTGAGTAGCAGGAGATGGATTACACATCTCTTTTATCTGCCAATTGCCTCATAAGAGGACTTTTCCTGCTTGGCACAAAGATTAAACAATCACAAGCATTGCCTCTTAAGGAGGACTTCAGACAGGTGCCTACCAATAACAGTAGGTCTTCCAGACTACATGAAGATTAGAGATTATACCTAAGTGGTTAAGCAACCAAGCAAAAGCAAAGTTCAAATGAACTTAAAGCAACTTAAGTACCTGTGGAAACATCAAACAAATCAGTATAATACTCAGACAATCAAACAACAGTCAATAAGCAACCAACAATTCCAATGTACAAAATGTGTAAGCCAAAAGTCAAACCAAATGAGTTAACATCAACCTACAAAACACACAAAGGTTAGTAATCAAAGGCAAACAACAATACTCAAGTGATGGAGCATAATCAATTATGCAACTTGAATGCTCAACCTGAAATCAAAGCTCAAACATAAGCAACAAACCACTAGGTCAAAGCCTAGGGTCAAAGATGGAGAAAAAATTTAAAATAGGATCTGAAATTTAACATGAATCAACTTCAATCACATCTTGACACATTCCAAAAGGTCTCACATCAATATCATTAACCAAAAGCATTTCATGATCATTTGAAGTTCAAGGCAATTATAAAGCTCAAATGTGATCAACCAGAATGAAAAATCTCAATCAAATCAGAAATGATTCAAATAATTCCAACAAAATTCAAGATCAATCAGGACATTCATAACATGCATCACACAAAAACTCAGAAGCATAGGACATCATTTGGCATGGCAATCACATGGTACAAGTTGAACATCAAAAGGTGTGACACAAATTGTCACACCAACTTAGCACAATCATAAAACAGAGATGACAATTGATAAAAATACCAAATCAACACCAAAATGTCAAGCAGTGTGTCTAGTTTCATCATGCAAAATTTCACATTCATTGGATCAAAGACCAGCATTTCACAAAGGTATAAGCATGGCAAGGTCAAATATGGACATATGTTCAATCATTCTAGCACAAAACATTATCCGGCCAAGCACGACTTGTGAAATCATGATGATAAAAATCTAGAGAGAATAAGGATCATAATGCAAAAAACCTGGTATTTTTTGGATCAATTTTCAAATAGTTATGAATTTTACAAGATGAGAAAAAAAACACATGTGAAGCATGGCATGGAATATGTGGAGGGAAATGAGAAAATATGAGAAGCATTTGAAAATATTACACAGCCAGGAATCGAATTCAGTCAACATTTGAAAAACACGCGCTGGTCAAAACGACACCGTATTGCCTAAACCCTAGCGCGCCAAAACAATTCGTAGCTAACTCAAATTCTCGTAGCTAAACCGAAGCAAGGCCGTGGAAAATCTGGAAACGAAGAACATGCAAAGGTTGAAGATGAAGATCATGAAGATCTTCATCTGGATTTTCCAGAAAACAAAAAATGTGTCCAGAAATTAAAATCAACTACACTAAACGATTCCTCATGCAATGCACATTCAAGATCCATAATCATTTCAACATAAAACACCAAAACAAGCACGAATCGAAGAAATTAAAAGTTCATCATCAAAACTTCAATCTATCGTATCTCACTCAAAACAACACCAAAATTCATGATTCAAAGCTCAGCATAACCAACACACTTAGATCTACAACATCATGGCAAAGAAATTCAAAAATAAGAGAGTCGATTTGTAACCTCTTGAAGAGCAGAAGTTGGAATTGGCTTGGTTCAAGGCTTGAAATGATCAAAAGCTTCTCTATGATGCTTGTATAGAGGATTGGAGGAGAAATTGGAGCTCAATTGTGCACGAATCCATCAAAATTTGGAATCACCATGGATGCTTCCATCTTCGAGTATGCTTCAGTATGGCACTGTTTGCTTCAATTCCACGTCCAAAATTGCTCAACAACACCTCAGGATCAAGAATCAAGCAATGGAATGTGTTCTTGTTTGAAGATTTGCAAGAAAATTTTGAGAGAAAAAATTGATGAATTTGGATCTAGATCTGAAAAATGGTTGCTCCTTTTTTTGAAAACAGTTAGGTTTATGCTTATATATGCTCTACTAATCATTCTCTAATCAAGTTTAAACCAAATGCTAAGTGAGATTAACCAAATGAGGTGTATGTGCAAATTGGCTTTTCACCCTCATGCATGGAATGCATGTATGAACAGTGCACGAATTTTCTTTATTTTCACTTAAAATCCAATTTTGGAACCAATGGCAATAGCAAAATGTTCAAATAATGCACCAAATTTGAATTTTAACATTTCCCTCCAAAAAACCAATGAATTACCAAATGATCATGTGATGACAATTTATGTAATGTGATGCATGATTTGGAAATTAGAGGTCAAGAGAAGAATAATGCAAAAAGAGCCACCCATTTTGGAGCTTTGGTTGAAAAGTTATGTCCATTTGAAGTTCCATGCATAGTTTGCCATGTTTTGATCATATCTCTTCAACCACACATGAGAAATTGATGATCTTTGACTTTTTGGAAATGGGAGAGAAAGATCTACAACTTTCATGTTCAACAAAATTTCATTTGAAGCCTTCTTGATGATGTAATTTGATGTTGAAGTTGAGCTAAAACCTTTCCATTTTTGGCAAATTCAAATTATAGGTCACTTTCTATTTTTGGAAAGTTTTGACTGACTTTAAAATCTTCAATGTGAGTGTTTGAAATGTCAAATGAGACTTGTTTGAACATGAATGAAGTATTTCCAATCACTTCCCACCTCCAAATCCATAGTTGACTTTGCAGTTGACTTTCTAGGTCTTCAGATGACTTGCAAATGTTCTGATGAGATTAAAGCCTCTACCACTTGGGATTTTGCTTCAAAATAACATCCTAGATCATATGAACTCTTGTGAATGATTGTGGGGTCCAAATCTCAAGAATGACCACCATCTACTGCTCAATGACTGCTTTTGATTGCCTTGACCTGTTAATGCTTCATCTGCAAGACAAAGGTTAGATGACATATTTTTGTACTTTTGGTTAGTGATAAAAAGAAAAGCAATGATATACAAATGCAATTGAATGCTTGGTGATCAAGAACCACTCTCAAAAAGATGACCCACCCACAGGGAAGGAAGCAAGGTGTCCAATGATCCTTGAGGCAATGCAATGTTATGATGCGATGCCATGAGGGATCTTAGGGACAAAATTGGGGTCTTACAGATGCCCCTATTTAAGGTCATTCTAGCCGGAGAAGTGAAGGTTAAAATCTTCATCTCGGCGCTGTAGAATGGGCTTAAATAACAGTAATGAGACAAATTTTGGTCCCTAAGAGACCTCATGATGCAAACGTATGCATGTAAAGAAACAAACTCTGTGGGGAATACTGGTCCACAAAGAAAAGACGACCCATCGGAGTAATACACTCACCAGGAACAGAGACTCTAACAGGACTCTCATGGGGATAAGAAAATAAAAAGGAATGCGTGAGCAGGACACGACTCCGAATTAGGGGAAACTGACGCTGCGCGAACAAGACACGACTGGACTAGAGACCTCACTGGGGAGTAAAAGACTCAAACTGGGGAAAAAGAATTCCAAAGGAAGACACATCCATTGGAAAGACTCAAGCTGACTCAAACTATCCACGAAGGATACCTCGGACGAAAATCCGGACTCGGACTGGGGAAAGAGATTCACACAGAACCTCTCTGCCGGGGAAAAACTGCATATATTGGGGAAAACGCCAATACAACAAAAGGGTAAAATCACAACGGAAACTCCACTGGGGAATGTCTAACAAAGAGACTCTCCTGGAGGAAAACCAACTGCAAGATGAGGTGTTACCAACTACTGGGTAACAAGCTCAAAGAGACATGTGATCTAAACACCGGTTACTGGGTGAAAGAACAACAAGCTCAGGAAGAATGAATATCTAAGACCGGTATAAGGGTGCGAGATATCAATCAACCAAACATCTGAGAAAGACTTGAAAAAGGTACATCAACTCAGGAAAATCTGACTCCACAGGGGACCAAGGTCATAATAGGGAGTTGAAAGGAAGGAACACCAGGGATACCGGTTACTGGGTATATAATAGGTGACCGACCAAAGCGTGAATTGGTATATATGCCAAAACACTCATCATCCGAAAGGAGGGCTTGAAAAAGCAAATCGACTTACAGGATAGACATTAGACCCCGCCACAGGAAAGCGAATCTTACTCAACTTGGGGAAAAAAACCCAAAGAGCGCATGAGATATAATATCCATTACCGTCAGAACGTGGATAGTATATTTGCATGAGATATATTATCTATTACCGTCAGAACATAGATAATATACTCGAAAAGGAAGAGACACCAGAGATACCGGTTACTGGGTATATAATAGGTGACCAACCGAAAACGTGAATTGGTATATATGCAAAAACACTCGTCATCCTGAAAAGAGCAAAACGCAAACTTATCAAAGGATGGATATTCGATTCTACAAAGAATTCGAATCTTACTCCGCTGGGGAAAATCAACAACGGATTCCAACCAAAGAGTGAATGAGATATAGTATTCATTACCGTCAGAACGTGAATAATACACTCGAAAAGGAAGAGACACCAGAGATACCGGTTACTGGGTACATAATAGGTGACCAACCAAAAAGAGGAACAATCGTTACCAACAACAACAGGGTAAACGAAAGATAACTCACAGGGGGTAAATTGCAAGCATCCGACAATTATCCAGGAAACAAAGAAATATTCGAGTCCATAAAGGAAAATGAATCTTACTCGACTAGGGAAACACAATAGGCTTCGACTGAAGAGTGCATGAGATATATTATCCATTACCGTCAGAACGTGGATAACATACTCGCATGGAAGATTATCCACAAACGGATACTGGGTTAATAAAGGATAAATCAACCGAAAAGAATGGCGTCGGGATACCAAAACTAGGTATATAAAGATGACCGATCAAAGGGAGCAACAATCATTACCAAGCAAAAGGGTAAATGAAAGAGAAACTCACTAGGGATGCATTGATAAACATCAATGATCCGGGGAACCAATCACTGGAAAACGGTGAAAGGACCTGCTGAGGATAAAATTGCTAGCATCCGGTAATTATCCACAAGGAAAGATCTATTGGGGATACAATTGCTAGCAAACGGCAATTACCCAGAAGAAAGAGGGAATATCAACATCGAAAATTGGATGAAGATAACCACAAAGAGTAACCATCATCGGTTAGGATGAACAATAAGGTTAACCTTGCAAAGGGGAGAAATTAGGATTTACAACAACCGAATACGGGGTAGAAGACCAAAAGCTCTAGCTGAGGATAAAATTGCTAGCAACCGGCAATTATCCACAAGAAAGCACAAACTCCACTAGGGAGACAACAACAACATAGGATTTACAACTACCAAATACTGGGTAGAAGACCACAAAATCCACCAACAACCAGAATGAACCACAAAGGTTACCTCTGCTAGGGGATAAAAGGTAGGATTTATAACTACTGAATACATGGTAGAAAACCAACAACTCTCTGCGTGGGGAATGAAAGAATCACAACTCCGCACGGGAAAACAAAATAGGGTTTATAACAAACCACCAACTGCTGGAGAGCAAGAAAATAATAGGGTTTACGACTACCGAATACTGGGTAGAAAACCATCGACTCTTGCTGAGGAATAAAAGGTATATAACCATAAATTCCGCCAAGAAAAGGGAACATAGGACTTACAACTACCGGTTACTGGGTAGAGGCCCAAACTCCGCTGGGGATAAAAAGAATTATTGCCGGTTACTGGGAAATTCATTCATTTATTCCACAGGGAAGTACAAGAGACAGTTGAAAAAAATGCCAATTCAGGATCAAACCAAAAAGGCAAACTGAATCAAGACTCGTCCTAATGAGGATATAACTCAATAGGAAGATCCATCCCAATATATGTGTTGGGAGGAAACGGAAAAAACCGTCATCCACGAGGGTATATCTCAGTGGGGTAATTGCAAAAGGAAAGACAAACACTTTCTGCTTATGGGGCTGACTCTATATTGAGAGATTAAACACCCGACATCTGCTTGGGAAGATCTACTGGAGAGATCCATGTCACCATAGCAAGAGACAACAAACAAAAGATATATGGCAAAAAAATGCAATCATGAATATCTGAATGTTGAAAGTATGCATGAATATGCGTAATTTATGTTTGATGAATGCTGACAAAACAGACGTATCTAACACAAACAGGCCCAGGAATCAAACGCCCGGTACTACACTTCTAGAGGAAAATCCAAGGAAAGCCAACTGGAAAGCCAATCTGCTTGGAGATCTACATGCTGAAAAGCAAAGATCTGGGGGGAAGCAAGAGGTTAGAGATATCAAGGAAAATCACAAAATCTCCGAGTGATGGATCATCAATCAACCCAACTGGGGAACAGAAGTTCACAGCAGGCAAACACTGCCACAAAACAAATCTATTGGGAAAATGGAGAAATCCCGAGATTTCTACAGGGGGATCCTCAGTATCAACTGGGAAACAAGAGTTCACTGCACAAACAAGAACCGCTGAAGAGAACCGAACACACAAGTAGAATCTAGCCGCATAAGCAACTCTACTAGGGATACTGCCAGCCAGTCCATTGGGGCTAAACCCACTGAGGGAAAAAAATAGATCACACAAGTAGATTCTGCCACAAGCCACTCTACTGAGGATCAAAAGCATCAGGAAATCAACAAGTCTAAGGATGATAGATCACCAACCGACCCCACTGGGGAAACAGAGATTTTCAACAGGCAGAAACTGCCATAAAGACAACTCTGTCAAGGATACCAATTCTGTTGGGGATGCTGCAGGGAAATCACGAAACTTCTGCAGGGAAACAATCACAGACACAATCCGCCGTGCCACAAATCTACTGGCGAATTATTTGAGGAAGAGAAGGAGAGCTGGGGATCAACCACCAAATGCTGAACCTTCTAAAAGGAAAACAACAACTCGCTGAGGAGGAAATAATCACTGCTCTGCTGAAGGGATAAGAGGTGAAAACCACAACAAATACCCTGATGGGGAGATAGCATAAATGAAGTATATCATACCATCAACTCTGGTGGCAACTTTACTGAGGAAACAGACAAAGTACCGGGATATCAACCCACCAACTACCGAATCTTCCAAAAGGAAAACATCCATGCTGGGGAGAGAATGTTGCAATAGAGGAAAACTGAAGTTTCCAGCAAGCACTCTGCTATGGGAACACAGAATCTCAACAGAAGCTCTGCTTAGGGAACAACCCTAACAACAATCTGGAGAAAGAGGATACAACCAAATGCCAGGAATATGAACAAATGTCTTACCCTGTTGGAAATCATGCCACCCTTGGGAGAGCACTGAGAAATTCCTAAGTATCCTTCCATCCTTGTGAATGTTCACTTTGTTTTTAAAAAAAACAATTTTTTTGAATTTTTTTTTTGTTTAAAACAATGACATTTTATCAATTAAAACATGTAAAACATTTGTTAAATTGAAACAAATAAGAGTGCAAATAATTGGATAAAAGCTCAAATTGATTTGATGGAATGGTAGCCCGTAAATGGCGAGACTCCATAGATCTGTACAAATTTGAAATCAGTGATATATATTGGAAGAGGGCTACATTGAACATAATGATCCTTTCTCTACCAATTTGAATCTCGATGTATTCGAAGCTTCGGTTGATGATGAATCGAGAATCTCTGATGAACAGACAGCTGCGGAACAGAAAGTCTTGTCAGGATGCAGTTACTTGCCAAATCCCTAATTTTTGCCTAGATTGCCCCAGGGTGAGGTACTCAATCTAGCGGGATGCAAATATTATTTTTTCCAATGTCTCTAACTTTTGCCTGGATCACCCTTTCGGGTTCCCCACCGAGACGCTCATTTTTTCCTAAGCCGCCCTTTCAGGTTTTCAACTTAGCGAGCTATTCTGTTTTTCTTTTGCATACCTTTTTTATTTTTTTTTATTTTAGGCAAAGTATTTCTTGACTGCATCAGAATTCACAGGACGAGTGAAATCCTCCCCATCCATTGTTGTAAGCATCAAAGCTCCGCCTGAAAAGGCTCTCTTAACAACATATGGACCTTCGTAGTTTGGAGTCCACTTGCCCCTAGAATCGGGCGCGAAAGACAAAACTTTCTTGAGCATGAGGTCACCTTCTCGGAACACACGAGGCTTGACCTTCTTATCAAATGCTTTCTTCATTCTCTGCTGATATAACTGACCATGACACATGGTAGTCAATCGCTTTTCTTTGATCAAATTCAGTTGGTCATAACGACTCTGAATCCATTCAGCATCAGTCAACTTGGCTTCCATCAAGACTCTCATTGATGGGATCTCCACCTCTACTGGGAGAACAACCTCCATGCCGTAAACAAGAGAAAAAGGGGTTGCCCCTGTTGAAGTGCGAACAGATGTACGATACCTATGCAAAGCAAATGGCAGCATCTCATGCCAATCTTTGTACGTAACTGTCATCTTCTGGATAATCTTCTTAATATTCTTGTTAGCAGCTTCAACATCCCCATTCATCTTGGGTCTGTAGGGAGAGGAATTATGGTGTGCAATCTTGAACTCAGCGCACAACTCTTCCATCATCTTATTATTCAGATTAGATCCATTATCAGTAATGATCTTATCTGGCACACCATAACGGCAAATAAGTTGATTCTTGAGAAACTTCACGACCACCTGCCTGGTCACATTAGCGTACGAAGCGGCTTCAACCCATTTGGTGAAGTAATCAATTGCTACAAGAATAAACATGTGTCCGTTGGACGCTTTCGGTTCAATCATGCCGATCATGTCGATTCCCCACATAGAGAAAGGCCATGGTGATGAAATCACATTCAGAAGTGTCGGGGGGATATGAATCTTGTCCGCATAGATCTGACACTTGTGGCATTTCTTCATATATTTGCAACAGTCAGACTCCATTGTCAGCCAATAGTAGCCTGCTCTCAGCATCTTTCTGGCCATGGCATGTCCATTGGAATGAGTACCAAATGAACCCTCATGGACCTCAGTCATCAACAGGTTTGCTTCGTGTCTATCCACGCATCTGAGCAAAACCATGTCAAAATTTCTCTTATACAGCACTTCACCACTGAGGTAGAAACTGCCTGACAACCTTCTTAGAGTTTTCCTGTCTTTCGCAGATGCCCCAGGCGGGTAGACCTGGTTCTGGAGGAAATTCTTGATATAAAAATACCAAGGCTTGTCATCATTCATTTCTTCAACTGCAAATACGTGAGCTGGTCTATCCAAGCGCATCACGGTGATATTGGGAACTTCATTCCAATACTTGACTACAATCATCGAAGCAAGCGTAGCAAGAGCATCTGCCATCCGATTATCTTCTTGAGGAATATGATGAAAGTCAACTTCTGTAAAGAACGTTGAAATCCTCCTCGCATAATCTTTATACGGAATGAGACCAGGTTGATTCGTCTCCCATTCACCCTTGATCTGATTGACAACCAAGGCCGAATCACCATACACATCAAGATGCTTGATCCTCAAATCAATACATTCTTCCAGTCCCATAATACATGCTTCGTACTCAGCCATATTATTCGTGCATTTGAAAGTTAGCCTTGCTGTAAACGGAATATGTGTGCCATGAGGAGTAATGATCACTGCCCCAATTCCATTTCCATACTGATTTACAGCGCCATTAAACACCATCGTCCATCTGGAACCAGGTTCTGGACCTTCATCAAGTGTAGGCTCATCACAATCTTTCATTTTAAAATACAGAATCTCCTCGTCTGGGAAGTCATACTGAACAGACTGATGATCTTCAATCGGCTGGTGCGCTAAATGGTCAGCCAAGATACTACCTTTGATAGCTTTCTGAGCTCGATACTCGATATCATACTCAGACAACAGCATCTGCCAACGGGCAATCCTCCCAGTTAAAGCAGACTTCTCGAAAATATACTTGATTGGATCCATTCGGGATATCAACCAAGTCGTATGATTTATCATGTACTGGCGCAAACGCTTAGCAGCCCAAGCCAAAGCACAACACGTCTTCTCAAGCATAGAGTATCGAGACTCACAATCAGTAAACTTCTTACTGAGGTAGAAGATAGCAGACTCTTTCTTCCCTGATTCATCTTGCTGACCGAGTACACAACCCATCGAGTCTTCAAGCACAGTCAGATACATGATCAGAGGTCTTCCTTCTACAGGCGGAGACAAGATCGGAGTTCAGACAGATACTCTTTGATACTGTCGAAAGCTTTCTGGCAATCTTCGGTCCAATCATGAGACTGATCTTTCCGGAGGAGCTTGAATATCGGCGCACATGTGGCAGTCATGTGGGATATAAATCTGGAAATATAATTCAAGCGGCCAAGAAAACCTCGGACTTGCTTCTCAGTTTTGGGCGCAGCTGTCGTAACCTGAAAAATACAGTGTGCGAAAAAACAACCGGCGAAAGAAAATGACAGAAGAGTCGCCACCGTGCGTTATTCATCCCAAATGAGGGAAAGGAAACGCTCGAAGTAAACCTGAAAAAGGAAAGGACAAGACGGGGTCTCGCAACCAAATCTTGGGTTCGGGAGTCGGTTATGCGAAGGGAAGATATTAGCACCCCTACGCATCCGTAGTACTCTACGGGATCCACTTTTGTAGTTCTTGTCTAAAGGGTGTGAGTTTATCTTGTGCTGTTTACAAAAAAAAAAGGGTTAAATGAAAATGACTCACGCGGATGTCGCATCCACTGCATACGTATCTCATCTGAATATGAGAATCAGAGTCTTCGTAGCTCGGCTGACCTATGGGTTAGGGGGATGTGTGCTCGCTAAGACATCGCGTCTTATGCCTACGTATCTCATCTGGAATGGGAATCAGAGCAAGCCGTAGTTCGGCTAACTACGGGGTTATGGATTGGGTTTTGGACAAACGACGTTACTACGTAATCTACCGGATGCTCGACCTTTGGAGACTTACTCACCTGTAGTAGAAGGAGTAAACGTGTGTTTAGGAGAAGAAAAATCAATGAAGGGTTAGGGTTTGGTGAACTCATGCAAAAGGCAGTCCTTGACGAAGGAACCTGTAAAAAACACACACAAAAACATTGCCTCCTATCGAGGTCTTCCAGCTAGGAAAGCAGTAAAATGCGGGAAAAATGTAAAAGTACCACGCGGATAAAGATCCGAAGTAACAACAGTTAGAGGAATGGGAAACCCAGGGATCTCCCAAGCTAATGCCATCAAAGAAAGGTGAGTCAGTACAGGTAATCGGAATGAAACCTCCAGGGGTTATCCCACAAATAAAGTGGGAAACCACGCAAGTTATCCTTGCAAAAGTCATGTGCCTTCACAAAAACTCAACAAAAGGGTTAGTGAAACAAGATAGGGTAACCAAGAGTTGCCCCCAAATCAAAATGTAACCACATGAATCATGCTCTTTCAATTCACAAAAAGCTCACAAAAAGCAACCAAGGGTAGGAGGCCTAAACCTCTTGTCAAACACATGCATCAAAAGGGTATCAAATTCACCCATAATACCTCATACATTTAGAGCATTCAAATTAAAGGCATAAAGATGATGGATATAGGGCAAACCTGATTGGAGAGTTTGATTGAAATTGAGTTGCACCCGTGAGGCAAAGGTGATTCTGTGCAGTTGAGTTCCCTTCAGGGTTTGGAGGCTGATGTGAACTCTGTTAGCTCTTCTCTCACTATCTTTTTCCTCAGGGTTTTGTTCCAAGGAAACCTCAGAGTATTTTGCTTCTCTTCCTTCTTCTGTCTGTGAAGCCTTGGTATTTATAGACTGAATTTCATGGCTTTGTGGGCTCAAATGAGGGAGACCCAAGTCCAATATTTTTGTTATATTTTATTTATTTATTTATTATTATTTTTATTTATTTTATTTATTTATTTTTTTCGTTTTCTTTTTTTTTTCTTTTTTTTTCTTTTTTTTTTATTTTTTTTTTAAAATAAAGTTTCTTGGATCTAATTCTGATTGACATGATGAAATGCAATATGAAATGCTAAATGAATGCATGAATGAGGAGGGCAAATTTTGGGGTGTTACAGCTACCCCTATTCAATCATCAGCTAACCCGAGTAGGATGAAAGCGAACAGCTTATCAGACAAACGGGGTGAGCTGTGATTGAATACCAAAGACAAACCGAAAATTTGCGCTCCGAGAACACCACAAAAACGCGGAAATACACCGTGCTGTTTATTTTTCTTCCGATCCTCTGACTGGATCTGAATCAGTCTTCTGGCTTAATCTGGAGTTTCGATCCTCTGGCTGAACCTATACTCAATTTAGTCCTCTGGTTGGATATTAATTTTGATCCTCGGGCTGGATACGATTTTGATCTTCTGGCTGGATCTTCTTCGATCTTTTGGCTAGATCTCCTTCGTTTCGATTCTCTGGCTGAATCTATTTCCTTTGATTCTCTGGCTGAATCTACTTCGATCTTCTGGCTAGATTTGAATTGTTTCGATTCTCTGGCCGAATCTATTTCCGGTCTTCGGGCTAGACCTGACTTTGATCTTCTGGCTAGATCTTCTTCGATCTTCTGGCTAGATCTCCTTTGTTTCGATTCTCTGGCTGAATCTATTTTCTTTGATTCTCTGGCTGAATCTACTTCGATCTTCTGGCTAGATCTGAATTGTTTCGATTCTCTGGCTGAATCTATTTCCGGTCTTCGGGCTAGACCTGACTTCGATCTTCTGGCTAGATCTGGATTGTTTTGATGATAAATTCCCATCATTGGGATCCCGCATCTGAGGCATGCGCTGGTTGACCCTCTTTTGAAATCTACACCCAACCTTCATATTAGATATGCAGCTTCGAGAATATTCCACTTTTGGGCTTCGTACATATTCTTCGGGCTAGAACATGTTGTAACGACTCTTCAATTAGACTTGGGCTTGCTGGGGAAATAAAGCTTGTAGGTGACTTCACTGGGGAATCTTCAAATTGAGTCTTAGGCTGGCTTACTGGAACACGATTCTCAGGCTGAATCTTCAAAATGACCCTCAGGCTGGATCACTGGAACACGATTCTCAGGCTGAATCTTCGAAATGACCCTCAGGCTGGATTACTGGAAAATGATTCTCAGGCTGAATCTTCAAAATGACCCTCAGGCTGGATTACTGGAAAATGATTCTCAGGCTGAATCTTCAAAACGACCCTCAGGCTGGATCACTCACGCTTGATCCTCTGGCTGGATCTCATGACCTTGGTTGTAAAGTAATTCTTCAGTCTGCTTGGAAGAACCTGTTTATCAGCTTATGTGTATGTTTGATATGATATGCATGCAAATGCAAATGTTATGCATGGTGTAAAAAGAAATCTGCTTGGGGAAGCAAACTCTGGTAGGGAGCAGATCGCTGTATCAATCCTTGAATGCTCTATGGGGAATGATCCGTCTGCCGGGACCAATGAGCCACCAAAAATAAATTGGCTGCTTGAAAAGTTGACCTTGTGGGGGGAGTATCAACTATGGAAACTTTGTTCGGCGAGGCTCTGTGAGGAGAGTCTGTGGGGAAAACACTTCCTGGGGAAATGTCGTAGGAAACGACCTTTGTTGGGGATATGAACTTGCTAATCGCCCTCAAGCTGGGGATTAACAAATCTGTTAAAAATAATCTGCTGGGGAATGAGATGAACACTGGGAACACCACCCTCTCATCTGTTGGTTATGCAACCACTCCGCTGTTGCTAGGAAGATACAGTCTGACACTGTCAACTCCGCTGGGGATATATAGTCTGGATACTGTCAACTCTGCTGGGGAACATGCTCTGCTGAGGAGAGACTTTGTCAACCGCTTGGGGATAAGGATTCATGACTTGGCATCCGGTTCCTGTGACCTGCAACCAAAAATACACGTATGCCTCGGGGGAATTACTCGGTTTGAATTCACCGTCCGGGATTAAGCACATTCAAAGCAATTTTAAATGTTTTCCTGTGCAAATCATCTGCAAAAGCCACCATTATGTTCATATGCAATATGTTTTATCAAAAATTCGGACATTTTTGCAAACAAACTGATAAATGAAAAATAAAGAGGCTCTTTAACTGAATTATTCGACTCTTACTGGGGAGAAAATTTGTGCCAGGAATAGGCGAGGGTATCAGGAAGCTGATCCCTGAAAAGAGGTGATCGCTATAAAAAGAGAACTATCCTAATGGCAATGGGGATACGGGGTCCCACCGAGTTTCGACTCTGCTATGGCTCGTATGTCCTCAAGACGCTCTGCTCATCTTGCTTTCTGAAGTGGATGATTAGTCGATCTTTAACCTTCGAAGATTGCCGGATTGAATGAAACGGTGATATAACACTGATGAACTCAGATCACAGTCATTCGCTTATTCCCTAACTTTTGCCTGGATCGCCCCCTTTTTTCGGGTTTTCAATCCACCGGGATACCCATTTTTGCCTGAGCCTCCCTTTTGGGTTTTCGACTCACCGGGTGTACTCCTTTTTTATATCCCTAATTTTTGCCCGAACCTCTTTATTCTCTTTTTTTTTGGTTCGTCGGGATGCCCTTTTTTTTGCCTGGACTATTCTTTTTATCGTCCAGCGGGTCTATTTTATGCGAAGTATTTTTTTTTTAACTGCGTCTGAGTTAATAGGGGACGGGAATCCTTCACCATCCATGGTTGTTAGCATCAAAGCTCCGCCATAGAAAATCCTTTTAACCACGTACGAACCCTCATAGTTCGGTGTCCATTTGCCCCTGTGATTTGTGTTGGGAGGAAGAAATCTTTTGAGTACCAATTCACCGACTTGATACCCCCGAGGGCGCACTTTCTGACCAAATGCTTTCTTCATTCGTCTCTGACCGAGATACGTCAATTCTGGGTACGTAGTTCCAGCATAGCACCTTAATCATCGAAGACAAGGTAAACAAAGCATCAGCAAATTGGTTTTCTTCAAAAGAAAGTCAACAATCTTCTCGTGTAGTCTCTGTAAGGAGCCAGATGAGGCTGAGGTGTATACCATTTCCCGTTGGTTTGATTGATGACCAAAGCTGAATCCCCGTATACATCCAGGGTTTTAATCTGTATATTGACGGCTTCCTCAAGTCTTAGGATACAAGCTTCGTATTCGGCTTCATTGTTGGTGCAGAGAAAAGTTATTCTGGCACCAAATGGCATATGAACCCCCCTCCGGTGTGATCAACACTACACCAACTCCGCGACCATTGACGTGGACCGCCCCATCAAACATCATAACCCATTTGGATTCAGGGTCAGGCCCCTCCTCTGGGAGTGGTTCCTCTCAATCTTTCGATTTGAGAAACATGATGTCCTCATCAGGAAAGTCAAACCTCATAGGTTGGTAATTATCAATCGGTTGCTCTGCAAGATAGTCTGACAAGACACTTCCCTTGATGGCTTTTTGTGAAGTGTATTGGATGTCATACTCTGTCAGTATCATTTGTCACCTAGTAACCTTTCCGGTAAGTGCTGGCTTTTCAAAAATATACTTGACTGGATCCATTTTTGATATCAATAGAGTCGTGTGGGTCAACATATACTGTCTTAGTCGGCGAGCAGCCCATGCCAAAGCGCGGCAAGTTTTCTCGAGCAATGAGTATCTTTGTTCACAGTCGGTAAACTTTTGCTAAGGTAGTATATTGCATGCTCTTTTCGACCTGACTCGTCATGCTGACCGAGCACACAACCCATTGACCTTTCTAACACAGTCAAGTACATGATTAACGGTCTTTCCTCTCGGCCTGTAGACTTGCCCCGATCTTGATCTCTTTCTTGTCGTCTGCGGTACCGATGTTGACGGTCTCAATCACCTCCTGATAAGGTGTAATAGCTCGGTCCTCCTGTTTCAACAATCTGGCTAAACCTTCAGGCAATTCACAATCTTCCTCAACCCCTTCTTCGGCTTAATAGGTAGGATTGTCGAAGTCCTACTTGGCCATAGCAGTGTCGTTAGTAGTGAGATCTGGGTGGTCCGCTCTGCATGATGGAGGATCATGCTTTACCTTAGAATGAGAGATTTTTTTTTGGAAAGAAAGAAAGAATGAAAAAAGAAACATTGCCATTTTTTTTTGTAAAAGTAAAAAAAAACCTGAAGAAAAAGAACACAAAATTGTTTGCAAAAGCCGTCCTTTATTGATGATAAAAATAATTGCGAAATGTAACTAAATGGATGGCCCTACAAATGAGCTGTTACATCTTGGGCAAAGTGTAAGACTTTATTATGCATGTAATAAAGGAAAACAATAAAAATCACTCTTTCAGTGGAGTAACCCGGACGGTTTTTTCAGACGACCAATTGTCGAGCTTTTCTCCCGGGACACACGGGCGAATCCAGCTATCTAAGTCACAGTCGCTGTCAGCCTTGTCTTCATCTGCAGCATTGACGATGTGGGGAGAAACCAAACCCCCGCTGGAGAGAGTACCAGTTTCATTCTTCTGAGATCCCGGAGCATACCCCAATCCAAACTTGTCTTCTTTGATGACTGGCTCCACAAATTTGCCCCAGCCTTGGGCATTACCAGCTTTAACCACTTCAACAACTTGCTTGTATGAAGAGATAGAAGTCCCGACCTTCTCAGACTCAGGTGAAAAGATAATTTTGGGCGCGACCTCACTGATGTTTATGGCTTCGAAGCCCTGACACAGCATCTCATGCATCTCGCCATCGATCTCCACATATTTAAATGTAGACAGGTGGCTAACAAAAATATCCTCTTCACCACAAACGGTGGTGATCTGACCTTCTAGTCCATATTTGAGCTTCTGGTAGAGAGTAGAAGTAACAGCACCAACAACATGAATCCAGGGTCGACCTAGCAGACAGCTAGAGGCAGGCTGGATATCCATCACATAAAAGGTACTCTTGAATACCTGCGGTCCAATCTTAACTAGAAACTCAACTTCGCCACAAACAGCTCGCTTAGAGCCATCAAAAGCCCTTACAACTAAGTTACTCGGCCTCAGGGTGGCGTCATTGCAATCCAACTTCGTTAAGGCTTTCTTTGGGAGAACATTCAGAGAAGAACCTGTATCAACCAAAACATGGGAAAGCACCGTCCCTTTGCATTCCATTGTGATATGCAAGGCTTTGTTGTGATTCCTGCCCTCAGATGTCAGGTCATTATCGGTGAAACCTAGCCCCCGGCTAGCGTTTACATTGGAAACTACCGACTCCAGCTGGTTAACAGTTATCTCCGGTGGAACATAGGCCATATTCAGTACTTTCAACAAGGCTGATCTGTGCGCCTCAGAGCACAGCAATAGTGAGAGAATGGAGATCTTTGAGGGTGTCTGATTTAGCTGGTCGACTACCTTGTAGTCACTTTTCTTGACAATCCTCATAAACTCATCCACTTCCTTCTCGAATGCGGTCTTAGGAGGATCTTCCTCAGTAGTAACCTCTTCGGCGGCCATCTGTTTCCCTTTAGCCTTGGCAGCTGCCTCGGCTTCAGTATTCGCGCGTAATGTTGATGGTGCAAATAGGCGTCCACTGCGAGTGAAGCCACCAACCCCTCCAACATTGTCTACAGCGGAGCTACCAATGTCAATGTCTTCTTCGTTAACTTTCTGCCCCTTGCAGTAGATATCAGCCCCATAGTGGCACGGGATAGCACTGTCTTTCTCATACGGAACGGGTCCTGGTATTGTGATGGTGATCGGACCAACCAAAGTCGGTTGAGGGTTGTCAGAGTAGATTGGTGCTGGACTTTCTGGGAAATATATTGTTGTCGGAACGGGTCTCTCGAGAACATATATTTCTTCAGGAGTGAAATAAAACGTCACCGTCGATACATCATTCTTCACTGGACGGGCCTGATCGAACTGAAGACAACCTTCATCTATCAGTTGCTAAATACCCCTTCTCAAACTGTCACATCCGTTTTCGGCAGCTTGACAATTTCTGCATTCTTCCCCACAGCCCAAGAAAATCTGTCCTTTCAGAAGTCGGTCTTTAACCACCGATAGCGAAGTCTTCACCTTAGTCACATCAGAAACCAAATTCAAAGTTTCCCCACTATCAACAACATTAATCCTCTTCCGCCGTGAGCCGACATGGGGTTCTGGATAACATTAGGCACCGGAGCAAAATTGATAGCCTGGGCATCTCTCAAATCTTGTACCTTTAACTGGAGAGCCTTGCAATTATCTGTAGTATGGCCAGGTGCGTTGGAGTGAAAAGCACAGTTGGCGTTGACATCATAACCTCTAGGCAAATTATTGGGATCGATTGGTGAGGCCAGAGTTCTCAACGTAACCAGATTCATGTCAATCAGCTTGGGAAGTAATACTGAATAAGGCATTGGGATTGGCTCGACGACCCGGTCCGTCTGCCTTGGACGTTGTTGATAGTGTCTCTGCTGACCCGGATTACCTCCTTGTTGTTGATTGTTGTACCTGGGTTGTTGTTGCGGATGATATTGCGGTTGAGGAACAAGTGTTAGAATAGTGACTGCGGCCACTTGATCTTGATAATAATTAGGGCGTCCTCTACCCCTGCCTCTGTTGGCATACACAACGCTTGCCTCGCCTTCTTTTCTTCGCTGACCGTTACCAGCAAACAGTCTCTTGGGACCTGATGAGTTGGAAGCACTATTGTCTTGAATTCGGCCCATCTTCAACAGACTCTCGATTCTTTCTCCAGCAATTACTATCTCTGCAAAGCTGATTGACGGGCAAGCAGCTAATCTCTCAATATAATTTCCTTGAAGAGTGTTCATGAACATGTCCGCCATCTCCCTTTCAGACATAGGGGGTTGGACGGACGCAACAATCTGTCTCCAACGCTGAGCATACTCTCTAAAGGTTTCCTTGGCAGTCTGAGACATACCTTGCAACAAGGTCCGATTTGGAGCCATGTCCAAGTTGTATTGATATTGCTTGACAAAAGCCTCTGCCAAGTCTTTCCAGCTCTTGATGGTAGTACGAGACAAATGAGAATACCATTCACGAGAAGCTCCAGTTAGACTGTCTTCAAAATAGTACATCCACAGCTTTTCATCTTCCGTGTGAGCTCCCAACCTTCCCAGATAAGATTGGAGATGAGTGCGTGGGCAAGAAGCCCCGTTGTATTTCTCAAAAGTAGGGGGTTTGAACTTGTGAGGAATCCTTACTCCCTGAACCATACCAAGATTTGTGACATCAAAGCCTAAGGAATTTTGAGACTCCAAAGATTTGAGCTTCTCAGCAAGCTCATCCATACGGCGAATGGTCTCGAGGGCCTCGTCGTGCAAAGAAAATTGATCATACTGATAATCTTCAGTAACGGGGCGCCCGTTAATCCGAATTCCTTGATTCACATTGTACCTTCCGCCAATACCATTTCCAACATCCCCTGTGTTGCCAACATTACCCGGGTTTCCATCAGCATTTGCGTTACCCGCGTTACCAGTGTTGACAGGGTTATCAGTGTTCCCAGGGTTACCAGGGTTTTCCTCAGCATTTGGTATCTCCACCTCCGGATCGGGTCTCGGTTGCTCAACCAATTCCCTTAGCTTTTCCTGGCCTTCTGCCATACCAGTCATCAATGTCATGAACTGATCCATCCTTTCATGCATATCAGCCAGCTCTTTCTGTACTTGGTCCATCGCTAGCTGTGGACGATTTTCCTTTGTCGGGTACCTGTGGACTCGCTTGGGACCAATAACTGCCTGATACAGGGAACAAACATTAGACACTACGGTTGTAACACCCCGATAATAATATGTATTTATTTGAATTAAATTAATAATATGTTTATTAATTTAATTAGAATATTTGGATTATTATTATTATTATTATTATTATTTCGGAATAATAATTATTGGGATAATCATTTAGTGGAATAATATTACTGGAGTATATAAGCTGGAATAATAAAAAGTCCCAATTTTTGGAAAAAGGTTTTCACGTGAAAAGGGAAAAGAGGCAGAAAGGGCAAAAAGCCAGAGAGCGAAGGTTGAAGGAAGGAGAAGCTTAGAGCTCGGAAGCTGCCGGATTAACTCAGGTAAGGGGGGTTTATCATCGATTAACGGGTATTATGGGATGATATGTACTGGGTAGTAATAGACCATTTGTTTTACCTCTGATTTGGATGATATATGTTGAATTTGTGAACTTTTGAGATGCACGAAATTTGGATTATAATTGACGAAATTCGTAGGAATTAGAGGTAGAGAGGTTAGCAATTTATGAAATCGAATAGGATATGATTCGTGTAGATGATATGGACGATTATTTTGTGTAAATTGGACTGTGGAAGGTTGGATCGGATAGGTTTCGTAACAGAGAAAACCATAGCAGATCTGAGAATTCTGGTCTCTGGTCATACGCGTATGGCACTAGGCAATACGCGTATGAGATGTTGGTACGCGTATGGGGGGAAGCCTTACGCGTATGGGTGGAAAAGATGACATTTTCGAACGTGCATTGGTCTCTGTTGGTACGCGTAATGGGAAGTTGTTACGCGTAGCATACGCGTATGAGACATGTGGTACGCGTATGAGTTGGGCGAGGAAATGCGCAATACGCGTATGAGAGTGGGTATTACGCGTATGGGTTTGGCCAGGCGTGGGCAATACGCGTATGGTAGAGGCAATACGCGATTGGGCAGAGTTGGGATTTTCCTGCACTGTTGTTGTGCAGTTTTTGGTGGTTTAGGCCGAGTGATGCGACTTAGCTGAGATATGATGTGATAGGGATCATTTCCCGTTGTTTTGAGTGGTATAGGTATTAGTAGAGTGTGCTAATACTGTGTTCGATTATGTGGCATGATATGATATGCTTTTGTGATTAATTATGTTGATAATGTGTGATGGTATACATGATGATGTGAATGTATACATTTGTGAATAGACTGTATTATGGCTTAGAGTGTGAGCATGTGTCTATTCCTGATTATTGTTGATGTTGCATTGCTAGGTGATTAGCAAGCATGTTGTGGCCCATTTGGGGTGGTAGCTAATTCCCATGGTGAGGAATTAGTGAGTAGATCATTTGATTGTTGTTGTTGATGTTTGCATGCTAGGTGATTAGCGTGCATTTCATGGCCCATTTGGGGTGGTAGCTAATTCCCATGGTGAGGAATTAGTGAGTGAGTCACTATGTCTCAAATGAGTGGGACTAGTGAGCTTGGTAGCCGTGCCTGGATTTGGACGGTGAGGTTGAACTATATGTTCACAAATAGTCGGTACCGCATGCATAGAGTCTCATTGCATAATGAATGTATGGCATATGATATGAATGGATGTATTCCAGTATCATATGTGTGTTATGTGTTGTGTTGTTGTGTGTCGTGTTGTTGATGTTGATTATGGTTGAGAATCTCCTGTTGAGTATGAGGTTGAATTGTTGTTGAACGCGTAGCCTGATTAGGGTGAATTAATGTGTTAATTACTTGGCATTACATATTGTTCTATAATGCTTATTATATTGATTGAGGAACTCACCCTTACACCTATTTTTCAGGTGACGAGAAATGAGTTGAATAGAAGCTAATGCTTGGAGTTTAGAGTAGTTTCTTATGGGTCATGCTCTGATAGATGTAACATCGGGAGGGAATGTTTTTAATTAATTTGATATTGGTTGCTGAATGATTTACATGTATTGTGTTACATGTTTTACATTGATGTTGAATTTTACTCCGCTGCGAATTATGCAAAAGAACCTTATTTTGATTAAATAAATGAGCATGACAGGGTATTCTGATGATTGTTGTGAAATGATTGTGTGACACCCTTCGGGGCATAATTACTCTGATGAATATATTGTTATTTTAATTATATTAATTTGGGGTATTTAGAAGGGTGTTACATTAGTGGTATCAGAGCATAGTCGGTCGTGTCGAGTCGTAATTATTCTGTTTCCCCTGTACGGGATAGGTGTTGTTTAACCCTATCAGTACTTATTGTTTTAGTTGTTTGGGTTTTCAGAATAGAGATGGCTGGAAGAGGTAGAGATGATGTTGCGATTGCTGAGGCTCTGGGTATGCTAGCTGGAGTACTTGGAGGGAATCCGAAGGTTATGGGAATGGGAGCTGCTCGTCAGTTGAGTGAGTTCCAGAAGAACAATCCTCCAATGTTCAAAGGAGCATACGATCCAGATGGCGCTCAGAAGTGGTTGAAGGAGATAGAGAGAATCTTCAGAGTAACTGAGTGTGCTGATAACCAGAAGGTCAGGTTCGGTACACATATGCTGTCAGAGGAGGCTGATGATTGGTGGGTTGCTACCCGCACTGAGTTGGAAACTGCTGGAAATGCTGAGATTACTTGGACTGTGTTCAGGGAAAGATTCCTGAGGAAGTATTTTCCAGAGGATGTCAGAGGGAAGAAAGAAATAGAATTCTTGGAATTGAAACAGGGTAACAGGTCGGTTACTGAGTATGCTGCGAAGTTCACAGAGCTGTCAAAGTATTATACTCCCTATGCTGAGGCTGCTGGGGAATTTTCAAAGTGTGTAAAGTTTGAGAACGGGTTGCGTCCCGAGATCAAGCAGGCAATTGGATATCAGCGAATCAGGGTGTTTTCTGATTTGGTTGACTGTTGCAGAATATTTGAACAGGATTCCAAGGCTAGAGCAGAGAGCTATCAGCAAAGGGTTGATAGGAAAGGTAAGAATCAGATCGATCGTGGGAAACCGTATGCAGCTGGCAAGGGTTTCCAGAGACAGAGTGGGATGAAGAGGCCTAGTGGGGGAGATTCTAGTGCTCCTGTTAAGTGTTACAGATGTGGTCAGGATGGACATCGTATCCATGAGTGTACCAGTAATGAGAAGAAGTGTTTCAAATGTGGAAAAGGTGGTCATTTGGCTGCGGATTGCAGGATGAAGACTGTGACTTGCTTTAATTGTGGAGAGGTGGGTCATATCAGTCCACAGTGTCCTAAGCCAAAGAAGAAAATCAGTCAGGAGGCAAGTTTTTGCTTTATCAGGTTCTGAGACTTTTGCAGATGATCGTTTGATCCGAGGTACGTGTTATATTAATGGCTTTCCTCTTGTAGCTATTATTGACACAGGTGCGACTCATTCTTTTATATCTTTGGATTGTGCTGTGAAACTTAAGTTAGAGATATCTGAGATGTTTGGTAGTATGGTGATTGATACTCCTGCGAAGGGTTCAGTGACTACTACTTCAGTTTGTTTAAGTTGTCCGTTGAGTATTTTTGGTAGGGACTTTAGGATAGACCTTGTGTGTCTTCCGTTAGTGCAGATTGATGTTATCTTGGGCATGAACTGGTTGGTGTTTAACCGGGTTTCTATCAATTGTTTTGATAAGACTGTGATTTTTCCTGAGATTGAGGGAGGAAAGAGTTTGTTTCTATCAGCAAGGCAAGTGAATGAGGAAGTAGCTGATGGGGCAGAGTTGTTTATGCTGTTAGCGACTTTGGAGGCTAAAGATAAACTGGTAATTGGCAATCTAGCTGTGGTGTGTGATTTTCCTGATGTGTTTCCGGAAGAAGTGAACGAATTGCCGCCAGAGCGTGAAGTTGAGTTCTCGATTGATTTGGTACCTGGTACTAAGCCGATATCGATGGCTCCG
This sequence comes from Lathyrus oleraceus, assembly GCF_024323335.1. Taxonomy (NCBI): domain Eukaryota; kingdom Viridiplantae; phylum Streptophyta; class Magnoliopsida; order Fabales; family Fabaceae; genus Lathyrus; species Lathyrus oleraceus. The sequence goes on from NC_066583.1 coordinate 162,631,784, forward strand.
TACCGTATGTCTGCTGTTGAGTTAGCGGAATTGAAGAGTCAGTTGGAGGATTTGTTGGATAAGAAATTTATTCATCCGAGTGTGTCACCGTGGGGTGCACCAGTGTTATTGGTTAAGAAGAAAGAAGGTACTATGAGGTTGTGTGTGGACTACAGGCAACTGAATAAAGTGACGATCAAGAATCGGTATCCGTTGCCGAGGATTGATGATTTGATGGATCAGTTGGTTGGTGCAAGTGTGTTCAGCAAAATAGACTTGAGATCTGGGTATCACCAGATACGTGTGAAAACTGAGGATATTCAGAAGACTGCTTTCAGAACAAGGTATGGACATTATGAGTATTCTGTAATGCCTTTTGGTGTGACTAATGCGCCTGGAGTATTTATGGAGTATATGAATAGGATTTTCCATCCGTACCTAGACAAGTTTGTGGTAGTGTTTATCGATGACATTTGGGTGTATTCGAAATCTGAAGAAGAGCATGCTGAGCATTTGAGAGTGGTTTTGGGAGTTCTGCGAGAAAAGAAGTTGTTTGCTAAACTCTCAAAATGTGAATTTTGGTTAGAAGAAGTTAGTTTTCTTGGTCATGTGATTTCAAGAGGTGGTGTTGCTGTTGATCCTTCTAAGATAGAAGCGGTATCTAAGTGGGAAGCTCCGAAGTCAGTTTCTGAGATAAGGAGTTTTCTTGGACTTGCAGGTTACTATAGGAAATTTATTGAGGGATTCTCCAAGTTGGCATTACCGTTGACAATGTTGACTAGAAAGGGGCAAGCGTTTGTTTGGGATTCAAATTGTGAAGAAGGTTTCCAAGAGTTAAAGAGAAGGTTAACTACTGCTCCTATTCTGATATTACCGAGTTCGTCGGAATTATTTGAGGTTTATTGTGATGCTTCATTGTTGGGTTTAGGTGGTGTGTTGATGCAGAATAAGCAGGTTATAGCTTATGCTTCGAGACAGCTAAGGGTTCATGAGAGGAACTATCCGACACATGATTTAGAGTTGGCAGCTGTGGTATTTGTTCTTAAGTTGTGGAGGCATTATTTGTATGGATCAAGATTTGAAGTTTTCAGTGACCATAAAAGTTTGAAGTATTTGTTTGATCAGAAAGAGCTGAATATGAGACAGAGGAGATGGTTAGAATTTCTGAAGGATTACGATTTTGGTTTGAATTACCATCCGGGTAAAGCAAATGTAGTGGCTGATGCATTGAGTCGGAAATCATTGCATATGTCTATGTTAATGGTTAAAGAATTGGATTTAATTGAGCAGTTTAGAGACTTGAGTTTGGTGTGTGAGAGCACTCACAATAGTGTTAAATTGGGAATGTTGAAGTTAACAAGTGGTATTCTGGATGAGATTAGAGAAGGTCAGAAATCCGATGTGCTTTTGGTTGATAAGTTGACTTTAGTGAATCAAGGTCAAGGTGGTGAATTCAGAGTTGATGAGAATGGTGTTTTGAGATTTGGTAATCGGGTGTGTATTCCGGATGTTACTGAGCTTAAGAAGAGTATTCTTGAAGAAGGACATCGTAGTGGTTTGAGTATTCATCCTGGAGCTACGAAGATGTATCATGATTTGAAGAAGTTGTTTTGGTGGCCGGGAATGAAAAGAGAAATTGCAAGTTTTGTGTATTCCTGTTTGACTTGTCAGAAGTCGAAGATTGAGCATCAGAAGTCGTCTGGGCTAATGCAACCGTTGGCTATTCCAGAGTGGAAGTGGGACAGTATCAGTATGGATTTTGTTTCTGGTTTGCCGAGAACAAATAAGAATTTTGAGGCTATTTGGGTGATTGTTGATAGATTGACGAAGTCGGCTCATTTCATTCCGATCAGAATGGATTATCCGTTAGAGAGATTAGCCGAGTTGTATATTGAGAAGATTGTGAGTTTGCATGGTATTCCGTCTAGTATTGTTTCGGACAGAGATCCTAGATTTACATCGAAGTTCTGGGAAGGCTTGCAGAAGGCTTTGGGAACTAAGCTGAGATTGAGTTCTGCATATCATCCGCAGACTGATGGTCAGACTGAGAGGACGATTCAGTCTTTGGAGGATCTTTTGAGAGCTTGTGTTTTGGAAAAAGGAGGTGCTTGGGATTGTTATATGCCTTTGATTGAGTTTACCTACAACAATAGTTTTCATTCGAGTATTGGTATGGCACCGTTTGAAGCTTTGTATGGTAGGAGATGTCGGACACCTTTATGTTGGTATGAGTCCGGTGAGAGTGCTGTGGTTGGACCGAAGATTGTTCAACAGACTACGGAAAAGATTAAGATGATTCAGGAGAAGATGAGAATTGCTCAGAGTCGTCAGAAGAGTTATCATGATAGGAGGAGGAAGTCACTTGAGTTTCAAGAGGGAGACCATGTGTTTCTTCGTGTTACACCGATAACTGGTGTTGGTCGAGCTTTGAAGTCGAAGAAGTTGACACCTCGATTTATTGGTCCTTATCAGATTCTGGAGAGGATAGGGGAGGTAGCCTATCGTATCGCTTTACCGCCGTCGCTTGCGAACTTGCATGATGTTTTCCATGTGTCCCAGTTGAGGAGATACATTCATGATCCGTCGCATGTCGTCCAAGTAGATGATGTACAGGTGAGAGATAACCTGACTGTTGAAACATCACCTATGAGGATAGAGGATCGAGGGTTGAAGCAGTTGCGGGGTAAAGAGATTGCCTTGGTGAAGGTAGCTTGGGGAGGACCAGCAGGTGGCAATGTGACTTGGGAACTGGAGAGCCAGATGAAGGAGTCTTATCCGGAGTTGTTCGATTGAGGTATGTTTCGAGGACGAAAACTCTTTTAGTGGGGGAGAGTTGTAACACCCCGATAATAATATGTATTTATTTAAATTAAATTAATAATATGTTTATTAATTTAATTAGAATATTTGGATTATTATTATTATTATTATTATTATTATTTCGGAATAATAATTATTGGGATAATCATTTAGTGGAATATATTACTGGAGTATATAAGCTGGAATAATAAAAAGTCCCAATTTTTGGAAAAAGGTTTTCACGTGAAAAGGGAAAAGAGGCAGAAAGGGCAAAAAGCCAGAGAGCGAAGGTTGAAGGAAGGAGAAGCTTAGAGCTCGGAAGCTGCCGGATTAACTCAGGTAAGGGGGGTTTATCATCGATTAACGGGTATTATGGGATGATATGTACTGGGTAGTAATAGACCATTTGTTTTACCTCTGATTTGGATGATATATGTTGAATTTGTGAACTTTTGAGATGCACGAAATTTGGATTATAATTGACGAAATTCGTAGGAATTAGAGGTAGAGAGGTTAGCAATTTATGAAATCGAATAGGATATGATTCGTGTAGATGATATGGACGATTATTTTGTGTAAATTGGACTGTGGAAGGTTGGATCGGATAGGTTTCGTAACAGAGAAAACCATAGCAGATCTGAGAATTCTGGTCTCTGGTCATACGCGTATGGCACTAGGCAATACGCGTATGAGATGTTGGTACGCGTATGGGGGGAAGCCTTACGCGTATGGGTGGAAAAGATGACATTTTCGAACGTGCATTGGTCTCTGTTGGTACGCGTAATGGGAAGTTGTTACGCGTAGCATACGCGTATGAGACATGTGGTACGCGTATGAGTTGGGCGAGGAAATGCGCAATACGCGTATGAGAGTGGGTATTACGCGTATGGGTTTGGCCAGGCGTGGGCAATACGCGTATGGTAGAGGCAATACGCGATTGGGCAGAGTTGGGATTTTCCTGCACTGTTGTTGTGTAGTTTTTGGTGGTTTAGGCCGAGTGATGCGACTTAGCTGAGATATGATGTGATAGGGATCATTTCCCGTTGTTTTGAGTGGTATAGGTATTAGTAGAGTGTGCTAATACTGTGTTCGATTATGTGGCATGATATGATATGCTTTTGTGATTAATTATGTTGATAATGTGTGATGGTATACATGATGATGTGAATGTATACATTTGTGAATAGACTGTATTATGGCTTAGAGTGTGAGCATGTGTCTATTCCTGATTATTGTTGATGTTGCATTGCTAGGTGATTAGCAAGCATGTTGTGGCCCATTTGGGGTGGTAGCTAATTCCCATGGTGAGGAATTAGTGAGTAGATCATTTGATTGTTGTTGTTGATGTTTGCATGCTAGGTGATTAGCGTGCATTTCATGGCCCATTTGGGGTGGTAGCTAATTCCCATGGTGAGGAATTAGTGAGTGAGTCACTATGTCTCAAATGAGTGGGACTAGTGAGCTTGGTAGCCGTGCCTGGATTTGGACGGTGAGGTTGAACTATATGTTCACAAATAGTCGGTACCGCATGCATAGAGTCTCATTGCATAATGAATGTATGGCATATGATATGAATGGATGTATTCCAGTATCATATGTGTGTTATGTGTTGTGTTGTTGTGTGTCGTGTTGTTGATGTTGATTATGGTTGAGAATCTCCTGTTGAGTATGAGGTTGAATTGTTGCTGAACGCGTAGCCTGATTAGGGTGAATTAATGTGTTAATTACTTGGCATTACATATTGTTCTATAATGCTTATTATATTGATTGAGGAACTCACCCTTACACCTATTTTTCAGGTGACGAGAAATGAGTTGAATAGAAGCTAATGCTTGGAGTTTAGAGTAGTTTCTTATGGGTCATGCTCTGATAGATGTAACATCGGGAGGGAATGTTTTTAATTAATTTGATATTGGTTGCTGAATGATTTACATGTATTGTGTTACATGTTTTACATTCATGTTGAATTTTACTCCGCTGCGAATTATGCAAAAGAACCTTATTTTGATTAAATAAATGAGCATGACAGGGTATTCTGATGATTGTTGTGAAATGATTGTGTGACACCCTTCGGGGCATAATTACTCTGATGAATATATTGTTATTTTAATTATATTAATTTGGGGTATTTAGAAGGGTGTTACAACGGTGACACCTGCAAAACAGACAAGGGTTAATATGCATGGTATGCGATGCACTGCTTGTTCAGTTTTAAGGCACCCCCGTTTTGAAAGGGAATACCCTGCAAATGAATAAGCATGAGATGTTGGATGCAAATATGCAGATGATGTTATACAATGCAAAGGCATGTCAATCAGAATTGATGGATCCGCTTGAACATCTGTCAGGTTGCACTGCCTGGAGAGAAATTCACTGAGGAATATAATACAAGACCAAAACTCTGCTCCAGAAAACCGGGTTGGTTGGAGGTTAAGGTTTCCTGAATTTAGCCCGCCCCTCACTGGTAGGTTCTAAGAACAGAAGTTCGTCAGCTTCAGCCCTTCAGTCGCGAATAATACGTTTACCACTGAAGGTTTGGTATTATTACGGGACAAAAGACCTCCATTGACTCCCCTCAACAGGACATCCTAATAGCAAGTTCCCAGTCTCGGGATCCTTGGATTGAGCAGCGAGAATGCGCCCACCAGAGCTAACATAATCACGTCTCGGAGGAGAGGCCTCGACTGAGTTCTCGGGAAATGGTCACCAGAGTCGACGATTTCTGAAGGAACATCCTGCCGTTACGGAACACCCGTAAGACATAATATATCCAAAAGAAACCTCGTCTGGGTGTGGTTCTTCACGAACGACTTAACGTAGCAACACGCCACGCAAGCCTCATGATTATCCACTCTAAAACCTGTGTGTACACTCAAGCCTGGGTAATGGTCTTATCTCTCATAGAACACCCCATCCCAACAAACAAACAAACAGATCCAACAGATACAACAGATGCATGCAAGCAGGTAAGCAAATAAAGGTACAAAAGCATGAACACCCGATAAACAAGAAATCACACAAGCTAGGAGGGACTCGCTTAGGGAAGATGGACCAGCAAGAGGTCAACTTCTTTGAGTCCCCAGCAGAGTCGCCAGCTGTCGCAACCTGAAAAATACAGTGTGCGAAAAAACAACCGGCGAAAGAAAATGACAGAAGAGTCGCCACCGTGCGTTATTCATCCCAAAGGAGGGAAAGGAAACGCTCAAAGTAAACCTGAAAAAGGAAAGGACAAGACGGGGTCTCGCAACCAAATCTTGGGTTCGGGAGTCGGTTATGCGAAGGGAAGATATTAGCACCCCTACGCATCCGTAGTACTCTACGAGATCCACTTTTGTAGTTCTTGTCTAAAGGGTGTGAGTTTATCTTGTGTTGTTTACCAAAAAAAAAGGGTTAAATGAAAATGACTCGCGCGGATGTCGCATCCACTGCATACGTATCTCATCTGAATATGAGAATCAGAGTCTTCGTAGCTCGGCTGACCTATGGGTTAGGGGGATGTGTGCTCGCTAAGACATCGCGTCTTATGCCTACGTATCTCATCTGGAATGGGAATCAGAGTAAGCCGTAGTTCGGCTAACTACGGGGTTATGGATTGGGTTTTGGACGAACGACGTTACTACGTAATCTACCGGATGCTCGACCTTTGGAGACTTACTCATCTGTAGTAGAAGGAGTAAACGTGTGTTTAGGAGAAGAAAAATCAATGAAGGGTTAGGGTTTGGTGAACTCATGCAAAAAGGCAGTCCTTGACGAAGGAACCTGTAAAAAAAACACACAAAAACATTGCCTCCTATCGAGGTCTTCCAGCTAGGAAAGCAGTAAAATGCGGGAAAAATGTAAAAGTACCACGCGGATAAAGATCCGAAGTAACAACAGTTAGAGGAATGGGAAACCCAGGGATCTCCCAAGCTAATGCCATCAAAGAAAGGTGAGTCAGTACAGGTAATCGGAATGAAACCTCCAGGGGTTATCCCACAAATAAAGCGGGAAACCACACAAGTTATCCCTGCAAAAGTCATGTGCCTTCACAAAAACTCAACAAAAGGGTTAGTGAAACAAGATAGGGTAACCAAGAGTTGCCCCCAAATCAAAATGTAACCACATGAATCATGCTCTTTCAATTCACAAAAAGCTCACAAAAAGCAACCAAGGGTATGAGGCCTAAACCTCTTGTCAAACACATACATCAAAAGGGTATCAAATTCACCCATAATACCTCATACATTTAGAGTATTCAAATTAAAGGCATAAAGATGATGGATATAGGGCAAACCTGATTGGAGAGCTTGATTGAAATTGAGTTGCACCCGTGAGGCAAAGGTGATTCTGTGCAGTTGAGTTCTCTTCAGGGTTTGGAGGCTGCTCTGAACTCTGTTAGCTCTTCTCTCACTATCTTTTTCCTCAGGGTTTTGTTCCAAGGAAACCTCAGAGTATTTTGCTTCTCTTCCTTCTTCTGTCTATGAAGCCTTGGTATTTATAGACTGAATTTCATGGCTTTGTGGGCTCAAATGAGGGAGACCCAAGTCCAATATTTTTGTTATATTTTATTTATTTATTTATTATTATTTTTATTTATTTATTTGTTTATTTCTTTTTTTTTTTTTTTTTTTTTTTAAATAAAGTTTCTTGGATCTAATTCTGATTGACATGATGAAATGCAATATGAAATGCTAAATGAATGCATGAATGAGGAGGGCAAATTTTTGGGGTGTTACAGCAGGCATCTCTTATATTGCTTTGACCTTTGCAGGATCAACCTCAATACCTCTCTCGCTGACTACAAAACCCAACAACTTGCCAGAACGGACTCCGAATCTACATTTGTTCGGATTCAGGCGAAGCCTAAACTTCCTCAAACGCTGAAAAAGCTTCAACAAATGCTCAACATGTTCAACTTCCGTTCGGGACTTAGCAATCATATCATCGACATAGACCTCTATCTCCTTGTGCATCATATCATGAAACAAGGTAGTCATAGCACGTTGATACGTGGCTCCGGCGTTCTTCAAACCGAAGGGCATCACTCGATAACAGAATGTTCCCCAAGGTGTGATGAATGTTGTCTTCTCCATATCCTCGGGTGCCATCTTGATTTGATTATATCCGAAAAATCCGTCCATAAAGGAAAAGACTTTGAACTTAGTTGTATTATCTACCAACATATCAATGTGTGGTAGAGGGAAATCATCTTTCGGACTAGCTTTATTCAAATCTCTGTTATCAACACACATACGGACTTTTCTGTCTTTCTTAGGCACTGGCACAATATTGGCCACCCATAGAGGATATGTAGAAGTCACCAGAAACCCTGCATCAATTTGCTTCTGAACTTCTTCTTTGATCTTCACTGCCATATCTGGATGAGTTCTTCTGAGCTTCTGCTTCACAGGCATGCACTCAGGCTTCAAAGGCAGGAAATGTTGCACGATATCTGTATCTAGACCTGGCATGTCTTCATACGACCAAGCAAAGATATCAGAATATTCTCGTAGCAAACTGATCAACCCCTTCTTGACAGACTCTTCAAGAAGTGCCCCAATCTTCACCATACGAACACAATCTTCAGACCCCAAGTTGACTGTTTCCAAATCTTCGAGATGCGACTGAGTGATCTTCTTCTCGTGCTCAAGGAGACGGGTAATCTCATCAGAAATCTCTTCAACATCATCTTCCTCTGCTTCAAATACAGGGAATTCAAAATTGGGAGATGGCGTTGGATCATTATGTTCAATGGGTTTTAGAATCAACCTACATAATGATTTTGGATAATAAAAAACTTTAGAATTTAAACAAGCAAACCATTATGCAGATGAAAAAGATTGCTTTTATTCTTGTTTTTAGGGTTTTTTGTGATCACCGATTTCATGCAAAAGCAAAAAGTGAAAACAAATGGAAAAACAAATGTTTAACAATGCATTAATTGAATGAAAATATCATTGTATATATGATGCCAAGAATGTCATCACTTCTCCTTTTGGCATGGGAGAAGGGTTTTGAACAAAGTGAACAAATTACGCTGACTTATGAATGACTGTAGGAACATCCACATCGATCCAATTATGGCAGATCCCGCCAGGGATAACGAAGTTGTTCAAATCTTCTGCATCCTCTTCCAGAATAGCAGCAGCTTCCTCAACTTGATCAGCATGGATGAAACCTCCACTCTTGAACAGTCCTTTCTCGTTGAATGCCCCAGAAGAATAGCCAATGCCAGCCCGGGATTTATGGTCTTCAAGCTCAATCATCTTTCCTAAACCAGCAACTACACCACATTCAATGGCCAGTTTCGCATCACGATAGGAAGCAAATGAAGGAGACTTCTTCTCAATTGGCTCATCAACAGATAAAGCTTAGAAAGGCGTTCCAACTTCATCCTCAGCATCAATATATGAGAAAGAAGACATGTGGCTAACCAGGAGAGCCTTTTCTCCCCCTACCGCAACCAATTTCTTATTCTTAACGAATTTCAGCTTCTGGTGTAGGGTGGATGTCACGGCGCCAGCCTCGTGAATCCATGGTCTACCAAGGAGACAACTATAAGATGGGTGGATATCCATAACCTGAAAGGTAACTTGGAAATCACTTGGTCCAATCTTGATTGGGAGATCAACTTCCCCAATCACGGTCTTACGCGACCCATCGAAAGCTTTCACAACAACACCACTCTGCCTCATGGGAGGCCCCTGATATGACAATCTCGAAAGAGTGGTCTTCGGAAATACATTCAAAGATGACCCAGTGTCCACCAGTACGTTGGACATGGCGTCAGTCTTGCAATTCATGAAAATATGTAAAGCCATGTTGTGGTCTCTTCCCTCCTCAGGGAGATCAGTGTCACAGAAACTCAAGGTGTTGCAAGCAGTAATGTTTGCAACTATACTATCAAACTGTTCAATCGTGACATCATGATCAACATAGGTCAGGTCCAATACTTTCTGCAGAGCCTCCCTATGGGGTTCTGAATTCAGAAGCAAAGATAACACGGAGATCTTGGACGGCGTTTGTAGAAGCTGGTCTATAACGTTGTACTCACTCTTCTTGATGAGCCTCAGCATCTCATCACATTCTTCATTCACAATGCCACTCGGGCCAACAGAAGAAGAAGGAGTCTTTTGTACAGAGGAGGATTTGGCAACAGCAAGTGCCGGATTCGGAACATTCACCGCAGTCCCAACCGGACACTCAGCAGAATCAGAAACAACATGAGGCTTCGGGGTTGCAGAAAACACACGACCACTACGGGTCAACCCGTTCACATCAGCAATATTAACGACGGAAGTTGAAGGCAAAGGCACTTCTTTCCCATCTTCCACAACAACTGGATTATATCGGAAGGGAATAGCTCTATCTTAAGCATAAGGCACAGGGCCTGCAGGTTTGATCACCAAGGAAGGAGAGACCTTCGGCTTGCTACCATCATAACGGATGACAACAGGCTCTGGAATCTTGAACACAGGAGCAATCACATTCACCTCAGGTTCGTCTTCATCAACATTTCTGTTTTGAAGAATCTCAATAGTACCATCATCTAGCAGCTCTTGAAGCTCCTTGCGCACCTGGCGATAACCCAGACGATTGACAGAGCAGATACGGCATTTGTCATGGTCGTGCTCCATATGACTGTAATCACATAGCAGACGATGCAACTCAACCAATGACTGTCGAATATGGCTTACATATTTGACCTTATACTTGCCAGGGCAACCCTGGACCATGTTAACCGACTTCCCATGCTCGGGCAATGGGTTCTTCGTAACATTGGGGCCTGAGTCCTCAAAGCTCAGAATGCCGCATCTCATAAGGTCTTGCACCTTAGTCTTCAATGGATAACAGTTTTCTATATTGTGTCCCGGAGCACCGGAATGATAAACACAATGCTGGTCGGGCTTGTACCACCACTGCGGGTTAGCAGGTACAGCCGGAGGATCCCTCGGGGTAATCAGTTTCCGCTCTATTAAAGATGGATATAGCTCAGCGTATGACATAGGAATAGGATCGAAAGTGATCTTCTTCCTATCATAATTCAAATTAGCCTGATTACTGTTGCCACGAGGCTGGTAAGCCTGTTGCTGTGGGCGATGTTGCTGTTGATACTGAGGTTGTTGCTGATGCTGATAATTGTCCCTGAAGACAGGTGCTACACTAGCCACCTGATGCTGATTGCTGGCATGACGCACAGGCTTCCTCTTGTCAGAGGGTCTTCTAGGTTTAGCATGGGATTGCACAACATGTGCCTCCCCATCTTTCTTCTTAAACGCCCCATATCGTTTAGAAGAGCCTTCATCCTTAGTCAACCATCCTTCCCGGACTCCTTCCTCCAATCGCATCCCCATGTTCACCATTTCGATGAAATCAGAGGGAGCACTAGTGACCATCCGCTCATAATAAAATGAACTAAGAGTCTTCAAAAAGATCTTAGTCATCTCCTTCTCTTCCAGCGGAGGAGTAATCTGAGCTGCCAGCTCTCGCCACCTCTGGGCGTACTCCTTAAATGTCTCTTTGTCCTTCTGAGACATGGTCCTGAGTTGATCACGGTCAGGAGCCATATCAACATTATATTTATACTGCTTGACGAAGGCTTCGCCAAGATCGTTGAAGGAACGGATGTTTGCACTATCAAGGCTCATATACCAACGAAGAGCTGCGCCAGACAAACTATCCTGAAAATAATGAATCAGCAACTGATCATTATCTGTCTGAGTAGACATTTTCCTGGCATACATAACCAGGTGGCTGAGCGGGCAGGTGTTCCCCTTATACTTCTCAAAGTCTGGGACTTTGAATTTGACAGGTATCTTCACACCGGGAACTAAACACAATTCAGCAGCAGACTTGCCGAACAAATCTTTCCCTCGGAGGGTCTTCAGTTCCTTGCGGAGCTCAAGGAATTGGTCATTCATCGCATCCATCTTTTCATTAACATCTGGGACCTCAGACGGCTCAGAATGATAGATGGTGTCGTCTACCCTGGGAATGGTATGCACGACAGGAGGAGGCATTGCAAGGACCAGGCTAGATGCCGGCATGGAAGCAAAAGTTGGAGCTGGAATATCAGGCATAAAACCAGGAGGCATACCCCACGGAAACCCGGCTGGCATGGCTGGCACGAAGTGGGCACTAGCAGTTGGCACAATCGAGGAGACAATCTCTGATATAACAGTCCTCTGGGGAGGAGTTACAGGAGGTGGAGACGGTTGATTCTGAGCAGCTAAGAATTGCTCCATCAGAGCACTCAGTCTGACGACCTCTTCCTTCAGCTCTCGGTTCTCTTGTTCAAGTTGATCCATCACTCTTGCAGAATTAGCTCGGGTGTAGTACCGATGAGTCAGCTTGTCTTCAAAATAAATGAAGAGCACAGAGTTAGGCCACAGACAAGAAGACCAGAACAACACCTGCTTATGCAAATGATGCATGCAATGCTTGTGCATATGCTTTGTTTTTATTTCAAAGAACTTTCAGGGTTCTATTTGCAAATTTTGAAATTTTAAACATTTAATAGCATATGGAAAAATATCTCATCAAATATATATTCGAGACAAAGAAGTACAACATTGTCGATTATATTACAAGGGAAAAGGAAAATGAACATCCTATGGATCCCTAGAAGCTCGAGATGCTGGAAGATGAGATACGCAAAGCTTCTTGATCTCTCTCTCATATGCTGCTTCCATATCCGCTTTTTCCTTAGCAAGTTGATCATACTTCCTCTTCCAAAACTTGGAAGACTGAGGAAGCAGAGAAGTCCATGTATCATTCGGATCATCTATCACCTGGTGCTCGAGGAATTCAATCAGAGCGTCCTTCTCCTTAAGCTGTTGGAGCAACTCTTCTCTTTCACGGATCCAGGCACGTGAAAGGTCTTCTTCTCTCAACTCCTCTATGCCTTGGTTAGGGAGGGTTGAAGGCTCAGCCACAACCAACGATGTAGGTCTCGGATAATCATAAGGCATAAGATACTCTGATGCTCTCTGTCTGACCCAAGAAGTATACGGCTCCAAAGCAATGCAGTTCTTCGGACCCAACTCATTTCTACCCTTCTTGTGAATCTTGCGCCAAGCGCGGACCATCCTGGCTTTCAGGCCTTGGAGATCTTTACCCTCCTGAAAGAATACACCTTCTAACAGAATGTTATGAGATTTATCCTTTAGGGGGAACCCAAGTTGACGACGTGCTAAGATAGGATTGTAGCTGATCCCACCACATGTACCAAGAAGAGGCACATTAGGGAACTCACCACAATAATCAATGATCTGAACTGTATCATACACGCGATCATACCAAGAGATATCATCATTAGTGAGGGACATAAGTCTCGTAGACCACCGTAGACATCCCTTGTTCTCCTTGAAAGCAAACGTTTGCGGTAAGTGAGAAATAAACCACTTATACAGCAGAGGCAAACAACACACAATAACTCCTCCACCCTTTGCATTCCTCAGATGCAAAGAGAAATAAGCATCACCCAACAAAGTAGGAACGGGACTAAGAATAGAAAAGATCCTAATGGCGTTCACATCCACAAATTTGTCGATGTTGGGGAACAATACCAAACCATAGATGAGCATCACGAATATGGCCTCAAAGGCTTCCTCACTCATGGCCTTCCCATAAACGGTAGCTTGAGCAATGAGGAAATCAGAAGGAAGGCCCTGAATTCCACCTTTGGTGGTCATATGCGCTTCAATTAGGGATTCATCTATGTGCAATAAGTCTGCGATCTCTCGAGAAGTCGGCATACTCTCTAAGCCACTGAACGGTACCTGATCCAGAATAGGAATACCCACAAGATGAGCATACTCCTCGAGCGTAGGCAACAGCTGAAAGTCCGGAAAAGAGAAGCAATGATACAGAGGATCATAGAACTGCGCCAAAGTACTCATCAATCCTTCATCAACCTGAGTAGTCAACAGAGGTAGAAGCTTCCCATACCGAGCTTTGAAACCCAAGGGATCTAATACATAGGATGTCAGATTCCTTAACTCTTTCACATCGGGTTGTCGAAAGCTGTACTTCTTTGTATGCCTTTTTGGTCTTTCCATGTTTGAAAATTTTGCAAATAAACCCTTTAAGTTCCTTGAAAATTTTCTCATTTTCTGATGACATGAATGCAGATGAATGCATGAATGTATGAATGCAGCAATCACACTCAAGGATCAGGCAATTCACACCAGACAAAGGTCATGGGAAAACTTATAGCATCCTTAATATCAATCATCCATTTTGGTGGATTATGGTTTACACCTTATCGACACCCAAGTTCCATTGATATTAACGATACATGAACCGGCTCAATCATCCTTAATATCAATCATCTATTTTGGTGGATTAGGGTTTTCACCTTATCGACACCCAAGTTCCATTGATATTAAGGATGTCTGAACGACTCAACCATGAATCACGGGTTTGTTCAGAGTCACGAGCATGGAGTCTCGGTTAAGAACCACCCAAAGGGAGTGTACTAGGGTTTAACCTGTCGAACATGTTCTACCAGAGGTTCCCATAGTCATCATCCCATCTTTTGAATATTATCGGAGGAACGAATACTCGTATTCCAAAAATATTCTCAAGAGAGACTCTTATGAGTGTAGTATCGCATAACAATGCATCAGATCTTACATCTGAACGACTTCTGCACTACGTCCTAAAAATAGGCCAAGATGGGCTTGGTAAACTAAGGTCCTTGGCTTCTAAGGCACGTGATTGAAAGAATAATGCCTAACCACAAATAACTTGTGTGACATTATTAATCCAACATGACCTCCACCAAGTGAATGGACTCGCAAGTCAACTTGTTAAGGAATACTCCACACAAGTCGACGAGACTATGCCATTCTCCTATCCTAAAGTGCACTCGAGTTCGGGTATAGAACTCATCTCACAGAGATCACCAAGCAAACAACAATTGTATATCAAGCAATTCAAACATTACAATCAATACAGTAATCCCAAATTGTACAAAAATATGTCATATAACAAATAAACAAATATCATACAACAAGAGTGAAAAGTAGGCAAAACCACCAAGGAAAGTTTTTTCCCCGGCAGAGTCGCCACTTTTCTGTAGCGGTGTATTCATCACTTTATGATTTATTGATTAAATCAAAAGCAAAGCATACAAAGAATCGAGTCGCCACCGCACTTTTATTTATCCAAAGGAATGGCTAAAAAGCGAACAAAAGCCTAAGAAGTTTTACACATAGAAAACTAATGAAAAGATCAGAGATCTGGGTAAGGGGTTAATTACGCAATGGGAAGGTGTTAGGCACCTAAAACGTCCTAGGTACTCCTAGGGAGCCCTTTTCACACTTGTTGTACGAAATGTTATTTGTTTATGAAATATTTATTGTGCAAACATGGATTGAAGGGATGAGAAAAGAATGTACAAGTTATTATTTTTGTGTTTGAACGGATGAACCCGTTGCCTACGTACCTTTCCATGGAAGGTAAGGATCAAAACGCCGTAGTTCGGCTAAAAGATTTCCAAAATATGAGTGGATTGATTTTAAAACAAAAGCCCTAAGGTCTTTCGTTATCCACGGGAGAAAACTCAACCTTATACAAACAACAAGTCCACCATGTGAGAAAAGCTTCAACTTGCTAGTGAGGGGTTAACCCTATAATAAGCAAGGAAGTCTTACAATTCAATCACTAAGGACAAAAGGTGAGATTAACATCAACCAACTAGGATAAATCAAACCTATGGCTAATGTATGAAAACTTATCAAGAATGGACAAAGCCATAAAACAATTGAATGAGTGAAATTAACCAACTAGGATTATTCACAAAAAAGTGGTCAAAGTATGATTAGAATTCAATTCAAAAGAAGTATTATGAAATGAGTTTGAAAAATCAAAGGCCTAAAGCCTAGGTTTCTAATTTTGAAAAGAGAAGTGAAAATGTTTGCACAATAGTTTTCAGGTTTTGGATTAACATGCAAATGGAGGTTTAAAGAAACAAAAGGTGGGAGGGTGAGGAAGTAAAACTTCTTAGATGTTCACCTCTTGAGATCATATGTAGATGATTCAAGTGATTCCTTTGGAATAAGGCAACAATGCAAATAAGCAAATGAGCAAAGCAAATGGATACCGGATGCCAATCAATGGACTTATACCAATCTCACAAAAATAAAATGGATACCGGATGCCAATCAATGGACTTATACCAATCTCCTAAAACAAAGAAACAATGATACCAGATGTCAATCAATGGACTTACACTAATCTCACAAAACAAAAATGGATACCGGATGCCAATTAATGGACTTATACTGGTCTCCTACCATATCATGGGAAACAACTGCCAATTAATGGACTTATGCTTGCCTCCTCAATGGACCAAACAAAATGCTACAAAGCAAAGTTTATGAAATGATACACAAGTGATGATGACAAATGCACAAAGGCACACTCAAGCAAATATGCACAGATGAATCAAGTAAGCAGACAATCAAGTCAGTTAGCACACACTATATACAATCAATTAGGCTCAAGCAAGGTTAGGCTTTACAGCCAACTGGAATGGGGTATTTTGAGCTCTTAACCCTAACATTGAGAGTTAGGGTGAAGCAGATGAAAAGGAGATGAGGGGTGTGCCTCATAGCTCTTATCCCTGGTCAGGGAGAGCTTTGATCAATGGAAAGTGTGGGAGTTCAGAAAGTTGGAACTCTTCTCCACAAATAGACTCTATAAGATCTTGGGTTATTATTCACCATGCATCAACACATGGTGTGAGCAAGGTGAATGACACACTGAGTAGCAGGAGATGGATTACACATCTCTTTTATCTACCAATTGCCTCATAAAAGGACTTTTCCTGCTTGGCACAAAGATTAAACAATCACAAGCATTGCCTCTTAAGGAGGACTTCAGACAGGTGCCTACCAATAATAGTAGGTCTTCCAGACTACATGAAGATTAGAGATTATACCTAAGTGGTTAAGCAACCAAGCAAAAGCAAAGTTCAAATGAACTTAAAGCAACTTAAGTACCTGTGGAAACATCAAACAAATCAGTACAATACTCAGACAATCAAACAACAGTCAATAAGCAACCAACAATTCCAATGTACAAAATGTGTAAGCCAAAAGTCAAACTCAAATGAGTTAACATCAACCTACAAAACACACAAAGGTTAGTAATCAAAGGCAAACAACAATACTCAGGTGATGGAGCATCATCAATTATGCAACTTGAATGCTCAACCTGAAATCAAAGCTCAAACATAAGCAACAAACCACTAGGTCAAAGCCTAGGGTCAAAGATGGAGAAAAAATTTAAAATAGGATCTGAAATTTAATATGAATCAACTTCAATCACATCTTGACACATTCCAAAAGGTCTCACATCAATATCATTAACCAAAAGCATTTCATGATCAATTGAAGTTCAAGGCAATTATAAAGCTCAAATGTGATCAACCAGAATGAAAAACTCAATCAAATCAGAAATGATTCAAATAATTCCAACAAAATTCATGATCAATCAGGACTTTCATAACATGCATCACACAAAAATTCAGAAGCATAGGACATCATTGGCATGGCAATCACATGGTACAAGTTGAACATCAAAAGGCATGACACAAATTGTCACACCAACTTAGCACAATCATAAAACAGAGATGACAATTGATAAAAATACCAAATCAACACCAAAATGTCAAGCAGTGTGTCTAGTTTCATCATGCAAAATTTCACATACATTGGATCAAAGACCAGCATTTCACAAAGGTATAAGCATGGCAAGGTCAAATATGGACACATGTTCAATCATTCTAGCACAAAAAATTATCCGGCCAAGCACAACTTGTGAAATCATGATGATAAAAAACTAGAGAGAATAAGGATCATAATGCAAAAAACCTGATATTTTTTGGATCAATTTTCAAATAGTTATGAATTTTACAAGATGAGAAAAAAAAACACATGTGAAGCATGACATGGAATATGTGGAGGGAAATGAGAAAATATGAGAAGCATTTGAAAATATTACACAGCCAGGAATCGAATTCAGTCAACATTTGAAAAACGCGCGCTGGTCAAAACGACACCGTATTGCCTAAACCCTAGCGCGCCAAAACAATTCGTAGCTAACTCAAATTCTCGTAGCTAAACCGAAGCAAGGCCGTGGCAAATCTGGAAACGAAGAACATGCAAAGGTTGAAGATGAAGATCATGAAGATCTTCATCTGGATTTTCTAGAAAATAAAAAATGTGTCCAGAAATTAAAATCAACTACACTAAACGATTCCTCATGCAATGCACATTCAAGATCCATAATCATTTCAACATAAAACACCAAAACAAGCACGGATCGAAGAAATTAAAAGTTCATCATCAAAACTTCAATCTATCGTATCTCACTCAAAACAACACCAAAATTCATGATTCAAAGCTCAGCATAACCAACACACTTAGATCTACAACATCATGGCAAAGAAATTCAAAAATAAGAGAGTCGATTTGTAACCTCTTGAAGAGCAGAAGCTGGAATTGGCTTGGTTCAAGGCTTGAAATGATCAAAAGCTTCTCTATGATGCTTGTATAGAGGATTGGAGGAGAAATTGGAGCTCAATTGTGCACGAATCCATCAAAATTTGGAATCACCATGGATGCTTCCATCTTCGAGTATGCTTCAGTATGACACTGTTTGCTTCAATTCCACGTCCAAAATTACTCAACAACACCTCAGGATCAAGAATCAAGCAATGGAATGTGTTCTTGTTTGAAGATTTGCAAGAAAATTTTGAGAGAAAAAATTGATGAATTTGGATCTAGATCTGAAAAATGGTTGCTCCTTTTTTTGAAAACAGTTAGGTTTATGCTTATATATGCTCTACTAATCATTCTCTAATCAAGTTTAAACCAAATGAGGTGTATGTGCAAATTGGCTTTTCACCCTCATGCATGGAATGCATGTATGAACAGTGCACGAATTTTCTTTATTTTCACTTAAAATCCAATTTTGGAACCAATGGCAATAGCAAAATGTTCAAATAATGCACCAAATTTGAATTTTAACATTTCCCTCCAAAAAACCAATGAATTACCAAATGATCATGTGATGACAATTTATGTAATGTGATGTATGATTTGGAAATTAGAGGTCAAGAGAAGAATAATGCAAAAAGAGCCACCCATTTTGGAGCTTTGGTTGAAAAGTTATGTCCATTTGAAGTTCCATGCATAGTTTGCCATGTTTTGATCATATCTCTTCAACCACACATGAGAAATTGATGATCTTGGACTTTTTGGAAATGGGAGAGAAAGATCTACAACTTTCATGTTCAACAAAATTTCATTTGAAGCTTTCTTGATGATGTAATTTGAAGTTGAAGTTAAGCTAAAACCTTTCCATTTTTGGCAAATTCAAATTATAGGTCACTTTCTATTTTTGGAAAGTTTTGATTGACTTTAAAATCTTCAATGTGAGTGTTTGAAATGTCAAATGAGACTTGTTTGAACATGAATGAAGTATTTCCAATCACTTCCCACCTCCAAATCCACAGTTGACTTTGCAGTTGACTTTCTAGGTCTTCAGATGACTTGCAAATGTTCTGATGAGATTCAAACCTCTACCACTTGAGATTTTGCTTCAAAATAACATCCTAGCTCATATGAACTCTTGTGAATGATTGTGGGGTCCAAATCTCAAGAATGACCACCATCTACTGTTCAATGACTGCTTTTGATTGCCTTGACCTGTTAATGCTTCATCTGCAAGACAAAGGTTAGATGACATATTTTTGTACTTTTGGTTAGTGATAAAAAGAAAAGCAATGATATACAAATGCAATGAATGCTTGGTGATCAAGAACCACTCTCAAAAAGATGACCCACCCACAGGGAAGGAAGCAAGGTGTCCAATGATCCTTGAGGCAATGCAATGTTATGATGCGATGCCATGAGGGATCTTAGGGACAAAATTGGGGTCTTACACGGCGGAGTCCGAATGTTCATCCGAAGTATCCTTTGTAGATAGTTCCGCTGTATTGGCATATTCTCCTATACATGCCTCTTTGAGTCAGTTCGAGTCCTTCCATTGATTTATTTTCATGGAATCTCTCTCGTGTCTCAGCAAGTTCTAAGTCGTGACCTGCTCACACAATTTATCTCTTTTACTATCCCCATAAGAGTCCCAGAGTCTCTGTCCCATGGAGTGAATTACTCATATGAATTGTCAGTTTCTCCGGATTTCTTTTCTTCTTTGTGGACACATATCCCCACAGAGTATTACCTTTTTGCATACATACATCTGCATCATGAGGTCTCTTAGGGACCAAAATTCGTCTCTTTGTTATTATTTAAGCCCATTCTACCCCGTCGAGACGAATATTTTAACCTTCACTTCTCCGGCTAGAATGACCTTAAATAGGGGCATCTGTGAGACCTTAATTTTAACCCTAAGATCCCTCATGGCATCACAATATTGCATTTGCATAGCCTCAAGGATCATAAGCATCTTGGTTCCCTTTGCCTTTGGGTGGGACCTCTTGTGAGTGATTTGAGATCACCAAGCATGCTTGAATTGTATTATTGCTTTTCTCATTTTTTATTCACCAACCAAAAGCACAAAAATATGTCATGATATCTTTTGTTTGTAGCTTGAGCAGTCACAAGGTCTAAAGCTTCTAGGAGATCCTTTATGCAATGATATGGTCAAGAGAAGATGAAAGCAAGCATGGTAATGGTTCCCAAAGCTCTCATCCATCAAATATGCCTCCCAAGTATCTCAATTCATCATTTTTGATCAAAGCAAGTCAAGGGGTCTAAGGCTTGTTTCCCAAGGAAAACCCTAATTCATCTATTCATCAACTGTGCCTTGCTCATGAAGCAACCTCAACCCATGATCAAATACAATCAAGGGAAGTTCTTTAATTCACCATTTCATGCATATTTGAACTTATTTGAGTGTCCTCAATCATCCATTCATCAAGATATGAGTTGTGGACTTGAGAAGTTAATCAGTCAATTCATCTGACTATTTTGAAATGCATTGAGACCTAAATTTTTATGTGTTTGGCAAATTGAGATGACCCCAAGAGAAAAAATGTTCTTAAGGACAATATGAACAACTTTCATGTTCATCAAAATTTTATTTGAAGTTTGAATGGTCATCATCCATTCCAAGACATTATAGGTCATTTTGACTAAAACCCTAATTTTAGGTCAACTTCCCAAGGACATAACTCCTTCATTTTTCATGATTTTTGGGTTAGACTTAATGCATTGGAAATCTTATTGGGTCAAATTCAAATGTTATGTTGAGAAAAATTACAAAATCTCAAAATAAATACATGTGATAATGCAAAACATTATAGGTCACTTTGGACCAAATGCATTGAAATGTGAAAAAGTCCAACTTCAAGTGCCCATAACTTCTTCATCAAAAATATAAATGGTGCAAAATTTAAGTCCAAATTTATTTCCTTGAAAAGATCTACAACTTTAATGTTGAAGAGTTTTTCATTTGGAGCTTGCATCATTGAGACAGAAGGGCTTGAACATTGGCCAAATTTGGAAATTTCACACATGCATGTTTTGCACCCTACACTTCAAGCTTAAATTTCATTATTTTCTAAGGCCCAAATGAAGTTTTGATCAACATGACATTTGTTCCTTATAAGACAAGCTTTCCAACCATTACTCATAAGGTTGCATTTGGATTTTAGAAGCATCATTTTCGAAGAGATGAAGAATTATGTGCAATTTTGGAAACCATTTGAAAACTCCATGCACACTCATTTGCAATCATATCTGCACGTCCATTCCATCTAATTATGATATAAGCTTGCCATTCCAATCAGAATTGGGCCCTCCATGCGCCTGTACAGGCCCATGCATGAAGGCCCTCTTCTCCCATGCAATGCTTTGTTCATGCTTCTACATTGCCATTTGCTATATATAGGAGTGCTTAGCCTCTCATTTCTTCAACCTTAAGGCGCTCTACATGCTGTGCAACTGAAATCCCACACCCACACCAAAGGAACAATCTCAATTTTCTCTCAAATTTCAGATCTGAATTTTGATTTCCTCGATTGAAATTTCAGATCTAAAGTTCCTTAGCCTTCTTCTCCTTCATTCATAGATCATATTGCAAGCTTAAGCATCAAGAAATCGTGCGCTCAAACTCTCAATTTCAGAGGTTTACTTCAGATTTTGATTTCTTCGAATCTCATTATACATTGCTTGTTTCTTGTTATTATTGTGTTGTCTGAAGTCCTCTTCATAGAGGAAATCGTTCTGAGCTTGGAATTGTTGAAATCAAGCAAGTTCACTTGAACACCACAAAACTTCCATCTCTAATTTCTCTCAATCTAGAGATCTATAGTGGAATTGAGTGGCACAGGAGTGATGTACATCACTCCACCTTTCGTTTGGTACCTGGATCGCGCATTTTCATGCACATTTATTTCTCTGCAATTTCTGATCTCCGTCGGAGCTAGCCGGAGAAGACGGTGGCGCTGGCCACCGTTTGTTTGCCAGTTTTAATATGGGCCGTTGGATCATGCTTCCAGATCTAATCAGATCCATTGGATGTTATGACTTTCTTTTAATATTTGTGTTATTCAGTTGACCCTGGACTTTGGTGGACGCGCGCTTAAGGAACGTTTGATGTGCCAGCTCAATTAATGAGCCTGATCCAACGCCTCACGTTTTTCCTTATTTTTAAATTCTGATTTTAATTTCCATTCTATTTTTTAATTCCATTTCATTTTCTAAAATTCATATCTCTATCATTATTGGTCCAAAAATTATGGGACCAATTGCATTATTTCTCTTTTAATTTCTAGTTTCTAAAAATAATTTTTAATATTTTTTATTTTATCATTTGATACTTTTCATGAATTTTCTCTTTTTTGGTTATTTTTAATTCATTTTAAATAGTTTTTGAAATCCAAAAAATACAAAAATATTTTCTCAACTTCTTTGAATGATGATAGATCTATGAAAAATATTCTCATCAATTTGTTAATTGATTTGAGATTTATTTGAGATTTTAGTTCAATTAGGTTATTTTTATGCATTTTTAATTGATTAAAAATAGTTTCTGACTTTAAAAAATGCTGAAATTTTTTGTCAAACTTTG
Source organism: Lathyrus oleraceus (assembly GCF_024323335.1). Lineage (NCBI taxonomy): Eukaryota > Viridiplantae > Streptophyta > Magnoliopsida > Fabales > Fabaceae > Lathyrus > Lathyrus oleraceus. The sequence continues at coordinate 162,654,650 of NC_066583.1, forward strand.
TTTGACCTTGTTGAACTTGGGATAATTCACTTGGACTTTTCAAAGTTGATTTGAAGTGAATTTGAAGTTTGACCTTTCTTTATTATTTTAATTCAAGTTTTATTTTTAAATATTAAAAATGCCAAAAATATTTTTTTTTGTTTCTTGACATCTAATTCTCATTTTGCTTCTGTTTTCTATTATTTGACCTTGATCTTCTCTATCTTTGGTCAATGCTTGTTAATTGATACATACCATTTCCATTAATGCACTTTAATTCTTCATTTCTTTCTTCTTCTTCTCCTTCCTCTTTTTCTTTTTGATCAATGAGTTAAAGATTGGTGGTTAGCATTGATACATGAAGGTTTAATCTTCCTTGATTCAAATCTAATTCATCTTGATCATGGATCAAGTGAATGGCTTTGCATTAAGGATAGATTGCTTCCTAAATCATGCAAAGGACCTAAATCAATACAAGATCATTTCTATCTTCTTTTTGGCATGGCAAGTTGTTGGAGTTTGATTCACTAATCAAGACCTCTAACTTGTGTTGTTGCCTACATTATTATTGACCGACCTCAGATAGTTGTGACTTCTACATAAGTCCAATTACGATTGCTTAACATAGCGCTAAATTTGCCTTATGGCACACTTACTACTAACACTAACCATTAACCATTAACATTTAATTTTTGCTCTTTACATTTATGCAATTTACTATTCTTGTACATATTATTAATTTGCTTTTCCCTTTGCTCACTTGAGCACATGTTTATGTTAATGCAATTTTCCTTTTGCTCATTTGAGCACATAATTGTGTATATATTATTTCGCTTGTGTTTTGTTTTGATTGTTGTGGACCAAATGCAAAGAAATGGACAAAATGGACTTAGTTTCTAGGACATTCCCTATGCAAAATTGAAGTAAAAGGACCCTAATGTTGAAGATGGATTAGAAGGGCCAAACCTCTAAACTCACTCTTGTCTATTCTTGATTTGCTTCACAAGACTCTTTGATTTGTGTGTGCTTTTGTGTTAGGGAATCCTATGAGAACTCAACTTGAAGAATCATTGACATGTTCATCAAAAGTGAAAGATACAAGAGTCATTGGGGATCTTCTAAGAAGCTTGTTTGATTATGTTGATTGCTTGAGCTTATACTTATCTTGCTTGCATATTCCAAAGGATGGGAGCTACTTGGATCATCAATATGATCTCAAGAGAGGAACTCCATTTGTGGTCTTGTTTCTTATCCCTCATCTCTTGTATGATTAGGACTTTATCCAGTCTTCTTCTTCCCTCCACTCTAACCCAAGCCAAAACTTTTGTGCAAACATTTAACACTTCTTTTCAAACATTAGAAACCTAAGCTTCATGCTTTTGATTTTTCAAGCTTTCTTTTCATAACACTTATTTTGAATTGAGCTTCTAAGTCAACTTTGACCACATTTTGTACATACTTTTCATTGGTAAATATAACCCATTCAAATGCCTTTTGTGGTTTCAATGGCCACTTTCTTAATCAAAGTTTTCTGTAACCTTTAGCTATTAGGTTTGAGTTATCCTTGAGGTAGATGTAATACTCACCTATATCCTTAGTGATGGACAATGAGTCTTCCATGCTTATTATAGGGTTAACCCCTCACTAGCATGTTGAAGCTATCCTCACATGGTGGATTTGTGGTTTTAGGTTGAGTTTTCTCCCTTGGATAACAAAAGACCTTAAGGATTTTGGACCAATCAACTCACCAACTCATTTTGAGATTTTTACCCCGAACTACGAGGTTTTGATCCTAATCTTTTTTTAAGATGGTACGTAGGCAATGGGTTTATCCATCCAAACACAAAATGTAAATAACTTGTATATTCTCTTCTCATCTCTTCAATAATGTTTGCACAAACAAATTTTCACAAAATACCAACCTTACAACAAATGTGAAAAGGGCTCCCTAGGAGTACCTAGGATGTTTTGGGTGCTTAAAACCTTCCCATTGCATAACCAACCCCTTACCCAGATCTCTGACATTTTTACTAGTTTTTGATTCGATAAAACTTTTAGGTTTTTGTTCGCTTTCTAACCATTCCTTTGGATAAATAGAAGTGCGGTGGCGACTCGACTTGTATGGTTTACCTTGGATTTAGTCAATATCTCTAATGGTAACAAATACCCCGCTACAACAGCTGATTCAAAAAGAACTCTTTCTGTACCAGCAGACCAACCCATTCCTGAACCTTCTGAACATGAACTCACCTTACCCACCCTTAATTAGGCATTAGCTGAATTCTCGGAAAGTTCAGCTTCTAGGTTCAAGAAGCTCTCTAATGAATCCAACACCAGTGAGAATCCTTCTGAAGTAAGGATTAACTGGAATAGATTCATCAGCTAGATGACTTCTGAGATCTTCAAGATGAAGGGCCTCTCTGAACAAGTCAGAAATGACTTTATTAGAGGTGTCGAGGAAAGGCTAGAAGCTCGGTTGGAGAAGGAAGTGGCTGAAAAAGCTAAAAGGGAAGCAACTCAGAAAGCTGCCAAGGAGGCTGCTGAGAAAGCACCTGCAGAAGTTGCAGCCGAAGAGAAAGCTAAGCAAGAAGCAGAAGCTATAATGGCCGAAGAAGATGCTCAGAAGGCTGCATATGAGAAAACTGTTGAGGTTGCTCTGACTTAGGGAGAGTCATCAACAGCTGATCTTTCCTCTATGGTCATCAAAACTCTGGAAGAGTTACAGAAGAAACAACAATTGGTCAGAGCCAGACTCGACAAACAAGATCAGGTCAACACCAGCATTCAGAACCTGCTAGGTGAGCTACTTCAGAGGATGCCTCTTCGACCTAAACCTTAGACACTTTAGGATTTCTCTGTAATATTTTTCTAAGTGTTTTTAATTCTAAGGCTTAGTTTCTGCTCCTTTCTCGCTGTACTCTCTAAAGTTTTTCTTCTAATCAATGAATTTCTAGCTTGTTTACTTTTTGAGTCTGACAAAAAGGGGGAGAATTAGATAGAAGTCTTTTGATGAATTATTTTTTTTTAAATCGCAGAAATGCACTACTTACATTCTGATATAAAATTATTGCATAGTTCAAAGTAAACTCTCAGGACCTATCTGAATCAAGGGAAACTGAATTCTTATATGAGAAATTACTAAATAAAATCAAGCAACCTAAGAAGATATGGTAAGAAATTCTCTACCCTAGAAACCCATATCTGATACTAAACATCTTTAAAAAAAATTAAATATCAGACTTAAGGGGAGATTGCTAATCTCAGGGGGAGTCACTTTTCTATCTGACTCTGGTCATTTTCAGTTTAGTATCTCTGAAAGTACTTATTGTTTCATCAAAATCCTAAGTTTTGTCATCATCGAAAAGGGGAGATTGTTAGAACAAGATTTTGATTCTACAATATATCTCTAAGTTTTGATGATAACAAAGAATGAAACAATTTGCTACCCTAACAATTTTCTTAATTGTGAAGGATTCTAAGTTAAAATGACTCTGATAAGTCACCTTCTGATTATTAAGAAACAATTGTATGGCATCTGAATTAGTCTAGAAGCACTGGCCCAACACAGAGAAATCACATCTGACTCTGAGCAGAATGCATCTAAGGAGCAATCACCTAAAGAATCTGGCTCTGAAGTTTAAGCTCTGATGATCTGATTCTAAAAACTCTATTTGAAGACTCTGCTAGAGATATCTGAAGACTCTAACTCTGAAGACTCTGATCATGCTCACCTCACTCTGACACATGCTTAGAAACACGCCATCAGATGTCACCTGGTCATAAACTTAAGCTTGACACATTCAAATTGTAGTACACTCCTTTTAAGGAAACATTTCATTATGCTCTGAGTCTGCTATGGAAAGGACAATAAATTTAATACATTTATCTCCTACAGCTGGCACGAAATATTTATTGATTTCCCCCCAACGGTATTATCTCAAGTGCTATATAAGGGCCTCTTAGACAACTTTGATTACATAACATTGTCATACAACTTTCTCACCACTCTTACGAAGAGCAACTCATTGCATACAATATTACTTCTTCACCATTATTGTTGTAAGAAATAGTTTCCATACAAGAGTTGTTGCTCAATATTATGAGGTTATCTTTCATTGTTTTTAAATTGTGTCTATACTGCTTATCTAGAAGCATCTAGCAAAACACTTTGTAATTCTTGTAATTGATTTTGATTCCTCAAGTTTCTTGTTTAGGTCTGTAGACTTGAGAGGGCTAAGAGGTTGTTGAACTCTTAGGCGCACTTTGTAATCTGTTGAGATTAGTGGATTAAGTCCTTGTTGAAGGCGAAATCACCTTGGCCGGGTGGACTGGAGTTGATTTGAATTTCAAGAGAACCAGGATAAGTAGTTTGTGTTGTTATTATTTATTTTGTATGTGTGTTGTTGCAAAAGTATTTTAATTCCTTTGAAAATAATTCAAACCCCCCTTTCTTGTTTTTCTCTACCTTCAACTACAAAGAGCATCAAGAAAGAGTATATGTTTGATCATGAAATTCTGATGTGTGCAAGATTTCAAGAAAACTCCAAGGAAAGTTCTCTAGCTCAAACTAAGAGTATCTTGAGGTATGTCAATGGGATATATAACTATGGTATACTTTATTCACAAGACACCAACTTAATTCATGTTGAATATTGTGATGTTGATTAGGCTAGAAGTGTAGATGAAAGAAAGAACACATCAGATGGGTGCCTCCTTATTATGAATAACTATTTATCCTGGTTCATTGAGAAGCAAAATTGTGTCTAATTATCAACAGATGAGGTTGAAACCTGAATGTAAAGATAAGTTGTACACAACTATTATGGATAAAGCATATCTTGAAGGAGTACAATCTGAAAAAAGAATTCATGACACTATTTTATGACAATTTGAGCAAGGTTCAAACTAAAATAACTCCTCATTAAGATGAAAAAGCTGATGTCATTGGCCTTGAGGAAGAGAAAAGTTTTACGAACATGTCGGGAAAAACTGTGCTACATGTTGAAGAAGAAGGAAGTCCTTGTGATACTAATATGTTTATTCATCCTAAAACAATCAGATTAAAACCCATAATATTAGTTGATTACCTTCCTTTTGCCAACTTAATCAGGGAGAATACTGTGAGTAACAACAAGTTCAATGAATATGTTACTAAGGATGTTGATCTTTGTAACATGTCGCTCATTTATAAGGATATTGTATTGAATTAGAAATATCTAGCCCTTGATAGGATGTTGTCAAGAGAAGATTTGAAATTTGCAGTGATAGTTGTGATAAGCTTGTCAAAGAGCCTAGAAAGGTACATGATAGAGTAAAGGTTGTGAAACCTTCATCTTCTACTCTAGATTGATTAGATAGAAGTAAGGTTCCCTCAAGTGACAAGTATATTAAAATAAGTTTATGCAAATGAGGTCGCATGCAATATTGAAAACTGGATCTTGTTGGAGGTGATTTAGGCTAAGGAAATTAGTATTTCTCATGGGGTGCAGAGGATCGGTCATAGGCCAACTGCTGGGATAGATGTATCAGACATTGAGTCATACATTTGTGGATTAGTATATGAATCTAATAATAATGAGTGCCCTTGGTATTTGTGTCTGCTGGAAAGTCGTGTAAACATAGAAAATCAGTTTCTCTCATTTAATCACTCAAAGTTGATTTTAATTTATTCATGACTTCCTTTTGTATGAATCATCTGGATGAGTAGAAATGTGGGATCTCGTTCTTATCTTGTTCCTATCTTTAAAGGTATAACTTTATCTCATAATGACTCAAAAGAAAAGTTCCACCTTCAAGGAAATCAATATCAGGAAGGGTATTGAGAGGTTTATGGAGGCTGAGAGAAATAAGTCAAGAGGAGATGATCATGTTTCGTTTGCATCTTCAGTTGGTGGATCATCAGGTGGAACATTTATGGATGGAAAGATATCAACACCTAAGGTGAAGACGGTAAGAATAATCCTGCACTAGAGAGTGATCCAGATAAATATTGGGGTTCCTTCTTAAACCTTAGAACCGGGTGATGTGGAGGCTTCCAAGTAATCCTTTTGTTATTTGATGGATCTTTAATATTTCCTTAACTTTTTGGATCTATCTTGACTTGCTAGCCTAAAGGGATGTTTTTAAATAAGTATCATAATGCTCAAGCACTGTGTAAATTAAAATAATTGTTGTTCTACTCATGTTTTTGGCTGTTTATGTGCTAACATACTAACCCTTTGCATGACTGACTTTTGAGTGATATTGTGGTATATTAACCCTTTGCCAAGTTATGGAAAAAAGGGGGAGTATTATGGTGTTTCTAAGGTAACACATGCATTTTTTTTAGTATTAACCATCTCTTATAAAGTGATAATGTTATGCCCATATGCTACAACATCGGGCAAGACATCCGACCCTTTCTGATGTGAGATTTTTACTTAGTAGATTTTTGCATATCTTGTTATTAACTACTAACTATTTGTGTTATGCATGACTAAGTATGTGAATTATTGCTTGCTAATAACTTTTAGTTTGTAGGATTGTATGCTAGTAACTATGAGATGACCGAGTGGCATGCATGACTAAATTGTGAATGATTGCATGTCTATCTGATGGACTCTAAACCATTGTTTTATGTGGCATTTGTGATGAATTCTACTTATTTTCCACTATTGAGCTTATCTATGATATTTGGAAGACTTCTGATGATTGTATGCTCTAAAGATTGTCACTTGTTCTAGTATAAATAAGTTATATTTCTTGAATATTTGTTTTACCACAATTTTCTAAAGCGGGATGTTCCTGTTGGACTTGCTGCAATTTCCAAAACAACAACAATGTAGAAATGCTAAAAGTGTTTAAGATTAATCTAGCTTGCTTAAGCTGTATGGAGGTGCATAAAGGACACATCCTAGACACGATGTCATAGCATGTGGGTACGGCATTTGGGTCGTGCGCAATAGGTTATTGCTGTTGCATTTTGGAAGTCTTTTTGGTCAAAGATTGGATCAAATTTTATTGCTAATTGACTTAGAAATATGATTAGGTGATTTGTTTGACACATGGACGGAGATTGATTCATATTTAAATGAAGATTTAAATTTCAATTTAAATTTTAAAAAAAATCATATCTTGTTGGAGATGTTTATGGAACAAACTATATCCAACAGATTCTGCATTAGTTTTGGACGAAATTATAGCTATTATCCAAGGAGAAACTCCCGGAGTTATTGTAAGACCCCAATTTTGACCATAAGATCCCTCATGCAATTCCATCATATGCATTAGCATTGGGATCATGCCTTGGTATCCTCCTTACCCCTCTTTCATTGGATTTGTTTTGGGAGATATCACCAAGCACTATGTGATTGTATCATACTTGTATTTTATAATTTCACTAACCAAAATACCAAAAATATGTCTTTGCATTTGCTTAACTCTTTTGTAGGTAGGGCATGATCTCCATTGATCTATCAAGTCCATATCTAGGGTTTGAGACCCTCATGAACAAAGAGCACAACCATGGATTGATTCAAGGATGGTCATGAACATCATATATGAGTCCCAATGATCTCTACATGTTATATTAATCAAGCATTCTTCAATATTTTGAGGGTGATTTGCATTGGAAACCCTAGTTTGACTGAGTATCTTGAGTAACTTCTCCAACAAGCTATCTCATCAATTGATCAAATTTCTAAAGGAACACTTCAAAATTCATCATCTTATGCATATATGATCTACCATGAGCCTAGAAAGTAAATAGAATTGAAGGTTAGCAAGTTGGTTGATGGTGGTTGGCCAGATGAATTGATCTAATCAAAACTAGGTCTCCCTAGACCCTATCTTCTACAATTTTCACCATATGAAAATGATTCCAAGAGAAAACTTACTCCAAATGACATTCCAAACAACTTTCTTGTTGAGACCTAGAGCTAGTTTGGCTTGGAAAATCATTTTCTATGTTGAAACATTATAGGAGTGAGAGCTGATTCAACTTATATGAGCATGTGATATGAGGTTACATTATAGGGCACTTTTGACCTATACCATTGATCAAGTGATTTTTCCAAACTTCAAAAATGCATAACTCTATCATCTCAAATCCAAATGACATAAAATTGGTGACCATTTTGAAGGTATTTGAGAGAGATACAACTTTGATGAAGACACGTTTCTCATTTGAAGCTCACATAAAAAGTTAAGGAAGGTGGAATATTGAGACATATGGCTTGACACTTAGAAACATTTTTAATATGTTAAAATTTCCAAACTTCCACCTCCAAATTCTTCAAGTTACAAGCTCCAAACTGAAAAGTGTTGAACATGAAAGTTGTTCCTCTTGATCTAACCTTTCCAAAAAGCCCAAATTCATCCATTTTGGACAAGAAATGAATAGGTTGCGCATGGCTTGAACATGGTATCATCATTTGGCAAGATTGAACTTCAAACATCCATGCATAATTGCCTAGCATCCCAACATGACTTCAACCTTGCTTACACTCAATTATGGATCAGATAGAGTGATTTCATGGGCCTGCACACGCCCATGCACTCATGCATCACACATTGCTAATTTTGGATGTTCATTTCAAGTGTGCAAATATCAACTGAATTAGCTATAAATAGAGCTCCATATGCTCAGAATTTCACACACATTCGTGCCAGCTTTGATCCCAAACCTCTAACCCTCACATTCCAAAGGATAATCCTGAGAACTTCACAATTGAGTTTGAATTCTCACTGTTTTGAGATTCAAAACTCCAGGGATCCAAGACCTTTTGAGCATTCAATTCTTCTTCTGCAAGCATTTGGAGTGAGATCAAGCATAAGCTAAGGCAAGAATAGCTGAATCCAGACCAACATTGAAGGTATTTTCCAGAAATTTTAATCTCTTGATTCTCTCTAAATCTTGCTCAATTCTCTTGATTCCTTGGTTGTCTGAAGTCCTACCAATGTAGGAAAGAAGATTGAGTTGCATTGAGGCTAAATCGAAGCAACTCAATTCATGTACCTCAAATTTCAACTCCATGTATCTCTCAATATACTTGGAGTTAGGATAAATTGAGGTCAGATTCATTTTAATTTTGGTGATGGTTATGACTGAACCAGTCCGACAAGTCTCGCCTGAAAAGGAGACTGGAGTTGTAGCTCCGGTGATGAGTTGGCGTGTTCAAAGCCACATGATCCTTTTGAAATGAAATAATCTCGTGTTTGGTTTGAATTACCTTTCCTGTGGCGCGCTGACTCAGGCGTATCGCGGATTGGGCGCTTGTGACCACTTGATCTGCCACCTCAATTAATGAGGGAGATCAAGTGGTCCACGTTTTTTCTGATCATTTAATTTTCATTTTTATCCTTTTATTTTTATTAATTCATATTAATTTTAATATTGATCCAAAAAATATGAGAGTTTCACCAAAAAATTTCAAATAATTTCCTCTTTCAGATTCTGAATTAAAATTATTTTTTGGATCACTATTAATATTTTCCATGATTTAATTGATTTTTCATTTGTTTTTAATTCTTTAAAAATACTTTTGAATTTCAAAAAATTATGAAATTTTTTCTCCAAGGTCCTTTGACCTTGTTTAACCAATGATAAATCTCATGGCCATTTCTTTGGTATTTTGATGAGGTTTTAGGAATTGGACAAACCATATTTAATTTAAAAGCCTTATTTTAGTATTTCTAATTTGATTAAATTCCAAATAATTTTGTTGACCAATTGTGATGACTTGTTGGTGTTTGACTATTGTTGTTGGGCGTTGGTCAAGGTTGATTTGACTTTGTCAAATTAATATCATTGGATTTATGGGATTAATGGAATGTACATTCCATCTCCCAAAATGAATGAATGATATTAATTTGGTAAAAGTCCTCCTTTGACCAATTTTTGTTTTAATCCATTCCCCTCCCACTTCATCTTATTCCCCTTCTCCATTCCTTCATTCCATTTGGCCTATGATATCTCAAAATCCTAAGGCTAGTTGATTGAAAAAATTAACATGAGTGTGGATGAGATTAGGCCACACCTTTTGCATATTCTTTTTGTGTGTGGTATGTTTCATGAGTATAGTTCATAATATTATGTCTCTAACATGCATTAACACCAAAATTCTATTGCCCGATCTCAAATAGTTGTGACTTCTACATAAGTCCAATTACGATTGCTTAACATAGCACTAAATTTGTGACACAAAAGGCATAGCATTCTAGTTAATGAGATTGTAAGTCTCCCCTCTTTCATGGTATTGTGTGGAAACTTGGCCTTTTTTCCTTCCATTGGAAGATGTCTTGGTTCAAGGATCCATGCTTGTGATAAGTGGGTTGAGTGTTCTCCAAAGAATGTCTTAAAATGAAAAGCAAAAGCAAAAACAATACTAACTTCTAACCTATTAGCTACTAACTTTTAATTTCAAGCCCTTTACTTTAATGCCATTTAATTCTAGCTTTTATACATTTGCCATTGTTCATATCATTCTAATTGTTTATATTAATGCAATTTTCACTTTGTCCATTTGGACCATATTGTGTGATATATTTTGTTTGTGTATACTTTGTTTGTTTGTGTGGTCTTTGACCATTAATGTACATAATAACAACGAAAACCTTAAAAAACTTTTGTGTGGACCGTTGGCTTGATCATGGACAAATGGACTTAGAACTTAGGCAACATTCCTATGCTAAAGGACTTGGCCAATTCCAACTTATTGAGAAACCAAGTGCTTGCAATTTGAAACTTCATCTGATACATCATTCAAGATCTCTCTAAGTTCATCTGTAACATGATCATTGAATGGGCTACTTTGAGGAAGATCATGGAGTGGATAAGCTTGGATGTGGCCATCTTTATTTGATGCCTTACTCTTCAAGGTAATATAATTGTGCATTTGTGTGTTGCTTGATTCTAAAAGTCCAAGGGAATTCTGGGTTTCTGTTGACATTTTTGTCTATTGGATTGCTACCCATCTGGTCAGATCTTTTCAACTCTAAACTTTTAATTGTGTACATAGGATAATCTCTTCATCTTCTCCCCATTTCTTTAATTTCAAAATCTCTCCCTCCCTTTTCAAAATCTTCTTTGATTGAACTTATTTTATTCTAAACTTTGACCACTTTTGCAAAAAAGATAGAAACTTTGGCCTTATGCCATTGCATTTTCAAACTTCTTTTCTTAAATAAAACCTGTAAATAAACTTAACTATACTTGACTTACACTTTCAAAAAGCCAAAAAAGAACTAACTCATTAAAACCATTTTTAGGCCTTTGTGCCTTTCAAACTTAATCTTGTTAAAAGCAATGCATCCACTTTGAAATTTGTATCACGAACTACTAGGTTTTGATCCCTCATTTTTATGTTGGTACGTAGGCACAAGACCGAAGGTCTTGTCAAACACAAAAATATAATCAATGAATTCTTTTCTCATCCCCCCATTCTATTTGTTTGTAAACATCACTTTATACCAATTACATATGCACACAAAAAGGGCTCCCTAGGAGTACCTAGGACACTTTGGGTGCTAACACCTTCCCTCTGTGTAACCAACCCCCTTACCTGTAATCTCTGACTTTTTATTAGTTTTGATTTGAAAACTTCTTACTTATGGGTTTTGTTCGTACTTTTTTCCTTTTCCCTTGGAAACAATAAAAGCGTGGTGGCGACTCTTGTTATTTGATCTCTAGCTTATCCATAGCTTGATGATCACGAATTTACCGCTACAGTTATTATGCTATATAAAGAGCTCAAACTTACATTGGAAAGCAAGCATTCACATTGAAAATTTTATAGTTCTAGGATTTACAAGAGTCCTTGTTATTTTATGTACATCACGCTATGTTTCACTAACTTGGCATTGTTATAGGTTTGTCTAGTTGAGTTGTATATGTAACATTTTTATGTACACCTCTATGTTTCAGTAACTTGGCATATAATATTTATCTAGTTGAGTTGTATATTCAACTTATTTATGTACACCTCTATGTTTCAGTAATTTGGCCTATAAGGTCTGTCTAGTTTAGTGGTGAATCACCAATCACTAGGGTTTAGTGATTGAGAGAAAGTGAGTAGGGTTATCATATTTATGGAGAGTCTTAAATAGAAAGTAATTAGGTAGTTGTAAGAAGAGGAATTTAAAAACATAATATTTTTTATTGCTTGTAATACTAATTATACTAAGTTACTAATAGTGAATTTCCTTCCTTGGCTTGGAAGCCAGCCCTTTAAATGTAGGTATTGTTTGCATCGAACTGGATTACCAATTGTTATGTTCTATATTGCTTTTATTCTCCATCATCTAGTACAACTTAAGTTGCATTATTTATGGTGAATCTAGTTCAACTTGTCAAGATATGTTGTCTAGGACACCGTGTTCGACATTGTCCCCTGAGGAACAAAATTTCAATTCGCATCAGAGTAAACACCCTAGCCTATTGGGTGAGCTCCAAAGAAGATATATTATGTTCAAGATGGAGATTTTAAATGAAGGGGGAGTTATTTATCAACCTAATATTTTTTTTGGTGCTAAGATTCCTCTAATACTATTTTAAATTATGAAGATTGTCGTGTTCAAGAAAAATATGCTTATGAAGAGAATCCCATACTTACTAAGAAGGTCAACAAAGTCTTAAGACGACTTGACATGAGATATATTAAGAATGTCCCCACCATTGTTAAGATCATTTAGCATAAAGAGTAGGATGGTGAAAGAAAAAATATAAACTATTCCTATAAGTGGAAAGATATCCAATGTCTAAATTGTAAATACTTCGGTCATATTCAATCTAAATGCTCAAGTGTTCGTAGGGAACAAAGAAGAATCTTCAATGACACGATTGATGAAATATGTGAAGATGATTAGGGTAACAATGGTATTTCTTTCAAACATATTCATATGGGTGAGCAATCAAATTCAAAGAAAAGGTTTTTTACTCATATTTAGAACCAAAAATAAGAATATCAAGTAACATGTATCAACATCGGGTCAAGCATGATTACCAATTTCTTAAGTGTGTCTCCTCCATTCCCATTTATTTCTATAAGAGGTATATTAGTATACCACAATATAAACAACTATATCCTTAGTGGAAAAAGAAGCTTCAAAGGAAATGGAAACAAGTTTGGCTTGGCAATCAAAAAATCATTGTTGCTTGGTTCTTACACATGGAGTAGTCTTATGAAAATTGGAATCTTGAAAGCAACCGCATTAGGTAGACAATTGGAGAAAAAAACGTTGTTGCTCCTTGTGATAGCCATAGGAGAAGGAAATTTGTAAAGATGAAGATAATGGATGTCTCTACAAAGTAGATTGTTGAATATCATGTTTCCGAAATCATGAAACACATGTTAGAAATAGAAACTACGACATGGCACAGAAAGCTTGGGGATTGTTGCACAAAAAGCTATTACATATGTACTAATCTCAATGTTAAAGAAGAAAGTAGATATGGAGTTGTCCACCTTAAGAAGCAAACTAAGATGTATTACCATATGGTTTAACACATTTCTTATACTTTTGACTTTCTTCATATGGACTTTATGAGACTCAAACATGGGTTTATCATTGATGGGGTGATTGGTGGTCAGACTCAAGATCGTCCCAAAGTTGAACAACCAGGAATGGTTTAGAAGAAAAATTTGAAGAAGAAGAGGAATTATGGCATTCATTCTCATGCATCTGGAGTTCTGATTAACCAAAATCATGATAATGAGTCTGGTGATGCTTGAATTAGTGATACTACTAGCATCTTGAATTCTAGTCTCAGTCTATATGTCAAGAAATATGTTCCTGATATTTCTCTCCACAACATTTCACATATTGAAAATTTTGATCTAATTGTTGGATTTGTGATAAATATCCCTCACGTGTTTGGGCCTATAAAGAATCATCCTCTTATTCTGGTGTATTTTGGTGAAAAAACCCAGGAATCAAATCTGGGAATTCAGAATGATGATATCAATGTGCAAGACATCATGTATGACATGTTGATGCAATCTTAAATTCGTTAGGAGAATCATGATCATGAAGTTGCTAAGGTTGATATTGTTGTATCCAATGTTGATGTGGTTAGTAAACATGAGCATGTAGTAAAAGATGAAGATACATTGTGTGAATATATTATATACGTTGTATAAGATGGAGTGTTGTATCATGATGATATGATTGAAGACATCATATTGGTACAAAAATAATTAGGTAGTGAGAAGGATAATTTATTTTAGACGAATGTGAAAAAAGCCTTTTTCAACAAGTACTTGAATATGGAAGCTGAATACCTTCTTTGTGTCAACATAATAAAGAGAATCAGGGAGAAATTAATCAAGTCTCATGATAAGACTATAAAGAGCATCACGAAAAAGTATAGGCCTGATCCTGAAATTCGTGTGTGTGCAAGATTTCAAGGAAACTCCAAGGCAAGTTCTCTAGCTCAAATTAAGAGAATAATGAGGTATGTCAATGGGATATGTAACTATTGTATACTTTACTCACAAGACACCAACTTAATTCTGGTTGGATATTGTGTTATTGATAGTGCTGGAAGTGTAGATGAAAGAAAGAACATATATGATGGGTGCCTCCTTATTGTAAGCAAGCTTTATCCTGGTTCACCGAGAAGCAAAATTGTGTCTCATTATCAATAGTTGAGGTTGAATACCTGACTGCAAAGAGAAGTTGTACACAACTATTATGGATAAATCATATGTTAAAGGAGTACAATATGAAACAAGAAGCCATGACATTATTTTGTGACAATCTGAGCAAGGTTCAAACTAATATAACTCCTCACAAAGATAAGAAATCTGATTTCATTGGTCTTGAGGAAGAGAAAAGTTTTACGGGCATGTTGGGAAAAAATGTGCTACTTTCTGAAGAAAGATGGAAGTCCTTATGATACTGATACGTTTAATCATCCTTAAACCATAAGATTAAAACCTAGAATGTCAGTTGATTACTTACCTTTTGCCAACCTAATCAGGGAGAATAATATGAGTAACAACAAGGTCAATGAAATGTTACTAAGTATGTTGACCTTTGTAACATGTCACTCCTTTATGAGGATATTGTGTTGAATAGGAAATATCTAGCCCTTGATAGGATGTTGTCAAGAGAAGATTTGAACTTTGCAGTGAATGTTCAGATACTGGTGGAGGAGGTAATTGTGAAAGACTATTATGTATATGGATTGATGATCACATCTCATGGATCATGGATAAGGAGTTATCAAGTCTTAAACATAGGTATGAATATTAGGAGTAATATTTATACTGGATTGACTCGCTATGAGAATACTATATAGAATGTTATGCAGAGTGTCATAAGTTATTCTCATGGTGATAGTGGTGTATACCACCCTTCGACCTGAACCACTATGGGCCCTAGATGTAGAGACGAGTGTTTTATTGTTGATCAAACGTTGCTCGTAAATGGATGACCATTAAGACAATTGATGGGTACTCCATAAAGCATGCTGAGGGACATCAGTGACCTAGATGGAATTTTCCCATCCTGCGTAACAGGATAAATGTCTAAGGGCTCAATATTGAACTGAACAAGGATGACATGGTATATCGCTGCATTTTGGATCGTTATTCTCCTTCAAGTCGTTAGTTAATTCGGTTGTGCATTCAAATTCCAAAAAGAATGTCCCGTCAAGGGATCAAACACATATTATGCATTAGATGATGTCAAAGAGGTTGAAAATCCAAAAATTTCACAATGGTCGTTGTAGCGGTAAATTCATGACCATCAAGCTATGGATAACCTTAACGTCAATAAAAGCAGAGTCTCCACCGCGCTTTTATTGTTTCCAAAGGAAAAGGGAAAAGTACGAACAAAATCCAAAGATAATAAGTTTTCAAATTAAAACTAATAAAATTCCAGAGATTACAGGTAAAGGGGTTGGTTACACAGAGGGAAGGTGTTAGCACCCAAAGTATCCTAGATACTCCTAGGGAGCCCTTTTTTATGTGTGCATATGTGTTTGGTATAAAAGATGTTCGAGAAAAATAGAGTATGGGGATGACAAAATAATTCATTGATTATATTTTTGTGTTTGACAAGACCTTCGGACTTGTGCCTACGTACCAACATAAATAATGAGGGATCAAAACCTCGTAGTTTGTGGTAACAATTTCAAAGTTGGTGAATTCCTTTTAATTAAAAGTTTAAATGAAAAAGGGCACAAAGGTCCAACAATTTGAATGAAGTTGTTAGTTCTTTTGGTCTTTTGAAATTCTAAGTCAATATGATTAAGTTTATTTACAAGTTTGATTTAAGAAAGAGTTTGAAAATCCATTGGCGTAAGGCCAAATTTTCTATTTAAAATAAGGTCTAAGTTTGAAATCACAAACAAAGATTTTTTTTTAAAAGGGGAGAGATTTTGAAATTTAAGAAGTGGGAGAAGATGAAGAGGTTATCCTAAGCATAAAAATTAAAAGTTAAGAGTTGAAAAGATCTTACCAATGGGATGCAATCCAACAGACAAGAATGTCATATAGAAAACCCATTTTCACTTTGGACTTTGAATAAAGCAATCATCAAGGAGCAATTATCAATATCCAGACATTATGAAGATCAAGGCATCAAATAAAGATAGCTACATCCAAACAAGCAATTCCCATAGGTAGCAGTCTTCTTTGTCTTGAATGTATCAGATGAAATATTCCTTGATCAACTCAAAGAAAAGCATCAGACATAAGGTCAAAATAACAATTAGCACCAAGACAAAGTAGCAGATGAATTCAAACAAATCCCAAGACTTGCACCAGATGAAAGCTTAGTTCACAATAACTTGGTCTCAAAATGTTGGCATTGGCCAAGTCCTGTTTGCATAGGGAATGTTGCATAATCCTAAGTCCAAGAGTTCAGATCAAGATCAACAGTCCATCAAACATTTTTTAGGGTTTTTGTTGTTATTAAGTATTTTAAGGTCCTAAGACCACAAACAAAACCAAAATGCACAAACAGTATATACAATCACAAGATATGGCTCAAATGAGCAAAGTGAAAATGACATAAACATAAACAAGTTAGATGGAATGTAAATGGCTATGAATGATAAATGACTTAAATTTAAATTGCATAAAGTAAATGACTTGAAAGTAAAGAAATATTAACAAGAGTTAGTCAAATTTTAGTCAAAGGTTACTCAAGTGTTAGTGGTGTTTTTTTAATTGATTAATTCATTCTTTGGAGAACACTCAACCATCCATTCACAAGTATGGATCCTTAAACCAAGACATCTTCCATGAGAAGGACTCCAACTTGGATAATTCAACAAGTATGTCACTAGCTCTCATGAAAGGAAAAAAGGTCAAGTTTCCATACAATACCATGAAGAATGGGAGACCTACAATCTCGCTTACTAGTATGTTATGCCTTTAGGGTCAAATTTAGTTCTATGTTAAGCAATCGTAATTGGACTTATGTAGAAGTCACAACTATCTGAGGCCGGACAATAAAAATTTAGGTGTTAATGCATGTTAAAGATTTGGTATGAAGAACCAAACTCCTAAAACATGCCACACACTAAAAAAAATCAAGAGGGAGGGACATATCTCAGTCATACTTGTATTGGTTCATCTGACACAAGGTCATTGATGAACCAATTAGCCTTTAGACATTAGAGATTTCATTGGTCAAATGAGGGAATGGGATGAAGATGAAGAGGGAGGGGAAGATAGAAAAAAAATTGACTAAGGGAGGAATTTCATCAAATCAAAACCATCCATTTATTTTGGAAGATGAAATATACATTTCATCAATCCCCTAAATCCAATGATTTTGATCCAACAAAAGTCAAATCAACATTGACCAAGGCCCAAACAAATATTCAAACATCACAAGACTATAAAAATGGCCCAACATGATTTTTACACAATTAATCAATTAAGAATCAATTTAAAAATGAATTAAAATACAATTTAATTTGGTCAAAACCTAAAACTCTTCAAAACACCAAATAAATGGCCAAGAGGTTTATCCTAGGTCAAATAAGGTCAAATGACTTTAGACAAAAAAAAATCATCATTTTTGAAAAGTCAGAAGTATTTTTAAACAATTAAAAATAGGCACAAAAACATTTAATTCATAAAAAATATCAAAATTAATCCAAAAAATAATTTTAATTCAGAATATGAAAGATAAAAATATTTAAATATTTTTTGTGAAAGTGCCATATTTTTTGGATTAAAAATAAAATTATTATGAACTAAACTAAATAAAAGGATTAAACATAAAATCAGAAATTAAAATAAAAATAGAAAAAACAAGGGCCATCAGATCTCCCTCATTAATTGAGGTGGCAGATCTGATGGCCACATGTGCGTGTTCCATGGTGGACTCTAGTCAACTCAATGTACGCGTGGTAATCAGACTCAATGATCCAGATTAGAATATTCAAACTTGATCAGATGGCCAAGAAGTGTGACAACACACCACCGGAGCTAGGGCTCCGGTCATCTTCTCCGGTGACTTTCACCAAACTGGTCCAACTTCATCTCAATGGAAAACGAAAAACAAGGACACTATTTCAAAGAGAAAATGCTCAAGATCACGAATCTGGCATCAATTTTCTCCAATTCCAAGTATATAAAAAGATACACGGATTTGAATTTTAAGGATCATGAACTTAGTTGCTTTGATTGGACCTCAAATCAACTCAATCTTGTTTCCTACATTGGTAGGACTTCAGCCTACCAAAAATCACAAAGAATAGTGACGACTTGAGAGAGAATCGAAGAGATGAAAATTCTAGAAAATCACCTTAGAGTGAGCTTCAAATTTGCTTCATCTTGCTTCCAATTGGCCTTGGCTTGACTTCAGAAGCTTGTAGGAATTGAATTGGATCAAGGAAAGGCTTGGACTCTTGATGTTTCAATCTCAAAACAGAAAGAAATTTGAAGCTCGATTTTCAAATGAAAACCTTCAAGATTATCCTTTAATGGTGGGGGTTTGGATTTCAGGTTCAAAGCTTGGGCAAGAGATCCTTAATTCTGAGCCAAGAGGGTCTTATTTATAGGTTATGCATTTGATTCTCACACACTTCTAAAATTGGCCAAAAATAGCAATTCCCTTGCATGCTTGTATGGGCGTGTGATATGCCCATCAAATGATGCTATCAGGTCCAAAATCATTCATGTGAAATGGTGATATCATGTCATGTGGTCATGCAAAGGAGATTGAAATGTGAATGTGAAATTCATCCAAATGAACCTTTGAAAAGAACCCATGTGCAAGTCCTCCAATTATTGGACAAATGAGATGATCTTGAACTTTTTGGAAAGGTAGGATCAAGAGGAACAACTTTCATGTTTAACACTTTTCCATTTGAAGCTTGGATTATGATGAATTTTTAGGTGGAAGTTTGAAAAATCAAACATATTTGAAACTTTTCTAAGTACCAAGTCAAATGTTCACTTTTTCCACCTTGAATAACTTTTGTTATGGGCTTCAAATGGAAAACGTTCCTTCATCAAAGTTGTATCTCTTTCAAACCTCTTAAATTTGGTCACAAATTTGACCTCATTTGGATTTGGCATGAAGTAGTTATGCATTTTAGAAGTTGAGGAAAATCACTTGTTCAATGGCAGTGGCCCAAAATGACCTATAATCTGTCCTCTTGGCACATGCCTTTTCAAGTTGAATTTTAACTTCTTCCAAGAATAAAGGTTTATGTATACATCTTTAATTTTATCATAAAACTTGAATGGATTTCATCTCATACAAATTGAGCAAGTTATGGTCCTTAGGAGTTGACCTCCTAACTTGGGTTCAGACAAAATGACCTATAATCTTTCATCGTAAAAAATGACTTTCCAAGCAAACCTAGATCTTGACCTAAACATTAAAATTGTTTGTAATTTCATAAGGAGTAACTTTTATCTCGGAATCATTTTCATATAACAAAGATTGCAGGAGATAGGGTCTAGGGAACCCTAGTTTTGACCAGTTGACTTTCTCTGGTCAACCACCATGAACCATCTTGCAAACTTGAAATTCTCTTGATATTTGGGACTAATGGAGGATCATATATGTATAAGATGATTTAATATGAAGTTTCCCTTGAAATATTTGATCAAATGATGAAGAAACTTGTTGAGGAAGTCACACAAGATACCCAGATGAATTATGGCTTCCAGGGTAAACAAGCTTCAAACTCTTGATGAATTCTTGATCAAAATGATAAATGGAGATCATGGGGATCCATATATGATGTCTAGAGTCAATGTGAACCATCTATTGATTAGTCTCCTTGCCCTGAGGGTCTTAAACCCTAGATATGAGCTTGATGTGGCCTTGGTGAACACAGACACTACCTACAAAAGAAGTAAACTATACATTGACATATTTTTGGTATTTTGGTTAGTAAATAAAGAATAAAAAAAAGTATGATACAATCAAATGTGCTTGGTAACCTCTCCCAATGCAAGCCCAATGAATGAGGCGTAAGAAGGATGCCAAGGTGTGTAGCGGTGTATTCGTCGCTATATGATTTATCGATTAAACCATAAGCAAAGCATACAATGAATTTTCGAGTCGCCACCGCACTTTTATTTATCCAAAGGACTGGCTAAAAAGCGAACAAAAGCCTAAGAAGTTTTACACGTAGAAAACTAATAAAAAGATCAGAGAGTCTGGGTAAGGGGTAAATTACGCAATGGGAAGGTGTTAGGCACCCACTACGTCCTAGGTACTCCTAGGGAGCCCTTTTCACACTTGTTGTACTAATTGTTATTTGTTATGACATAAGCATTGTGCAAACATGATTGGGATGATGAGAAAAGAATATACAATTTTTATTGGGTTATTGGGTTTGAACGGATGAACCCGCTGCCTACGTACCTTCCATCAAAGGTAAGGATCAAAACGCCGTAGTTCGGCTAAAAGATTTCCAAAAGTTGGTGGATTCAATTTTAAACAATAGCACTGAGGCTTTTCATTATCAATGGGAGAACACTCGACCAAGACCAACATCCACCATGCGAGGATAGCTTCGACGTACTAGAGGGGTTAGCCCTGTTTTCAGTACGGAAGTCTTACTGTCGACTCACTAAAGATAAGGTGAGGTTTACATCAACCACAATGATAATTGAAACCTATGGCTAATGCATGAAAAGATTAACAATGGAAAAAGCCAAAACAAGTGAGTGAGTGAAGTTAATTGATTGTGATTATGAAAATGGAGTCAAAGTATGATTAAAATTGATTCAAAAGAAGTATTATGAAAATGAGTTTGAAAAAAGTCAAGGACTTGGGGTCCAGGTTTTTAGTTTGAAAACATGAAGATGTTTGCACAATATCTATGTCAAGTTTGAAATCAAAGTGTGAAAAGGTTTAGGACACAATGGGGATGAATGGATGAAGATGGATTGTAAAACTTCTTAGAAGGTTCACTTCTTGAAATCATATAGGGGATGATTCAAGTGTGTCCTTTGGAATAGCAATGGATAATAATAAACAAACAAGAAAGTCAACAAAAGCGGATATCGGATGCCAATCACTGGGCTTATACCAATCTCCTAAAACAGAACTGGATATCAGAAGCCACTCAATGGTCTTACACTAATCTCCTAACAAGAAAACAAAGAATGAAATATGGAAGTCAACTGCCAATCTATCTGGGCTTAGGTTGACTCCACATATGCTCATAGGAAAACCAATGCCACATTACAGGGACTTACAATGGATCCTCACATACAAGAACAGAAGCAACACATGATCATAGGAAAGCAAATGCCAACTTACAGGGACTTACAATTGCATCCTCACATAAACAAACAGAAGCAAAACATGGATGTCAGATGCCAATTTATCCGGGCTTACTCTAACCTCCACAGTATGGTCCTAGGAATACAAATGCCAACTTGCAGGGACTTACAGTTGTATCCTCACATACAAACAAACAAAGCAACATGTGATCATAGGAAAGAAAATGCCAACTTACAGGGACTTACAATTGCAACCTCACATACAATCAAATGCATCAGGCAAAGATAAAATGAGTGGCCAAGGTGATGGTCTTATACTCACTTCCATATCATAGGAGCAATGGCCAATGAATGGTCTTACAATTGTCCTCAATGGGTAGACAGCAATGATAATGTCACAAAGACAAATGAGATGATTATGCATTAATGAGCAATTAATGATGATGATAAATGCATGAAGCATACAAGCAAACATGTGCATATGAAGTAACCAATCAATCAATGAATATCAAACAGCACACTCTATAGCCAAACAAGGAGGCTCACACAAGAGGGTTAGGCACTGAGGCCAACTGGAATAGGGTAAAAAGTTGCTCTTAACCTTGCCATTGAGAGGCTAAGGTGAAGCAGATGAAAGGATATGAGGGGTGTGCCTCATTGCTCTTATCCCTGGTCAGGGAGAGCATCTGAATATCAGAAGGTGTGGGAGTTCAGAAAGTAGGAACTCTCTCCACAGATTATTGACTTGATTGATCTTGGGTTAGGATCTCAATGCTACAACCATGTAATGGGAGCAAGGAGAAGACTCACTGAATAGTAGGGGATAGGTTGCTTATCCCTTTGATCTACCAATTGCCTTATTTGAAGGACTTTTCCTGCTTGGGACAAAATTAAACACACACAAGCATTGCCTCTTAAGGAGGACTTCAGACATTTGCCTGGCCAAGTAATAGGCCAGGTCTTCCAGACTACATGAAGAAAGAGGGATTACCTTAAAGCAAATTGCTAAATAGCAAAGCAAAGCAAGTTCAAAGAACTTAAGCAACTAATGGTACCTGAAATAGTCAAACAAATCAGTACACAGTTCAACAGTTAAAGCAAAAGGAAACAGAAGTCAACAGTCAAACAGATAGACAAATGTGCAAAGCACAAGGCACAAGGCTTATGAGCCAAGCAACCTACAAAACAAAGAGGTTAGCACATGATAAACAATCAAGCTCAAACAAATTGGATTGTTCTCTTTGAAGCATTTGTGCTTAACCTGAAACAATGAGCTCAAACATAAGCAACAGGACCACTAGGACAAGCCTAGGGTCAAAATGAGATGAGAAAGTCAAAACAGCAAGGGATAGTCAACCAAAATCAAGTTTAAACAATCAAGAAGCAAACTCAATTGGTCCCACATGCATATCATTCATCATCATGATTTCATAAGCAAAGGAAGTCAAAACATGGCAAATGAAAGCTCATAGAAGTCAACAGCAAGACTTGAATCAAAAGCAATCATAAACAATTCCAAAATCACCAAATAATTCATACTCAATCACAATCCATAACATAGCATGCATATAAAATTTCAGCTCAATTGGATCATGGGAAGATGGTCAATTAAAATCAGGAAGTCAAAACAATTTCAAGCATGCACAAAGAAGTCAAACAAACATGTGTCAACTTCAAAAAATCATAACTAAATGAAAACAGATGAGAAATGAATGGGATCAACACCAATGCAAAGCTCAAGATGTCTAGTATGCACATGTAAAATTTCATGATCATCCAATAAGGTATGAGAATTTCACAAAGGAAATGGCAAGATGTATCACATAAAGTCAACAATTTAGTCAAACAGGGGAGGAAATCTCAAACAATTAGGAAATGGCATAATTAAATCCAAGAAAATTCACACACAAACTAGACATATGAGAGAAGATTCATGCAAAATTTCACATTAATTGGAGGTCAGGAAGCATGTCCACAAAAATCATGAAATTGCATATCAATAGTGTGACACAAATTGTCACACCCTAGTTCAAAAATTCATATCTCACAAACCACATATGATAAATTCAAGAACTCTACATCAAAACAAACATGAATGAGTGTAGATTAACCACAAAAAGTTTCAAGGGGCATTGGATACATCATCATCATTTCACAAAAGAATTGGTAAAAGGTGTCAAATGTGCATACATGTTAAGAACCCTAATACCGTTTAAAATCCAGCCATCCAAAAAATCAATAAAAATCATGATAAAATAGTAGACATTCAACAGGACACGATGCAAAAAATTCCATGATTTTTGGAGTTGAGATGAGTGAATTGTGATTTTTGTAAGTTGAGTATCAATTTGGCACAAATAAACAAAATGGACATGGTTTACTAGGTCAACAAGGTTGACCGAATGGCATTCTGGTAAATACCCCCCTCATTAATCAAAACGGTGCGTTTAAGGGAGGCAGAACGAAATGTTCTGATTGGCCATCACCAATGAAACAGTAACAAGGCCAGGCAATACACGTGAAAACAAGTTTTCTGGAAAAATGGCTAGGGTTTTGAACAGTGACCGTGTGTGTGTTCATCAACTTCATCATGTTCAAATCGTGAAAATCAAAATGTGCCCAGAAATGGAAATTAGACATGGCATTCGAACCAGTATATCACACACATCAAGAATCCATCATTCATTTTCCTTAAAACACATTAACAATCATGAATCGAGCAAAACAAATAAGCATCATCAAACTTGAAAGCAGCATAACTTCTCGAATACTTGACCATTTTCAAAAACAAACACATCATGAAGCTCAGCATGGATAGATCTACACTAAGCATGGCAAAATTTTGAGAAAAGAAGTGGTTGAAACCTTACTTGATTTTGAAGAAAGGAGTGGAGCAGTTGTTATTTTGGTGATGTAGCTCGATACAGATGAAGTTGATGGTTGATAATGATGTATACTTGCAGAAACTTAGCTCAATGATGCTCGGAATCCTCCAAATCTCGATTTGCCATTGGAGGAGTCTTGGAGAAACAGAACACGAGCTGCTACTACAGTTGGTATTTGATGCTGCAAAAGGCTCTCAAATGTTGGCCAAGTGATGACACAATCAAGAGTTGCTCGAGTGGTTTGAAGCTTTTGGTCAGAAATTGCAATTTGGTGAAAATGGTGATTTGAGAGAATGAGAGAAATCTGTTGTTAGATGGCTGCAGCTAGGGTTTATTTGGCAGAAATAATGTTTATATACTTCTGTTTTAACATTGCTAAACAAATGCTAAACATGATTATCACCAATGAAGTGGTTTTGCTATTTGCTAAGTTTTCATCCACTTGCACATGGGGTGTGCATTCTGGCCGAGTTTGGGCCCCAAACAGGTTTTAAACAACATTTCCAACAATTTCTAATTGGCCAAAGTGAGTAAAAATTGCTAAATCAAAAAGTCAACTTTTGCACACACTTGAATTTAAAGAAGTCAAGTCCAAAAATTGCATTTTGCATGGTGAGGTTTTGGTGAGTGAGGAATGAATTTTTGGAAAGAGGGGAACAAATGGAGCTTGTAGGAAAAAACCCCACTAAAATTGGCCTTGTGGTTCATGAGATATGGCTCTTTGAAGTTCACAAATATTTGAAATTGAAATGATCATATCTTGCCAACCATACATGGGAATTGAGTGTTCTTGGACTTTTTGGAAATGGGAGAACAAGATCTTCAACTTTCATGTTGGGCAAAAATTCATTTGAAGCTTGTATCATGATGTAAGTTTAAGATCAAGAGGTTTCCATTTTTGGCAGTTGAAATTACAGGTCCACTTTCTATTTTGGGAAATTTCTGATTTTGCTCCAAATTCTTCCATGATGGTATTTGACATGATATATGAGGCTTGTGTGGACATGAATGAGCTCCTTCAAATCAATTCCATCCATCAAATCACTGATTAAATCCACAGTTGACCAAGTTTGACTGTCTGTTGACTTTTCTAGGGTTTTGCATGACTGAAGCACTTCTGATGAATTCCAAACCCTAATTCCTTGAGACCTTGATTCCAAATTATGTCCCAAGTTGTATGAACTCTTGATTATTGATCATGGTGTCCAAATTCTGCAAGAATGGCCACCATCCACTGCAATGCCTGACTTTGACTGACTTTGACCTAATTGCTTCATCTGCAAGCAACAAGGTTAGAATGACAATATTTTTGTACTTTTTGGTTAGTAAACATATGAAAAGCAAAGATATACAAATGCAAGACATGCTTGGTGATCAAGAATCAAACTCACAAGGCAAACCACCCACTAGGAGGGAAGCTAGGGCATGCAATGATCCTTGAGGCCATGATATGATATGATATGGGCCATGAGGGATCTTAGGGCCAAAATTGGGGTCTTACAGATGCCCCTATTTAAGGTCATTCTAGCCGGAGAAGTGAAGTTTAGAAATCTTCATCTCGACGCGGTAGAATGGGCTTAAATAACAGTAATGAGACAAATTTTGGTCCCTAAGAGACCTCATGATGCAAATGTGTGCATGCAAAAGACACAAATTCTGCGGGGAATATGATTCACACAGAAGAAAAGACGATCCATCGGAGTAGTACACTCACCAGGAACAGAGACTCTAACAAGACTCTAGTTAGGGATAAACAAAACTGACACAGCGTGAACAAGACACGACTCTGATTAGAGAAACAGAAATCAGACTGGAGACCTCACTGGGGAGTGAAGGACTCACACCGGGGAAAAGAAAATTCCAAAGGAGAATAAATCCATTGGAAAGACACAAGCTGACTCCTGGGGAGAAGCAACAGAAAACTTCACTGAGGAAGCACCAAAGAAATGAGATGTTACCGGGTATAAGAGTAACAAACTCAGGAAGGAACACCAAGGATACCGGGTTGTAGGTATGTAACAGGTGACCGACCGAAGACGTGAATTGGTGTGTGTTCCAAAACACCCATCATCCTGAAGAGAGCGAAAGCAAACTTGTTTATAGGATGGATATTTGATTCTATAACGAATGCAAATCTTACTCAGTTGGGGAAACAAACAAAGTGTTCGACAAAAGAGTGCATGAGATATATTATCTATAGCCGTCAAAACATAGATAATGTACTCGCATGGAAAATTATCCTGAACCGGGTTGTAGGTTGTTTGTAGGATAAGATCCGAAATCGTGAATTGGTTTGTGTTCCAAGACACTCATCACCCTGAAGAAAGCTAGAACAGCAGACTTGTTTATAGGATGGACATTCGATTCCACAAGGAATACGAATCTTACTCAAGGAAGATTATCCTGAACCGGGTTGTAGGTTGTTTATAGGATAAAATCCGAAAAGAAAGGCATCGGGATACCAGAATAGGTATATAATGATGACCAATCAAAAGGAGCAACAGACATTACCGACAAAAGGGTAAACGAAAGGCGATCTGCTGAGGATGCATTGATGAAAATCAATGATCCGGGGAACACAATCACTGACAAAAGGTGAAAGGACCCGCCGGGGATAAAATTGCTAGCATACGGCAATTATCCACAAAAGACTTGCTGGGGATATAAGTGCTGATCTGAGCAACTTATCCGAGCAAAGGAAAATCAACATCAAACATTAGATGAAGATAACCACAAGAGAAATTGTCATCGGTTAGGATGAACAACAATGTTAACTCTGCAAGGAGAGAACAGGGTTTATAGCTACCGGTTTGTAGGTAGAAAAACCACAAAGATAGGACTTACGACTGCTGGTTTGTAGGCAGAGGGCCAAAATCTGGTGGGGATAACCACAAAATTAGGGTTTACATCTACCGAATACGGGGTAGAAGACCAGCAACTCCGCGTGGGGATAGAACAAATCACAAATCCGCACGGGAAACCAAAATAGGGTTTATAACAAACCACAAAACTGCTGAAGAGCAGGAAAATAGGATTTACAACTACCGACTGTTAGGTAAGAAACCAACAACTCTGGCTGGAGAATAAAAGGTGTATAACCACAAATTCTGTTAAGAAAGCCAGGACAAAGTAGGACTTATAGCTACCGGTTATGAGGGTAGAGGCCCAAAAACTACTCCACTGGGGAACAACCCACTGGGAAGCACAAGACTTTTGACAAATAGCCAATTCGGGAATAATCCGAAAAGACAGACTGAATAAAGACACGTCCTAATGAGGATGTAACTCAAATAGGAAAATCCATCCCAATATATGTGTTGGGAGGAAACGGAAGAAACCGTCATCCACGAGGATATATCTCGGTGGGGGAACTGCAGAAGGAAAGACAACGTTTTCTGCTTATGGGGCTGACTCTATATGGAGAGATTTTAAGCACCCAACATCTGCTTGGGGAGATCTGTAAAGAGATCTATATCACCATAGCAGGAGACACGACAAACAAAAGATATATGGCGAGAAATGCAACATGAATATCTGAATGTTTATGAATATGCATGAATATGCGTGATTTATGTTTGATGAATGCTGACAAAACAGACAATTCTAACACAAACAGGTTCAGGAATCGAACGTCCGGTATTATACTTCCAGGGGAAAAACCAGCTGGAGAGCCAATCTGCGGAGATCTACATGCTGTAAAGCAAAGATCTGCGGGTACTGCTGAAGAAGCAGAGAATCAGAGATATCAGGAAACAACCCAATCGGGGTACAGAAAGTCACAACGGGCAAAACAGCCACCAAGACGGATCTGTAGGGGAACAAGAGAAGTCCCAAAGCATCTGCAGGGGTTCCCAGTGTTAACTGAGAAACAAAGGGTGCATTGTACAAGCACAAACTGCTGTAGAAGCAACTCCACATAATTCCACTGGGGAACAACCCACTGAGGGAGAATGAATCATCCAAGTAGAATCTAACTGCGTGAGCAATTATACTGGGGAAAACTGTCGGCTACTCTCTTGGGGACAAACCACTGAGGGAGGACAGATCAAACAAGCAGATTCTGCAACAAACCACTCCACTTGGGGAGAATATACATAGCAATCTGATCACAACAAGTAGATTCTGCAATACAAGCCACTCTACTGGGGATCACAAACAGTCAGGAAATCAATCCG
This sequence comes from Lathyrus oleraceus, assembly GCF_024323335.1. Lineage (NCBI taxonomy): Eukaryota > Viridiplantae > Streptophyta > Magnoliopsida > Fabales > Fabaceae > Lathyrus > Lathyrus oleraceus. Next base: position 162,683,381 of record NC_066583.1, read on the forward strand.
TTCACTGGAGGCCAAAGCCATCATCCGACCATACTGGGGATTGAAAGAGTATTCAACAGGCAAAAATGCCACAACAAATGCTCTGCAGACTATGCTGAGGAAAAGATGGTTGCAATACTGGGATATCAACCCAAACAAACATCGAGTAGGAAAATAAATCCTGCTCTGCTGAAGAGAAAAACTCTGATGGAGAGATAGCAACAATTCTGCAGACGACTTCGCCGGGGAAAAGGTAAAGTACCGGGTATCAACCACTGACTTACCGAGTCTTCAAAAAGAAAGCGATCATGCTGAGGAAACAGGCAACTCCGCTGGCAACTGCGCTGGGAAAGAGTGACAACAAGTCTGCTCGCGACTCCGATGGAGATATCAATAACAGCTCTACTCATGACTGTGCTGAGGAGACAAATAAAGTCTGGGGCAGGCGACCCACTGGAGAAAGTGACGGGGCACCAAGATGACAAACCATCAACCGCCGAAACTTCACAATAAAACACCCATGCTAGGGAAAACTGCTGCTGGAGAAAACAAAGTCTTCAACAACACTCTGCTTGCGACTATACTGGGGAACAACCCCACCAACAACTTTGTTTGAGGAACAACCCCAACAAAGATCTGAAGAAAGAAAATACCACCAAACCAGGAATATGAACAAATGTCCTACCTGTTGGAAATCATGCCACCCTCGGGAGAGCACTGAGATATTCTTAAGTATCCTTTCAATATTGTGAATGTTCACTTTTGTTTAAAACAAAAATTTTGAAAAATTTGATTTGTTTAAAACAATGACATTTTATCAATTTAAAACATGCAAAACATTTGTTGAATTGAAACAAATAAGAGTGCAAATAATTGGATAAAAAGCTCAAATTGATTTGATGGAATGGTAGCCTGCAAATGGCAAGACTCCATAGATCTGTACAAATTTGAAATCAGTGATATATATTGGAAGAGGGCTACATTGAACATAATGATCCTTTCTCTACCAATTTGAATCTCGATGTATCCGAAGCTTCAGTTGACGACGAATCGAGAATCTTCTGACGAAATGACGACCGATGAACAGAAAGTCTTGTCAGGATGCAGTTACTTGCCAAATCCCTAATTTTTGCCTAGATTGCCCCAGGGTGAGGTACTCAATCTAGCGGGATGCAAATATTCTCTTTTTTTTTAAGTCTCTAATTTTTGCCTGGATTACCCTTGCGGGTTCTCCACCGAGACGCTCATTTTTGCCTAAGCCGCCCTTTCGGGTTTTCAACTTAGCGAGCTATTCTGTTTTTTCATTTGTTTTTTCATTTGCATATACTTTTTTTCTAGGCAAAGTATCTCTTGACTGCATCTGAATTCACAGGACGAGTGAAATCCTCCCCATCCATTGTTGTAAGCATCAAAGCACCGCCTGAAAAGGCTCTCTTAACAACATATGGACCCTCGTAGTTTGGAGTCCACTTGCCCCTGGAATCGGGCGCAAAAGACAAAACTTTCTTGAGCACGAGGTCACCTTCTCGGAACACACGAGGCTTGACCTTCTTATCGAATGCTTTCTTCATTCTCTGCTGATATAACTGACCATGACACATGGCAGTTAATCGCTTCTCTTCAATTAAATTCAACTGATCATAACGACTCTGAATCCATTCAGCATCAGTCAACTAGGGACTTGAGGGTATAATTTCTTTTTTCCTTGGAAAAATTTTGAAAATTTTTTCCTGGTTTTTGATTTTTCTTATTTTTTTCACCCTCTTTTTTTTTTTTTTTTTTTTTTTTTTTATTGATTGCATTATGCAATGCCCCAGTTTGACTGTTTTGCTGATTCTCATGATACAGCTGAATGAGCTTCTTTGTGTGCTCAAGGAGACGGGTAATCTCATCAGGAATCCCCTTCAACATCATCTTCCTCTGCCTCAGATACAAGGAATTCAAGATTGGGAGATGGCGTTGGATCATTATGTTCAATGGGTTTAGAAATCCCTGCATAATGATTCTGGATAATGAAAAGCTTTTGATATTTAAACAAGCAAATCATTTATGCAGATGAAAAAAGCTGTTTTTGTTTTTCATGGTTTTTTGTGATCACGGATTTCATGCAAAAGCAAAAAGTGAAAACAAATGGAAAAACAAATGTTAAACAATGCATTAATTGAATGAAAACATCATTGTATTAAGTGCTGCCAACAATGTCATCACTTCTCCTTTTGGCATGGGAGAAGGGTTTTGAACAAAGTGAACAAATCACGCTGACTTATGAATGACCGTAGGAACATCCACAGCGACCCAATTGTGGCAGACACCACCAGGAATGATGAAATTGTTCAAGTCCTCTGCATCCTCTTCCAAGGTAGCAGCAGTTTCTTCTTCAGGTTGATCGGCATGGATGAATCCTCCACTTGCGAACAAACCTTGCTCACTAAGTGCCCCAGAACAGTAGCCAATGCCAGCCCGGGATTGGTTAACCAGGAATAAATCCATCAACAGTACTTAGTCTGGTAAAATCCTCCTTGAGTTCACAATTCTCTAGCTCAGGACGGTCCATCAATCTGGTAGAGATGGCTCTGGTATAATACCGGCGAGGTGCGTCTTCAAAATAAATGAAGATCGCAGGGTCAGACCACAGGACGGGAGACCGGAACAAAACACCTGTTTATGCAAATGATGCATGAAGTGTTTATGCACATGCTTGTTTTTTATTTCAAAGGAACTCGAAGGTTTTATTTGCAAACTTTGAAATATTTAAGCATTTTGATCATACATGAGAATATCTCATCAGATATATGAGGTGAAAAAAATTTTCCCGGTTTTTTCATGTTTTGAAATTTTTTTGCAAATAAACTCCTTTGAGTTCTTTGAAAATTTTCTTTTTTCTGATGATATGGATGTAGATGAATGTATGAATGCATGAATGCAACAAACACACTCAAGGATCAAGCAAGGCACACCAAACAAAGGTCGTGGGAAAGCTCTATGTATCCCTAATATCAATCATCCATTTTGGTGGATTTAGGTTTTCACCTTATCGACACCCAAGTTCCATTGATATTAACGGTACATGAACCGGCTCTAACATTCTTAATATCAACCAGCCGCTTTGGTGGATCTTAGGTTTTACACCTGATCCGGGATCCATTGATATTAACAATGTTTGAACGACTCAACCACGAATCATGGGTTTGTTGAGAGTCACGAGCATGGAGTCTCGGTTAAGGACCACCCAAAGGGAGTGTACTAGGGTTTAAACCTGCCAGACATGTTCTATCAGAGGTTCTCATAATCATCGTTCCATCTTTCGAATATTATCGGAGGAACGAATACTCGTATTCCAAGAATATTCTCAAGAGAAACTCTCATGAGTGTAGTATCGCGTGACAATCGTATCAGAACTGACATCTGAACGACCTCCGCACTACGGTCCTAAAAATAGGCCAAGATGGGTTTTGGTAAACTAAGGCCCTTGGCTTCTGCGGAACATGATTGAAAGAATAATGCCTAACCACAAATAACTTGTGTGACATTATTAGTTCAACATGACCTCCACCAAGTGAATGGACTCGCAAGTCAACTGGCTAAGGAATACTCCACACCAGTCAACAAGACTATGCCATTCTCCTATCCTAGAGTGCACTCGAGTTCGGGTATAGAACTCATCTCACAGATCACCAAAGCAAACAGCAATTGTATATCAAGCAATTCACACATTACAATCAATACAGTGATCCCAAATTGTACAAAAATATGTCAAATAACAAATAATAAATATAGCACAACAAGGGTGAAAAGTAGGCAATACCACCAGGGTTTGTGTCCCCAGCAGAGTCGCCACTTTTCCGTAGCGGTGTATTCGTCGCTATATGATTTATCGATTAAACCATAAGCAAAGCATACAATGAATTTTCGAGTCGCCACCGCACTTTTATTTATCCAAAGGACTGGCTAAAAAGCGAACAAAAGCCTAAGAAGTTTTACACGTAGAAAACTAATAAAAAGATCAGAGAGTCTGGGTAAGGGGTAAATTACGCAATGGGAAGGTGTTAGGCACCCACTACGTCCTAGGTACTCCTAGGGAGCCCTTTTCACACTTGTTGTACTAATTGTTATTTGTTATGACATAAGCATTGTGCAAACATGATTGGGATGATGAGAAAAGAATATACAATTTTTATTGGGTTATTGGGTTTGAACGGATGAACCCGCTGCCTACGTACCTTCCATCAAAGGTAAGGATCAAAACGCCGTAGTTCGGCTAAAAGATTTCCAAAAGTTGGTGGATTCAATTTTAAACAATAGCACTGAGGCTTTTCATTATCAATGGGAGAACACTCGACCAAGACCAACATCCACCATGCGAGGATAGCTTCGACGTACTAGAGGGGTTAGCCCTGTTTTCAGTACGGAAGTCTTACTGTCGACTCACTAAAGATAAGGTGAGGTTTACATCAACCACAATGATAATTGAAACCTATGGCTAATGCATGAAAAGATTAACAATGGAAAAAGCCAAAACAAGTGAGTGAGTGAAGTTAATTGATTGTGATTATGAAAATGGAGTCAAAGTATGATTAAAATTGATTCAAAAGAAGTATTATGAAAATGAGTTTGAAAAAAGTCAAGGACTTGGGGTCCAGGTTTTTAGTTTGAAAACATGAAGATGTTTGCACAATATCTATGTCAAGTTTGAAATCAAAGTGTGAAAAGGTTTAGGACACAATGGGGATGAATGGATGAAGATGGATTGTAAAACTTCTTAGAAGGTTCACTTCTTGAAATCATATAGGGGATGATTCAAGTGTGTCCTTTGGAATAGCAATGGATAATAATAAACAAACAAGAAAGTCAACAAAAGCGGATATCGGATGCCAATCACTGGGCTTATACCAATCTCCTAAAACAGAACTGGATATCAGAAGCCACTCAATGGTCTTACACTAATCTCCTAACAAGAAAACAAAGAATGAAATATGGAAGTCAACTGCCAATCTATCTGGGCTTAGGTTGACTCCACATATGCTCATAGGAAACCAATGCCACATTACAGGGACTTACAATGGATCCTCACATACAAGAACAGAAGCAACACATGATCATAGGAAAGCAAATGCCAACTTACAGGGACTTACAATTGCATCCTCACATAAACAAACAGAAGCAAAACATGGATGTCAGATGCCAATTTATCCGGGCTTACTCTAACCTCCACAGTATGGTCCTAGGAATACAAATGCCAACTTGCAGGGACTTACAGTTGTATCCTCACATACAAACAAACAAAGCAACATGTGATCATAGGAAAGAAAATGCCAACTTACAGGGACTTACAATTGCAACCTCACATACAATCAAATGCATCAGGCAAAGATAAAATGAGTGGCCAAGGTGATGGTCTTATACTCACTTCCATATCATAGGAGCAATGGCCAATGAATGGTCTTACAATTGTCCTCAATGGGTAGACAGCAATGATAATGTCATAAAGACAAATGAGATGATTATGCATTAATGAGCAATTAATGATGATGATAAATGCATGAAGCATACAAGCAAACATGTGCATATGAAGTAACCAATCAATCAATGAATATCAAACAGCACACTCTATAGCCAAACAAGGAGGCTCACACAAGAGGGTTAGGCACTGAGGCCAACTGGAATAGGGTAAAAAGTTGCTCTTAACCTTGTCATTGAGAGGCTAAGGTGAAGCAGATGAAAGGATATGAGGGGTGTGCCTCATTGCTCTTATCCCTGGTCAGGGAGAGCATCTGAATATCAGAAGGTGTGGGAGTTCAGAAAGTAGGAACTCTCTCCACAGATTATTGACTTGATTGATCTTGGGTTAGGATCTCAATGCTACAACCATGTAATGGGAGCAAGGAGAAGACTCACTGAATAGTAGGGGATAGGTTGCTTATCCCTTTGATCTACCAATTGCCTTATTTGAAGGACTTTTCCTGCTTGGGACAAAATTAAACACACACAAGCATTGCCTCTTAAGGAGGACTTCAGACAGTTGTCTGGCCAAGTAACAGGCCAGGTCTTCCAGACTACATGAAGAAAGAGGGATTACCTCAAAGCAAATTGCTAAATAGCAAAGCAAAGCAAGTTCAAAGAACTTAAGCAACTAATGGTACCTGAAATAGTCAAACAAATCAGTACACAGTTCAACAGTTAAAGCAAAAGGAAACAGAAGTCAACAGTCAAACAGATAGACAAATGTGCAAAGCACAAGGCACAAGGATTATGAGCCAAGCAACCTACAAAACAAAGAGGTTAGCACATGATAAACAATCAAGCTCAAACAAATTGGATTGTTCTCTTTGAAGCATTTGTGCTTAACCTGAAACAATGAGCTCAAACATAAGCAACAGGACCACTAGGACAAGCCTAGGGTCAAAATGAGATGAGAAAGTCAAAACAGCAAGGGATAGTCAACCAAAATCAAGTTTAAACAATCAAGAAGCAAACTCAATTGGTCCCACATGCATATCATTCATCATCATGATTTCATAAGCAAAGGAAGTCAAAACATGGCAAATGAAAGCTCATAGAAGTCAACAGCAAGACTTGAATCAAAAGCAATCATAAACAATTCCAAAAATCACCAAATAATTCATACTCAATCACAATCCATAACATAGCATGCATATAAAATTTCAGCTCAATTGGATCATGGGAAGATGGTCAATTAAAATCAGGAAGTCAAAACAATTTCAAGCATGCACAAAGAAGTCAAACAAACATGTGTCAACTTCAAAAAATCATAACTAAATGAAAACAGATGAGAAATGAATGGGATCAACACCAATGCAAAGCTCAAGATGTCTAGTATGCACATGTAAAATTTCATGATCATCCAATAAGGTATGAGAATTTCACAAAGGAAATGGCAAGATGTATCACATAAAGTCAACAATTTAGTCAAACAGGGGAGGAAATCTCAAACAATTAGGAAATGGCATAATTAAATCCAAGAAAATTCACACACAAACTAGATATATGAGAGAAGATTCATGCAAAATTTCACATTAATTGGAGGTCAGGAAGCATGTCAACAAAAATCATGAAATTGCATATCAATAGTGTGACACAAATTGTCACACCCTAGTTCAAAAATTCATATCTCACAAACCACATATGATAAATTCAAGAACTCTACATCAAAACAAACATGAATGAGTGTAGATTAACCACAAAAATTTCAAGGGGCATTGGATACATCATCATCATTTCACAAAAGAATTGGTAAAAGGTGTCAAATGTGCATACATGTTAAGAACCCTAATACCGTTTAAAATCCAGCCATCCAAAAAATCAATAAAAATCATGATAAAATAGTAGACATTCAACAGGACACGATGCAAAAAATTCCATGATTTTTGGAGTTGAGATGAGTGAATTGTGATTTTTGTAAGTTGAGTATCAATTTGGCACAAATAAACAAAATGGACATGGTTTACTAGGTCAACAAGGTTGACCGAATGGCATTCTGGTAAATACCCCCCCTCATTAATCAAAACGGTGCGTTTAAGGGAGGCAGAACGAAATGTTCTGATTGGCCATCACCAATGAAACAGTAACAAGGCCAGGCAATACACGTGAAAACAAGTTTTCTGGAAAAATGGCTAGGGTTTTGAACAGTGACCGTGTGTGTGTTCATCAACTTCATCATGTTCAAATCGTGAAAATCAAAATGTGCCCAGAAATGGAAATTAGACATGGCATTCGAACCAGTATATCACACACATCAAGAATCCATCATTCATTTTCCTTAAAACACATTAACAATCATGAATCGAGCAAAACAAATAAGCATCATCAAACTTGAAAGCAGCATAACTTCTCGAATACTTGACCATTTTCAAAAACAAACACATCATGAAGCTCAGCATGGATAGATCTACACTAAGCATGGCAAAATTTTGAGAAAAGAAGTGGTTGAAACCTTACTTGATTTTGAAGAAAGGAGTGGAGCAGTTGTTATTTTGGTGATGTAGCTCGATACAGATGAAGTTGATGGTTGATAATGATGTATACTTGCAGAAACTTAGCTCAATGATGCTCGGAATCCTCCAAATCTCGATTTGCCATTGGAGGAGTCTTGGAGAAACAGAACACGAGCTGCTACTACAGTTGGTATTTGATGCTGCAAAAGGCTCTCAAATGTTGGCCAAGTGATGACACAATCAAGAGTTGCTCGAGTGGTTTGAAGCTTTTGGTCAGAAATTGCAATTTGGTGAAAATGGTGATTTGAGAGAATGAGAGAAATCTGTTGTTAGATGGCTGCAGCTAGGGTTTATTTGGCAGAAATAATGTTTATATACTTCTGTTTTAACATTGCTAAACAAATGCTAAACATGATTATCACCAATGAAGTGGTTTTGCTATTTGCTAAGTTTTCATCCACTTGCACATGGGGTGTGCATTCTGGCCGAGTTTGGGCCCCAAACAGGTTTTAAACAACATTTCCAACAATTTCTAATTGGCCAAAGTGAGTAAAAATTGCTAAATCAAAAAGTCAACTTTTGCACACACTTGAATTTAAAGAAGTCAAGTCCAAAAATGGCATTTTGCATGGTGAGGTTTTGGTGAGTGAGGAATGAATTTTTGGAAAGAGGGGAACAAATGGAGCTTGTAGGAAAAAACCCCACTAAAATTGGCCTTGTGGTTCATGAGATATGGCTCTTTGAAGTTCACAAATATTTGAAATTGAAATGATCATATCTTGCCAACCATACATGGGAATTGAGTGTTCTTGGACTTTTTGGAAATGGGAGAACAAGATCTTCAACTTTCATGTTGGGCAAAAATTCATTTGAAGCTTGTATCATGATGTAAGTTTAAGATCAAGAGGTTTCCATTTTTGGCAGTTGAAATTACAGGTCCACTTTCTATTTTGGGAAATTTCTGATTTTGCTCCAAATTCTTCCATGATGGTATTTGACATGATATATGAGGCTTGTATGGACATGAATGAGCTCCTTCAAATCAATTCCATCCATCAAATCACTGATTAAATCCACAGTTGACCAAGTTTGACTGTCTGTTGACTTTTCTAGGGTTTTTGCATGACTGAAGCACTTCTGATGAATTCCAAACCCTAATTCCTTGAGACCTTGATTCCAAATTATGTCCCAAGTTGTATGAACTCTTGATTATTGATCATGGTGTCCAAATTCTGCAAGAATGGCCACCATCCACTGCAATGCCTGACTTTGACTGACTTTGACCTAATTGCTTCATCTGCAAGCAACAAGGTTAGAATGACAATATTTTTGTACTTTTTGGTTAGTAAACATATGAAAAGCAAAGATATACAAATGCAAGACATGCTTGGTGATCAAGAATCAAACTCACAAGGCAAACCACCCACTAGGAGGGAAGCTAGGGCATGCAATGATCCTTGAGGCCATGATATGATATGATATGGGCCATGAGGGATCTTAGGGCCAAAATTGGGGTCTTACAGATGCCCCTATTTAAGGTCATTCTAGCCGGAGAAGTGAAGTTTAGAAATCTTCATCTCGACGCGGTAGAATGGGCTTAAATAACAGTAATGAGACAAATTTTGGTCCCTAAGAGACCTCATGATGCAAATGTGTGCATGCAAAAGACACAAATTCTGCGGGGAATATGATTCACACAGAAGAAAAGACGATCCATCGGAGTAGTACACTCACCAGGAACAGAGACTCTAACAAGACTCTAGTTAGGGATAAACAAAACTGACACAGCGTGAACAAGACACGACTCTGATTAGAGAAACAGAAATCAGACTGGAGACCTCACTGGGGAGTGAAGGACTCACACCGGGGAAAAGAAAATTCCAAAGGAGAATAAATCCATTGGAAAGACACAAGCTGACTCCTGGGGAGAAGCAACAGAAAACTTCACTGAGGAAGCACCAAAGAAATGAGATGTTACCGGGTATAAGGGTAACAAACTCAGGAAGGAACACCAAGGATACCGGGTTGTAGGTATGTAACAGGTGACCGACCGAAGACGTGAATTGGTGTGTGTTCCAAAACACTCATCATCCTGAAGAGAGCGAAAGCAAACTTGTTTATAGGATGGATATTTGATTCTATAACGAATGCAAATCTTACTCAGTTGGGGAAACAAACAAAGTGTTCGACAAAAGAGTGCATGAGATATATTATCTATAGCCGTCAAAACATAGATAATGTACTCGCATGGAAAATTATCCTGAACCGGGTTGTAGGTTGTTTGTAGGATAAGATCCGAAATCGTGAATTGGTTTGTGTTCCAAGACACTCATCACCCTGAAGAAAGCTAGAACAGCAGACTTGTTTATAGGATGGACATTCGATTCCACAAGGAATACGAATCTTACTCAAGGAAGATTATCCTGAACCGGGTTGTAGGTTGTTTATAGGATAAAATCCGAAAAGAAAGGCATCGGGATACCAGAATAGGTATATAATGATGACCAATCAAAAGGAGCAACAGACATTACCGACAAAAGGGTAAACGAAAGGCGATCTGCTGAGGATGCATTGATGAAAATCAATGATCCGGGGAACACAATCACTGACAAAAGGTGAAAGGACCCGCCGGGGATAAAATTGCTAGCATACGGCAATTATCCACAAAAGACTTGCTGGGGATATAAGTGCTGATCTGAGCAACTTATCCGAGCAAAGGAAAATCAACATCAAACATTAGATGAAGATAACCACAAGAGAAATTGTCATCGGTTAGGATGAACAACAATGTTAACTCTGCAAGGAGAGAACAGGGTTTATAGCTACCGGTTTGTAGGTAGAAAACCACAAAGATAGGACTTACGACTGCTGGTTTGTAGGCAGAGGGCCAAAATCTGGTGGGGATAACCACAAAATTAGGGTTTACATCTACCGAATACGGGGTAGAAGACCAGCAACTCCGCGTGGGGATAGAACAAATCACAAATCCGCACGGGAAACCAAAATAGGGTTTATAACAACCACAAAACTGCTGAAGAGCAGGAAAATAGGATTTACAACTACCGACTGTTAGGTAAGAAACCAACAACTCTGGCTGGAGAATAAAAGGTGTATAACCACAAATTCTGTTAAGAAAGCCAGGACAAAGTAGGACTTATAGCTACCGTTATGAGGGTAGAGGCCCAAAACTACTCCACTGGGGAACAACCCACTGGGAAGCACAAGACTTTTGACAAATAGCCAATTCGGGAATAATCCGAAAAGACAGACTGAATAAAGACACGTCCTAATGAGGATGTAACTCAAATAGGAAAATCCATCCCAATATATGTGTTGGGAGGAAACGGAAGAAACCGTCATCCACGAGGATATATCTCGGTGGGGGAACTGCAGAAGGAAAGACAACGTTTTCTGCTTATGGGGCTGACTCTATATGGAGAGATTTTAAGCACCCAACATCTGCTTGGGGAGATCTGTAAAGAGATCTATATCACCATAGCAGGAGACACGACAAACAAAAGATATATGGCGAGAAATGCAACATGAATATCTGAATGTTTATGAATATGCATGAATATGCGTGATTTATGTTTGATGAATGCTGACAAAACAGACAATTCTAACACAAACAGGTTCAGGAATCGAACGTCCGGTATTATACTTCCAGGGGAAAAACCAGCTGGAGAGCCAATCTGCGGAGATCTACATGCTGTAAAGCAAAGATCTGCGGGTACTGCTGAAGAAGCAGAGAATCAGAGATATCAGGAAACAACCCAATCGGGGTACAGAAAGTCACAACGGGCAAAACAGCCACCAAGACGGATCTGTAGGGGAACAAGAGAAGTCCCAAAGCATCTGCAGGGGTTCCCAGTGTTAACTGAGAAACAAAGGGTGCATTGTACAAGCACAAACTGCTGTAGAAGCAACTCCACATAATTCCACTGGGGAACAACCCACTGAGGGAGAATGAATCATCCAAGTAGAATCTAACTGCGTGAGCAATTATACTGGGGAAAACTGTCGGCTACTCTCTTGGGGACAAACCACTGAGGGAGGACAGATCAAACAAGCAGATTCTGCAACAAACCACTCCACTTGGGGAGAATATACATAGCAATCTGATCACAACAAGTAGATTCTGCAATACAAGCCACTCTACTGGGGATCACAAACAGTCAGGAAATCAATCCGTTCACTGGAGGCCAAAGCCATCATCCGACCATACTGGGGATTGAAAGAGTATTCAACAGGCAAAAATGCCACAACAAATGCTCTGCAGACTATGCTGAGGAAAAGATGGTTGCAATACTGGGATATCAACCCAAACAAACATCGAGTAGGAAAATAAATCCTGCTCTGCTGAAGAGAAAAACTCTGATGGAGAGATAGCAACAATTCTGCAGACGACTTCGCCGGGGAAAAGGTAAAGTACCGGGTATCAACCACTGACTTACCGAGTCTTCAAAAAGAAAGCGATCATGCTGAGGAAACAGGCAACTCCGCTGGCAACTGCGTGGGAAAGAGTGACAACAAGTCTGCTCGCGACTCCGATGGAGATATCAATAACAGCTCTACTCATGACTGTGCTGAGGAGACAAATAAAGTCTGGGGCAGGCGACCCACTGGAGAAAGTGACGGGGCACCAAGATGACAAACCATCAACCGCCGAAACTTCACAATAAAACACCCATGCTAGGGAAAACTGCTGCTGGAGAAAACAAAGTCTTCAACAACACTCTGCTTGCGACTATACTGGGGAACAACCCCACCAACAACTTTGTTTGAGGAACAACCCCAACAAAGATCTGAAGAAAGAAAATACCACCAAACCAGGAATATGAACAAATGTCCTACCTGTTGGAAATCATGCCACCCTCGGGAGAGCACTGAGATATTCTTAAGTATCCTTTCAATATTGTGAATGTTCACTTTTGTTTAAAACAAAAATTTTGAAAATTTTGATTTGTTTAAAACAATGACATTTTATCAATTTAAAACATGCAAAACATTTGTTGAATTGAAACAAATAAGAGTGCAAATAATTGGATAAAAAGCTCAAATTGATTTGATGGAATGGTAGCCTGCAAATGGCAAGACTCCATAGATCTGTACAAATTTGAAATCAGTGATATATATTGGAAGAGGGCTACATTGAACATAATGATCCTTTCTCTACCAATTTGAATCTCGATGTATCCGAAGCTTCAGTTGACGACGAATCGAGAATCTTCTGACGAAATGACGACCGATGAACAGAAAGTCTTGTCAGGATGCAGTTACTTGCCAAATCCCTAATTTTTGCCTAGATTGCCCCAGGGTGAGGTACTCAATCTAGCGGGATGCAAATATTCTCTTTTTTTTTAAGTCTCTAATTTTTGCCTGGATTACCCTTGCGGGTTCTCCACCGAGACGCTCATTTTTGCCTAAGCCGCCCTTTCGGGTTTTCAACTTAGCGAGCTATTCTATTTTTTCATTTGTTTTTTCATTTGCATATACTTTTTTTCTAGGCAAAGTATCTCTTGACTGCATCTGAATTCACAGGACGAGTGAAATCCTCCCCATCCATTGTTGTAAGCATCAAAGCACCGCCTGAAAAGGCTCTCTTAACAACATATGGACCCTCGTAGTTTGGAGTCCACTTGCCCCTGGAATCGGGCGCAAAAGACAAAACTTTCTTGAGCACGAGGTCACCTTCTCGGAACACACGAGGCTTGACCTTCTTATCGAATGCTTTCTTCATTCTCTGCTGATATAACTGACCATGACACATGGCAGTTAATCGCTTCTCTTCAATTAAATTCAACTGATCATAACGACTCTGAATCCATTCAGCATCAGTCAACTAGGGACTTGAGGGTATAATTTCTTTTTTCCCTTGGAAAAATTTTGAAAATTTTTTCCTGGTTTTTGATTTTTCTTATTTTTTTCACCCTCTTTTTTTTTTTTTTTTTTTTTTTTTTATTGATTGCATTATGCAATGCCCCAGTTTGACTGTTTTGCTGATTCTCATGATACAGCTGAATGAGCTTCTTTGTGTGCTCAAGGAGACGGGTAATCTCATCAGGAATCCCCTTCAACATCATCTTCCTCTGCCTCAGATACAAGGAATTCAAGATTGGGAGATGGCGTTGGATCATTATGTTCAATGGGTTTAGAAATCCCTGCATAATGATTTTGGATAATGAAAAGCTTTTGATATTTAAACAAGCAAATCATTTATGCAGATGAAAAAAGCTGTTTTTGTTTTTCATGGTTTTTTGTGATCACGGATTTCATGCAAAAGCAAAAAGTGAAAACAAATGGAAAAACAAATGTTAAACAATGCATTAATTGAATGAAAACATCATTGTATTAAGTGCTGCCAACAATGTCATCACTTCTCCTTTTGGCATGGGAGAAGGGTTTTGAACAAAGTGAACAAATCACGCTGACTTATGAATGACCGTAGGAACATCCACAGCGACCCAATTGTGGCAGACACCACCAGGAATGATGAAATTGTTCAAGTCCTCTGCATCCTCTTCCAAGGTAGCAGCAGTTTCTTCTTCAGGTTGATCGGCATGGATGAATCCTCCACTTGCGAACAAACCTTGCTCACTAAGTGCCCCAGAACAGTAGCCAATGCCAGCCCGGGATTGGTTAACCAGGAATAAATCCATCAACAGTACTTAGTCTGGTAAAATCCTCCTTGAGTTCACAATTCTCTAGCTCAGGACGGTCCATCAATCTGGTAGAGATGGCTCTGGTATAATACCGGCGAGGTGCGTCTTCAAAATAAATGAAGATCGCAGGGTCAGACCACAGGACGGGAGACCGGAACAAAACACCTGTTTATGCAAATGATGCATGAAGTGTTTATGCACATGCTTGTTTTTTTATTTCAAAGGAACTCGAAGGTTTTATTTGCAAACTTTGAAATATTTAAGCATTTTGATCATACATGAGAATATCTCATCAGATATATGAGGTGAAAAAATTTTCCCGGTTTTTTCATGTTTTGAAATTTTTTGCAAATAAACTCCTTTGAGTTCTTTGAAAATTTTCTTTTTTTCTGATGATATGGATGTAGATGAATGTATGAATGCATGAATGCAACAAACACACTCAAGGATCAAGCAAGGCACACCAAACAAAGGTCGTGGGAAAGCTCTATGTATCCCTAATATCAATCATCCATTTTGGTGGATTTAGGTTTTCACCTTATCGACACCCAAGTTCCATTGATATTAACGGTACATGAACCGGCTCTAACATTCTTAATATCAACCAGCCGCTTTGGTGGATCTTAGGTTTTACACCTGATCCGGGATCCATTGATATTAACAATGTTTGAACGACTCAACCACGAATCATGGGTTTGTTGAGAGTCACGAGCATGGAGTCTCGGTTAAGGACCACCCAAAGGGAGTGTACTAGGGTTTAAACCTGCCAGACATGTTCTATCAGAGGTTCTCATAATCATCGTTCCATCTTTCGAATATTATCGGAGGAACGAATACTCGTATTCCAAGAATATTCTCAAGAGAAACTCTCATGAGTGTAGTATCGCGTGACAATCGTATCAGAACTGACATCTGAACGACCTCCGCACTACGGTCTTAAAAATAGGCCAAGATGGGTTTTGGTAAACTAAGGCCCTTGGCTTCTGCGGAACATGATTGAAAGAATAATGCCTAACCACAAATAACTTGTGTGACATTATTAGTTCAACATGACCTCCACCAAGTGAATGGACTCGCAAGTCAACTGGCTAAGGAATACTCCACACCAGTCAACAAGACTATGCCATTCTCCTATCCTAGAGTGCACTCGAGTTCGGGTATAGAACTCATCTCACAGATCACCAAAGCAAACAGCAATTGTATATCAAGCAATTCACACATTACAATCAATACAGTGATCCCAAATTGTACAAAAATATGTCAAATAACAAATAATAATATAGCACAACAAGGGTGAAAAGTAGGCAATACCACCAGGGTTTGTGTCCCCAGCAGAGTCGCCACTTTTCCGTAGTGGTGTATTCGTCGCTATATGATTTATCGATTAAACCATAAGCAAAGCATACAATGAATTTTCGAGTCGCCACCGCACTTTTATTTATCCAAAGGACTGGCTAAAAAGCGAACAAAAGCCTAAGAAGTTTTACACGTAGAAAACTAATAAAAAGATCAGAGAGTCTGGGTAAGGGGTAAATTACGCAATGGGAAGGTGTTAGGCACCCACTACGTCCTAGGTACTCCTAGGGAGCCCTTTTCACACTTGTTGTACTAATTGTTATTTGTTATGACATAAGCATTGTGCAAACATGATTGGGATGATGAGAAAAGAATATACATTTTTTATTGGGTTATTGGGTTTGAACGGATGAACCCGCTGCCTACGTACCTTCCATCAAAGGTAAGGATCAAAACGCCGTAGTTCGGCTAAAAGATTTCCAAAAGTTGGTGGATTCAATTTTAAACAATAGCACTGGGGCTTTTCATTATCAATGGGAGAACACTCGACCAAGACCAACATCCACCATGCGAGGATAGCTTCGACGTACTAGAGGGGTTAGCCCTGTTTTCAGTACGGAAGTCTTACTGTCGACTCACTAAAGATAAGGTGAGGTTTACATCAACCACAATGATAATTGAAACCTATGGCTAATGCATGAAAAGATTAACAATGGACAAAGCCAAAACAAGTGAGTGAGTGAAGTTAATTGATTGTGATTATGAAAATGGAGTCAAAGTATGATTAAAATTGATTCAAAAGAAGTATTATGAAAATGAGTTTGAAAAAAGTCAAGGACTTGGGGTCCAGGTTTTTAGTTTGAAAACATGAAGATGTTTGCACAATATCTATGTCAAGTTTGAAATCAAAGTGTGAAAAGGTTTAGGACACAATGGGGATGAATGGATGAAGATGGATTGTAAAACTTCTTAGAAGGTTCACTTCTTGAAATCATATAGGGGATGATTCAAGTGTGTCCTTTGGAATAGCAATGGATAATAATAAACAAACAAGAAAGTCAACAAAAGCGGATATCGGATGCCAATCACTGGGCTTATACCAATCTCCTAAAACAGAACTGGATATTAGAAGCCACTCAATGGTCTTACACTAATCTCCTAACAAGAAAACAAAGAATGAAATATGGAAGTCAACTGCCAATCTATCTGGGCTTAGGTTGACTCCACATATGCTCATAGGAAAACCAATGCCACATTACAGGGACTTACAATGGATCCTCACATACAAGAACAGAAGCAACACATGATCATAGGAAAGCAAATGCCAACTTACAGGGACTTACAATTGCATCCTCACATAAACAAACAGAAGCAAAACATGGATGTCAGATGCCAATTTATCTGGGCTTACTCTAACCTCCACAGTATGGTCCTAGGAATACAAATGCCAACTTGCAGGGACTTACAGTTGTATCCTCACATACAAACAAACAAAGCAACATGTGATCATAGGAAAGAAAATGCCAACTTACAGGGACTTACAATTGCAACCTCACATACAATCAAATGCATCAGGCAAAGATAAAATGAGTGGCCAAGGTGATGGTCTTATACTCACTTCCATATCATAGGAGCAATGGCCAATGAATGGTCTTACAATTGTCCTCAATGGGTAGACAGCAATGATAATGTCACAAAGACAAATGAGATGATTATGCATTAATGAGCAATTAATGATGATGATAAATGCATGAAGCATACAAGCAAACATGTGCATATGAAGTAACCAATCAATCAATGAATATCAAACAGCACACTCTATAGCCAAACAAGGAGGCTCACACAAGAGGGTTAGGCACTGAGGCCAACTGGAATAGGGTAAAAAGTTGCTCTTAACCTTGCCATTGGGAGGCTAAGGTGAAGCAGATGAAAGGATATGAGGGGTGTGCCTCATTGCTCTTATCCCTGGTCAGGGAGAGCATCTGAATATCAGAAGGTGTGGGAGTTCAGAAAGTAGGAACTCTCTCCACAGATTATTGACTTGATTGATCTTGGGTTAGGATCTCAATGCTACAACCATGTAATGGGAGCAAGGAGAAGACTCACTGAATAGTAGGGGATAGGTTGCTTATCCCTTTGATCTACCAATTGCCTTATTTGAAGGACTTTTCCTGCTTGGGACAAAATTAAACACACACAAGCATTGCCTCTTAAGGAGGACTTCAGACAGTTGTCTGGCCAAGTAACAGGCCAGGTCTTCCAGACTACATGAAGAAAGAGGGATTACCTCAAAGCAAATTGCTAAATAGCAAAGCAAAGCAAGTTCAAAGAACTTAAGCAACTAATGGTACCTGAAATAGTCAAACAAATCAGTACACAGTTCAACAGTTAAAGCAAAAGGAAACAGAAGTCAACAGTCAAACAGATAGACAAATGTGCAAAGCACAAGGCACAAGGATTATGAGCCAAGCAACCTACAAAACAAAGAGGTTAGCACATTGATCGCTCGACTGTGCGAGTCGAGAATGGGATACAAACTGCAAGTGCACAGTTCTATCGCGTAGTTTTAAAAGATATCGATCCCACAGGGACTTATGAATCGATGTACCGTTATCTAAGGTTACTACGTAAATCTAAGGTGAAAATGTTTGATTGTTTGGGGAAAAGGGAGCTAAGAGCTAAACTAATATCTAGATTAAATATTAATAAAACGGATATCGGTATGTGGTTCGTCAAAACTAGGGAATCAATTCCTTGTCGGTCTCTCGGTTTTAAAATAAATCGTTTCGACTAACTTTATTGGTTAAAGGTTTTATCTCAAACTCTCGCTCTGTTGAAGAAACCATGATCTTATGTTAATGTTGCTGTCACTTATAATTAAGTCAAAAATCATATTTTGAAAACAATAAAGTTGCAGAAACTCTTTTTAAGAAAATACTGACCGTTTTTAAACACCCTTATCTCAAACTTTCGCTCTGTTGACTTAGGTTATACAATTAAATCTAAATGCTTAACTCTCGTCCTCACATTCAACCTTTAAAAATACTTTTTGGAAAAAGGTCAGAATTTAATTAATTCTAAAACTTGCTCTCGCCCTGAGATAGATTTAATGACTAACTTACACTGTCCAGTTAAAACCTCAAACTCTCGCTCTGTTGGTTTCAACTTCTTTATGTCTTTTACCTTTGTAAAAAATCTTGTTATTAAACCTGTAAGTTAAGACCGTAAAAAGATTGATTCTAATTTTAAGTTTGAATAGACCGACTTAGTTTTGATCCCTCTTTCTGCTTACTTTACATACCGATACCTAGGCAAATTAGCCAGACATGCTTACTAAATAATAATTAATATCATGCATACACAGACTCATTTCAGGCAGGCAATGCAAATAAACAATAGAATAAAGCATAAAAATTAAATAACAATTAAAGAACCTGAATGCGTAATACAATGGTCTTGAACACTCCACCACAAGCCGGTAGGATTTGTTCTTCGATTCTTCAATTAAACAGTAAATTAAATCAAGGAAATAAAAAAAACTCGAATATAACGTAAGTTTAAATCCGGTATAAAGTTGCCCAGTAGTTTCCGGTGTAGAAACTACTACGCGAAAAATATCTAAAAGCTAAGAACGGGGGAAAATAAATTGCAAGGGAAAAAGAAAACAAAGCTTGCAAAATAAAATAAATAAAATGGACGATGCTGGAAAGGAAGAAAAATAAGCAAAGGCGTGAAAAAAATAAATTTGGCAGAGCTTCCGCAAAACTGAGCGTGCAAAAACTGTGTAACTTTTGGTTTGTGAGACGGCTATTTATAATGGCCTTGGTAGCAGCATTCCGTTTCTCTCCTTCTTCAGCGTGGCTATATCCACGGCGTGCATATAGGAGACCAATTCCTTAACGTTATTCTTCAAGTCCTTCTGAGGGCGATACTTGCGCCACAAAGGTAGTGGGGTTGCGTGACGCTCGTCACGCTATGTGTGACGTCCGTCACAAGGCTCCTTCGCGTGACGCTCGTCACGCGTCCTGTGACGTCCGTCACAGGCACAGCATTGGTGACTTGTGCGCTTTGGGCTGGGCTTTGGCCTTTGGTTCCTTTTCTCTCCTTTTTGTTGCTTTTTACACCTCCTTTTCTTCCCTTTTTCGCTTTTGCTTCAAAATGGGTACCTGATATAAATAGAAGAGAAATACTGCATAATATCTGATAAAATGGGATAAATTAGTGTAAATGATAAAATAATTTAATTGAATTAAGTCTTAAAAAGCGATATAATTTCGTGTTATCAAACTCCCCCATACTTAAATCTTTGCTTGTCCTCAAGCAAAATTCAGTATAGAACTTGTTAAAAGTTTTAGCCGGATGAAATTTTAAAGCACACATCAATTCGTACTAGGTTGCCAATGGGTTTTTGTTTAGGAGGATTTGAGTTAAATCTTGACATCAACAACTACCGTTACAACTTAGATAACCCTACCTTATGCCAATCAGTTCAAGTACCCTATGATAGCTATCCTGGTTCCTTTAGTCTTATTTTGCCCGTTTTCATTCTAGCGAAATCACATTAAGCCCTTTATCCTTTCGCGCACATAGTGGAGTAACCGGTTAGTGTCTATGATCCGCTTTTAGCTAGAAGTTCTGGTACATAAGTCGGATAACTTCATTATTCAGTCCATTGCAAATTGCGGGGGATCGAACCGTAGTCCGCCCTACCAAGTTCAGTACCAGATTCCTACTGAACCAATTCATAATGGATCTTTCGTATTGTGCTTTTGCATGATTTGCAACCTTTAGATTAAATGATCCGGTAAGGGTCACCTAATTTAATTATCTTAGGTTACTTTGGGGATCATTCACTTATATTCATCGGCTCTCCACGTAGTTTGCTATTAAGATGGTGCTGACTTCTGTATAAACTACTTGGGGTTGCCATAGAACTAAAAGTTCGAGGAATCGGTATGATAGGTACTTATCCTGATCTAACATATTGAGGTTCTCAGAGCGTTGTTATGGTAATGATTTTGTTTTGATTTCACTCAAATTTTATAAAGTAGGCGACCTTTATACTTATTGGGTGTGTTAAAATTTTTGTTATGGCTCAAGAAAGTTGAGGGAAATAGATAATAGAAACTTTTTCACATTCAGGACTTAACTTAAAAAAAATTTTGTTTTTATAAGGAAATAACAATGAAAGGGAGAGTACAAACTTGAAACAAAGATGGGAATGGAAAGAATAATTTCCCCCCCATACTTGAACTAAACATAGTCCTCGATGTTTGAAGGGAAAGAAATACAAAATGGAAAGGAAAAAAAAAAAAAAATACAACTAAGGCTGCCTTCCACCTCTGGTTCTTGGTCCTGGTGATCTTTGACGTATGTCTAAGCTGTCGAATCTGCTAAACAACTCAGTAAACCGCTGGTCGGTTATGGCATTCCGAGCATCCTGTTGCTGTTGCATTTGACGCATCATCTGCATCATCTCTGTATTCTGTGCCTGCATTCCATCGATAGCATCCATAATGTCATCGTTGGTCGCAGGCCTTCGTCGTCGACGACGTTGGGAGGATGGGCCGGCTGCATTACTGGAAGGGTTGAGCGGGACTGACGGTTGTTCTGGCGGATGATCGCCTTGTTCCATTTCTTCAAACTCATCTGTTTGTTGGTTTGTTTGTGAAGGCTCGGTGGTTTCAGGAGCGCTAAGATCGTAGAGGTGGCGGTTCGGGTTTGTGACATCGGTTAGGGTGGTATTGGGTAGCACAACACTTGGGACTGCTTGGTTGTTCACCATCAGATAATAGCCTCCGCCTACTCTGTTTTTAATCAGGCGGCTGGAGCGACAATAGCCGATATCCATAGACAGGGGTGGAAGGGATTCTAAAGTTTGGAGTTTATCCCCTAGGTTCAGGCCAAGTGCTATGGAGGTTATTAATCCGCCAATTATGAATGGTTGCCGGCCTCTAGCACATAAGGTGCGGATATGATGAAGGAGAAAAGAGGCGGCATTTACCGTAGTATCCGATTCGAAAACGCACTGGAGGAAAAAGAGTTCTTTTGAGTTGACCTTACTGTTGTTTGGTCTTCCAAAGAGTGTGTTTTGCAGGATACGGAGAAAATAACGGATGGTGGGGTTATGGATGTGGGAGAGAAGGAGTTCTTCCCAGTTGTTGGTATTTATACCGGAAATTTTCTTAAAAAGGTCGAAAACTAGAACTGTGTTCCAGTTTGAGGTTGGGGGAATTCTGGCATGGAGCAGACCTTCTGTGGGAAATTGTAGCATGGCACTCAATTGGCGTTGGGTTAGAGAGTACTCGGTGTTAAACATACGGAAGGTTGCTGTACCGGTTAGGAATTCACCTTCACCGGCGGGAGTGGTGTAGTCGTAAGAGCTTAGGAATTCTAAGGTTAGGGAAGGATAGGTGGGTTGGTTATGGGTGCAAAGGAAGGTTAAATCGGCTCTACGGAGCATCCACTCGATACCGTGGAGTAAGCCCAATTGTTGTAAACAAGTTAAATCGGGGTACCTGGTGGGAGCGACGCCTCGCTGTTGGAAGCGCTCGAATTGCTCTTGCTGATAGTTGTCATCTCCGGATCGGAAGATGATATTTCCGAAGTTTTGACTTCCCGCCATTGTGATGGATTTTTGAATGAGTGATTTGGAAAGGAAAAGAAGTGTATATTTGATATGAGAGAGTTGTTTGTGGTGAAAGAAGGAAGTTTGGAGGGTATTTATAGGTAAAATGTGGGAGGTGAAAAGAAAGAGTGGTTGAAAAGTAATTAATTGTGGTAAATGAAAAATGAATGGGGAATGTAAAAAGGTGGGGGGTGTAACGTTCGTCTCCAACGGCTCCCTAACGTTCACATATCTGAGAGGCGTTACGCTCGTCACAAGGCTGTGACGCTCGTAACAGGCACTAAATGTGCCGCCCGTCACGGGTGGTGTGACGCTCGTCACACTTCCTTTTGGAAAGGCTTAGTAGCGCTTCACAGAATCACTTGGTAGCGTAATTAAATATTTTATTCTGCTTATGAACGTTTTAGTCTGTAGCTTAATTTAGTATGCATGCTTACTTGCTTTGTATAATAATAATAATTGCTTTGTATAATAATAATAATAAGTAATAACCGTAGAGCATAATAGGCATTGCAAAATAAATTAACTAAACAGCTTCAATAAAAAGGATCATAATGTATTACAGGAAGGGAAAATAATAAAAGAAATAGAAATAAACATGAATTCAAATAACATTAATGAAAAAAATCTAGCCTAAAACTAAATAACTTAGAATGAAGAAATAACTAAATTCCATCTATCTTCGGATCTCTGGCCGGAGGAGTAAAAGAGTTAACATGATGCCGTAACATACGTAACTGACTTGCCGTGCTGCTCATGTGTTCTAGGACTGCAAGTCTCAAGCTGTGGAAATCTTCCCTGAGGGCGTTTTGTTCTGACATCAAGGCTTCAATGACGGTTTTAATATCTGTTCCTGGCATATGATGTCGGAGATCAGGCATGGCTGATTCTTCGGTCAGGACAGGCTGAGGAGGAGGATCAATATCATGGTAGCCGGATGGAGTCTGAGGGTCAGATTCAGCAAGAGAGGTATGGTCAATATAGTGCTCATAGTCATCACAAATCTCATAATCCTGGATGGATTCAGTGGATCCAGCAGGAGTTGGGGTTTCATTCAGGTTATAGAGCCAGTTCCTTTGGTTATGAACACTAGTCCTAGGATCGGGCAGGGTGAATAGGCAGAGAACCTGGTTATCAATAACAAGCTCAAACTCATCAGACCCTATGTTTGCTATAAACATAGTGTTGAAGAGGAAAGGTATACTCATAGTGGTAATGCCACAAAAAGGGTTCAGGTCAAGCATAGGCTGACGTAGTCCAATAGCATTACCTATCATAGTTATCAGGCCGCCTATTCTAATGGGTGCTCTCTCATCCTGGATAAGGTGGTCCAAATTAGCTAACATAAAAGTAGCACCGTTTACTGGACGGTTCTGGGAAGCACAAAATATGATGAAGAGTTCATCACGTGAAACTGAAGTACTATTTGGCTTCTTCCCAAATAAAGTGTGGGTCAGGATCTTATGGAAATAGCGAAAAGCCGGGTTATGTATGTTTCCAGAGAGAAACTCATGTTCTTCGGGCTCATCATTTCCAGTCAGCTTACCCCAAAAGTGTTCAAGCTCTCTATATTCAAGAAGTTCTTCCTGGCTTATAGTGAATGTATCAAAGGAGGTAGGAAAACCCAAAAGGTTGGTGAAGTCTCTAGTATTAAATTGGTACTCCATATTGAACATTCTGAACTGGATAAAACCTCTGGTAATTCCTTTTCCATGGCTAGGTAGATAGATTAATGAACTAAGGAATTCTAGTGTGAGTCTCCGGTAGGTGGTGAAATGTCTCAGGATAGGGGAGGTCTCCCATCCTATCTGATTCAGCAAAAACAGGACACTCTGTCTCAGTCCAAGGGCAGTCATAGCCCAATCATCAGGATATAAACTAGGTAGCATCTCTCTAGTGGCTAGTTCTTCAAACCTTCGTTTCTGAGCCATTCCTCTGAACTTGATACCCATACGGTCAAAATGTCCCATCTGGTTAGTGTTAACTAGAGAAAAGAAAACATGAGTTTAAGTCAGGATTTGGCCAAATGCCGAAAGAAGAAAAGAATTATTATTATTATATATAGATATATATATATATTTTTTTTTTTTTTGAATAAATCAATAATGAATACTAAATAGGAATTAAAAGAATAATTAAGAGAGAAATAGAAAAATGATAATAATAATAAAATAATAAAATAACAGATTAATTTGTGGGTTGTCTCCCACTAAGCGCTTTGTTTAAATGTCGCAAGCTCGACGACTCAGGAGTGTAAGTACTCATGGTGGTTCTTTCGAGGATGAATCCTCGGTCAAACTTTTAATTATCCTTGATTTCCATGGCCACTTATCAATCCATCTCTCATATCCGTCACTTTTTCTTCTTTTTCTTCTGCGAGGTAGTTTATCCTCCTGAACTTGTGGTGGTGGTTCTGGCTCTATTCTGGGAGCTAGCTTTTCAGGTTTAGGTTCAATTTTTGAAAACACCACCTCAAAGTCTGGTTTGCCCCTTTTTATACTAATTAGTTCCCTAATTTCATGGGCTTCAAATTTTCTCTTCTTGGTCAGGGTGACAGATAAAGGTGCATTGGTGTGGATATTTTCTGATAGCTCCTCATTTCTTTCGGATTTGGGGTCTACCTTAACTTCCACAGACCTTCGCGGGAAAGGAATTGGTGATTTATAGGGAGAAGGGACAACACATAGCTCTTCCTTCTCTACCTTTTTGACAACCTCCCTTTCGGGTGGTGTTTGTGGAACTTTCTCAATCTCTACTTTTTTCTCACCTGAACCCTCCTCATTGTCACTATCCTTAGGATTTTCGATAAATCTTTCACTGGTGGTTGTTACCATATCCGCATGTTTCTCAGGGAAAGGTCCTAGAGGTGTCTGCGCAAGTAGGAAGATTTGAGTCTCCAATGTCTCGTTGTGAGTGACGAGGGACTCGACCACATTGTTCAGTTGCGTAAGGGTTTCATTGGTATAGAGACTTTGTTTCCTAAATTCTTCATTCTGAAGAGTTTGTGTAGCCACAAAGCGTTCCATCATAGATTCCATCCTTAAGTGAGTTTGCGTCTCAATGAAATCCTCCATTAATATTTCCAGGTTGGATTTATAGGAATCTTGCGATTCCTCAAAATACTGGGAGTGATAATCGTAGAGAAAGTTTGGGTGATACATAGTGATAGAGAAAAAAAATTGCCTTAGTCTCTACAGCGTAACAGAAGAGTTACGATATCGATTAAATAAAGTCCCCGGCAACGGCGCCAAAAACTTGATCGCTCGACTGTGCGAGTCGAGAATGGGATACAAACTGCAAGTGCACAGTTCTATCGCGTAGTTTTAAAAGATATCGATCCCACAGGGACTTATGAATCGATGTACCGTTATCTAAGGTTACTACGTAAATCTAAGGTGAAAATGTTTGATTGTTTGGGGAAAAGGGAGCTAAGAGCTAAACTAATATCTAGATTAAATATTAATAAAACGGATATCGGTATGTGGTTCGTCAAAACTAGGGAATCAATTCCTTGTCGGTCTCTCGGTTTTAAAATAAATCGTTTCGACTAACTTTATTGGTTAAAGGTTTTATCTCAAACTCTCGCTCTGTTGAAGAAACCATGATCTTATGTTAATGTTGCTGTCACTTATAATTAAGTCAAAAATCATATTTTGAAAACAATAAAGTTGCAGAAACTCTTTTTAAGAAAATACTGACCGTTTTAAA
Source organism: Lathyrus oleraceus (assembly GCF_024323335.1). Classification (NCBI taxonomy): domain Eukaryota; kingdom Viridiplantae; phylum Streptophyta; class Magnoliopsida; order Fabales; family Fabaceae; genus Lathyrus; species Lathyrus oleraceus. The sequence continues at coordinate 162,709,606 of NC_066583.1, forward strand.
CACCCTTATCTCAAACTTTCGCTCTGTTGACTTAGGTTATACAATTAAATCTAAATGCTTAACTCTCGTCCTCACATTCAACCTTTAAAAATACTTTTTGGAAAAAGGTCAGAATTTAATTAATTCTAAAACTTGCTCTCGCCCTGAGATAGATTTAATGACTAACTTACACTGTCCAGTTAAAACCTCAAACTCTCGCTCTGTTGGTTTCAACTTCTTTATGTCTTTTACCTTTGTAAAAAATCTTGTTATTAAACCTGTAAGTTAAGACCGTAAAAAGATTGATTCTAATTTTAAGTTTGAATAGACCGACTTAGTTTTGATCCCTCTTTCTGCTTACTTTACATACCGATACCTAGGCAAATTAGCCAGACATGCTTACTAAATAATAATTAATATCATGCATACACAGACTCATTTCAGGCAGGCAATGCAAATAAACAATAGAATAAAGCATAAAAATTAAATAACAATTAAAGAACCTGAATGCGTAATACAATGGTCTTGAACACTCCACCACAAGCCGGTAGGATTTGTTCTTCGATTCTTCAATTAAACAGTAAATTAAATCAAGGAAATAAAAAAAACTCGAATATAACGTAAGGTTAAATCCGGTATAAAGTTGCCCAGTAGTTTCCGGTGTAGAAACTACTACGCGAAAAATATCTAAAAGCTAAGAACGGGGGAAAATAAATTGCAAGGGAAAAAGAAAACAAAGCTTGCAAAATAAAATAAATAAAATGGACGATGCTGGAAAGGAAGAAAAATAAGCAAAGGCGTGAAAAAAATAAATTTGGCAGAGCTTCCGCAAAACTGAGCGTGCAAAAACTGTGTAACTTTTGGTTTGTGAGACGGCTATTTATAATGGCCTTGGTAGCAGCATTCCGTTTCTCTCCTTCTTCAGCGTGGCTATATCCACGGCGTGCATATAGGAGACCAATTCCTTAACGTTATTCTTCAAGTCCTTCTGAGGGCGATACTTGCGCCACAAAGGTAGTGGGGTTGCGTGACGCTCGTCACGCTATGTGTGACGTCCGTCACAAGGCTCCTTCGCGTGACGCTCGTCACGCGTCCTGTGACGTCCGTCACAGGCACAGCATTGGTGACTTGTGCGCTTTGGGCTGGGCTTTGGCCTTTGGTTCCTTTTCTCTCCTTTTTGTTGCTTTTTACACCTCCTTTTCTTCCCTTTTTCGCTTTTGCTTCAAAATGGGTACCTGATATAAATAGAAGAGAAATACTGCATAATATCTGATAAAATGGGATAAATTAGTGTAAATGATAAAATAATTTAATTGAATTAAGTCTTAAAAAGCGATATAATTTCGTGTTATCACACATGATAAACAATCAAGCTCAAACAAATTGGATTGTTCTCTTTGAAGCATTTGTGCTTAACCTGAAACAATGAGCTCAAACATAAGCAACAGGACCACTAGGACAAGCCTAGGGTCAAAATGAGATGAGAAAGTCAAAACAGCAAGGGATAGTCAACCAAAATCAAGTTTAAACAATCAAGAAGCAAACTCAATTGGTCCCACATGCATATCATTCATCATCATGATTTCATAAGCAAAGGAAGTCAAAACATGGCAAATGAAAGCTCATAGAAGTCAACAGCAAGACTTGAATCAAAAGCAATCATAAACAATTCCAAAAATCACCAAATAATTCATACTCAATCACAATCCATAACATAGCATGCATATAAAATTTCAGCTCAATTGGATCATGGGAAGATGGTCAATTAAAATCAGGAAGTCAAAACAATTTCAAGCATGCACAAAGAAGTCAAACAAACATGTGTCAACTTCAAAAAATCATAACTAAATGAAAACAGATGAGAAATGAATGGGATCAACACCAATGCAAAGCTCAAGATGTCTAGTATGCACATGTAAAATTTCATGATCATCCAATAAGGTATGAGAATTTCACAAAGGAAATGGCAAGATGTATCACATAAAGTCAACAATTTAGTCAAACAGGGGAGGAAATCTCAAACAATTAGGAAATGGCATAATTAAATCCAAGAAAATTCACACACAAACTAGATATATGAGAGAAGATTCATGCAAAATTTCACATTAATTGGAGGTCAGGAAGCATGTCAACAAAAATCATGAAATTGCATATCAATAGTGTGACACAAATTGTCACACCCTAGTTCAAAAATTCATATCTCACAAACCACATATGATAAATTCAAGAACTCTACATCAAAACAAACATGAATGAGTGTAGATTAACCACAAAAAATTTCAAGGGGCATTGGATACATCATCATCATTTCACAAAAGAATTGGTAAAAGGTGTCAAATGTGCATACATGTTAAGAACCCTAATACCGTTTAAAATCCAGCCATCCAAAAAATCAATAAAAATCATGATAAAATAGTAGACATTCAACAGGACACGATGCAAAAAATTCCATGATTTTTGGAGTTGAGATGAGTGAATTGTGATTTTTGTAAGTTGAGTATCAATTTGGCACAAATAAACAAAATGGACATGGTTTACTAGGTCAACAAGGTTGACCGAATGGCATTCTGGTAAATACCCCCCTCATTAATCAAAACGGTGCGTTTAAGGGAGGCAGAACGAAATGTTTTGATTGGCCATCACCAATGAAACAGTAACAAGGCCAGGCAATACACGTGAAAACAAGTTTTCTGGAAAAATGGCTAGGGTTTTGAACAGTGACCGTGTGTGTGTTCATCAACTTCATCATGTTCAAATCGTGAAAATCAAAATGTGCCCAGAAATGGAAATTAGACATGGCATTCGAACCAGTATATCACACACATCAAGAATCCATCATTCATTTTCCTTAAAACACATTAACAATCATGAATCGAGCAAAACAAATAAGCATCATCAAACTTGAAAGCAGCATAACTTCTCGAATACTTGACCATTTTCAAAAACAAACACATCATGAAGCTCAGCATGGATAGATCTACACTAAGCATGGCAAAATTTTGAGAAAAGAAGTGGTTGAAACCTTACTTGATTTTGAAGAAAGGAGTGGAGCAGTTGTTATTTTGGTGATGTAGCTCGATACAGATGAAGTTGATGGTTGATAATGATGTATACTTGCAGAAACTTAGCTCAATGATGCTCGGAATCCTCCAAATCTCGATTTCCCATTGGAGGAGTCTTGGAGAAACAGAACACGAGCTGCTACTACAGTTGGTATTTGATGCTGCAAAAGGCTCTCAAATGTTGGCCAAGTGATGACACAATCAAGAGTTGCTCGAGTGGTTTGAAGCTTTTGGTCAGAAATTGCAATTTGGTGAAAATGGTGATTTGAGAGAATGAGAGAAATCTGTTGTTAGATGGCTGCAGCTAGGGTTTATTTGGCAGAAATAATGTTTATATACTTCTGTTTTAACATTGCTAAACAAATGCTAAACATGATTATCACCAATGAAGTGGTTTTGCTATTTGCTAAGTTTTCATCCACTTGCACATGGGGTATGCATTCTGGCCGAGTTTGGGCCCCAAACAGGTTTTAAACAACATTTCCAACAATTTCTAATTGGCCAAAGTGAGTAAAAATTGCTAAATCAAAAAGTCAACTTTTGCACACACTTGAATTTAAAGAAGTCAAGTCCAAAAATGGCATTTTGCATGGTGAGGTTTTGGTGAGTGAGGAATGAATTTTTGGAAAGAGGGGAACAAATGGAGCTTGTAGGAAAAAACCCCACTAAAATTGGCCTTGTGGTTCATGAGATATGGCTCTTTGAAGTTCACAAATTTTTGAAATTGAAATGATCATATCTTGCCAACCATACATGGGAATTGAGTGTTCTTGGACTTTTTGGAAATGGGAGAACAAGATCTTCAACTTTCATGTTGGGAAAAAATTCATTTGAAGCTTGTATCATGATGTAAGTTTAAGATCAAGAGGTTTCCATTTTTGGTAGTTGAAATTACAGGTCCACTTTCTATTTTGGGAAATTTCTGATTTTGCTCCAAATTCTTCCATGATGGTATTTGACATGATATATGAGGCTTGTATGGACATGAATGAGCTCCTTCAAATCAATTCCATCCATCAAATCACTGATTAAATCCACAGTTGACCAAGTTTGACTGTCTGTTGACTTTTCTAGGGTTTTGCATGACTGAAGCACTTCTGATGAATTCCAAACCCTAATTCCTTGAGACCTTGATTCCAAATGATGTCCCAAGTTGTATGAACTCTTGATTATTGATCATGGTGTCCAAATTCTGCAAGAATGGCCACCATCCACTGCAATGCCTGACTTTGACTGATTTTGACCTAATTGCTTCATCTACAAGCAACAAGGTTAGAATGACAATATTTTTGTACTTTTTGGTTAGTAAACATATGAAAAGCAAAGATATACAAATGCAAGACATGCTTGGTGATCAAGAATCAAACTCACAAGGCAAACCACCCACTAGGAGGGAAGCTAGGGCATGCAATGATCCTTGAGGCCATGATATGATATGATATGGGCCATGAGGGATCTTAGGGCCAAAATTGGGGTCTTACAAGGTGTGATCCCAAAGCCAATGCATATGATGAGATAGCATGAGGGATCTTAGGGTCAAAATTGGGGTCTTACAGTCGTCTCCCAATAACCAATATCATTGTAGTCACAATCTTTCAAAAGAAAAAAAAGAGAAAAGATAGAAAAAGAAAATCCCGCTAAGTCAAAAACAAAAATAATTATGAAATGACTTAGGCAAAAATTAGGGCATCCCGATGGACTGCAAACTCGAAAAATGAATCCAGGTAAAAATTAGGGATAAAAAAAGAATAAAAAAATCTTCACCAAAAAGAAAGAAAAGAAAGAGCAAATGTTTTGACTACCAATAAAAAGGGTGATTGCGACTTAGGCGAACGAAAGAAAAACCTCATTGATTCCAAAAATCATCAAAATTTCTTTTGGAAACTAAATGCACTTGCTGAGTTAGATGAACGTAGGACTGGAGAACATCAAGTAGAATGGTGTGGGTTTGTAAGACCCTAATTTTGACCCTAAGATCCCTCATGGCATCATATCATTGCTCATTGCATTTGCCTCAAGGATCATAGCATCTTGGCTCCTTTACCCTTGGGTTGGGACTTGAGTGAGTGGGTTTGAGACCACCAAGCATGCTTGAATTGTATATTATTGCTTTTATTATTATTTTTTTAACCAAAAGCACAAAAATATGTCACTAACATCTTTTGTTTTGAAGCTTAAGCAGTCATGTGATCCAAGGCTCCTATACTCAAAGAAATGGCTAGATGAAGATGAAAGCAATCATGAAAATGGTTCCCAAAGCTCTCAATAATCATATATGCCTCCCAAGTATCTCAAATTGTCAATTTGATCAAGATAAACCAAAGGGTTTGAGGATTGTTGCCCAAGGAAACCCTAATTCAACTGTGTATTGATTGTGCCTTGCTCATGAAGCAACCTTAACCTATGATCAAACAAAATCAAGGTAAGTTCTTTCATTCATCATTTTATGCATATATGATCTTATGTGAGTATCCCCAATCATTCATTCATCAAGATTTGAAGTTTGGACTTGAGAAGTTGATCAGTCAAATCATCTAACTATTTTGAAATCCACTGAGACCTACCTTTTGATGTGTTTGTCAAATGAAGATGACCCCAAGAGAAACAATGTTCTTAAGAACCATATGAACAAATTTCATGTTCATAAACAATTCATTTGAAACTTTTAAGGTCATCATTAATTTCAAAATATTATAGGTCATTTTGATTGAAACCCTAATTTTAGGTCAACTTCCCAAGGACATGACTCCTTCATTTTTTATGATTTTGAGGTGAGACTAATTGCATTGGAAATTTTAAGATTCCTACTTAAATTTTTATGTTGGACAAAATTTCATAATCCTAAAATAAACACATGTTATAATACAAAACATTATAGGTCACTTTGGACCAAATCCATTGAAATGTGAAAAAAGTCCAACTTCAAGTGCCCATAACTTCCTCATAAAAACTCCAAATGATGCAAAATTTAAGTCCAAATTGATTGTCTTGAAAAGATCTACAACTTTGATGATAGAGGTTTTTCATTTGAGGCTTGCATCGTTGAAACAGAAGGGCTTGAAGTTGGTCCTTTTTGGAAAAATTTCCAAATGCATGTTTTGTACCTTGAACTTCATGGCTAGTTTTCAATATTTTCCAAACACTAAATGGATTTTTGTTCAACATAGCTTTTGTTCCTTATATAAAGACCTTTGCAACCATTACTCACATGCCTATGTTTGGATTTTTCAAATGGGATTTTCGAAGAGGAGAACAATTATGATCAGTTATGCATTTCATGTTAAATCTTCATGCACAATCCAATACCATGCAATTTGCACGTCCAATTCAATTTGGTTGATGTTTAGCATTCATTTGCAAGTGGTTTTGGGCCTCACATGCGCTTGTACGGGCCCATGCATGGAGGATCCAACTTCATGCACACGGTTTTCATCACACTCTCCTTGCAGCTCCATCTATAAATAGAAGCATCATTTCATTCAATTGGCAACCTGAAGGTGCCTGAATCCCTGTTGAATTCATTCCCTAACCTCTCACCAAAGGAAAATCAGTTTTCACTTTCATTTTTCAAGTGTGATTTTCAACAACATCAGTTGATTATCATCAATAATTCCTAAGCCTAACTCTCATACCAAGCATCAGGATCAAGCTGCAAGCAAAGAATTGGTTGGATCAAGCTCATAAAAGCTTCTCTACAAAGGTTTATACCTCAACTGTTTTGCTTCAAATTTCACTGATTATTGTGTATTGCTTGTGTTGGTTTGCATTTCTGAAGTCCTCATGTGAGAGGCAAGCCAATGGTGGCTTTAATTTTGTGAATTGGTGAACTTCAGATTGAACACCTTTTCAACCTCAAATTTCTTCTTCCATAAGGATCTTGAGTGAAAACTAAGATCACAGGGGTGATGTACATCACCCCATCTTTCATTTGGTATATAGATCGTGTGGTTTGGTTAATGTTGTAAAACCTGCAACTGGTGGCCGGATTTTGGCTTCTCACTGGAAAAGACGGTGGTTTCCACCACCGTCCGCACGTGGCTGATCTCATAGCCCTTGGATCCTTTGGTCACGATCTAATCTTGGCCCTTGTTATGTTTGACTCCATTTAATTCATGGTACCACGCGTTTGACCAAGGTGTATCATGAGCGCGCACTTCCTGGCCTTTTGATGGTCCACGTCAATTAATGAGGATGGATCAGACGCTTGTGGATTTTTCTAATTTTTTAATTTCTATTTTAATTTCTTTTATTCCATTTATTTTCAAAAATTCATAACTTCTTTATTTGGAATCACAGAAATATGGGACCAATTGCAAAAAATTTCTCTTAAATTCTAGTTTCATAAACTGATTTTTAATTATTTTTGTGATTCCATTTAATATTTTTTGTGAATTATTTCATTTCTGATTGTTTTTAATTCATTTAAAATACCATTTGATATTCAAAAATGCCAAAAATATTTTCTTAACATGTATGAATGATGATAAGTCTATGAAAAATATTCTCATCAATTTCTTAATTGATTTGAGATTTATTTGAGATTTTAGTTCATATATGTTATTTTTCTCCATTTTTAATTGTTTAAAATTGGTTTCTGTTTTCAAATAATGTTGAGAAAATTTCTCAAACCTAGTTTGCCCATGTTAGACTTATGATGATCCAATTGGACTTATCCAAGTTGATTTGAATTGGATTTGAAGTTTGACCTTCATTTGTTCATTTTATTTTATGCATTATTTTAATTCCAAAAATACCAAAAATATGTTTGACCTTTCTTGAATTCCAATCTTCATTTCACTTCTGTCTACCATTGATTGATGTTGATTCCATTCATGTTTGATCAATGTGTTTTGGTTAAGTCATTTGAATTTCTATTTTTGTACATTCCATTTCCATCTTCATCTTCTTCTTTTTCTTTTGACCAATGAGTTAATGATTTGTGGTTAGCCTTGACATATGAGAGGCTTAACCTTCTTTGATCCAAATCAAATTCATCTTGATCAAAGATCAAGTGAATTGCTTTGTGTCCAAGATAGGTTGCTTCTTGGTCGAGCAAAAAACCTGAAATCCATACAAGGTCATCCTTCTTTTCTTTTGGCATGGCAAGTTGTAGGAGCTTGGCTTACTAGTCATGATCTCTAACTTGTGTTTATTTTCCTATAGTTTTATTGACCGGCCTCAGATAGGTGTGACTACTACATATGTCCACTTACGATTGCTTAACATAGCGCTAAATTTCCTTATGGCACACTAACACTAACTACTAATCACTAACTTTTAATTCAAGCATTTAATTCTTGCAATTTACTTTAATGCAATTTAGTTTCTTGCTCATTTAATTCATATTGTCTTTGCCCTTTGCTCATTTGAGCTCATGTTTATGTTTATGCCATTTGCCTTTTGCTCACTTGAGCACATTATTGTGTAAATATATTATTGCCTTGTGCTTGTTTTGTTTTGTTTGTGTGAACCCAATGCAAAAAGGAGAAAGGACTTAGAATTAGGACCTTACCTATGCTTAATGGAGTTTCAAGAGCAACTAGGCCTAATGCCTTTAGAATGCTAAAATTGTTGAAGAGCAACTAGGCCTCATGCCTTTAGAATGCTTACATCTTGAAGTTGACTTGAAAGGACCCCTAATCTAAACTCTCTCTTTGTCCATTTCTATTATTGCATTGTGGAACTTTTTGATTTGTTTGTTCTTGTGTGATAGGGATCCCAAACTTGAACTAGTTAGAAGGACCATTGTCATGAGCATCCAAGTTAAAAGAGAGACAAATCCAAATGGAGATCCTATGAGCTTGATTGAATATTTGCTTGATTGCTTGAGTTAATTGCTTATTGCTTGTTAAGTCCAAAGGAAAGGAGCTCTTGAATCATCTTTACGATCTCAAGAAAGGAACTCCAAGGGTTTTATTCTCTTCTATCATCTTTGCATGTTTAGGACTAGCCCTTCTCTTCTTCTCTCCACTCTAACCCAAGCCAAACTCATTTTGTGCAAACATTGACATTTTTTTCAAAATTAGAAACCTAGACCATATGCCTTTGATTTTTCAAACTCTTTTCATTAATACTTATTTTGAATTGAATCTTAAGTCAACTTTGACTTCATTTTGTGAATACTTCTAATTTGTAAATACAACTCACTCAAATTGTTTTTGTGGTTCCAATGGCCACCCTTGCCAAAGCTTTTCATAAACATTAGCTATTAGGTTTGAGTTATCATAGTGGTTGATGTAAACCTCACCTCATCCTTAGTGATTGGACTATAAGTCTTCCATACTTATTATAGAGTGGATCCCTCACTAGTATGTTGAAGCTCTCCTCACATGGTGGATTGTTGGTTTAGGTTGAGTTTTCTCACTTTGATAACAAAAGACCTTAAGGCTTTTGTCAAATCAATTCACCAACTTATTTTGAGATTTTTACCCCCGAACTACGAGGTTTTGATCCTACCTTTGTGATGGTACGTAGGCAATGGGTCTATCCATTCAAACAACAAAATTGTAAGTAATTTGTATATTCTTTTCTCATCTCCCCAATCATGTTTGCACAAATATTTTCACAAATACCAACCTACCATACAACATTTGCAAAAAGGGCTCCCTTAGAGTACTAAGGATGTTTTGGGTGCTTAAAACCTTCCCATTGCATAACCAACCCCCTTACCCAGATCTCTGAAATTTTTATTAGTTTTTGATTTGATAAAACTTCTCTGTTTTTGTTCGCTTTCTAACCTTTCCTTTGGATAAATAGAAGTGCGGTGGTGACTCAAATTATATGATTTACTTTTGATTTAGTCAATAAATCTAAAGGTAACGAATACCCCGCTATAGGGTTAAAATCAAATTTTGAGCCTTATGTTCTTTTTTTCTCACCTCCTTGAACCAAGTCACGTTACAACATTCAAAACACCTAATTGAAGAAAAGGCATTCTGAAGGCATACTAGTGTGAGGTTGTGTAAACCTGACTCCTAAAGATTTGCTAAAAAATGTATTCATATCAAATTCCCATGCCGTCTTTCACTCTTTAAATAATGTTTTTGATCTCAAAACTTGCATGAGCGTCACATTAAAATTACCATTTTTGAGTAAACTATTTTAATCCGGAAATCAGCACCTAACATTAGGGAGGTTGCAATGATGAGCTATAGCATATGGTCCTACCAGGGGCATTCCTCCAAGATCAGTTGGCTAGGGGTATTCCTTCAAAGATCAGCCAACCATGGGGAAAATTACATCAAGGCTCGTACTAGGGCAGACCACCTCAGGAGCACAAGAAGTCAACCACTCCAGGAAACGGTTAATCAGGGGCAAACAGTTTCAAGATAATGGGGAAAGTCAGACCAAGATCGTCCTATGACAAGACTGCTTCATAACTTGTGATTGGGGGAACCCATGCAAATACCAAACAGACTGGAGAAGAGATAGGCTATGAAGGTACAAGTTCCCTCCATGTTTTAAGTTGCTTAGTGTAGCGGTAAATTCATGACCATCAAGCTATGGATAAGCTAGACGTTAATAAAACCAGAGTCGTCACCGTGCTTTTATTGTTTCCAAGGGAAAATGGAAAAGTATGAACAAACCCCAAAAGATAAGAAGTTTTCAAATCAAAACTAATAAAATGCTAGAGATTATAGGTAAGGGGGTTGGTTACACAGAGGGAAGGTGTTAGCACCCAAAGTGTCCTAGGTACTCCTAGGGAACCCTTTTTTGTGTGTACATGTGTTTTGGTATAAAATGATGTTTACAATAAATAGAGTGTAGGGATGAGAAAAGAATTCATTAATTATATTTTTGTGTTTGACAAGACCTTCAGACTTGTGCCTACGTACCAACATAAAATGAGGGATCAAAACCTCGTAGTTCGTGGTAACAATTTCAAAGTGAATGCATTGCTTTTAACAAAAAAAATTAAGTTTAAGAAAGGCACAAAAGGCATAAAAAGGTTTGAATGAGTGTTAGTTATTTTTGTCTTTTGAAATTTTAATTCAAGTATAATTAAGTTCATTTACAAGTTTGATTAAGAAAAGAGTTTTAAAATGCAATGGCATAAGGTCAAAGTTTCTAATTTGCAATAAGGTCTAAGTTTAGAAAAAAAATAACACAAGCAAAGAAGATTTTTAAAAGTAGGGAGAGATTTGAAATTAAAGAAGTGGGGAGGAGATGAAGAGACTAATCCTAAGCAAAAATTTAAAAGTTAAGAGTTGAAAGGATCTAACCAATGGGATGCAATCCAATAGACAAGAATGTCATATAGAAACCAAAATTTCCCTTGGACTTTAGAATCAAGCAATATCAATACACAAATAGCAAGATGAAGAGCAAGGCATCAAATAAAGATAGCCACATCCAAGCTTAGCAACTCCGTGATCTTCTTCATAATTCCCATGTATCAGATGACATACTCCTTGAATGGCTCAGAATAAAGCATTAGACACAGGTTCAAAGTAACAGCTTCAATAAGACCATGTAGCAGATGAACTCAAATGGGATCTCAATACTTGCTTCAGATGAAGTTCACTTCACAAGCACTTGGTTTCATGAAAGTTGGCATTGGCCAAGTCCTTTTGCATAGGGAGTGTTGCCTAACTCTAAGTCCAATGTCTCAGATCAAATCCAACAGTCCACAAAAATGTCTTTTAGGGTTTTTGTTGTTATTATGTAGATTAAGGTCAAAATACCACAAACAAAGTACACAAACAATTATATACAATCACAATATAATCACAAAATATGGCTCAAGTGAGCAAAGTGAAAATAGCATTAAAGTAAACAAGCTAAATGGTATGAATAATGGCAAATGAATAAATACTTAAAATTAAAGGGCATAAAAGTAAATGTCTTGAAATTAAATGTTAATTGTTAGTTGATTAGAAGTTAGTATTGCTTTTGCTTTGTTTTGTTTAAGTCATTCTTTGGAGAATACTCAACCCACTATTCGCAAGCATGGATCCTTGAACCAAGACATCTTCCAAAGGAAGGAAAAAAGGCCAAGTTTCCACACAATACCATGAAAGAGGGGAGACTTACGATCTCACTTACTAGAATGCTATGCCTTTTTGTGTCAAAAATTTAGCGCTATGTTAAGCAATCGTAATTGGACTTATGTAGAAGTCACAACTTTTTTAGACCGGGCAATAGAAATTTTAGTGTTAATGCATGTTAGAGATATGGTATTATGAACCATACTCCTAAAACATACCACACTTAAAAGAAAATGCAAAACGGGTGGACCTAATCTCATCCATACTTAGGTTGATTTTGCAATCAACTAGCCTTAGGATATAAAGATATCATAGGTCTATGAAATTAATGAGAAAGGAATGGGATTGAGATGAAGAGGGAGGGGAAATGGAATCAACACAAATTAGTCAAAGGAGGACTTTTATCAAATTAAAATCATAATTCATTTTGGGAGATGAAATGTACATTTCATCAATCCTCTAAATCCAATGATTTTAACTCAACAAAGTCAAATCAACTTTGACCAAGGCCCAACAACACAAGTCAAACTCCACAAGTCAATATCAAAAGCTCAACACAATTTATTTTGCATTTAAACAATTAAAATCAATTAAAATACACATTAAATTAAATTATGGTTGGTCAAAATCCTAAAACCTCATCAAAACACCAAATAAATGGCCATGAGATTTATCATAGGTCAAACAAGATCAAAGGACCTTCGAGAAAAAATTTCATTATTTTTAGAAACTTAAAACTATTTTTAAACCATTAAAAATATTCACAAAAAACAATTAAATCATAAAAAATATTAATAATGATCCAAAAAATAATTTTAATTCAGAAAATGAAAGAGGAATTTATTTTAAAAAAAATTGGTGGTAGTCTCAGATTTTTGGGATCAAAATTAAAATTAATATGAATTAATAAAAATAAGCTAAATAAAATGAAAATCAGAAAAATAGCAAAAAACGTGGACCACTTAATCTCCCTCATTAAATGAGGTGGCAGATCAAGTGGTCCTCAGCGTGCGTTCCACAATGGACAATAGTCAATGCGCTGCAGGGATGGTATTTAAAACCAATGCACGAGATTAAAACATTTTGCAAGGATCCTATGGTCTGAGATGTGCCAACACACGGTCGGAGCTGTAACTCTGGTCTTCTTCTCCGGTGGACCTCACCGGACTGGTCCACCTTCAACCATCACCAAAATAAAAAAGGAGGACATGAATTTAAAGAGAAAATGCTCAGGAGCTCGAATCTGGCCTCAATTTCTCCTAACTCCAAGTATATTAAAAGATACAAGGAGTTGAATTTTGAGGATCATGATCTGAGTTTCTTCAATTTAACCTCAAAGCAACTCAATCTTGTTGCCTACATTGGAAGGACTTCAGACAACTAAAGATCAAGAAGAATTATGGAGAATTGTGTGAGAATCGAAGAGATGAAATTTTTTGAAAATTACCTTCAATGCAGGTCTGTATGAACACGATCTTGCTTCCAATTTCACTTGGCCTTGCTCTGGACACTTGATGGAATGAGATTGAATCAACAAAAGCAATGGAACTCTTAGAGATTTGAATCTCAAAATAGTGGAGATTCAAACTCGATTTCCAATGGAAATCCTCAAGGTTATCCTTTGAATGAGAGGGTTTGGAGCTGGGGATTCAAAGTTGACGGGTAGGATCCTTAATTCAGAGTGCAAGGGTCTCTATTTATAGGCCAAATGATTGTTATTTCCACACTTGAATCAAAGTTCCAAAAATAGCAATGTTCATTGCATGAATGCATGAGCGTGTGATAGGCCCATGTAATCATCCCTTCAGGTCCAAAAATGAGTAAAAACATTTCTGAAGTCACATTGGTAAGCCATGCAATTGTGTGTGAGGAATGCAAGTTCAATTATGCCAAATGGTGATCCAAGTTCAAGCCATGCGCAAGTCACTCATACTTTGTTCAAATGGGATTAAATTGGACTTTTTGGAAAGTTTAGGTCAAAAGGAACAACTTTCATGTTGAACACTTTCTCATTTGAAGCTTGGATCATGATGAATTTTGAGGTGGAAGTTGGTAAAATCAAACATATCAAAAACAATTCTAAGTGTCAAGCCATATGTTCACTTATTCCACCTTCGCTGACCTTTTATATGAGCTTCAAATGAGAAACATTCCTTCATCAAAGTTGTAGCTATCTCAAATTCCTTCAAAACGGTCACAAATTTGACCTCATTTGGATTTTGTATGAAGGAGTTATGCATTTTTTAAGTTGAGGAAAATCACTTGTTCAATGGCATGGGTCCAAAATGACCTATAATGTCTCCTCATGTCACATGCATTTAAATGTTGAATTTGATCTTCCTCAAAACATAAAAGTTGAAGTATAAATATTTAATTTGGTCATTAAACTTGAATGGATTTCATATCATAAAAATTGAGAAAGTTATGGTCTTGGGAAGTTGACCTCCAAATTAGGGTTTAGACAAAATGACCTATAATCTTTCACCATAAAAACTGACTTTCCAAGCAAAAATAGATCTTGACCTCAACATGAATGTTGTTTGGAATGTCATTTAGAATAAATTTTATCTTGGAATCATTTTCATATGACAAAAATTGTAGGAGATAGGGTCTAGGGAACCCCAGTTTTGATCAGTTGACTTCCTCTGGTCAACCACCTTGAACCAACTTGATAGCTTGATATTATCTTGACTTTTGGGACTCATGGAGAATCATATATGCATGAGATGATGTAATGTGAAGTATACCTTGAAATATTTGATCAATTTTAGAAGAAGCTTATTGAAGAAGTCACATAAGATACCCAGATGAATTAGGGTTTCCAAGGCAAACAAACTCCAAACTCTTGATAAATTCTTGATCAAAATAACATGTGAAGATAATGGGGATCCATATATGATTCTTAGAGCCATATTAAACCAATTCTTGATTGAACTCCTTGTACTGAGGGTCTTAAACCCTAGATGTAAGCTTGATAGATCAAAGGTGAACATACATACTACCTACAGAAGCAACAAACTATACATTGACATATTTTTGGTATTTAGGTTAGTAAAAAATGATAAAATACAAAGTATGATACAATCAAATGATGCTTGGTGATCTCTCCCAATGCAAACTCAATGAATGAGGGGTAAGGGGGATGCCAAGATGTGATCCCAATGCTAATGCATATGATGAGATATCATGAGGGATCTTAGGGTCTTACACTTAGGCAAGTGCAAAAGTTCATCAACAGCCGATGAGCCTGAAGCAGACATCAAGGAATCCTGTCTTTATAACCTTTATCCTAGCCTTAAATCTTCCATCTCCCTCCACATTAGCATTTGGTAAGCCATGCATAAATCATTATCATGCATAAATAGGGTCGTTTCTCTCTAACAACAAAGCATGCATATCATCATCGCATAGATCATTTCCATGCATTAATCAGGTCACTTCACTCATATATCATCATGTTCATCCAACATCATCATAAAGCCTTACAACACAAGCAATATTTTCCAAAACCATATCACCATAAACATCTATCTTGTAATAGGTATACTTATGCCAGATTAATCCTTAGTTAAAATGATTGTATTTCTCCGAAAAGAATATTATCCCCGCGGAACTTCTATTTGATATCCCTAGAGGGTTTTCTTTTGAGGTTTTTCCTTGACAAGTTTCTCTCAAGTAAACCCTCTTGAAATGTATTCATTCAGGTTACTTTCTAGTTGTTATATGGACAATTATACTTTTTTGTCTCACCACCATAACATTGTCATTCATTTTCAACTTCGTGTTATTGGTCTTTGTTCCCAACATTCGGGTTGTTAATCTTTTTCCAACCTTCGGTTGTTGATCTCTTTCCAACCTTCGGGTTGTTGATCTTTTTCCAACCTTCGGGTTATTAACCTTTTTCCCAACCTTCATGTTGATGATCTTTTTCCAACCTCTGGGTTGTTGATCTTTTCCAACCTTAGGGTTCTTGATCTTTTTCAAACCTTCGAGTTGTTGACCTTTTTTCCAACCTCTGTGTTGATGATTTTTTTCCAACCTCAGTGTTGATGATTTGTTTCCAACAACAGTGTCGAGTTGACGACGATCTTCCTTTTATTAGACGTTCTTTCCCAAAAAGAATCAAATTGAAACCTACGGCAGTAGTGGCATCCTGAAACTCTCTTAATCAACTTGCAAGTTCCTCGATTAAGTTATTGAATGTAGGAGGATCAAAGTTCACCACCATACCAAACACCAGAACCAGAGTCCACCTCTGTCAATACCAGTCACTCCTTCCACCTAATAACCTACGTTGTTTCATAGCACGCCTAATCTCATGCATCATATGAATCAAGCATATACAATGCATACATATCACATTTCATACATCATGCATAACAAACATCTCTATTGCGAGTGATTTATTTTCCTGATAGAGCATTTCAGTCAATCACCAACAGATAAACCTACAAAAGCATATCCTTCATTCCATATCCCCAAAACAAATTTCCAACAATACACTTATTCTCCTTACAGTATATTCATTCATTTCTTCAAGGAAATTTTTTTAGATATTTCATATTTAATCCTCTTCTACCTTGAATTCCTGAAAAGTTATCGTCATTCGTACATTCAGGTCTAAGATGATAAAATAGGGGCAGCTGTCATGCCCCAAAATTTTCCCTACCTTTTTTCTGGCTCTTGGTCCATGGTTCATCTGCATACTCCTAGTCATTTATATCATTCATTTACAATTTCATTTTTCTAAATGGCATCATTGATTCAAATATTTTTCTTATTTAAGATACTAGGCACTGAATTATGGTTTGCAAGCTTCTGTTCACTGTGTTTCATCTTGACATTGTGGATTATGGGCATAACCAGCTTTTGGGTGATCTTTGTTCTTGGATTAAATCTTTTGTGGAACCCTAATCCTTGGTCTTTGATCTTTTATTATGTTGGATTGCATCATGGCATTGGGATTTGGAGGTCACTTTCAAGTTTGACTTTGGTCAACAGAAGTCAACCATGGAATGATGACTTTTTACTGGCCATTTTCTTATGAGATATTACTAAGTAATTCTCATCAACTTTTGTTTAATTCAAGACATGGTATTTCATTTAAGAAGTCAAGTGCAATTCAAATTCAATGCAAGGATTCAAGATTTAATTTTTGTTCAAAGTTCAAATTTTGAATTTGGAGAGAAGTACACATGGCTTGGAAAACAAGTTACATTACATTCCAAAGGATCATTTTCTTCATTACAAAATCATCAAATATCCATTACAAGATCTAAATTACAAAGTTATACAAAAAAAAACTATATTTGACCTAGAGTTGACTTTGGGTTAAATGTTGACTTTTTGGTCAAACAGTTGACCAAAGACAAACTACCTAAGTCTACTTTTTTCTTCATCCTCGAGACACTTCATTTCTTGTGCCTCCAAGTCTTTAAGTTCCCAAAACCTATTCATGGACCTTAGTACCATGTTATGTATGCCATGTCTTGATGATGTTATTTCAAGCCAAGCCAAATTCCACTATATCACATTAACATCAAGCCTGCACCAATAGGAAAAAAGAATTATACACAAGGCACATTCTAAATTTAACTTGTATACTTCACAAGACATAGCAACATGGAAAAACCAATTCTTATTGATTCAACACAAAATACATACATACATTCAATGCGTACACACACAATTCAGCATACATGTATCTTTATCATACACTACTAACCATCATTAAACTTTGCATTTGCAACACTAGAAACTAACCAATTAGCATAGCATTTTTATCTAACAATTAACCATAGTAAAATTAGAATTAATTCAATTAACATCAACATTCAAAATCAATAAACCAACCATATTCCATAGCAGTTTCAATGAGCATTCAAGTTGATTTCAGAGCATCATTAACTTTAGCATAGCATTGCAACATCCATCAAAAGGATAATGATTTCTAACTTCCATACTAATCTCAACTAACATGATGAATGTACTGCTAACTCAGGTCACCTTTAATTACTGATAGCTTGTTAACTGATAATTTTATAACATATTTTCCTAACTGTTTTAACTACTAATCTAACTCTCCTAACACAATTAGTTAGCTAACACTTTATTAACGCAAACAACAATAACATTTCAGGTAATCACATTTACATACCTTAACATTTCCTTTCAAGCTAACTTTTTCTAATAAATTCCTAACAAGTCATTCAATAATTCCTAACTTCAGTTCACTAGCGGTGCTCTTCTACTCTAACTTACTAACTCATCACTAACAACTAATCCAAACTAAATTAACATATGGTTTTCTAACTATAACTGGTTTTTCCAATTCAACAGCTCAACTAAATAGAATTTCTAGCGGGAAATTTTACTAAACAGAGATTTTGGATGTATTCATAAAGGTGGCAATGAATATTCCATGACTTGATGTGATTAAACAGGTTTCGAAATATGCAAAATTTCTGAAAGATTTGTGCATACACAAGAGGAAGCTGACGAGAAACGCGAAAGTCAATTTGGGACAAGTTTTTTTGGCTCTTATTCAGCCCAAATCTTCACCTGAGAAGATTATCGTTCCAGCCCTCAATCAGGCCATGCCACATAAATGCAAGGACCCAAGAACTTTTTCTATTCCATGTATCGTTGGAGATAGTAAATTCGAAAATTACATGTTAGATTTAGGAGCTTCTATTAATGTTATGCCTACTTATATTTTTAACGATCTAGATATTTGTCCTTTGCAACATACAGGTCTTACTATTCAGTTGGGAAACAGGAGCAACGCTCGCCCTATTGCAGTAGTGAAAGATGGGCTTGTTCAAGTTAATGACTTGATTTTTCCTGTAGAATTTTACATTCTGGACATGGCATGAGAAACAAATTCAAGCAGATCACCAATCATTTTGGGCAGGCCGTTCTTGAAAATAGAAAAAATAAAATTTGATGTTGACGATGGAACCATGTCCACGGAATTTGGTGACATTGCCGCGAAATTCATCATTTTTGATGGTATGAAACATCCCTTGGAAGAGAGTTTTGTTTTTCATATAGAGTTTCCTTTTGAAATTGTTGATGAAGCTTATTCTGATTTATTTTCAGCTGATTTTCCAACTTTATCTAGTTTTGATGATATTTACTCATATGATGATTGTACTACTACTAACCTTTGTGTTGTTTGTGTTAAGATTAATGTTGCCTTGCAGGGTGACAGTATAAATGAATTTGTTTATGCAGATGAAGCTCTTGACAACCCAGTTTCCCCAAACATATCGTCCATTGAACAACCACATTCCTTAGAGCTGAAACCACTTCCTGGAAATCTAAAATATGCTTATTTAGAAAGGAATGAAAAAATTACGGTTATAATTTCGTCTAACCTTGATTTTGATCGAGAAAATAAGCTTTTACAAGTTTTGAAGAAGCATAAGAATGCGATTGGGTGGACCTTGGCCGACATACCAGGTATTAGCCCCTCCATGTGTATGCATAGGATTTTGCTTGAAGAGGGAGCTAAGGTAGTGATGCATCCCCAAAGGCGACTTAACCCTTTAATTTTTTATGTTATAAAGAATGAGGTAACCAAGTTGTTGCAAGCAGGTATCATATATCATATCTCTGACAGTAATTAGGTATGTCCAATACAGGTTGTACCTAAGAAATCTAGACTCACAGTGGTAAGAAATAAAATAAAATAAATGAACTTGTTCCCACTAGAGTTCAGAAAAGTTGGAGAGTTTATATTAATTACAGAAGATTGAACCAGGTAACTAGAAAGGATCACTTTCCTTTACCTTTCATTGATCATATGCTTGAACGGTTAGTTGTTAAATCGCATTATTGTTTTCTTGATGGTTCTTCACGTTATTTTCATATCCATATTGCACCATAGGATCAAGAAAAGAGAACTTTCACGTGCTCATTTGGTTATTTGCTTACAGGAGGATTTACTTTGGTCTATGCAATGCTCCTGGCACGTTTCAATTATGCATGGTTAGTATTTTTTTCTGAATATATTGAAAATCGCATGGAAGTGTTTATGGATGGTTTCACTGTTTATGGTTCTTTATTTGATGCATGATTGAACAGTTTAAGTATGGCTTTAGAGAGACGCATCGAAACTGGCCTTGCTTTGAATTATGAACAATGTCATTTTATGGTTAAACAGGGAATTATTTTGGGTCACATAATTTTTAAAAAAGGAATTGTAGTAGATCTTGCTAAGATTGATGTGATTTCTACACGGCCTTACACGTCTTGTATTTGCGAGATTCGTTCTTTTCTTGGTCATGCAGGTTTTTGCAGGTGCTTCATAAAGGATTTCAGCAAGATAGCTCTTTCGTTGTCAATTTTTTTGAAAAATGATCTCACTTTCAACCTTGATGACAAATGCAAAACGGCGTTTGATTTTCTTGAAGAAAACACTGACATCTACTCCCATCATCCAGCAACCTGACTAGACCCTCCTTTTTGAAGTCATGTGTGATGCATCTAACTATGCAGTGGGGGAAGTCCTTTCACAAAGGGGGGATAAGGCTGCCCGTGTTATTTATTATGCTTCTAGGACTTCAGATTTTGCACAATCTAATTACACCACTACTGAAAAGGAACTTTTAGCTATTGTTTTTTCTCTTGATAAATTTAAATCATATTTTCTAGGTCCCAAGGTTATTGTTTTTACTGACCATGCAGCTTTGAAGTATCTTTAAAGAAACCAGAAGCAAATTCGAGATTAGTTCGGTGGATGTTGTTGCTCCAAGAGTTCAATGTGGAAATTAAGGACAAAAGTGGAGCTGAGAATCTAGTAGCTAACCACTTGAGCATAATAGAGAGGGATGATGATCCTTCTCCCATTCGGGATGATTTTCCATATAAGAAGCTTTTATAGTTGCATGGGGTAACTCCTTGGTTTGTTGATATTGTTAATTATCTTGTTGCTGGTGTTTTTCCTACAGGTGCATCTAGGACACAAATTCACAAACTCAAGAGTGATGCCAAATATTAATTATGGGATGATCCATATCTACGGAAATTTAGTAATGATCGGGTTATTAAGAGTTATGTCCCCGACTATGATATTCAATCTATTTTGCATCTTTCTCATGCTTCTTGAGTAGGGGACACTTTGGTCCTCAAAGGACTGGAAGAAAATTCTAGACTTAGGATACTTCCCGCACTTGTAAATAGTGTCGGATAGCAGGAACAACCAAGATTTACCAATATGTTCCACCATTCCACACTACTCCTTTGCAAGAAACTTCTGTTCTTCAAAGCCTTCACTCGATAGGATCCAAATTGTGTAATCTTGTCCAAAACCTTCAAATCCCAAATTGATCTTGAAGGAAAACCCCATATTGGTTTTCTTATTTGAAACCCTCAAATAAATTTCAACCCAATTGATTACAACCTAATCCTAATTGGACCTTATCAAACTATCTCTTGATCACACAACAAAAACTATTATGTGTAGTTATTATATGAGTGCAATGAGAGAGGATGAATATGATGAAAAGCTCTTTGAATCTTTCAGGCTTCTTATATCATATCTAGAAATGATGCATGAATGACTATATATAGGTAAGTGTGTGAAAAATATTAAATAAAACATGAATGGGTTGCAAAATTACAAAATTGTACATTTTGAATAGTGGGAGTCGACCCATTTCGAGGTGGGAGTCGACTCCTAAGGGAAAGGGAGTCGGCCCATACTGCCTGGGAGTCAACTCATCCTGGACATGGATTTAATATTCAAAATAGCTTTCAGTTCGAGTCGACTCATAGCTTGAGGGAGTCGACTCCTTAGTGATATGTGTCGACTCCAAGCCTCTTATGTATCGACCCTAATTGGACAGGGAAATTTATTTCCAGTCTACTTCAGAGGGAGTCGAGCTCTGGCATAGGTGAGTCGACTTCAAACATGGTTTTTCACAAAAATGCATATTTTTGACATTTTTAACTTGTCCAAATGCTTTTGACTTGGTCTAAAGGTTTCCTAAGATGAGAATGCAACTGAGACATAGAGAGATAATATCCAATATACAAATACTAATTTCCTAGTTTTGAAATCAATCAAAAACCTTTAAGAGAATAGTGCACTCACATTTCATTTATCAAATGGGAGTCAAACTTGTGTTTTTAATTGGACCAACTGAAGCAGAAGTTTATGTAGTACATCCCCCCAGTTTTGTTATGAAAAACCAAGAGTCAAAGTTATATATATTAAAGAAAAGGTTGTACGGTTGAAACAACCTCCAAATAAGAGGATAAATGGTTTCTTAAAAGAGATATGCTTCAACAAGTGTGTATCCAAACATGGTGTGTATGTGAAGAAGGATGAAAATGAAGGGTTGAATATCCTATGTCTATATGTGGATGATTTGTTGATTACAGGCAGTGATGAATAGTGAATTTCTAAGTTCAAGAGTGAGCTTATGAAGGAGTTTAAGATGACGGACATGGGCCTCATGACATACTTCCTTGGCATTGAGCTTTACAAGTACAACAAGGGAATGCTCATGCACCAAAGAAGGTGTGTGCTGAAGATTTTGAAGAATTTTGAAATAGAGCATTGTAATGCCATCATTACTCCGGATGAACCGGGGTTGTAGTTGTCAAATAATGAGGATGAGCAAGATGTTAATTCAACTCACTATCGGAGGATGATTGTATCCTTGTGTTACTTGTGTAATACACGATCGGATTTGGAATTTAGTCCCGGTATTATGAGAAGATTCATGGAAAGACCGAAGGTGTCTCACTTAGCAGCACTCAATCGGATTTTGCGATACGTCAAAGATTTTATTGGCTGTGGAATTTTGTTTGCCACAATGTGTCGCAACCTAAAAAAAATATGGAATGCGAAAAAAGAAATGACAGAAGAGTCGCCATCGTGCGTTATTTACCCCAAAGGAGGGAAAGGAAACGCTCGAAGAAAACCTGGAGAAAGGAAAGGAAAAGACAAGGTCTCGCAACCAAATCTTGGGTTCGGGAGTCGATTATGCGAAGGGAAGGTATTAGCAACCCTACGCATCCGTAGTACTCTACGGGATCCACTCTTGTTGTTCTTGTCTAAAGGGTGTGTGTTTATCTAATGTACTATTTACTAAAAGAAAGGGTTAAAAGAAAATGACTCGCACGGATGTCGCATCCACTGCATACGTATCTCATCTGAATATGAGAATCAGAGTCTTCGTAGCTCGGCTACCTATGGGCTAAAGAGTAGTGTGCTCGCTAAGACGTCGCGTCTTATGCCTACGTATCTCATCTGGAATGAGAATCAGAGCAAAACGTAGTTCAGCTAACTACGGGAATAAGGGTCTCGATTGCAACTAAGGCAAGAGAAAGGGAAGGTCTCGATCGCGACGAGGGCGAGAGAAAAAGAATCGCAACAAGGGAGAAAACAAACAAGGATTAGTTGTTAGTTGTCAGTCAAAAAACTCGGCAAGACGTCGCATCTTGTGCCTACGTATCTCATCTAGAATGAGAATCAGAGTTGTTGTAGTTCGGCTACCTAGGGATTGCCATCTGAACATGGACTTACAAAGAAGGACACCAGTTGTGTCAAAGGAAGGTGGGCAATGTGTTCACGTCCTAGCTGTAGGTGTCGCAGCTCGCTGAATTGAGTCTTATGCAGTTACCTCTTTGCAATATGACAGACTACATGCCACAAGATCGGAGATGCACGGAAGGTCTAAGAATGGGGAAGCTCTGCCCTAGAGTTGTCATGCAATGTGGACCTATGTGTTAGGATTTACAAAAGGGAACATCTACCTAATGTTAGCATGCAAAGAGTAAGGGAATTCTACCTATGTTATCATACAAAAGAATAAGGGAATTCTACCTATGTTATCATACAAAAGAATAAGGGAATTCTACCTATGTTATCATACAAAAGAATAAGGGAATTATACCTATGTTATCATACAAAGGGTTCTACCTAATGGGTGCTACCTAAACGGAACAAGAGTCGACGAATGGAGCAAGAAGAGGAGTGGGGTAAAGGGTAGATGGCGATGCACGAAGCAATCGACTTACAGGTAGATGGTGATGCCTGAAGCAATCGACTTACAAGAGAAATGGCGATGCATGAAGCAATCGACTTACAAAAGGATGGAATACGTGTTGGTTCTGTTAAGTTTTAAAAATGATTACTCGACGTTGGATCGAGGTTTTGATCTTGTTTTGAAATGGTTATCGGATATTTGTTTTAGTTCTTGTATTAATAGATGAATAAAGAATGAAAGAATAAACATTATACACTTCATGGGAGAGGGATACATTTGTTATGAATGGGGATTGTTCATGGCAATCAAACAATAATATTATATGCCTCATACAACATACAAGTAGGCCACAGTTAATCAAACAATCAGATAAGTAATCAAGTATATGATCAAATCAAATAATCAAAGAATGAAATAATGAAACATTAAACAATGTATGGGAAGTATAAACATGTTAAGCAGTCAAACAATAGAAGCATGGATGAAAAAAACAAGTATAAAAAATATCAGATGAATCAGACAGGTGAAATTATGCACACAAAGGATCACTGAATAATTTAATCGGGAAATGATGCAAGGATCAAATAAAATCAAGATGAAAGGCCTCTAATACATGGCATATGAGATGAACAAGGGAGGATCAAAAAATCTCTTCAATTGCCCTAAGCAATCCCTAAGTCAAACATCAATCATAGAAAAGTCAACTATAAAGTCAAGTCAACTTTAAAAATATGAAATAAATAGTAAATTAATCAATAAAATTATGAAAATTTAAACTAAGTAAGGTGGGGTCAGGACATCATCATCCCACAAAAATATTTTTAAAATAATGAAAATTAGTGTATAAATTAATTGAAATAATACAGAAGTCAAAGGAAAAGTCAACCAAGCAAACTAGGTAAAAAATAAATCCAAAATAAATTGAAAATGGGAAATAAAATTCCAAGAAAAGGTCAGGTTGACCATGAGACATTGGTCAACCATCATCCCAAAAATCAGAATCTAAAAATAATTTTAAGTCATGAAAATAAAATTAATAAAAATAAGTGTGTTAAAATGGACTATTTGAAACAAATAATTAAAATAAAATATTAACATTAAATAAATTAGAAAATAAAAATTAAATAAATTAAATAAAATATTAAGGAATGTGAAAAATATTTTTGGTATTTTTATGAATAAATAAAATATTTTTATTATTTAAAAACAAAACAGAAAAATAAAATGAATTAAAAAAAGAAATGAAAATGAATGTGATAATGGGCCAGATGGGTCGAGTGTGAAAAGCAATTGATGCTGGAAGCCCAGTCCACATAAAAAAAACAGCGTGACATAATGTTGTAACGTTTATTTTAAAAAAATTCATGTGACCCTCATCAATCGGTCCATTCCAATTAAGTCACAAGAGACAAAATAGCGGTTGGACGGTTAAGATTATAAGTTGGACGCGTGATCCGATGGGCACGAAGCGTGACACCTCATCGTCCCTTTCATGCAAACCCTAACTTCATGCAAATGCAGAAAAATGAAAAACGCAGCATACTCTTTCAATCTTCCACCCGAGATTGCTCATGCTATGGTGCTCCAAATGACATGGTAGAAAAAGCAAAGTTCTAGTATGGAACGAGTAGAACATAATGGTGCTTTGTTTCGATGAAAATAATGGCCTTAGCATGTAGAAAAGTGAACAACAAGGTGGCCTCATGCACACGGATTCAACTGAAAATAATGTCACAAACTCAAAGCTTAATGGTAATGTCTCATGTTGAGGGGTTCATAAGCATGCATAGCATATTGTTAACATAGGAAAATAACATGAAACAAGCATGGTATGGCATGGAAAAAAAACAGTAGCAACCATAAGCATGGTAAGTATTGATGGTGAGCATGAATATATTGCCATGGAAGAGAGTGAAAAGCTTACCTAGTGGATGCAAGGTCCACTGCCTCTTGATAGTGGAGGAGTGGAAGGAAAATGAGATGTTTGTGCTTTGAGAACTTTTCGAACTTGTGAAAATGGAAAGGAATGAAAAATCTTTTGCTTAACTTGCTCTTAACTTTTGCAGCCACCAACCTTCAAGTTAGGGTTTTGATGTCTTAAATATGTAGGGTTTTAAGTGTTTAATGGGCTTGAAGTGTTTGGTTTTGTTTATGTGCAATATGATACAAAAGGTGAGGTGGTGAAAGCAAGTTCTAAATGTGGCAAAACTTAAGTGAGTGAACATAAAAGTGCATGACCAAATGAGGAAAAGCATGTGGTTGGTCGTTTTTGTGGTCTGACTTGGTTGTCTTGTGCAGCATAAAAACAATCCAACAGGGTGACTTTGAGACTATATATCTTGATGATTATGTAACCAAATGGCAAGGCAATGCAAACAGTAGGAAGAGTGCATGGAGTTTAAGATCTTTCATGTTGAACACAAGTTGAAATGATGAGTGGAAAGCAATGAAAAATGGCCATGAAGTTCAGGTTCCATAACTACAAAATGGTTGGGCCAGTTTGACCTAAATGCTGCCTAAAAATTCAGTTCATGATGCCAACTTTAGATGAGTGTATCTTTCAAACCAATGATCCAAATGAGATGATTCCAAAAGGATGTGAAAGAGGACATGGCAAGGTGCAATTGTCATGAAGAAAGTATTTTCAAAAGATGCCTTTAAGTGCAAGAAAACTGGCCCATAAGTCTTGATAAATCTTGGAGATTTTGGACTTAGAAAATTTTCTAAGTGTCCTAAAATAATGTCTCACTTTGACCAAGCATAACTTTCTCAATTTTAATCCAAATGAAACTTACTTTATATCTCTAGAAATCTTGGAACAAGAGGAACAACTTTCGTGTTGGAGAAATTTTCAAATGGAGCTTGCATCTTGATGGAAAATGGGCTTAAAGTGGGTGCAATAACCATAAAAACTTGCCCTAAATGGAAAGTCAACTATTTCCAAATTTAGTAACTTTTCCAACTCCTGATTAAATGATGAATCCATGATCCAACCTTGATCAAATTTCACATGTAGGCTCCCTTAGGCATGAATTTTGAGATTCCATTTTCAAAATGTCAGGAGTTGACTTTTCTGGCCCCACAGTTGACTTTTCCTAAACTGTCTGATTCTCGATTCCATGGATCAATTGAAGCACTTCTAACTCAAATAAAGAGCTGATTTTTTGTATGTAGACCCTTGTGGACATATGGAGGGCCATGGAAAAGAGTTTCACCCAAGGAATCAGAAATAAATCGATTTTATACCAAACCCTAGTTTTATGGCAAAATGGTCAAGAATTGATTACACTGATTACCAATGGATCTTTCTGAGATAAATGTGAGTCTTCCTAGACCAAGATGCCTCTCCAATCATGACATGAATGAGCCCCCTTTACTTCCAACCAAACATTTCCTGTTGCAGGTAGCCACGAAACCCTAATTTCTGATTAAACCCATATGCACACTCTGAGAGCTCTGAATCTTCTACTGATGAAACTGAGCACCATAATAAGACATATGGACCCCCTTGAGACTTGTATATTTGGAGAATGAAGTTCAATTCTCAGTCTTGCCTTGTGTGGGCTCCTTCTATTAAGGAGTTATCAATCAAACCCTGATTTCCCAAGTCACTGATGCAGTATGCAATGAGTATGACCTAGTATGATGCTAATGAAATGTAAGACACAATCACATGCTTCCATGAAAAATAAAGGGTAAATTTTGGGGTATTATAGCTGCCCATATTCAATCAACTGGAGACCCGAAAGGAAGATAGCAACGGCTTTCGCACTTTCGAGGTATCAAGGGATTGAATACAATAAAAACCCGGAAATTTACACTGAAGTGAGGAATGAAGTAATAATGCCTGTCAGAATCAGAAAAGTTGTAGTCTTAAAAAAAGAATCTGTCTGGTACGGTGAGAATCGGTCTGAGTACCGAAAGAATGTTAGCCTGAACACCAAAATAAATGGCAACACAGAAATAACCATGGCCCGAATACCGCTCATCAGTCTGAATACTGGAAACGACTTCGATCTTAACATCGAAAGATACTTGATTATCAAACATCGGTTTGAACACCGGGAAACTAGCCTGAATGCCACTTCGGTCTGAATACCGGAAAAACTGGCATGAATGCCACTTCGGTATGGATACCGGAAACTGGCCTGAATGCCACAAGTTGCGTCGACCTGAACGTCGGAAACTTCTTCGATCTGAATATCGGAAAACTGGCCTGAATGCCACTTCGGTCTGGATACTGGAAAACTGGCATGAATGCCACTTCGGTCTGGATACCGGAAAACTGGCTTGAATGCCACTTCGGTCTGAATACCGGAAAATTGGCTTAAATGCCACTTCGGTCTAAATACCGGAAAACTGGCTTGAATGCCACTTCGGTCTGAATACCGGGAAATTGGCCTAAATGCCACTTCGGTCTGAATACCGGAACCTGGCCTGAATGCCACAAGTTGCATCGACCTGAACGTCGGAAACTTCTTCGATCTGAACATCGGAAAATTGGCCTGAATTCCACTTCGGTCTGAATACCGGAAAATTTTCATGCCTGTCAGCATCGGCAGAAATAGAGAAAATGATAGTTGAGGCGGCACGTGGGCCAACGACCTATGCCGGGGATAATAAATCATGAACAACCTTCAGTCTGAGTACTGTAAACAAGCTTCTGGTTTATCACTTGGGATACCAAGAATGTTTTATGCTTCACATGCGTATGTTTGAATTTTTCAATGGCGTAATGCTCCATGAAAATGGAAATGCTACGCGATTTGGGAGGACGCAATGCAATATGATTCTACATGCAAGGATGCGAAATGCTGGGGAGAATGCCAAGCCGAGGCAAGGAATCCTGCCGGGGAAATGATTACAATCTTCTGGACCCTAGAACTGCTGTTGGAGATGCACAGCACAATGAACTCTGTGGGGAAATGACCGGCCACGCGGTGTTCTGACAATAACGAAATACCGAGACTCTGACTGGAGAGAGAATGGTACTAAAAGCTTGTTGCTGAGGAAAACGACGGTGGTTCTGGCAACCAAAATCTGCGAGAGATACGACTCAATAGGGGAAGCAAACACTGATACGGTACCGAGATTCTGCTTCAAGGGAAGAGACAGTGGGTCTGGCGTCGAGATCATCGATCTGGCATCGAACTCTGAGGGCCAGCCGCTTCTGCTGGGAAGATACAGTTTGGCACTGTCAACTCCGTTGGGGATATACATTCTGGCACTGTCAACTCTACTGGGGAGTGTATAATCTGAAACAACCGCTTGGGGGAGCACAGTAGTGAGAACCTGTTGGGGATTGAAGAATCCAATGCTCGGATCAGCTCTGCAGGGATCAGATACCAGGTGTTGAAGCAAAAACAATCGCGATCATCTGCTGGGAGCCCTAAGGAAATGCCCCGAGTGTACCTGTTCTGAATAGACGATCCAAAGCACTTAAAATTTACAGCAATTTTAAATGTTTATTAAGCATGTACCTGTAAAGCTCTTATGTTTCATGATGCAATGTTTATCAAAAATTCGGACGTCATTTTTGCAAACAAAACAATAAAATGAAAATGAACACAGAGATATTCTGAATAACATGATTTCATTGATTGAATGGCCTCTGAATAGGCATTTACATCAGGAAGCAATCCCTGGAAAGAGGTAATCCACAAAAGATAAAAACAGAAATTAATCTAATGGCAATGTGAAATGGATTTCTATCGGGTTCCGATTCTGCTATGACTCGCTCGTCTTCAAGATCCTCTAGATGATCAGCTTTCTGAAAAAAGGTGATTGGATTGTTTCCTATCCTTCGAAGGTTTCCAGTTATCGGCACGAGATGAGATTCAGAACTACTCAGAACGCAGTCATTCGCTTAATCCCTAACTTTTGCCTGGATCGCCCTTTCAGGTTTTCAATCCACCGG
The DNA here is from genome assembly GCF_024323335.1 of Lathyrus oleraceus. NCBI lineage: Eukaryota > Viridiplantae > Streptophyta > Magnoliopsida > Fabales > Fabaceae > Lathyrus > Lathyrus oleraceus. Next base: position 162,739,553 of record NC_066583.1, read on the forward strand.
GATACCCATTTTTGCCTAAGTTGCCTTTTCAGGTTTTCAACTTACCTGGTGTACAATCTTTTCATTTTTAATCCCTAACTTTTTCCCGAACCTTTTTCATTTTCTTGGTTCACCGGGATGCCCATTTTTTGCCTGGACTATTCCTTTTATTGTCCAGCGGGTCTATTTTATGCGAAGTATTTTTTAACTGCGTCTGAGTTCACAGGGGAAGTGAAGTCTTCACCATCCATAGTTGCAAGCATTAAGGCTCCACCATTAAAAATCTTGGTGACAATATATGGTCCATCATAATTAGGAGTCCACTTGCCCCTGTGATCTGTCTGAGGAGGAAGGATCCTTTTCAACACCAAATCTCCGACTTGGAAGCATCGAGGGCGCACTTTCTGATCAAAGGCTCTCTTCATCCGACTTTGATACAACTGCCCATGACAAATGGCTGCCATTCGCTTCTCTTCGATAAGACTCAACTCATTGAACCTTGTCTGAATCCATTCAGCTTCATCTAACTTGACATCCAGTAGGACTCTTAGAGAAGGAATCTCCACTTCAACAGGTAGGATTGCTTCCATACCATACACAAGGGAGTAAGGGGTTGCCCCGGTCGACGTACGCACTGAAGTACGGTACCCATGCAAGGTGAAGGGTAGCATCTCATGCCAATCTCTGTACGTAACGACCATCTTCTGCACAATCTTTTTTATGTTCTTATTTGCTGCCTCAACAACACCGTTCATCTTAGGACGATAAGGGGAAGAATTGTGATGTTGAATGTTGAAGTTCTGGCACAACTCCTTCATTATTTTGTTATTGAGATTAGAACCATTATCAGTAATGATTCTTTCGGGAATCCCATAACGACAAATGATTTCTTTCTTAATGAACCGGGCAACCACATGTCTGGTGACTTTCGCAAATGACGTTGCTTCGACCCACTTGGTGAAATAGTCGATGGCAACAAGGATGAAGCGATGCCCATTGGAAGTAGTCGGTTCAATCTTTCCAATCATATCGATGCCCCACATAGCAAACAGCCACGAAGAAGACATCACATTCAGAGGATTCGGCGGCACATGCACCTTATCAGCATAAATCTAGCATTTATGACACTTCCGAGCATATTTGAAACAGTCAGATTCCATGGTCATCCGGTAATAACCCGCTCTTAACAATTTCTTAGCCATTGCATGTCCGCCGGCATGAGTACCAAAGGAGCCTTCATGAACTTTTTGCATTAACATGTCTGCTTCGTGTCTATCCACGCATCTGAGCAAGACCATGTCGAAGTTCCTCTTATACAACACATCGTTTTTGTTCAATAAGAAATTGCCTGCCAACATTCTCAAAGTCTTTCTATCGTTATTGGATGCCCCTGCAGGGTACTCTTGATTCTTCATAAAGCTTTTCATGTCGTGATACCAGGGCTTGTCATCAACTACCAGTTCAGCAGCAAACACATACGCGGCCCTATCAAGGCGCATAACATCGATCCTGGGAGTATGGTTCCACCGAATCACCTTGATCATGGAGGATAGAGTAGAAAGAGCATCTTCCATCTGGTTTTCATCACGAGGTGTTGGTGTAAGCCCTAGAGGCCAATACTTTTGGTACTTGTATCGAATTATTTATTAATAATAAAAGGCTTTTTTCTTTATTACATTTGTTTAGTAAAGTCCCTAGAATAGCTAGTCTGTTTAATGTATCAAGTATGACTTAATCATGAGATCACATTGAACATAAGGACACTATTCTTAAAGTATCCGTAGTCGAGCTTTAGTGTGAAGTAGGATAACATTAAAGCATTAAGGCTATTATATTTGTAGACTGATGATCACATCTCATGGATCATGGATAAAGAGTTATCAAGTCTTAAACATAGGTATGAATATTAGGAGTAATACTTATACCGGATTGACCCGCTATGAGAATACTATATAGAAAGTTATGCAAGGTGTCATAAGTTATTCTCATGGTGATAATAGTGTATTCCACTCTTCGACCTGAAACCACTATGGATCCTAGATGTAGAGTCGAGTGCTTTATTGCTGATCCAACGTTGTCCGTAACTGGATAACCATAAAGACAGTTAATGGGTACTCCACAAAGCATGCTGAGGGACATGAGTGACCTAGATGGAATTTGCCCATCCTGCATAACAGGATAAATGTCTATGGGCCCAATATTGAACTGGACAAGGATGACACGGTCTATGCCTTGTGTTCAATATAGACATAAGGGCAAAAGAGTAATTATACACATAAGTATTATCACAGAAGGAATTGTCAGATCACTTGACATTTTCGTGTCTTGGGTAGCAGTGATGTGTTGCTAGATACCGCTCACTGTTTATTATATTAAATGTGTGATTTAGTATAATTGCCAACGTCACGAAAACCTACAGGGTCACACACAAAGGACGGATTGACGAGAGATAGAGTAATTAAGGAATACCGTAAGGTACGGTGCCCTTAAGTGAATTATAGAACATCGTAAGGTACGGTGTACTTGAGTAGAATACGAAATATGGTAAGGTACCATGGGCTTAAGTGATTTTGGGCATATTATAAAATATGGGCCAAAATACACTTAAGTGGGCTTTTAGCTTGAAGCCCACACAAGTGGTTCTATAAATAGAACCCTTGTGCAGAAGCAAATTTTTGCGGTTGCATTATTCTCGTTTTCTATCACTCTCTCTCTCTCTCACTCAAAGCCTTCATTCGTACCAGCTAGCACTGAGATTGAAGGAACCCGTTCGTGTGGACTGAGTAGAGACGTTGTCATCGTTCAACGTTCGTGATCGCTTCGTGGATCTGCATCAAAGGTTTTGATCGTCACAAGAGATCTGCACCAAAGGTTTCAGTCGTCACAAGAGGTAAATATTCTATCACTGATCATGACCATTCGTAAGGATCTCTAAAGGAGAAATTTTTTAATTTCCGCTGCGCTTTGGGTCGCAATTCTCCTTCAGTGGTATCAGAGCCACTTACGAAACCATGAATCGGATAGGTGTTTAATTTCTGTATTAATATGATTAAAAGACAGAATGAATCAATTAATTAAACGGGTAATTAAATTTGGCATCATGAGTGTACAAGTTGGATGATTGATGTTGACTATGCTTCGGAATCCGACATTAGTATGGTGAAGCAGCGATACATCGATCGTCCATAGGTTACGCAATTGAGACCGATCAACTTATATATGATATAAGTAATCCTAATGCAAAATACGGTATATGTGATATACTGTTTCTGTTTCGTTCATTCGAACACTAAATGATTGTTTTCCTTTGAGCGATCAATGGTCATTTGCTTCGGAATCCGACATTAGTATGGTGAAGCAATGACCTGTTGATCAATCATACTGAATCAACAATCGAGGTGTGTTTGACGGTCTGAAATTGGCACATTAGGGTTGGTGACGGCGCAAGGGTTGTGCCGTCAAGGAGTTGTCAATTTAGGGTTTTTGGAACACGTGTGTTGACTGTTTCAAAGTTTGTTAATTGGCCGCGTGAAGCTCGTGTGACGAGCATAACAAGCGTAACAAACTGGATGCGTAACGGTCGTAACAAGACGCGTGACGTTCGTAACAGACCCATAGATTGACCTGTGACGGTCGTAACAGACTCACAGAATTTTAGGCATTTCTGTTTTGACCTGTGACGGTCGTAACAACCCTGTGACGCTCGTCACACTCACATTGCCTGTGACGGTCGTCACACGCCTGTGACGGTCGTCACACTCCCAGAGTCAAAATTTTGGGGTTTCTGTTTTGTGCCTGCGCAAGAGTTGTGTGGATGCAAAAACAATGCCCCCGGCTAACTCTGCGTAGTGTGATCGGTCGCCGAAATTTAATTTGGTTTTAATTAATTAAAGGAATTAAAATTTAATAATAACAATGTGTTTATTATTATTGCCTTGTGGTGATCAGTTATGGCCTTAGTTGTCCTTTATTTTGTTTTGGGTTTTTAAATACGACCTGCGTGTCGTGTCTCTCCTTTTGATCTCTTAATGTAACTTCTTTTCTCATCTCAAACCCTCGTATGTAAAACGAGTTTCTTCTGGAATGTAATGTTATGAATAAAGAGAAGAAGACAATGTTATGAAGAAAGAGAAGATTTCAATATCAAAAGAGGACAATCTTGAAGATCTTGCTTGGAGAAGCTTAGAGAAGAATTCAATATTAAAGGAGGACAACCTTGAAGATCTTGCTTGGAGAAGCTTAGATCGTTGTAGGTTAGCTTAGGTTCTCTCATTGGCTTGGGAGAACAATTGCGCTAGGGGCCATAACTGTTTCATTTTGTTTGTATGTATGTTGATGCATGTGAATGTATGTTGATGCATGTGAGAGACGATTTATATGATAAACAAGCCGGTGAGATCATAACAATTGCAATTCCCTCAAACTAAATATTAAGTTTATGCTTTCCATGTTTTAACACTCATCAAGACTAGTAATGGATAATGTAGGTTTCGCCTACGCGAGGTGCATGATCTATATATTAGTAAGGTGCGATGGGATAATTGTAATATCCAACTGTTAAAACAATGGGTCAAACTTAACTAAACAAATTATAATAATATTATATGTGTTTGCTTTCCAAGTTTTAGCACTCATCAAGACTGGTATCGGATATGTAGATTTCGCCTACGCGAGGTGCATGTTTTGTATTAGTCAAGGTGCGATGGGATAATTGTAATATCCAACTGCTAAAACGATGAGTCAAACTTAATTATAATTTTATTATATATGTTTAGAAGCAAGAGTTGGGAATAATCCATATGATGGATTGGAATAAGGAGTTATTCACCCAATTGAAATTTTCGAGAGTTGTATGAGATACAATTGGAAGGAGTTCCTACCTAAATAACCTAGTTTTGTGTAATCCGCCTACGCGGACTTAGAACGAAGTGAAATATGGATCTCGACCCACTAGAAAATCTTCCAACGGGATTTTCCGAATCAAATGATGAGGGTCATTTGTTTTGAGTAAAATAGTGGGAGCATATTTGATTAAAGGCCTAATTAAATATGTCAATGATACTTATATTTTCTTAATCCTTATGTAGATAACCATGACAGCAAACACCTGACACCGAAACCTGAGGATTGTCCTCAAACATAATAGAAAGTTGTATGTCTTGGAGACACCTGTTCCTGAAGAGGAACCTCCTAGTTCTGCACCTAAGGCAGAAAGAGATGCTTATAAGAAGCATGTCGATGATGCCAATGAAACTGCTTGTCTCATGCTGGATGTCATGAACTCAGAGTTGCAAAAGCAACATGAGAACATGACAGCGTTCGATATGATCGAACACATGAAGATGCTCTATCAAGAGCAAGCAAGGCATGAGAGGTTTGAAGTTTCAAAAACCCTTTTTTTAAGGCAAGTTAGCTGAGGGAGCCCCTATAAGTCCCCATGTGCTCAAGATGATTGGGTATATGGAAAAGCTTGAAAGGTTGAGTTTTCCCCTCGGAAAGGAACTTGCGACTGATTTGGTCTTGCAATCGTTGCCAGACAGTTTCAGTCAATTTGTCCTAAATTTCAATATGATTGATATGGACAAATCTCTTCCTGAACTGCTCGCCATGTTAAGAGCTGCCGAGCAGAATCTGAAGACAAAAGGGAAGTCCATTCTGATGATCGGAAATGGAAAGAGACAGAACAAAAGGCCCACCAGGCAGGGTGATAAAGGGAAGGGCAAGGAAGTTGCCAAACCCAGACCCACTGTTACTGTTTTGAGGCCTAGTGGAGGCATAACAAAGGCAGGCACCTGCTTCCATTGCGGTAAGACCGGACACTGGAAGAGAAACTGCCCAAAGTACTTGGAAGATGACAAAATCTCCATTCACAAGAAAAGGTGAAAGAGCTAATGATCTTTTGGCCCTCATACATACTGATGTATGTGGACCACTGAACATTCCAGCCAGAGGAGGTTTTCAGTACTTCATCACATTTACTGATGATTTCAGTAGATATGGTTATGTGTATTTAATGAAACACAAATCAGAGTCCTTTGAAAAGTTCAAGGAATTCAAGAATGAAGTACAAAACCAACTAGGTAAGAATATTAAAACACTTCAATCAGATCGAGGTGGTGAATATTTAAGCCTAGAGTTTGATGACCATCTGAAAGAGTGTGGGATCCTATCCCAACTCACTCCTCCTAGAACACCCCAATGGAATGGTGTGTCTGAGAGAAGAAATCGAACCCTGTTAGACATGGTCCGATCCATGATGAGTCACGTCGATCTTCCAAACTCCATTTGGGGACATGCACTATTGACAGCAGCTTACACACTTAACCGTGTTCCATCCAAAAAGGTTGAGAAGACACCATATGAGATATGGAGTGGTAAGAAACCACATATGTCTTACATAAAGATTTGGGGTTGCGAGGTTTTTGTGAAATGACAAGTTTCAACTAAGCTTGAGCCCAAATCTGACAAATGCTTATTTGTGGGGTATCCTAAAGAAACAAGAGGATATTATTTCTACAATCCTTCTGAGGGCAAAATGTTTGTCGCTCGAACCTGAGTTTTCCTAGAGAGGGATTTTATTTCCAAAGGAATCAGTGGGAGGAAAGTAGAACTTGAAGAAATTCAAGAATCACAAATTATCGATACACCTATGGAGGAATTAGAGCAGGAAACACAAGTGGTTGTGTAAGAGCAACCTGCTCAAGTAGAACAAGACCAGCGTAGGTCAGGCAGGATACGTCACCTACCTGAGATATATGGATATCTGATCAAGGTGATGTATTACTCATGGATCAAGATGAGCCTGTGACCTACTCATGGAATCTTCGCCTTGATGAAACAGTAAAACTGTATGGATTCATCAAGAACGAAGATGAGCCTTGTGTCTACAAGAAGGTTAGTGGGAGCATGATCGTATTCCTGGTATTATATGTAGATGACATATTACTTATTGGAAACGATATCCCTACCCTACAACAAGTAAAGTCTTGGTTGGGGAAATGTTTTTCTATGAAGGACCTAGGTGAAGCAGCCTATATATTAGGAATCAGAATCTATAGAGATAGATCACAAAAACTGCTTGGCCTAAGTCAGAGTACATACATAGACAAAGTGTTGAGACGCTTTAATATGCATGATTCCAAGAAAGGATTCATACCTATGCAACATGGCATGTGTCTATCAAAAACACAATCCCCTTAACTAAGGAAGAAAGGGATCGCATGAATAAGATTCCATATGCATCTGCAATAGGATCTATCATGTATGCCATGTTATGTACTCGACCAGATGTCTCGTATGCTTTAAGTGCAACGAGTAGGTACCAATCTGATCCTGGTGATGCTCACTGGGTAGCTGTCAAGAATATCCTTAAGTATTTGAGAAGGACTAAGGACTCATTCTTGATATATGGAGATCAGGAAGAGTTGGCTGTAATTGGATACACCGATGCTAGCTTCCAGACAGATAAGGATGACTTTAGATCACAATCTGGTTATGTGTTTTGCTTAAACGGTGGCACTGTAAGCTGGAAAAGTTCAAAGCAAGATACAGTTGCTGATTCTACAACCGAGGCCGAGTATATTGCTGCCTCAAGTGCAGCAAAGGAAGCTGTTTAGATCAAAAAGTTCATTAGTGAACTTGGCATAGTCCCTAGCATTGTGGATCCCATTGGTCTCTACTGTGATAACAATGGTGCTATCGCACAAGCTAAGGAGCCTAGATCTCACCAACGATCCAAATACATACTTAGGCGTTGTGTGAAAATATGTAAAGTACCTACACTTGACAATATAGCTGACCCACTGACAAAGCCTCTTGCGCAGCAGAAGCATGATGGCCATACTAGATCAATGGGCATAAGGGGTATACCTGATTGGCTCTAGTGCTAGTGGGAGATTGTTGGTGTAAGCCCTAGAGGCCAATACATTTTGGTACTTGTATCGAATAATAAAAGGCATTCTCTTTATTATGGTTGATTAATAAAGTCCCTAGAATAGCTAGTCCGTTTAATGTATTAAGTGTGACTTAATCATGAGAACACATTAAACATAAGGACATCATTCTTAAAGTATCCGTAGTCGAGCTTTAGTGTGAAGTGGGATAACATTAAAGCATTAAGACTATTATGTTTGTAGACTGATGATCACATCTCATGGATCATGGATAAAGAGTTATCAAGTCTTAAATATAGGTATGAATATTAGGAGTAATATTTATACCGGATTGACCCGATATGAGAATACTATATAGAAAGTTATGCAAAGTGTCATAAGTTATTCTCATGGTGATAATAGTGTATTCCACTCTTCGACCTGAAACCACTATGGATCCTAGATGTAGAGTCGAGTGCTTTATTGCTGATCCAACGTTGTCCGTAACTGGATAACCATAAAGACAGTTAATGGGTACTCCACAAAGCATGCTGAGGGACATGAGTGTCCTAGATGGAATTTGCCCATCCTGCGTAACAGGATAAATGTCTATGGGCCCAATATTGAACTGAACAAGGATGACACGGTCTATGCCTTGTGTTCAATATAGACATAAGGACAAAAGGGTAATTATACACATAAGTATTATCACAGAAGGAATTGTCAGATCACATGACATTTTCGTGTCTTGGGTAGCAGTGATGTGTTGCTAGATACCGCTCACTGTTTATTATGTTAAATGCGTGATTTAATATAATTGCCAACGTCACGAAAACCTACAGGGTCACACACAAAGGACGGATTGATGAGAGATAGAGTAACTAAGGAATACCGTAAGGTACGGTGCCCTTAAGTGAGTTATAGAACATCGTAAGGTACGGTGTACTTGAGTAGAATACGAAATATGGTAAGGTACCATGAGCTTAAGTGATTTTGGGCATATTATAAGATATGGGCCAAAATACACTTAAGTGGGCTTTTAGCTTGAAGCCCACACAAGTGGTTCTATAAATAGAACCCTTGTGCAGAAGCAAAAATTTGCGGTTGCATTATTTTCGTTTTCTATCACTCTCTCTCTCTCTCTCACTCAAAGCCTTCATTCGTACCAGCTAGCACTGAGATTGAAGGAACCCGTTCGTGTGGACTGAGTAGAGACGTTGTCATCGTTCAACGTTCGTGATCGCTTCGTGGATCTGCATCAAAGGTTTTGATCGTCACAAGAGATCTACACCAAAGGTTTCAGTCGTCACAAGAGGTAAATATTCTATCACTGATCATGACCATTCGTAAGGATCTCTAAAGGAGAAATTTTTTAATTTCCGCTGCGTTTTGGGTCGCAATTCTCCTTCAGTGGTATCAGAGCACGGGTATTAATAATAAAAGGCTTTGGGTCGCAATTCTCCTTCAGTCGTCACAACACATCGTTTTTGTTCAATAAGAAATTGCCTGCCAACCTTCTCAAAGTCTTTCTATCGTTATTGGATGCCCCTGCAGGGTACTCTTGATTCTTCATAAAGCTTTTCATGTCGTGATACCAGGGCTTGTCATCAACTACCAGTTCAGCAGCAAACACATACGCGGCCCTATCAAGGCGCATAACATCGATCCTGGGAGTATGGTTCCACCGAATCACCTTGATCATGGAGGATAGAGTAGAAAGAGCATCTTCCATCTGGTTTTCATCACGAGGTACATGATACCGCTTTACTGTTGTGAAGAAAGTCAACAGTCTTCTTGTGTAATCTCTGTAGGGGACCAGAGTAGGCTGGAGAGTATTCCAATCACCATTCACTTGATTGATCACCAGAGTTGAACCTCCGAAGATGTCCAGAGTCTTGATTCTCAAATCAATGGCTTGCTCAATACCCAAGATACAAGCCTCATACTCAACTTCATTATTGGTGCACTCGAAAGTCAGACGAGCGGTGAAAGGCATGTGGGCACCTTTCGGAGTAGTAATGACAGCACCAATTCCACTTCCTTTAGCATTGACGGGCCCATCAAACGTCAAAGTCCACTTTTCATCTGGATCAGGTCCCTCCTCAACAACTGGCTCTTCGCAGTCTTTCATCTTGAGGAACATGATGTCTTCATCTGGAAAATCAAACTTCATTGGCTCATAGTCTTCAATCGGCTGTTGAGCAAGATAGTCTGACAGAATACTCCCCTTGATGGCTTTCTGGGATGTATACTGGATGTCGTACTCTGTAAGTAACATTTTCCAACGAGCAACCCTTCCGGTGAGAGTTGGCTTCTCGAATATGTATTTGACTGGATCCATCTTGGAGATTAGTAAGGTTGTGTGAGTCAGCATGTATTGTCTCAGTCACTTAGCAGCCCATGCAAGTGCACAACATTTCTTCTCAAGCATTGAGTATCTCGACTCGCAATCTGTGAATTTCTTACTCAGGTAGTAAATGGCATGCTCTTTCCTACCCGTCTCGTCGTGTTGACCGAGAACACAACCCATGGAATTGTCAAGTACTGTCAAGTACATAATCAAGGGTCTCCCCGGGACTGGAGGCATAAGGATTGGAGGATTCTGTAAATACTCCTTTATCTTTTCGAAAGCTTTTTGACAATCATCATTCCACCTGATAGCCTGATCTTTCCTCGGCAACTTGAATATTGGCTCACACGTGGCTGTTAGGTGAGAGATGAACCTTGCAATGTAATTCAACCTCCCTAAGAAACAACGGACTTGTTTTTCCGTTCTTGGCTCAGGCATTTCCTGTATCGCTTTCACTTTGTCAGGATCCACCTCAATCCCTTTTTTGCTAACAATAAAACCCAACAGTTTTCCAGATCTCACCCCGAAAGTACACTTGTTCGGATTAAGCCTCAGCTTGAATTTCCTCAAGCGCTCAAACAGTTTCCGCAGATTCACCAAATGTTCTTCTTCCGTCTGAGATTTGGCAATCATATCATCCACATAAACCTCGATCTCATGATGAATCATATCATGGAAAAGAGTTAACATAGCTCGTTGATATGTTGCCCCAGCATTTTTCAGACCAAACGGCATCACCTTGTAGCAGAAGGTGCCCCATGGGGTTATGAAAGTTTTCTTCTCCATGTCTTTTGGTGCCATCTTAATCTAATTATAGCCAGAAAAGCCATCCATGAAGGAGAATACCGAGAACTGAGCCATGTTATCCACCAAAACGTCGATGTGAGGTAATGGGAAATCATCTTTGGGACTAGCTCTGTTCAGATCCCGGTAGTCAACACACATCCATACCTTTCCATCCTTCTTAGGTACGGGAACGTGTTTGCAACCCATGGCGGATAATTGGTAACTGCTAGAAACCCTGCATCCAACTATTTTTGCACCTCTTCCTTTATCTTAACAGCCATCTTTGGTCTTGTTCGTCTGAGCTTCTGCTTGACCGGAGGACAACCCTCTTTGAGAGGTAAACAATGTACCACAATGTATGTGTCAAGCCCTGGCATGTCCTGATAAGACCAAGCGAAGATGTCGACATACTCTCGCAGTAATTCAATCAACCCCTTCTTCACATCATCTTCCAAAGAAGCCCCTATCTTGATTTCTTTCTTGACGTCCTCGGTGCCAAGATTAATCATTTTAGTAGACTCTTGATGCGGTTGAATGACCCTTTCCTCCTGTTTTAATAACCTGGCGAGTTCTTCAGGGAGTTCACAGTCTTCATCACCCTCTTCTTCAGCTTGAAATATTGGATTTTCGAAGTCGAAGCAAGTCATAGCAGAACTGTTATCGATAGGATCCGGTGATGTGCATCTGCATGAGTGATGGTATGTGCTTATGCGTGTGAACAGTGAGTGAAAACTAAACAAAACATTGCCAAATATTTTTATTTTTTTGACTTTTGAAAACTGCAAAAATAGAAAGACAGTGAACAAAATATTTGAATGCAAAAAGACGTCCTTCATTTATGATAAACAATGCAGGTATTCACATAGATGAGGCCTACAATGAGTCATTACGCCCTGGGCGGAACGTAAGACTTGGACATGCATGAACAAAGAAGAAAAATTACTCTTCAAGAAGAGTGACTTGGATAATCTCCTCAGAAGACCAATTGTTGATGACTTCACCCGAGACCCTCGGACGCACCCAATTGTCGATGTCGCAATCACTATCTTCGTCTTCTTCGTTGATTGCAGAGATCTGGCCATACTGAATGATGCCAGCACTGGAGAGAGTAATCGGCCCTTGACGAGTCTGAGGCGCTGAAGTTGTAGAAGTCAGAGTTGGTTGATACCCAATCCCGAACTTGTCTTCCTTCATCGGTAACTCCAACAGACGTCCCCAACCGGGAGCAACACCTGAATCTACCAAGGCTTGTGCCTGCTTGAAGGACGAGATAGAGGCACCTGCTTTAACCTCTTCTACCGGAGCTGCATCTCTGATCTGAACAGCCTCAAAGGCCTGACACAGGGTCTCATGAATTTTGCCTTCTACCTCTACGTACTTGAATGTAGATAGGTTACTGACCAGAATGTCCTCCTCACCACAGACAGTGATAATCCTTCCATTGACTGGGAATTTGATCTTCTGATGTAGAGTTGAGGAGACTGTCCCAGCATTGTGGATCCAAGGACGGCCCAGTAGGCAACTGTACGAGGGACTGATATCCATCACATAGAAGACGGTGTTAAAGGTTTGTGATCCAATCTGAATTGGCAATTCTACCTCTCCGAACACCGACCTCTTAGAACCATCGAAGGCTCTCACAATGAGATCAGAAGGCTTCAAGACCAAACCTTCTACTTCTAACCTTGACATGGCTCTCTTGGGTAGCACATTGAGAGAGGAACCTGTATCCACCAGAATATGTGATAACACAGTGTCTCTGCATTCCATTGAGATGTGCAAAGCCTTGTTATGATTGCGTCCGGCTGGTGTTAAGTCAGAATCAGTAAAACCCATCCCGTTGCTTGCATGAACATTTGCAACGATCCCTTCTAGTTGGTTTACTGAGATCTCCTGAGGCACATAAGCAGCATTAAAAACCTTCAGAAGTGCCTCCATGTGTGCCTCCGAACACAGCAGGAGTGAGAGAATGGATATCTTGGACGGAGTCTGAATCAACTGATCGACTACCTTGTAGTCGCTTTTCTTTATGATCCTGAGGAGCTCGTCCACGTCCTTCGTGAAAGTAGACTCAAAACTAGCCTGTGGTGCAGAGGTACCCTCGTTCACAGCTTGTTTGCCTTTGGCTTTCGCCGCGGCGTCAGCATTATCAGTTCGGGTGACGGGTGGTGAGGTCAGTCTACCACTTCTGGTGAATCGCCTGATTCCACCAACATTGTCCACTGCGGGATCTTTTATTTCCACCTCAGATTCAAACTTCTGATTCTGCGCCTCTTCTGTTTTCAGTGGTTGTTCCACTTCATGCTCATGCGTGTACACCCCCCCATAATGCCAAGGAATGGCCCTTTCGCTGGTGAAAGGTAAAGGACCAGGGATCGTGATGGTCATAGAGGATGGTCGCACTGGTGGCACCGGTTGCGCTTCTGGCACACTGATCTGAGCAGTTGGGTAGAAAATGGTGATAGTAGCAACATCACAGTCATACTCAGAAATCTCATTCATTGAAAAAATAAGCATCTGAAACATCGGAATCTAGTTCAACACTTACATCAGAATTAAACACAATGTTTGGGATATCAGCAACAACATTGGAAAAATTAAATACAACATCAGGAATTACACAATCAACAGGATCAACATTTGTGAATTCATCAGCAGCATCTTCAAACACTTCTTCCACAACCCCTTCAACCGTCTCTTAGACAGACAAGTCTTCAGCCTGGAGGATACCATTGTCAAGCAAGGCCTGGATACCCTGCTGCAGCTTCAAACAACCTTTGCTTTGTGTAGCACAGTCCAAACAGCCATTCCCACAACCGGGGAAAACATCGGCCTTCAGCAAATAGTCTTTAATCTCCAACAGCGGAGTCTTCAACTTCAGCACATCCTTGACGGATTTGGCTTCTCCTTCCACCAAATTAACATTTGCACCACCATGCTGCGGCATGGGATTGTTGATGACATTAGGAGCCGGCGCAAAGTTGATGGCCTTTAAATCTATGAGGTCCTGAACTACGTGCTTAAAAGCTTTACAGTTCTCAATATTATGGCCAGGTGCCCCAAAGTGGAAGTTACACCTAGCGTTGGCGTCATATCCCACCGGAAGCCTGCCGACAGGAGGAGCCAGGGTGCGCAACTGCACAAGTTGTAATTGTTGAAGGCTAGGAAGCAACTGAGCGTACGACATTGGAAGAGTGTCGAAACGCCTGTCCATCGCCTTTTGCCTCTGTTGGTAGGCGGGTCTGTTACCCTGTTGCTGTTGTTGGTACTGAGTTTGTTGATGTTGTGGTTGTTGTTGTTGTACCGGTGCTGCAGCCGGAATGCTCACAGCTGCAATATAAGGTTGTTGATGGTAATTCTGGAAGTTGTTTCTTCTGATACCCCTACTCTGATATGAAGACAAATAATTAACATCCCCTTCTCTCCGCTTCTGTCCCTGAATGAACGGCTTTTTCACCCCTGATGACGATCCACCTCCATTCTGGATCTTGCAGGTCTTCAAGTAGTTCTCCACCCTCTCACCGGTAGAGACTACATCAACAAAGTTGGAAGCGTTGCAACCCACCAGACGCTCCAAGTAAGACCCGGGCAGAGTGTTCATGAACATGTTGGCCATCTCCTTCTCCAACATCGGAGGATGAACACGGGAAGTTGTCTCTCTCCAGCGTTGAGCATATTCTCTGAAGCATTCATTGCTTTTGAGAGATAGATTCTGGAGTTGAGTTTTGTCAGGCGCCATGTCTACGTTGTACTGATAATGCTTTACAAAGGCCTCAGCCAAGTCCCTCCAGCAGCGGATGTGGGCTCTGTCCAGTCTCATATACCATTCCAGGGATGCCCCAGCTAGGCTGTCTTGGAAGAAGTACATAAGCAGCTTCTCGTCGTCGGAGTATGCAACCATCTTGCGGAAGTAGGCTTGCACATGAGTCTTCGGGCAAGAGTTGCCATTGTATTTGTCAAATATCAGAACTTTGAATTTAGGTGGCACTCTCACACCTGGGACCAGCCCCAAGTCAGCAACATCTACCCCCAGGGTATTCTGTCCTTCTACAGCCTTCAGCCTCTCCTCCAATCTCTTGAACATGGGGTCCACACTATGGCCCATGCCAAAATCCTCCTGCATCAAGGTGAATTGATCCTCCTGATCATCACGAATGGGTTATTGATCAGGGTTAGCACGTGGGATCGGGATAGGCCCCGGTCCACTAGGTCCGTTAACTTCTCCAATTGGAGGATCAGTTACCGTCTCTGGTTGAGTAGTGGAGGGATTCCTCTGCATCATCTGTCTGAGCTCTTGTTGTCCTTGAGCCACCCCCTGAACCACATGCATAAACTGAGTCATGCGGATCCTCATCTCGGCGAGTTCTGCTTGTAGGCCTTCCATCGCTCGCTGTTGGTTTCTGCGGGTACCGTACCGGTGAATTCTTGAGTCAGCTATCCTGCTAGTGGAACACCAAATAATATGAGAACACCGCAGCGGTACCTGTTATGCAAGACATGTGAATGAATATGTAAATGCAATGACATGTTTATCCATTCCAAAGGGTATTCTACCCTCTTGATTCCAGTCTCACATCAGGTATATAGTGCAAGAAGATCGAGTCGTGGATAAGCTTCTGAGATCAAGATGCAATAGAGAGAAAACCATCATACAAATGAGTTCAAGGAGAAGGGACTTGGCCAACAATATATCAAAAGAGTATTCCCACAACAGGCTTGTGGATCATCACTACAAAACAACAAGGAAACACAACAAGTAGGAAGAGGAACAACAATCAGGACTCAGCCTCCTGTATACAACCCATAAGGACTGCTCCTCACTTCAGCCAGTAATGCCATCGTGTCAGGATGATCTGGAGATTCTATCAAACGCCAGATGAGCAGATTCCTCTTGTGAATAATCCCATCCAGTTCGTTGATATGCTCTCTGTAATAATCCCCATTATCCTCCCCGAAAACCTCTTCAAGTCTAGACATCTTCAAACCCGCCAAGACCTTGAGTTCTTCAATCTATTCTTGAGCCTTGTTGAGTTGTTTTGTGATGTAACCAATGGTTGAACGGGCGCACAGAAGCTCATTGTTCTTCTCCTTCAGCAAAGTCTTCAATTTCTCCATCTGACCAGTCAATTCGGCCACCATCTCCTCCTCTCTTGCCTTCCTAGAAGTTGAAAACGCATCCCATTGCTCTTGCCACCCAGCTAACTTACCATGAGCATCTGTTAACTGCTGCTTGACTCGCCTCAATTCAGAATTGGATGACCCCAAGGCTTTGTCTATTTTCTTGAAGAAGTTCACCTCCACAACCAATTTCTTCTCTGCTTCCTCTTGCAATCTGATAGCTTCCCCCTTCTGATATTCCGCCTCATGGTACAGATGCATACAGTCTTGTAATTTCACACTCAACTCCGAGTTTTCAGTTCGAAGCTCCTCCATGACATTCTTCAATTTGTCATACTCCTCTCGGCTCACCGTTGTTGACTGCTCAGGAGTAGGTGGATACAAAGGTTCTTCAATAGGAAACGGCAGACCAAACTCTTCAACTCTTCCCTGAAGCCAATCTTCATACTGAGGGTAAGCCTGCAATCTCCTTTTCCAAGCACAGTTCTTCCTCTCTTGATCACCTTGAGCCAGGCCTCAGCTGCCTTACGGGATACAGTCAAATCAGATGAAGAATGGAAAAA
The DNA here is from genome assembly GCF_024323335.1 of Lathyrus oleraceus. NCBI lineage: Eukaryota > Viridiplantae > Streptophyta > Magnoliopsida > Fabales > Fabaceae > Lathyrus > Lathyrus oleraceus. Next base: position 162,756,220 of record NC_066583.1, read on the forward strand.
TAGAGATTCTTCCACATCCTTTTCCAAAGGCGGAGTTCTTAAAGCATATCCAAACTGTTTGACTGCTAGAGAAGGATTATAGTTGATACCTCCTCTTCTTCCTACCAACGGTACATTCGGGAAGTTCCCACAACTGTGAATAATATCCGACCGAAGCAAGTTCTGGTCTGACCACCAATAAATATCTTTAGCTCTTATCCCCATCAGTCTCTTCGACCAACTCAATGAGTCCTTGAGATCAACGAACGCTCCTGACTTGGGTAGGTGGGAACTGAACCACTTATAAAACAAGGGTGCACAACAATTCACCAATCCTCCTTTCCTATTCTCGTTCCTGTGATGCACTGAATGAAATAAATCTCCCAACAAGATTGGCACTGGATTACCCAACACGAAGAGGCGTATTGCGTCTATGTCCACAAATTTTGCAACATTAGGGAACAGGACAATCCCATACTCGCAAAGAGCCAACACAGCATTGAAACCCCTCTAATCACCAACTTCAATCTTCTTCTTGGCTTCTCCCACCAAGAAACTCAGATGAAAACCACTGACTCCCCCTTTCTCACACATATTAGACTTCAAGACTGATTTCCCCAAATATGTGGCTGAAGCAACCATGCTGAGATCGGGTGGAAACTCAGAACTGTAGAATAGCAACCGCAGCTTGATAGGAACTCTGAGAAAACTAGCAACCTCCTCCAAAGTAGGGACCAAAATATAATCTGGGAATGTGAAACACCTCAATGGAGGGTCATAGAACTGCAACAGTGTAAAGAGAGCATCGTGTTGATCTTTGGAGAGAACCGTGACGAAACTGAGAATCAAACTGTAATCCTTCTGGAATCCTTCTAGAGAATCACTGTCCATTAACTTCATCAGGTGCTGAATGGGCTCCAAACAAACCACAGGAAACTTGTAGGCGACATGTCTCTTTCTGCCAATATCCATCTCAGGAGAACCAGAAAACCCCGACCGGAATCAAGAAGAAGATGTAAACCCCCTAGAAATAGATAAACATGTGTTAAATGATATGAAAGCAGAATGATGTGATGCAATGCAGTGACATGGAAATCAGGACTGCTGTATCTGCTTGAACCACTGTCAGGTTGCACTGTCTGAAGAGAAACCCACTGAGGAATATAATACAAGATCAAAACTCTGCTCCAGAAAACCGGGTTGGTTGAAGGTTAAGGTTTCCTGAATTTAGCCCGCCCCTCACTGGTAGGTTCTAAGAACAGAAGTTTGTCAACTTCAGCCCCTCAATCGGGAATAATACGTTTACCACTGAAGGTTTAGCATTATTACGAGACAAAATACCTCTACTGACTCCCCTCAATAGGACATCCTAAAGCAAGTCCCAACCTCAGAGTCCTCGGGTTGAGCAGCGAGAATGCGCCCACCAAAGCTAATATAAACGCATCTCGAAGGAGAGGCCTCGGCTGAGTTCTCGGGAAATGGTCACCAGAGTCAACGATTTCTAGAGGAATATTTGTCGTTATGGAACACCCATAGGACAGAATATATCCAACAGAAACCTCGTTTGGATGTGGGTCTTCATGAACGACTTAACGTAGCAACATGCCACGCAAGCCTCATGACTATCCACTCTAAAACCTATGTGTACGCTCAAGCCTGGGTAGTGGGCTTATCTCTCATAGAACATCCCACCCCAACAAACAACCAACCCACAGATACAGCAAACATATGTACAATAACGCAATAAGGTAAAGCAGGTAAATAAATAACTGTACAAAAGAATAAACACCCAACAAACAAGAAATCTACAAAAGCTAGGAGGGACTCGCTTAGGGAAACCAGAGATTCTGGGTTCGGTCCCCAGCAGAGTCGCCAGCTGTCGCAACCTAAAAAAATATGGAATGCGAAAAAACAACCGGCGAAAAAAGAAATGACAGAAGAGTCGCCACCGTGCGTTATTTACCCCAAAGGAGGGAAAGGAAACGCTCGAAGAAAACCTGGAGAAAGGAAAGGAAAAGACAAGGTTTCACAACCAAATCTTGGGTTCGGGAGTCGATTATGCGAAGGGAAGGTATTAGCACCCCTACGCATCTGTAGTACTCTACGGGATCCACTCTTGTTGTTCTTGTCTAAAGGGTGTGTCTTTATCTAATGTACTATTTACTAAAAGAAAAGGTTAAAAGAAAATGACTCGCACGGATGTCACATCCACTGCATACGTATCTCATCTGAATATGAGAATCAGAGTCTTCGTAGCTCGGCTACCTATGGGCTAAAGAGTAGTGTGCTCGCTAAGACGCCGCGTCTTATGCCTACGTATCTCATCTGGAATGAGAATCAGAGCAAAACGTAGTTCAGCTAACTACGGGAATAAGGGTCTCGATTGCAACTAAGGCAAGAGAAAGGGAAGGTCTCGATCGCAACGAGGGCGAGAGAAAAAGAATCGCAACAAGGGCGAAAACAAACAAGGATTAGTTGTTAGTTGTCAGTCAAAAAACTCGACAAGACGTCGCATCTTGTGCCTACGTATCTCATCTGGAATTAGAATCAGAGTTGCCGTAGTTCGGCTACCTAGGGATTTCCATCTGAACATGGACTTACAAAGAAGGACACCAGTTGTGTCAAAGGAAGGTGGGCAATGTGTTCACGTCCTAGCAGTAGGTGTCGCAGCTCGCTGAATCGAGTCTTATGCAGTTACCTCTTTGCAATAGGACAGACTACATGCCACAAGATCGGAGACGCACGGAAGGTCTAAGAATGGGGAAGCTCTGCCCTAGAGTTGTCATGCAATGTGGACCTATGTGTTAGGATTTACAAATGGGAACATCAACCTAATAATAGCATGCAAAGAATAAGGGAATTATACCTATGTTATCATACAAAAGAATAACGGAATTCTACCTATGTTATCATACAAAAGAATAAGGGAATTCTACCTATGTTATCATACAAAAGAATAAGGGAATTCTACCTATGTTATCATACAAAGGGTTCTACCTAATGGGTGCTACCTAAACGGAACAAGAGTCGACGAATGGAGCAAGAAGAGGAGTGGGGTAAAGGGTAGATGGCGATGCACGAAGCAATCGACTTACAGGTAGATGGCGATGCCTGAAGCAATCGACTTACAAGAGAAATGGCGATGCATGAAGCAATCGACTTACAAAAGGATGGAATACATGTTGGTTCTGTTAAGTTTTAAAAATGATTACTCGACGTTGGATCGAGGTTTTGATCTTGTTTTGAAATGGTTATTGGATATTTGTTTTAGTTCTTGTATTAACAGGTGAATAAAGAATGAAAGAATAAACATTATACACTTCATGGAAGAGGGATACATTTGTTATGAATGGAGATTGTTCATGGCAATCAAACAATAATATTATATGCCTCATACAACATATTAGTAGGCCACAGTTAATCAAACAATCAGATAAGCAATCAAGTATATGATCAAATCAAATAATCAAAGAATGAAATAATGAAACATTAAACAATGTATGGGAAGTATAAACATGTTAAGCAGTCAAACAATAGAAGCATGGATGAAAAAAACAAGTATAAAAAATATCAGATGAATCAGACAGGTGAAACTATGCACACAAAGGATCACTGAATAATTTAATCGGGAAATGATGCAAGGACCAAATAAAATCAAGATGAAAGGCCTCTAATACATGGCATATGATATGAATAAGGGAGGATCAAAAGATCTCTTCAATTTCCCTAAGCAATCCCTAAGTCAAACATCAATCATAGAAAAGTCAACTATAAAGTCAAGTCAACTTAAAAAATATGAAATAAATAGTAAATTAATCAATAAAATCATGAAAAATTAAACTAAGTAAGGTGGGGTCAGGACATCATCATCCCCCAAAAATATTTTAAAAATAATGAAAATTAGTATCTAAATTAATTGAAATAAAACAGAAGTCAAAGGAAAAGTCAATCAAGCAAACTAGGTCAAAAATAAATCCAAAATAAATTGAAAATGGGAAATAAAATTCCAAGAAAAGGTCAGGTTGACCATGAGACACTGCTCAACCCTTATCCCAAAAATCAGAATCTAAAAATAATTTTAAGTCATGAAAATAAAATTAATAAAAATAAGTGTGTTAAAATGGACTATTTGAAACAAATAATTAAAATAAAATATTAACATTAAATAAAATATGAAAATAAAAATTAAATAAATTAAATAAAACATTAAGGAATGTGAAAAATATTTTTGGTATTTTTATAAATAAATAAAATATTTTTATTATTTAAAAACAAATCAGAAAAATAAAATGAATTAAAAAAAGAAATGAAAATGAATGTGATAATGGGCCAGATGGGTGGAGTGTAAAAAGCAATTGATGCTGGAAGCCCAGTCCACATAAAAAAACCAGCGTGACATAATGTTGTAACGTTTATTTTAAAAAAATTCATGTGACCCTCATCAATCGGTCTATTCCACTTAAGTCACAAGAGACAAAATAGCGGTTGGACGGTTAAGATTATAAGTTGGACGCGTGATCCGATGGGCACGAAGCATGACACCTCATCATCCCTTTCATGCAAACCCTAACTTCATGCAAATGCAGAAAAACGAAAAACGCAGCATACTCTTTCAATCTTCCACCCGAGATTGCTCATGCTATGGTGCTCCAAATGACATGGTATAAAAAGCAAAGTTCTAGTATGGAACGAGTAGAACACAATGGTGCTTTGTTTCGATGAAAATAATGGCCTTAGAATGTAGAAAAGTGAATAACAAGGTGGCCTCATGCACACGGATTCAACCGAAAATAATGTCACAAACTCAAAGCTTAATGGTAATGTCTCATGTTGAGGGGTTCATAAGCATGCATAGCATATTGTTAACATAGGAAAATAACATGAAACAAGCATGGTATGGCATGGAAAAAAACAGTAGCAAGCATAAGCATGGTAAGTATTGATGGTGAGCATGAATATATTTCCATGGAAGAGAGCGAAAAGCTTACCTAGTGGATGCAAGGTCCACTGACTCTTGATAGTGGAGGAGTGGAAGGAAAATGAGATGCTTGTGCTTTGAGAACTTTTAGAACTTGTGAAAATGGAAAGGAATGAAAAATATTTTGCTTGCCTTGCTCTGAACTTTTGCAGCCACCACCCTTCAAGTTAGGGTTTTGATGTCTTAAATATGTAGGGTTTTAAGTGTTTAATCGGCTTGAAGTGTTTGGTTTTGTTTATGTGCAATATGATACAAAAGGTGAGGTGGTGAAAGAAAGTTCTAAATGTGGCAAAACTTAAGTGAGTGAACATAAAAGTGCATGACCAAATGAGGAAAGCATATGGTTGGTCGTTTTTGTGGTCTGACTTGGTTGTCTTGTGCAGCATAAAAACAATCCAACAGGGTGACTTTGAGACTATATATCTTGATGATTATGTAACCAGTGGCAAGGCAATGCAAACAGTAGGAAGAGTGCATGGAGCTTAACATCTTTCATGTTGAACACAATTTGAAATGATGAGTGGAAAACGGTGAAAAATGGCGATGAAGTTCAGGTTCCATAACTGCAAAATGGTTGGGCCAGTTTGGCCTAAATGCTGCCTAAAAATTCAGTTCATGATGCCAACTTTAGATGAGTGTATCTTTCAAACCAATGATCCAAATGAGATGATTCCAAAAGGATGTGAAAGAGGACATGGCAAGGTGAAATTGTCATGAAGAAAGTATTTTCAAAAGATGCCTTGAAGTGAAAGAAAACTGACCCATAAGTCTTGACAAATCTTGGAGATTTTGGACTTATAAACTTTTCTAAGTGTCCTAAAATAATGTCTCACTTTGACCAAGCATAACTTTCTCAATTTTAATCCAAATGAAACAAACTTTATATCTCTAGAAAGCTTGGAACAAGAGGAACAACTTTCATGTAGAACGAAATTTTCAAATGGAGCTTGCATCTTGATGGAAAATGGGCTTAAAGTGGGTGCAATAATCATAAAAACTTGCCCTAAATGGAAAGTCAACTATTTCCAAATTTAGTAACTTTTCCAACTCCTGATTAAATGATGAATCCATGATCCAACCTTGATCAAATTTCACATGTAGGCTCCCTTAGGCATGAATTTTGAGATTCCACTTTCAAAATGTCAGGAGTTGACTTTTCTGGCCCCACAGTTGACTTTTCCCAAACTGTCTGATTCTCGATTCCATTGATCAATTGAAGCACTTCTAACTCAAATAAAGAGCTGATTTTTTGTATGTAGACCCTTGTGGACATATGGAGGGCCATGGAAAAGAGTTTCACCCAAGGAATCAGAAATAAACCGATTTTATACCAAACCCTAGTTTTATGGCAAAATGGTCAAGAATTGATTGCACTGATTGCCAATGGATCTTTCTGAGATAAATGTGAGTCTTCCTAGACCAAGATGCCTCTCCAATCATGACATGAATGAGCCCCTTTTACTTCCAACCAAACATTGCCTGTTGCAGGTAGCCACGAAACCCTAATTTCTGATTAAACCCATATGCACACTCTGAGAGCTCTGAATCTTCTACTGATGAAACTGAGCACCATAATAAGACATATGGACCCCCTTGAGACTTGTATATTTGGAGAATGAAGTTCAATTCTCAGTCTTTCCTTGTGTGGGCTCCTTCTGTTAAGGAGTTATCAATCAAACCCTGATTTCCCAAGTCACTGATGCAGTATGCAATGAGTATGACCTAGTATGATGCTAATGAAATGTAAGACACAATCCCATGCTTCCATGAAAAATGAAGGGTAAATTTTGGGGTATTACACAATGGTAAACGGCAAAAAGTGTAATTTACTCGGATATATTGATTCTAAATGATGCAAAGATAAAGATGATAGAAATTCTACAACTGCATACACCTTTATGTTCAGTGAAACACCAATAACATGGTTCTCGAAGAAGGAATAGGTAGTCGTGCTCTCTTCTTGTGAGGTCGGGTACATTGCAACTTCCTTGTGTGTGTGCCATGTCGTGTGGTTGAATAATCTATTAAAGGAATTGAGCACCAAATAGGGTGATATTGTAACGTTCAAGGTTGATAACATTTTTGCCATAAACCTTAATAAGAATCCCATTGCACGTGGGAAATGCAAGCATATTGAGATAAGGTTTCACTACTTGAGAGAACTTGTTAGTGAAGGAAAATTGAGTTTGGGGTATTGTAGAAGTGAAAAACAAGTGGCTGGTTTATTGACCAAAGGAGTCACAATAGAAGTGTTCAAGAGATTGAAGAAGCTAATCGAAATAGGAGACTTAGAGCACATGAATTAAGGTGGTGTGTTAAGAGAAAAAGATCATTCATGTTCATGTAATTGGTTGCACTAATATGTCAATCGGTTACACCTAGAATATTTTAGTTAAAAAATGACTCATTATCTAAGTGCAATCGGTTTACATAATGTGTCAATTTGTTACACCTGGGAGTTTTCAGTTTTATTTGCTTGATAATTGTACCATGTCTTATATTATTGTATATATACCTTTGGGGTATCTTATGAATGATAGAATCCACATATTTTCACCCTCAATTATTACTCTCTCTCTCTCTATCTATCTATTTATCTCTCTCTCTATCTATCTATCTATCTATCTATCTATCTATTCTCTCTCTCTCTTCTCTCTCTCTCTCTCTCTCTCTCTATATATATATATAATATATATATATATATATATATATATATATATATATATATATATATAATATATATATATATATATATATATATCGTTATCTCTATCTCCCTTTCCATACTCAATTATTTATCAACCTTGTGGCTCCAAGTTATAAAATTTGTTAGAGAAAAATATAATTCATGTGCATGTAACGGATTGCACTGCACTTTTATGCTACACGGTTACACTTGTAGTAGCTAAGTTTAATCGATTGACATAATATATCATTCGGTTACGCTTGGGAGTTATCAATTTTATTTTTTTGATAATTGTATCCCATCTTGTATTGTTGTATATTTACCATATGGGTATCTTATGAATAATAGAATCCACATAGTTTCACCCTTAATCATCACTTTCTCTAATTCTCTCCCACTCTCTCCCTCTCTACACTCAATTATTCACTGATCATATGGTTCCAAGGTCTAACATTTGGCATCAAGAGTCTGGTTTAGATCCATTAAACGCATAGTGTGAAAACATGACTTATGTCTCTAATGAAAGAATTCATACAAATCTACCTATCTTTGATGCGAGAATTACGACAAAATGGTGCAGACAAATAAAGATGTTGTTTGGATATCAAGATGTTCTTGAAGTGGTCAAGAATGGAGTTACCCCACTTATTGAAGGTGCAAAAGATGCATAAGGGCCTAAGCTTAAGCAGTAGAAGACGAAATATTACAAGGCACTCATTTTTATCCAACAATGTGTATATGTGAATAATTTTGAGAAAGTTAGTGATTGTGAATCACTAAAGCAAGCGTGGGAAATCTTAGAGAAGGCATATGCAAGAGCTGGCAAGGTTAAGTTTGTGAGGTTACAAACTCACAAAAGACAGCTTGTGTTAATTCAAATGGAGGAGAAGAAGACCATCAAAGACTTTATGACAAGAACTACTCGGTTGATTAACCAAGTAAAAGCGCGTGGAGAAACTATTAAATAAAAATATGTTGTCGTGAAATTCTTGTGTTCTTTGACGCTAATATTTCACAATGTGGTGGTTACGATTGAGGAATCCAAAGATCTTGCAACGATAAGAAAATAGGAGTTACAGAGCTCTCTTGAAGCACATGAGCAGAGAATGGAGGAAAAGAATATTGATAAGGAAAAGGCAGATATCGCTTTACAAGCCTATTTCAATTAGAGAGACAAGAAGGTAAAGGGAAAGTGGCTCATTAACAAAGGTAGAGGGAACTTTCCGAATTTTAGTGGAAGAGAGTTCCAAAATTCCAAGAATTCAATAGTTCAGTGAAAACCATGGAAATGGGGTTGTTGGATCAAACAACTATATATGAGGCAATCTAAGGGGTAGAGGAGGAAGAATGATGGTTGACAAGAGCAGTGTGCAGTGTTATAATTGTTAAAAGCTTGGTCACTTTACAAGAGAGTGCAATGCCAATAAGAAATAACCTCAAGAATATGAAGCTAGAGTTGCAAGACAAGAGTTTGATGATGAGAACACACTTTGGATCATGATCATAGAAGGATAATGCAGCAACAATAGGTTACAAGACAGCAGCAACAGAAATTTGAAAAACACTGCAGAACTAATCTTTGACAGGTTGTAGTTTTATGCTAACCGGTTACATGCTGAAGAAAATGCAATGGTGACTTTGAAAGAAGAAATGTAGTGCAAAGATGATATTTGGACTTCAGATGTTCAACGCATATGACAGGGAGTAAAGATTGGTTTGTTACAATCAATTGTGCCATGAAGAACAAAGTTAAGTTTACGAATGATACCACTCTAGACGCGGAAGGGATCGGTCATGTATCGATTAAGAAAAGGAATAGTACACATTCTTTGATAAAGGATGTGTTGTATATTCTCGGAATCAAGTATAATGTTATAAGAATTGGCTAATTACTAAAGAAGGATTATAAGATTCATATGGAGAACAAGGCACTACGTGTTTTGGACGCAGACAGAGTTTTGGTCCTAAAGGATCGTATGGCTCCCAATAGAAATTCCAAATATTAGTTGAAGGATATGGAGCACATGTGTCTTGCTATAGCGGCTAGGCAAGAATAATGGATATTGAGTATAGGCTTCGGCATCTTAACTTCTAATTTCTCAAAGCCTTGCAAAGAAAGGAATGGTGACGGGGCTGCCATTAATTAACATATCAGCTAAAATTTGTGAAGAATGTGCGCAAGCGAATCAACATAAGGGAAAATTCAGCAATGATATTGGTTGTAGAACTAAGTGTCACCTTGATGTGGTGTATTTGAATGTGTGTGGACCGATGCAAGTTGATTCCATTGGTGGCAAGAGGTATTTTGTCGCATTCATTGATGATCATAGTAGAAAACTATGGACGTACCTAATCAAGAGAACGGATGAGGTACTTGAAGTGTTTAAGAACTTCAAGTCCATGGTTGAAAGTTAAAGCAGTCACAAACTCAAAGTTCTCAAAATGGATGGTGGAGGTGAATACGTCTGAAATCATTTTGGGAGGTTTTGTGATCAAGAGGGCATAATACATGAGTTACTACCACCTTATACACCGCAGCAAAATGGTGTTTTCAAAAGGAAGAATAGATTTATATGAACATGGTGAGAAGCATGTTAAAAGGAAATAACTTTTCGAAAGAGCTATAGGGAGAAGCAGTGTCAACAGTTCCATATTTGTTTAATAGGTGTCTAACAAAGAAGCTGGAAAATAATACACCAGAAGAAGCTTGGTCCAGATTGAAACCGAACATGAGTCACTTGAGAGTGTTTGGCACGGTGGCGTATCGATGTGTGTCAAATCAACTTAGAAAGAAACTTGATATCAAGGGAGAGCAAATGATACTTGTAGGTTATTTTTCTACCGGTGGTTACAAGTTGTATGATGCATCAAATAGAAAAATTGTGATCAGCAAAGACATTATTTTCGACAAAATTATGCAGTTGCAGCATAGTACATTCGGTTGTCATAACATGTCATTTGACTACACTAGCAAAAAAATTATTTCTACGGTGATGGAAGGTATAGAACCAACCCTAATTGAAGCTCGAGTGGAAGATAATGTGAGGAGACCAACAAGACAAAGAGGTTTTCCTACAAGACTTCAAGATTATGAGTTATTCCAAGATAACGCGATCAGTGACAATGGTGATTTCGTCCATTTTTCACTTATGGACAAATCCTAAACTGTTAAAATGGAGGAGGCGTTGAGTGATCCAAAATGGATTTATGCTATGAAGGAGGAGCTAGAATCATTTGATAAGAATAAGACTCGGGAGCTATTCGATCTACAGGAAGGAAACAAGCCAATTGGTGTAAGATGGGTGTACAAAGTGAAGGCAAATCCCAAGGGTGAAATAATCAAGCATAAGGTTTGATTAGTTAGAAAGGGATTTTTGCAAACATATGGCATAGACTTTGAAGAGGTATATGCATCGGTAGCTAGAATTGAAACCATTTGATTGGTCGTTGGGATTGCAAACAACAACAATTGTTCCATTTATCAAATGGGCGTCAAATTTCCATTTTTGAAAGTACCACCTAAAGAAGAGGTTTATGTAGAATATCCCCCTGGTTTTGTTGTGAAAACCCAAGAGTCAAAATTCTATAAATTGAAGAAAGTGTTGTACATTTTGAAACAAGCTCTAAAAGCTTGGAACAAGAGGATAAATGGTTTTATAAAGGAGATGGGCTTCAACAAGTGTGTATCCGAACATGGTATGTATGAGAAGAAGGACGGAAATTAAGGGTCGACAATCATATGTCTCTATGTGGACAACTTTTTGATTACGGGTAGGGATGAAGAGTACATTTATAAGTTCAAGAGTGAGCTTATGAAGGAGTTTAAGATGACATGTCTAGGCCTCAATACTTTCTTGGCATTGAGCTTTACAAGTCCAAGAAGGGACTGTTCATGCACCAAAGAAGGTATGCGCTTGAGATTTTGAAGAATTTTGAAATAGAGAATTGTAATGCACCCATTATTGTGGCTGAACCGGGACTACAATTGTCAAAGAATGAGGGTGAGTAAGATGTTAATCCAACTCAGTATCGAAGGTTGATTGGATCCTTGCATTACTTAGGCAATATGCGGCCGGATTTGGTGTTTAGTTTCGGTATTGTGAGTAGATTCATGGAGAGATCGAAGGCGTCTCACTTGGCAACAGTCAAGAGGATTCTAAGGTTCGTCAAAGGTTCTGTTAGCTGTGAAATTTTGTTTCCCACAATGGGAAATGGTAAAAAGTGCAATTTAGTCAGATATACTGATTCCAACTAGTTCAGAGATAAAGATGATAGAAAATCTACAGTTGGATACATCTTTATGTTCGGAGAAACACCAATTTTTTGGTGTTCGAAGAAGGAACCATTAGTGGTGCTCTCTTCTTGTGAGGTCGAGTACATTTCACCTTCGTTGTATAAGTGAAGACCAAGTGGTCGATTTGCTGACCAAATGAGTCATAATTGAAGTGCTCAAGAGATTGAAGAAGTTGGTGTGCATGAAAGACTTGGAGCCCAGGAATTAAGGTGGTGTGTTAAGAGAAAAAGCAAATTCACGTGCATATAACAGGTTGCACTTTTATGCTAATCGGTTACACTTGTAGTATTTTAGTTTAAAACTGACTCAATAGCTAAGTGCAACCGGTTGACATGATATGTCAACCAGTTACACCTAGAAATTTTCAATTTTATTTGTTTGATAGTTGTACCCTATCTTGTATTGTTATATATATATATATATATATATATATATATATATATATATATATATATATATATATATATATTATATACCTTTTGGGTATCTTATGAATAAGAGAATTCACATATTTTCACCCTCAATTATCACTCTCTCTCTCATTCTTTCTCATTTTCTCTCATTCTCTCCCTCTCCACACTCAATTATTCACCAACGTTGTGGTTCCAAGTTCTAACATATATTTATATAAATGCATATACCAGGGGATTAGGAGACACAACCAATTCTTTTAAAAACAATGTTTACTAATTTAAGAGACGTGATATTACTCTGTCGTCAACCCTTTGTAAATGACAAAATCATTCTTGTTAAAAAATAACTTTTATGGACCTAGGAAAAACAACATTGCATGCATGAATTTTTTAACCCTTTGTAAAAGGTTCACGGTCTGTCGCCTCTAATGTTAAGTAGTCAAAAGTGTCAAACGTAAATCGTATAAAAACATTTTCTAAATATGTTTTCTCATATTTAACCATTTTACTTGAAGTGGCTTCGAGGATTTTTTGTCCTCCAATTCAACCTTCAATCTTCAATCTCAAAGTGGAAGAACTTCACTCAAGTTATACATACATGTTTAATACCTACTCAATCGTACACATCCCATAAAATATCGCACCATCCTTATGTGTTGCTTCATTATTCCATTATTTTCTATCGATGACTTTTGTCATATTTGTCATAAATTATATCTATATACTTTTGGAAAGCAAACGCTTCATTATAAGAAACTTTTATATTTCTAATATCAACGTAATCTTATTAAATATGTTTCTTTATACATATTTAAATAGATTGGATATACGTAAAAAAAAAAAAAAAAAAAAGTCCGTGAACATTTTAATAAGTTTATAGAAGAAAAAAATTAAATTTTAGATAATTAATTTAGTTTTGGTTAAATCAAAAAAAAATTGAAATTCTTTATTTTCGTTTGGAGTAGATAAGTCTATTCTCCATGTACTAGGATTGAAGTCTAGTTTCCAACATTACTAGAAACTAAAAAGTGTGGTCAATGGTCATTCTAAAGTGACAATAATTTTGACTGACTAAGAAGCCTTCTTGCAAGTCAGTGAGACTGATTGCATGCACTATGCATTTAATACCCCTATTTTGGATTCTTCTTTCCAGGAAACTTGAAATCAACATCCGTTTACCCAAAAGAGAAGGACCCTACACCAACGACATATCTGCTAGTATTACCTAATTAAGTTTCCCTACACATCTGACATATTTATAAATCTATCTATACAGCATATGGTTCCTAGTGACTTTTCTAACTCCGGCCATTGATAATTAAGCGTGCTTGAAGAGCTTTAGTTTCGTGGTTACCATTCCTCGGGCTAGAAGCTATCTACAAACAAGTAATAAAAGTCAAGTCATCTAAAAGTAAATAATCTCAATGATTGATTTAAAATTTAATAATAATGTTGTTCCAATTGAGTTTCAGGCTGATCACAAGTCCGCCTGAAAAAATTCAAATTATATCCGATATTATATTCATTAAAATAATGTTAAATAATAGACCATTTACATGGTTAGAAGAAACGCGGTTACAAAATATTATGGAACTGTGTTTTGCGTGTCCAATATGAATAATTTTTGCATGTCCAAATTGATAACCCTAATTCTAATTTCTTGCAACCACAACTCGTACTTGTGTAATCGTAGCCTCTTCCTCTTTCTGCAACAATGCTTTGAAATCATATAACCAGGATTTTGGGGCATTCAACTCAAGTGGTAGACGCGAAGATGAATAAACATGTCATGAAATACTAATTCTTGTGACAAAGTTTATTAAAAGGCTAAAGTTGTAATCTGTTACAAACATAAAAGACCAATTTAATATTAAAAAGCGTAAAGAATGAATGTTACAAATGTAAAATTTAAAGAATTGAAAGTTGTATTTACCATAAACAAGGTGGACAACGGGTCGGGTTAGGCGGGTTCGGGTCCAAAAGTACCACCCAACCCAAACCGCGGATGGAACATCAAGGCCCAATTCCGTCCAACTTAAAAATCGGTTTTAGCGGATTACAGGTTTATTCGGATGGTCTATTCGGGTTGGTAGAATTTTAAAACCCAATATAATTAAGACTTTTTAACAAAATTTAACTTTTTAACTCAACATTTATAAATAATAGACAACTTTTAACAATGTTGTTTTTAAAAACTACAATTCATTTTATTGTTCTTTATAACCTATTAAACATTGATAAATATAAAATAATATCACATTTAAAATTCAAGTTTCAATTTATTGATTGAGCTAAATAATATTGAACATTTATGTATTTAAATCAAGCATCAGTGACCTTTTTTTTTAATATAAAATAATAAATCAAACTCCTTAAAACTCCCAAAAACTTGTTTGCGAAATATTTAAACATTCAAGTCTTCCTGCACCACTTGCTCTCATAAACAACAAGAATATGTTCAACTCTTCATATTTCAACAATTAAAAATTAATGGGCACCAATATTTACATACACGGAGTCTTGGTTCAATTTAATGCAGCTACAAAATATTAATCCAATAGCAACAAAATAATCAATAACAACAAAATAATTGGACCAATATCAATGCAATAATACCAACATAGTACACCAACAGATACAATAGAAAACTAATTTTGGACCTATGGTTTCTGATAATTCAGTGCACCAATATCAGAGATCTTATCCAATAACAACAAAATAATCCAATAACAAAATACACCTGAGACCTTATCCAATAAGGACAAAATGCAACTGAAAAATCAACCCCTGGGATAAAATCTAAACTTTATTCTACAAAATAAAAACATTTCAATACCAACACAATACAATAACAAATCAGATAGAAAAATAAACCACGGTATAAAAAACAATATTAAAAAACAACAGCAACCAACATATTTCTCTGGCTATTGTAATATGAAAAAGAAGATCGCTTCAATCTTACCATTTTATTATTCTAATAGATTGGGTTCAACAAATGATTAACTATTATAAACTTTTAACCATAAGAAACATTCTACATAACAAAAACTCAAAAGTTAGTGTTAATCCTTACCTTTGATCTGGAAATGGAAGATTATAGAACATGAAATAAAGAATCAAAACAAAAAATTGTTAGAACTCTAAACTCAAAATCAGAATTGTAAAATTTAAAATTAAAATTTTAACCTTGCAAATAAGAAGAAGAAGAAGAAGAAGAAGGAAGGATATAGCTTCAACAAAAGATATAGCATCAACACTATGAAGGTAGAAGGAAGGCGTAAGATGAAGGAGGTGAAGGTGAAAGTGGAGGAGGAGAAGGGGAGGCGGCAGTTGAACTAGGGTTTTTATCATTTGTGAGGATGTGAGTGTGAAGTATATCACTACTGAGTGTAAAAAAGTAACAAAATGACATCTCTTAGCTTCTCTATTTGGACGGGTTAGGGTACCCGCGGTTCAGAATTTGATACTCGACCCGCCCATTTAAAACCAATTGAACCCGCTATTATCACCCGTTGGACCCGTTAAACCGTTTGAACCCGTCCATTACCTTCTTTTTTTCCGGTTATTAAAGGGTTGGGTCGGGTTTGCGGTTTATGTCCACCCCCAAACAATATGTTCCATTATGGGAACATATTCTTTGCGGTGGAAAGTTTCTGCCGTGGAATTTGGACCCTTCATTCATTTAGACCTTATCTGAATTAATAGAAAGTAATAGAGTAGTAATCAAAGATTGAGATTTGGACTGTGAAAAATCCATTTGAGAGAATCTGTTCCCGTAATACATGCATAGTACACATGAGAAATCACTTTGTGTTTTGTCTACAACAAACTCTTGGAGAGAACCATATGTATCAAATCAGTAACTACTTTTTTTTTATAACACAAATAGTCATTGTGAGAATTTGGATCGAACTCTAATCTCGATATAGATAATTTGATATTTCGACAAGAGTTGTGCACTATTGTAGTCGAAATCTGTTTAAGCATATTGTCGAAATAAGTTAACTTGTATTTTAAGTTAGTATGTCGAATTGGACATTTTGTTAAGCCCAATTATTTAAGTTTGCTTGTTGCCCAAGTTAGTTTAATAGTTTATAAATAGACTAGTTCTCTCAGGTTGTTAAGAGAGGTTAATTGTTGGTACTCACTTGTAATCTTTAACCCTTATTGAGAAAGTGAATAGTAAAACAGTTTTAACCAATTCTTCTTCTTCTTCTTCCCTCTTCTCTCTCTTTCATAAACCTAATAGAGTTTCTTGTGTTTGTTCAAAAAAATCAATCTTTTTATCATAACTTTGTTATGTTATTGGCGACATCGTTTCACAATAAACGGGGTGCGGTGAGCATGGAGGAGAAGATATCGTCAACAAAGTATGAGATTGATAAATTCACTAGCGTGAATGATTTCGGTTTGTGGTGCTTGAAGATGCAAGTCCTTCTTGTTCAACATGGTTTGTTAGAAGTGTTGAAATGAGCGGACAAGATGGATGTTTCCCTATCAGAGAAAGAGAAGACAACGATGTTCGAAAAAATCCACAGCGTCATTGTACTGAGCCTTAGTGATAAGGTTCTCCGGCAGGTTTCAAAAAAGAAAACTGTAGTTGGTGTGTGGACAGAACTTGAAGGTTTGTACATGACAAACTCGTTGGTTAATCGTCTCTACCTGAAGCAAGATTTGTACTCATTCAAGATGAGTGAAGACAAAGCCTTGGTTGAGCAGCTAGATATGTTCAATAAATTGATTCTTGATCTTGAGAATATCGAGGTCAAGATTGATGATGAGGATCAAGCATTGTTGTTGTTGTGTTCTTTACCTAAGTCTCATGCTCATTTCAAAGAAACTCTCTTGTATGGAAGAGATTTGTTGACCTTTGAAGATATTCAATATGCCTTGTACTTTAAGGATTTGAACGAACGAAAGGAGCACAGGCCATCGACAGTTGGTGAAGGTTTTTCCGTTAAGGGAAATTCTTGAAGAAATATGGTAGGTTTGAGAAGAAGAATGGTAAAGTTCTACAAAATTCTTATGATGGTAATTCTCCTGCTATTATGTGTTATCATTGTAAGAAGGATGGTCATATACGAAAAGTATGCCTTGATTGACTGGATAATCATTATGGAAAGGATAATGGTAATGCAGTCATTGTGCAAGATGGTTATGAATCATCTAATGTCCTGGTGGTTTCAAGCAGCGACTCTAGAAAGTAGTGGATTATGGATTCAGGTTGTACTTGGCACATGACTCCAAACAAGGATGTGTTTGAGGAATTATGTGGTCAAGATGGTGGATCAGTGTTTTTGGAAAACAGCAAAGCGTGCAAAATTACAGGTATTAGATATGTGAGATTCAAGTTCCATGATGAGTCAATAAGGCTATTGACTGATGTCAGGTATGTAAATGATCTTAAGAGAAATTTGATTTCTCTTGGTGAATTCAACAAGAAAGGATGTGTTTTCAAAAGAGAGTAAAGTATCATAAGGGTAATGAAGGGTTCGAAGGAAGTCTTAAGAGGCATGAAGAAACAAGTCTTGTATATCCTTGAGGTTGAGGTTGTAAGTGGTTCAGCAGAATGCCCATCCACAAAACCAGTGTCGAAGACTGAGCTATGGCACAAGAGACTTGGCCATGTCAGTGAAAGAGGCTTGGTCAAATTGTCAAAACAAAATTTGTTGTATGCTGACAAGGTCGAAAAACTAGAGTTTTATGAACCTTGTGTATTTGGTAAATCATGTAGAATAAAGTTTAACAAAGGTAAAAAAATAACATATGGATCCCTTGATTACATTCATGTTGATCTTTAGGATTCTGCAAGAAATCCTTCACACTCAGATGCAAGGTATGTCATTTCCATATTTTATGATTATTCCAGAACTCTATGGGTATTCATTCAGAAAGTTAAGGATGAAACTTTTGAAAATTTCAAGAGTTGGAAGACCCTGGTCAAAAACCAAACTAGCAAGAAGGTCAAGAGGTTGAGGACCGACAATGATCTTGAGTTTTTCAATGAGGCTTTCGATAGCTATTGTGTTGCATCTAGTATTGCAAGGCACAGAACTACTACAGGGACTCCTCAACAAAATGGTTTGGCTGAAAGGTTTAATCGAACCATTGTGGAAAGAGTGAGGTGCATGTTGGTTAGTGCAGGATTAAAAAGGGTGTTTTTGGCTGAGGAAGTCATGACGGCAGCTTACTTGATAAATAAGTGTCCCTCGACATCTTTGGAGATGAAAACACCTGAAGAAGTCTGGTCGAAACATCCACCTAATCACAAATGACTTAGCGTATTTAGATGCTTAGCTTATGCTCATATTAGGCAAGACAAGCTCGAACTTAGAGCTCTTAAATCTATGTTCCTTGGATACCCTGGAAGAGTCAAAGCTTATAGGTTGTGGTGCCTAAAGCCAGATCACAAGAGGTGTATCACAAGTCGATATGTAGTTTTCAATAAAGCTGAGATGGATTTCAAGAAAATTAATGATATTGGTCGAAGTACCAATATCTCTGAAGAAAGGATGGGACATGAAGAGACTCATGTTGAGGTGGAGCATGTTGATGTTGAATTGCATAACCCAGATGAAGTCGAAGAAGAAGCAGAAGTTGTTGTCGAAGATAAGGAGACTGATAATGACTACCTGCTGCAAGAGACAGACCGAGAAGAGTCATTAAACCACCTCAGAGACTTGGTTATGCAGATTTCATAGCATTCGCCTTAATCTCTGCAAGTTAGGTCCTTGATGAAGAACCAAGAGATTACAAAAAAGTTGTGAGGAGTAGAAACAAGACTGAATGGACGAAATCCATGGATAATGAGATGAAATATCTTCATGATAACAAGACTTGGGAGCTGATCGAGAAACTTGCAGGGGTCGGGTTAGTCAGCTGTAAGTGGATCTTCAAGGTTAAGGAAGGAATCGAAGGAGTGATGTCGAAGAGATTTAAGGCAAGGTTGGTTGTTAGGGGGTTCACTCAGAAAGAAGGTGTCGACTTCAATGATTTGTTCTCACTTGCTGTAAAGCATAGATCCATTCGAATGTTGCTTTTTATGGTGGCGAAGTTCGACCTAGAACTTGAGCAGATGGATGTGAAGATTGTCTTTTTGTATGGTGATCTAGATGAAATAATCCTAATGAGGAAACCTGAAGGGTGTGCAAAAAATGGAAAGGAAGATTATGTGTTCAAGCTAAATAGGTCGTTATATGGCCTGAAACAATCTCTTCGACAATGGAATATGAGATTTGACAAGTTCATGGCACACATAGGTTTCACTAGAAGGAAATTCGACCACTGCGTTTACTTCAGATTTCGACCTGGAAATTCACTTGTTATTTTGTTGCTTTATGTGAATGATATCCTCATAGCAAGCAACAGTGTCGGCGATGTTATGTTACGAAGGTGAAGGTTGAACTCAATAAGGAGTTCGACATGAAGGATCTGGGAGATACCTCCAGGTTTCTTAGGATTGACATCTGAATAGATAGAAAACAGGCGAGATGATGCTTATCTCAAGAGACATACCTGAGAAGATTCTCGACAAATTTGATATGTCGAATTCGAAGATTGTTGTAACACTGATTAATCCTCAGTTCAAGCTGATTTTGACTCAAACTTCTAGTACTGAAGTTGAAAGAACTTGTATGAATAACATTCCATATGCTATTATAGTAGATTCTTTGATGTACAATATGGTTTGTACGAGTCCAGACATAGCGTACGGAGTGAACCTTGTAAGCAGGTATATGGTCAATCCTGTGAATGCGCACTGGCAAGCATTAAAGTAGATTTTAAGGTACATAAATGGGTCTCTTAATAGAGTACTTATTTATGGTGGAGCCTTTGGTGATGATAGCAAAGTCGAAATCGAAGGATTTGTCGACTCTGATTATGCAGGATGTATAGATTCCAGAAAATTTATTTATGGATATGTGTTCACTATGTTTAGCACAACAATCAGTTGGAAAGGAACACTTCAGAAAGTTATTGCCTTATCAACCACTGAAGCGAAATATATTGCCCTCACTAAAGTTGTGAAAGAAGCATTGTGGCTTGAAGGTTTTGCTAAGGAGCTGAAACTTCAAGGTCGAGTTATCAATGTTAAGTGTGATAGTCAGAATGCTATACACATGTCAAAGAATTCAGGTTGTCATGAGCGAATCAATCACATCGATGTGAGACTGCATTTCGTTAGAGGGATAATCGAGTGTGGAGAAGTTCAAGTGCTGAAGGTTTCAACTAAAGACAATATTGGTGATATGATTACTAAGACATTGTCAAGCTGTAAGTTTTTCCAATGTATGCAAGTGATAAAGTTGCATGAAGAAATCTAGTTTGTTCCTTGATGTTTGTAGAGTATGTTCCGAGGTGGAGATTTGTGAAAATTTGAATCGAACTCTAATCTCGACAGAGATAGCTTGATATTTAAACGGGAGTTGTGTATGCTGTAGTCGAAGTCTGTTCAAGCATATTGTCAAAATATGTTAACTTGTATTTTAAGCTAGTATGTCAAATTGGGTCTTTTGTTAAGCCCAATTATCTAAGGTGTTTGTTGCCCAAATTAGCTTAGTAGTTTATAAATAGACTAATTCTCTTATGTTATTAATAGAGATTAATCGTTGGTATTCACTTATAATCTTTAACTCTTATTGAGAAAGTGAATAATAAAACAATTTTAATTAATTATTATTCTTCTTCCCTCTTCTCTCTTCCATAAACCTAATAGAATTTCCTATATTTGTTCAAAAAACTCAATATTTATCTCATAGCTTTTATTCTATTCTGTTATTGGCAACATCGTATCACAATAGTCATCAATTGATATTTCACAAAAAAATGCCTTCGAAGTTCCAACATGTGCAACAGTGCTATATATGTGTGCTAAACTGAGCTACATCCCAATGACTAAAAAAATCTTGGCATTTACTAATATAAATGAATTAGACACTGAATTCAACAATCATTTAAACTACAACAGTTGTGGCATGATTGCAAAAAGAGCTGGGAAGGCAGTGGAAACAGTTCAAACTCAGAGTTCGATAGTCGGAAAGAAGGCCAAGGTTCCTCTAAGGGACACTGGATAAAGAGATAAAGTTACCTGACAAAAAATTTATTGTAGAATACAATCATAATAATACAAGACACTTTCTTTGATTGATCTACAATTTTTTTGAAATTAAATATTACGCTCTCGAACTTCACATGAAACGTATTGAATTCTTTACATCAACATCAGCGCTCATGAGAAATAGCCCGGCTGAATGGGCATAGACTCCTCACATTGAGCTACAACAGCTTCCTCTGATATGATCCAGCCATCGCAATTGGACTTCACTTGTTTGATCTCTTCACAACAACTCTGAGAAAATGAATACAGAAAAGCATAACATGTTAGGATATAGATATAGGAGAATTAAGTAGGGAGTTAGTCATTTGTTTAGTTAGGATTTTTGTATAAATAGGGAGTTAGAATGAGGTATCATTTGAATAGTGTAAACATTGTGAAAGATGCACCAAAAGATGAAAGATTCTTTAATCCCTACAAAAATTTCAACTAACATCCTACCAGCAAGAACTAAGAAGAGAACAAGCCTCCAAGACATACTAGCCATTGTCAGTCAAATTGCCATAAACCAGGGAAAAGGTGTATGAGTGTATCTCCCCCTCATCAAAACACAATGAAGATTGAAACTAAGGAGGAAATATAGCAATTAAGGATATTAAGAGATAACATGGTTGGAGAATCTATTATATTCAGGACAGATAGGTAACCAGCACAGCCACTGAAGCATGCAAGCCCAGAAATCTTCATTTACTAATTCCAGTCAACAAAAACAATTAGCCTGATATATCTACCAGGAAAACACTATTGATACCATTGCCATCTAACAGTTTTTTTCACAAACTAAGCCTTGTATTGTCAAAATTGTGAAAGGGCAAAGAATAGTAATGCAAATAATTTTGGTATTTTAAATAAATTCTTAGTGGCAGAATACCAACCTCCGAACAAGTATATACGAGCAGGGTCATCCAATCCCAGTTTCCAACCATTTGCCTATGTTGATCATCAAGTGCTTCCTGTAAAAAGTATAGTAATGGGGACATTAGTTGCATCTCAAATGTCCTCGGTCTTCCACAAAGCCTACAATTTCCAGGGTTTATTTCACCAGCTACAGCTAAAATTGGTTTGCCACCATACGAGTATCTGCACAAAGGAGTAATAAGAAAAGAATGTTATACAATGAGGGGAGGGAGCACAGCAGAGAAAAAGAAAGATATGGAGCTATGGAAAAACATAATTGATAGCACGAATGCATGATTGATGTATCTATCCACAGAACCATAGCCAGTAATGATTCTCCACTCAACTAAAGGGAGACACGGATTCTTTAACCAATAATTTCAATTCAACCGGGTTCAGACCAAAATACATACTAAACTACGGGTAAGATGCATTTAGCTCTATAGTAAATTCACTTCAAAGCATAATTTGTTACAAACCTGAAACACTGCTCAGGATATGCATCCAACCGTTTCTTGAACTTGAGGTAAGTTCTATCAGCAGTCAAAGCTTTATCATATTCATACTGTTCCTTTTCCCAGGTTTCTTCAGCTTGCAAATTATCCTCACCAGAATTTCCATTCCCCTTAATAGAAAGTGATGAATAGCTAGAGCATACCGAACTAATATCCCGGGTAGAAGATGGCTCTTCCTGTGTGTATATATAAAAGCAAGGCACCACTGAAAATAACACCAATTTTAGCACACAATCGATAACGCCCTAAAGTTAATCAACATTTTCCAAGATCAGATTTTTTCTGTACCTGGAATATCATTATTATTATGATTATGATTATGAAAGGAAGCTGTTGTAGAGAAACTGTGCTGTTGGCACTTTTTCCGTTGACTCTTGTTCTTAGATTTAGAATTAGAAGAAGCCAAATTTCCGGCTTGAATGAGTGCATTGGCCAGTTCTTCAAAACTCATATCCTCTTCACTTTCGTCTTCATCGGACTCCGAATTGAGAGTTTGAACTTCGGCTTGTTGTTGTTTATGTTGAGATGTGTCAATGTCAGCCATTTTCTGAAGTCGAAGAACTCGCCATGAGGTTGCACATTTGGGCGAAACGCAACCGAAGACGAAAAGAACGCGTTGATGATGATGAGAAAGAGGAGCATAAACTTGTGCAACAAGGGAGAGGCTATTAGAACATGTAGAACATCGAAGCAAATCGGCATTGATGGCGTCAATGGGAATGGGCCAATCCTGTTATCGTTTGTAGAAAAGAAGAGAGAATTAGTTAGAGTTACAGTTACAGTTATAGTTATAGAATTAGAGGTTTTATGAGAAAATTGAAGAGATGAATTACCGGGAAGCCTCCGATTTTGGTTGTAAAAGGATCAGATGGTTCGCGATAATCGTTGGCCCATGGTCCTGGCATTCCTAGCCAGACTTTCGCCATTATTAGTGTTGCTAAGGACAAAGCTCAATGTTGTTTTGTAACGCAACGGTTACAGTGGAGAACAGACGCGGTGGCACGTGCACAACCGAACGCCGATACAGGGAGTTCTACGGAGGAGGAGACGGAGGGATGAGGGGCGGAGACGGAGAGAGTGGCGGCCGCGGTAATGGAGATAAGCGGAACCCAAGAAGCATAGAGGTTTAGGTTGGAGGTAGTGTATTGTAATTTTAAATGATAGTGAGGGCAGTTTCGTATATACACGAGGTGGGATAGAAGATTTTCCATGGGTGCGAGCAAGTAGTTTTTTATTTGATTTTAAAAATATTAATTTTAAAAACTAATCTCCATGGCTGTTGTAAATTTAAGAATCAATTTTGATTCATGAAGAATTGTATATATTGATTTGTTAATAATTATATTTTTATTGTAATTCAATTATATATTTAAAAAGATTGTTTATTCTTGATGAGTTATTGGAGAATTCATAGCGCTGCATAATTTGATTTTATGAGATCATTTTTTATATAGTTCTTGAAGAATTATATAAAAAGTTTATAAAAAAAATTTAAAGAATCATGATGAAAATAAATTTAAAACTATTATATAAAATAATTTTTTGATATTGTTTATCAATAGTGATTATATAATTATTTGATATCTTTTATAAGTGATTTTAAAAAAATTCATTATTGATAAATATTATTGATTAACTATCTCAATAACAACATATTTATATATCATGGTTGATATCTATGCAAAATATGATCATTTAACCGGGAATTAAATTATTGAAATTAAATGATTGGGTATCGATACACTAATGTGATTTTTAAAATAATTGTATGTCATTAATTTAAATTTATATTACATTAAAATGATTGTGTATACATTATATTGCATTTCTTTTAGGATATTTTATTATTTTTAAATACTACGATTTAAAAAATCAATTTATATATAAAAAATTTATTCTACGAAAAATTTCGATTTTTTTAAATAATCAAGTTTTTCAAATTATATATCAAAATAACCACGTTTTCAATTTATTTATCAAACTAAACATGTTTCAAACACAGGACAAGAAGAGTAGCCACAAGGATTGGTGCATGCATTAGATTTTCACACACAGACGCCATTGGTGGCGACGACATGTACATCATGCAACTGCAAGTGGTGCATGCATGCATCTAGTAGGAGCATAGCCATTCCATGTGGCTACTCTTTTATTTTTTTTATTTTTTTATTTTAATAATTATAATTTAAAAAATTGAAAAATAAAATAAAATTAAAACTAATTCATAATATATATTATAAAATTCAAATACATAATATTTTGTTGTAAAATTCAATGATATGCCCGATCGAAACGTCCCCTTGTTTCATATTTCGATGCATTAGCCTGTCTTCGAGGTCTTCCACGATTTCTCTGAGGTGTTTGGGGTCTTTGAGTGTTGGCCTGAGGAAAAGGTGGTTGGTGCGAGGGTCATGGGGTATTTGACATATTTGGCCATCATTTCTCCCCAATAGCTGGGGGGTGTTGCCAACGGCGCTGCCGTAATTAAGTTTGGTGCCCATGTTGTCGTAGTTGGGTCATTGTGGTTGGGTTATGTGTTGATGGTATGGATGGTTTAATTGGGACATTGAATCATTTTGGAAACGAAGCAATGGTTCTTATGGTGTAAGAAAGTCAAACAGTGGTTTGGTACTTTGGCGGTGGGATGTTTGGGTGTTCATTGGTGGGAGGCTATGGTGGGATGGGGTAGAATTGTATGAATCATCGGGGCTATAGTAAGATGTGGTGGAGGCATGTGTTTGTTGGTGGTATGGGTCATGCTTTTGGTATTGTGTTTGGGTGTGTGGCATGAATTGATTATGGGGTTGGGTGCTTGGTGGTTGGTGTATATGGTATGGTGATGTTGTGAGGTTGGTCGTTGGGTTTGGGTGGATTGATATTGTTCTTGTGTTTGGTAATGATGTGGGGTTGGTTGTTGGGCGATGGGTTGTTGTTGGGCGTATGATTATGAAGCTCGTTGGCATGGATCGATCAACTACCTCGGCTCAGACATAAAATGTGTCGTTGTAATCGACCTAAACCAATTCATATGATGTCGAGTTGGTCTAGCACCTTGTATGAGAGGTTCGTTTAAGATGTGTCAGCGTCGATTCTTCCAATGACGGCCATCTCTTTAGCGAAGTCTCTCCAATCGGAATATCCCATTGGGCATCGACTCTTTATTGATGTTAGTCACTCAAACACGTCAGAGGGTCTGGAATTTGTTGTTGCATGTCGAACTGCAGTTTCACATGGTTATTCTGGTGCATCTCCATAGTAGTGAACCTGATGATTGGTGTTTTTGTTGTCCAAACTACATCATCATTGGGGTTAACCTCATGGTCAAGACTCAGATACGGCCTCTAGATAAACGGCTGGCAGGATCCTCCTTCAACGCATGTCTACTGCATTAGACACATCGCTCAAAATTTCATGCGAGAGATTAAAGACAAGACGTTGCAGAAGAAGGTTATGAACGTATGGTATGCATTAACAAAACCTTCCTTCAAACACTACTGCAAAGACATCAGATTAACAAATGCAGATACAGTAAGATGGATCGACAATATTCCATTGGAGAAGTGGACTAGGGCATACGACAACGGTCAATGATGGGGCCACGTGACAACAAATCTCGTGGAATCGATGAACTATGTCTTCAAAGGCATCTGAAACCTACTAATAACCGTTTTGGTCATAGCACCTATTTTAGGCTAGGGGCACTGTTTGAGATCAGACGTTCAAAATGGAGTTCAGTGTTACGATTGGGGAAGTTGTTTAGTGATGCTTCAATGAAATTCATTAAGGAGGAAGCTTCCAAAGCTAACACACACATGTGGTCACTGTGTTTGATTGTACTAAAGGTTGGTTCAGTGTTGCTGAGTTAATGGATTACAATGAAGGGAGGCTGAGGGAATACTATCGAGTGGAACTAGATAGAGGTTTGTGCAATTGCAAAAAGTTACAAGCCTTTCATATTCCTTGCTCTCATGTCATAGTGGCATGTTCAAAGGCTCAGCAAGACCCTTTCAACTTACTATTTATTGTTTACAAAGTCATAAATCTATGCAATGTTTACAAGAATAACTTTTCGGTGGTCGCAAAAGAGGATTATTGGCATGCATATCAAGGGGAAATAGTCTTGAACAATGAAAAAATGCGAAGAAAGAAAAAGGGTCATCCTAAGAGCACGCGTATTCGAACCGAAATGGATACGGCGAACAAAATGGTTAGATTATGTAGTTCATATCGTCATCCCAGACACAATCGTATAAACTGTCCCGATGTTGGACCTAGCACAACAACATAATTTTAAATAATTGTTTTTCTTTATATTAAAAATAACTTTCATTTCATAAATATCATAACCTTCGGTCAAAATAATTTAAAAACAATAATTAAACAATAATTTAAACAACAAAAAAACAAATACAATGACTAAACAACATAACTATGTGATTACAACCATCAGGACAATTTCTTGAGAACTATACATCATCATGTGAACATCTCTGTCAGTTTTAACATTGTCCGAGAAACGAATTTCTCCATTTTGGTTAAACATGGTAACAAGCCTTTGAATTCTTCTGATCTTTTCACCCTCTACAATGTCTCCATCTAACCAATGGATCAAGCTCATTTTAAGATGTTTAAACGTCTTTGTATTCCAGAGTCGGATCTTCATCGGAGGTTTTACTGTTGAATATCAGCATTTCTTTTGTGAATATAAGGACATATATATGAAGACATTTTGAAGAAAATGGAAGGAGATGATGTGTGAAAGATGATTGGGGGGGGGGGGGGGGGGGGGGGGGGTTGTATTTATAGAAGTTGCAAATAAAGAATTAGCCACATGGAGTGGCACATGCTCCTAGCAGATGCATGGATATGCCGCATGCAGTGACGACAGATATATGCATGTGCCATGATGAATGGAACCTATGTGTAACTAATCAAAGCATGCACCATAAGGGTTGACGTTCCTCTTGTTATCCAACTAAAACATGATTAGTTTGGTAAATAATTGAAAACG
Source organism: Lathyrus oleraceus (assembly GCF_024323335.1). Lineage (NCBI taxonomy): Eukaryota > Viridiplantae > Streptophyta > Magnoliopsida > Fabales > Fabaceae > Lathyrus > Lathyrus oleraceus. The sequence goes on from NC_066583.1 coordinate 162,784,111, forward strand.
TAGCTATTTTAGTATATAATTTGAAAAAGTTGGTTATTTAAAAAAAACTTTCTAATATAGTAGTTTATAAATAATAAGTATATATTTTTATATTTTTATTTTTGATATTACTCTCTTAAAATTATTTTCTTTTATGGATTTTTTATTTATCTAATGTATAATAATTAGAAATATTTTCATATCATAATATAATTTTTTTTGTTTAATTTTGTAATGAAAAAAATATTTATTTATTTTCTAATATTATTTTAATTTAGTTTATATAATATATTTCTTGTTAAAATTTTTGAAGTTATTTATATTTGTTGAAATAAAGTTTTGCATTCTAAATTCTATAAACATAAATCATAATAAAATATATTAACGTGGTTTATGAACTATTTGATTATTAACAAAATTTAGAATTTTTTGATTTAGAAGACAAAACTGTAATTGTATTGTATCCCATAAAATTTTATGAATATCTTTCATTTAAATTATTTTATTATTTACTATAGATTGAAATAAATTAGAAGAACAAAATCATATGTATTATAGTAAATCATATTTTTACAAACGACACTTACCTGTATTGTTTGCAAAAATCGATTGGGTCATCTCGAAGGTATTATGTGAAGACTAGTGTTGAAAATTTAGAAGTTTCTTCAATCCAATAAAGTTTGTGTGTTCCTAAAAAGGAATTAAAAATTTGAGAAATTGAGGTGATATTTATGAATCAATACATCAATTAAATTATATTTGTTCACCATTGATTCAAACGGATTAGAATAACTGAAATACATAAATATAAACCAGAAGTTTATATATCAAACTTTAGTTTGTCGTTGGCAAAATCGGTTAGGTTGTCTTGAATATAATGTGATGCGAAAACTAGTATTGAAGAATAAGAAGTTTCTTCAATCCAATAATTTTTTTGTTTCTAAAGGAAATTGAGTTATCTACATTAGGGCACCATTCATATCTTTCACGATCCATTATCTACATTCAATCATTAAATCGTTCACCCCAGTAACATATTGTTTCTTGGAAATCAGATATACTTCCTTGGGAGTTATACATATATATATATATAATATATATATATATAATATATATATATATATATATATATATATTATATATATATATATATATAATATATATATATATATTATATATATATATATATATATATACCTTTTTAGGATCATATAGTGGCAATCCGCATTTGTACCTAGAGTTGTTTGGCTCGTAACCAGACATTTTATTCCTTCTTTTAGGCTAAGATGTCATTTCCCTCTATGGTACAAATTACATTTCTCCTATGGATTTCAATACACCTTGACCTTTGGTTTCAAACTATACTTCTTCAGTCACTTGTTACCAAAACTTCACTTTTAGGACTTTGGTCATTCATTCCATTCATCTCCATGATGCATTCATATTCTACCTTAATTCACTTCATGTGATATACCACTCATTTTTTAGTCAAATACACTATCCCTTTGAGCTTCATCTTGTGTCACCTTGTGAACCAAGAGTTGTTTGGCTCGTACCCAAACACTTAATTCTCCTTGTTTTCGGCTATACCGTATAGTGGCAGACACTGCCGGCTAGTCCACATATCGGTCAACGCCAGTTTTACTCTTGGGTTCATATTTCACCCCTTTTGAAGTTCATATCATACTTATCCTTTGGTTCTGACCATACCTTGATCACACTTTTTTGTCACCTCCCACCACTAGTTCTTTGAACTACGGAGCTCTGAATTCCTCATTGCACTATGAGGATACATAGCCACGAGGGCCCCAATCCTCACAGAGCACTTTATCCATTTCTTTTCCTTTTCCCCATTCTTTTGCGAGTAATTCTTTAGATACAACACCCATTCGAGGAAGAACAATCAAAACGGTTCCCATGGAGAACCATGGATGTTTGGGGTGCTAATATCTTCCCCCTGCATAACCGACTTCCTTATCCAGCATATCTCTTCCCCTCGGGTTTTATCGATGTTTTCCCTTTCTTTCGGGAATAAATAAAGTTCGATGGTGACTTTATTGTATGTTCGAGCGTGCGATGGGTTCGAGTATATTTTCACTAGCTCCACCTTCAATAGTGAGTTCCTACAAAAACATTGATAATGGCTGGTAGAATCCTCTGTCGACGCATGTCTACTGCATTAGACATATCGCTAAAAAATTTATGCGGGAGATCAAAGACAAAATGTTACGGAAGAGGTTTTCAATGCAAGTTATGCATTAACAGAACCTTCTTTCAAACACTACCACGAAGACATCAGATTGTCAAATGCAGATGCAGTACGGTGGATCGACAGTATTCCATTGGAGAAGTGGACTAAGGCATACGACAACGATCAACATTGGGGCCACATGACAACAAATCTTGTGGAATCAATGAACTTTGTCTTCAAAGGCATCTGAAACCTACCTATAATCGCTTTAGTACAAGCAGCATATTTTAGGCTAGGGGCGATGTTTGAGACCAGACGTTCCAAATGGAGTTCAATGTTACAATCTAGGAAGTTGTTCAGTGATGCTTCAATAAATTCATTAGACACGAAGCTGTCAAAGCTAACACACACGTGGTCATGTTGTTTGACCGTACTAAAGGTTGGTACAGTGTTGCTGAGTCCATGGATCACAATGAAGGCATGCCGAGGGGACAATATAGAGTGGAACTAGATAGAGGTTGGTGAGACTGCGGAAAGTTCCAAGCCTTTCGTATGCCCTGCTCCCATGTCATAGCGGCATGTTCAAAGGTTCGACGGGATCCATCCTACTTACTATACGACATTTACAAAGTCATAAATTTGTCCAATGTTTACAAAATTAGCTTTTCAGTGCCAGCAAAAGAGGATTACTGGCCTGAATATCAATGCGATATTCTCTTGCACAATGAAGTAATGCGAAGAAAGAAAAATGATCCCCCAAACAGCATCTGTATTCGAACCGAAATGGATAAGGCGAACAAAATGGTTCGATTATGTAGTTCATGTCATCATCCTGGTCACAATCGTACTAACTGTCTCAGTGTTGAAACAAGCACAACAAGATAATTTTAATTGTACCTCTTTTGCTTTATATTAAAAACAACATTTATTTCATATGATAACTTTGTGAGGAAATACCATCACAAACAAATACAACGCATTCAACACACAAACAACACATAAATAACAACACAACATATTACAACAAATAAAATACAATTACTATAACTATGCGATTACAATCATCAAAACAATTTTGAATATATTATACATCATCATGTGAACGTCTCTGTCAGTCTTAATATCCACTTATACACGCACTTCCCCACTTTGGTTGAACGTGGACTCAAGCCATTGAGTTCTTCTAATCCTTTCACCCTCTTCAATTTCTCCATCTAACCAACGGTTCAGCGTCCGATTAAGACGTTCGAACGATCAAAACAATTTTGAATATATTATACATCATCCTGTGAACGTCTATGTCAGTCTTAATATCCACTCATACACACGCTTCTCCATTTTGGTTGAACGTGGACTCAAGTCATTGAATTCTTCTAATCCCTTCATTCTCTGCAATTTCTTTATCTAACCAACGGTTCAGCGTCCGATTAAGACGTTCGAACGATTCTATATTCCAAAGTCGAATCTTTATTGGAGGTTGCACTACTGAAAAGATTAAATCGGCATTTCTCTTGTGAATGTGTTTAGACATGGTTAAAGAACACAAAATTGAAGGAAAATGAAAAAAAATGGAAGGAAGGTAAGAAGTTGTTTGAAAAAAATATGGGAGATGCGCATGATATTTATAGATGAACTCATGAATGCATGCGTCAATGCCCTAGGCGCCACACACACATGGCATAAGCACACATGCATGTGCCAGAGGCATGGGAGCACACACTCAACCACACATGCATGTGGCAGCTCCAATGACGCCTAAGTGCAATGACATTACAAGCATGTGTCAGCTCTAATGGCGCCTCCTTTGAATGATTATTGGGTGTGTCAGTTCAACTAACGCATCAGTATGAAAAAGTGGTTATTTTTGTAATTAATTTGAAAATTTGATTATTTTAGTATTTAAATTGAAAAAAGTGGTTATTAAAAAAAATCTATTTTATATGTTACTCCCTCCGTTTTTTATTATAAGTCGTTTTTGACTTTTCACACGTATTAAGAAATGTAATAATTGTTGTATGAAAAAGATAAATTATGAAGTGTTTTACAAAATTGCCCTTCATTAATGATATTGAAAAAATAAATTGACATAATTGAAAGGAAAGAGAATAATAAATATTTAAGGGTATAATAGGAAAAATAACATTAATGATTCATTGGTATTATAAAACGATTTATATTATGGTACAAAATATTTTTCTAAAACGATTTATAATAAAAAACGGAGGTAGTATTCAACTTGAAAAAAAAATTAAGAAAAAAGTCCTTACAATTTTAAACTAAAAATAATAAGAGGAATGTTATTTGGATTAAATAAATTAGTTCAACAATCGACATTGTATAAAATACATAGCAAGTTAATTTACTTTTTAACAAAATTGAGAAAGATTAATTGTATTAAAAAAATCAACCTATAAATGTATATACAAATCACGTGTCAAAAATTGTGTCAGTAGAATATTTTTAAAATAATAAAAATTATATATACATAATATTTATGTATAGCAATCAAACTCATACTTATTTGACTGTTGTAAAAATAACTACGTTGTGTTGTGTGAGATTTATTCTAATGTGAAATAGAAAATGAGTATTAGATTGGTGATGACCAATCTGGATAGGTCTTCAGTGCAGTAGTAGATGTATCTAGTGAGCAAAGACGAATATTCTAGTATTTTGAATTTAGTTAAATTATTTAATTGAATTTAGCTGCATTTTATTTTATAATTTAAATGATTTAATATGTTTTTTTTAGTATTATTTGGTAAATATATGTATTATGTAGCATTAATGGGTATCTTGGTGGAAGTTAGGAAGACCGGTAGAAATTAATTAGATATTTTAATTAATTTTAAAATGAGTAGAAATATAGAATAATAAACAAAATAATATAATAGTGATATTTGGGTGGAAATGAGAGTTTTTAAAAAAATAAGGAAAATTAGAGATGGGAAGGATAAAAGTAGAATAATTGAAATAGTGGAATTAGGTTTTAATTTAAAAAGAAAAGTGTGAGGATTAAAAGAGTTTACTGATACGTAGAAGTTGCATTGAGAAAAAGAGGCAAGAGGCAAAGTGAGAAAAAGGAAGAATAAAGGTTTGGGGAAGAAGATCACTATAACTAGAGCTTGAGTAATTGGTGGAAATTTAGGTAGGGGGGACTACTCTAATATAGATGTATTGTATGAGGGGTTGAGAGGGATCCTCACTGTCCTCTAGGTTTTATTCATCATTGTTGTGTTTTATGAGTTTGATGATTATTATGTGAAATCCATGATATTTGTCATGTTTCATGTATAAATTTATGCCATGAGTATTACCGAATTTTGTGTATACTGAATGAGTATGAATCAAAATATTATCCCTACCATTGATGTGTAATTGGTTCATGAATATATTCTTGAATTCATGATTAATTGATGAAATTGGATGTTAATTGATGCATATGTGATGGTTTGATTATTGGATAATGGTATCTTTTGTTTTCTGTGCAAAGTGGGGTCTTAGGGGTCGAAAATTGGAGCTTCGAATGAGCTCTCATGGCTAAAAATGCAGAAACTACCTTTTGCATCAGCGTGACGGACGTCACGAGCGTGACAGGATGCCCGTCTTGCATCTGGGATGGTTGATGGTCGTCAGCAAGGCGATGGGGAGACCGTCATGGTCTCTAGGCGGGATTTCTTTGTCGGTCGTCGCAGGGGTGACGGGTGATGAAGGAAAGGGATGACAGGTCGGGTGACGACCTGATCGTCATGACACCAAGAACCAGGTTTTGAGTGATAGGTCTCGTTTTCAATGTTATTTTCTCGTGTGGTCGAGGTTTGACTACTGCTTTTGGGGGTTTTGTTGTAATTAGTCAAGCAATTGTTGATGCTTTGGAGGTTATGGCTCATGTGATGGGTCAGGCGAATCAAGCGCTGCAGAATTAGAATACGATGGAAGATGAGTTCAGAGGGTTGGGAAAGTTTTAGAGGAACAATCCACTGACTTTTAAAGGGGAGGTACGATCTAGAGGGTGCTCAATTTTGGTTGCAAGAGATTGAGAAGATCTTCAGGGTGATAGCTTGTTTAAACGCGCAAAAGGTCATGTTTAGTACTCATATGTTGGTAGAGGAAGCAGAGTATTGGTGGAACAATGCTCATCAGAGGCTTGAAGTTGCAGGTACTATGGTCACATGAGAAAATTTCAAGACTGAGTTCCTTGAGAAGTATTTTCCTGCCAATGTTTGTAGAAATAAGAAGATCGAGTTCCTTGAGCTGAAACAAAGAAACATGACGGTTGTTGATTAAGTTTTGAAGTTTGAGGAGTTATCTAGGTTCTGCCTACATTACAATGGGGTAGGAGTTAAGGGTCCTAAACGTTTCAACTTTGAGAGTGACCTACGTCTTAAGATCAAGCAATTCATCATATATCAAGAGATTCATTAAATCTTTGTGATGGCTAGTGTAGAATCTACGACTAAGATGGTCGTGATAGATTTGCTCACTATAAGAGTTTTAGTGAAAAGAAGAATGGATATCAGAACCGTGGAAAACCTTATGGGGCTCCAACTGATAAAGGGGAGTGCAAGGCTTCATGTGAGAAATAGACAAGTGGGGGAGGCACTCCTGCTTCTTTCAGAGATTTTAGTTGTGGAGGAATGGGTCATCATGCTAGTGAATGCAAGAGTTCTGATAAAAAATGTTTCAAGTGTGTGAAGTCAGGACACCGCATTGTTGGAGAATAGCCATCCAAGGCACAGCGGAATTTAAAAATTTCTCCATTTAGTGATCCTTACGAATGGGCATGATCAGTGATAGAATCGTTACCTCTTGTGGCGATTCAAACCTTTGGTGCAGATTTCTGATAATGATCAAAACCTTTGATACAGATCCACGGGGCGATCACGAACGTTGAACGATGACAACGTCTCTACTCAGTCCACACGAACGGATTCCTTCAATCGCAGTGCTAGCTGTTATGAATAAAGGCTTTGAGTGAGAGAGAGATACAAAATTCCAACTCTTCAGTTGTGTTTTCTGTCTCAGTGTGTTCCTATGCTTCTACCCAAGGGGTTCTATTTATAGAACCACTTGTGTGGGCTTCAAGCCAAAAAGCCCACTTAAGTGCATTTTGGCCCATATCTCATAATATGCCAAAATCACTTAAGTACTTGGTACCTTACCATATTTCGTATTCTACTTAAGTACACCGTACCTTACGATGTTCCTTAATTATTCTATCTCTCATCAATCCGTCCTTTGTGTGTGACCCTATAGGTTTTCGCGACGTTGGCAATTATATTAAATCACGTATTTAACATAATAAACAGTGAGCGGTATCTAGCAACACATCACTGCTACCCAAGTCACGAAAATGTCATGTGATCTGACAAAACCTCCTGTGATAATAATTATGTGTATAATTACCCCTTTGCCCTTATGTCTATATTGAACACAAGGTATAGACTGTGTCACCCTTGTCCAGTTCAATATTGGGCCCATAGACATTTATCCTGTTACGCAGGATTGGCAAATTCCATCTAGGACACTCATGTCCCTCAACATGCTTCGTGGAGTACCCATCAACTGTCTTTATGGTTATCCAGTTACGGACAACGTTGGATCAGCAATAAAGCACTCGACTCTACATCTAGGATCCACAGTGGTTTCAGGTCGAAGAGTGGTATACACTATTATCACCATGAGAATAACTTGTGACACTTTGCATAACTTTCTATATAGTATTCTCATAGCGGGTCAATCCGGTATAAATATTACTCCTAATATTCATACCTATGTTTAAGACTTGATAACTCTTTATCCATGATCCATGAGATGTGATCATCAGTCTACAAACATAATAGTCTTAATGCTTTAATGTTATCCCACTTCACACTAAAGCTCGACTACGGATACTTTAAGAATAGTGTCCTTATGTTTAATGTGTTCTCATGATTAAGTCACACTTAATACATTAAACGGACTATCTATTCCAGGGACTTTATTAATCAACCATAATAAAGAAAATGCCTTTAAATAATTCGATACAAGTACCAAAAGTATTGGCCTCTAGGGCTTACACCAACAATCTCCCACTAGCACTAGAGCCAATCAGGCATACCCCGTATGCCCATTGATCTAGTATGCCCATCATGCTTCTGATGCGCAAGAGGCTTTGTCAGTGGGTTAGCAACATTGTCAAGTGTAGGTACTTTACATATTTTCACACAACGTCTAAGTATGTGTTTGGATCGTTGGTAAGATCTAGGCTCCTTAGCTTGTGCGATAACACCATTGTTATCATAATAGAGACCAATGGGATCCATAATGCTAGGGACTATGCCAAGTTTATTGATCCAAACAGCTTCCTTTGTTGCACTTAAGGCAGCAATATACTCGGCCTCAATTGTAGAATCAGCCACTGCATCTTGCGTTGAACTTTTCAGGCTCACAGTGCCACCATTTAAGCAAAACACATAACCAGATTGGAATCATTCATATTAAAGCGTCTCAACACTTTGTCTATGTATGTACTCTAACTTAGGCCAAGCAGTTTTGTGATCTATCTCTATAGATTCTGATTCCTAATATATAGGCTGCTTCACCTAGGTCCTTCATAGAAAAGCATTTCCCCAACCAAGACTTTACTTGTTGCAGGGTAGGGATATCGATTCCAATGAGTAATATGTCACCTACATATAATACCAGGAATACGATCATGCTCCCACTAACCTTCTTGTAGACACAAGGCTCATCTTCGTTCTTGATGAATCCATACAGTTTAACTGTTTCATCAAAACGAAGATTCCATGAGTAGGTCACAGGCTCATCTTGATCCATGAGTAATACATCACCTAGATCAGATATCCATATATCTCAGGTAGGTGACGTATCCTGCCTGACCTACGCTGGTCTTGTTCTACTTGAGCAGGTTGCTCTTACACAACTACTTGTGTTTCCTGCTCTAATTCCTCCATAGGTGTATCGATACTTTGTGATTCTTGAATTTCTTCAAGTTCTACTTTCCTCCCATTGATTCCTTTGGAAATAAAATCCCTTTCTAGGAAAACTCAAGTTCGAGCGACAAACACTTTGCCCTCAGAAGGATTGTAGAAATAATATCCTCTTGTTTCTTTAGGATACCCCACAAATAAGCATTTGTCAGATTTGGGCTCAAGCTTAGTTGAAATTTGTCGTTTCACATAAACTTCGCAACCCCAAATCTTCATGTAAGACATATGTGGTCTCTTACCACTCCATATCTCATATGGTGTCTTATCAACCTTTTTGGATGGAACACGGTTAAGTGTGTAAGCTGCGGTCAACAGCGCATGTCCCCAAAAGGAGTTTGGAAGATCAGCTTGACTCATCATGGATCGGACCATGTCCAACAGGGTTCGATTTCTTCTCTCAGATACACCCTCCCATTGGGATGTGCCAGGAGGAGTAAGTTGGGATAGGATCCCACACTCTTTCAGATGGTCATCAAACTCTAGGATTAAATACTCACCACTTTGATCTGATCGAAGAGTTTTAATATTCTTACCTAGTTGGTTTTAACTCGTTAGGTTTCACCCTTTTGTATTAATGTTATTAATAGGCATTTCAAGATCAATGACATATAGTCCATTGTTCATTTGTGCAGTAGCATAAAATATATCATTCAAATAAATTGAGCAACAATTGTTCTTTATTATAAATGAAAAACCAAACTTGTCCAAACAAGCAATGGAAATAATATTCCTGCTAATTGCAGGTACATAATAACAGTTCTCTAACTGAATTATTAAACCACTAGGTAAAGTCAATTCATAAATTCCTACGGCTAAGGCAGCAACCTTTGCTCCATTACCAACTCGTAGGTCGACTTCACCTTTTGCCAATTTTCTACTCCTTTTTAGTTCCTGGACATTTGTACAAATGTGAGAACTGCATCCAGTATCTAATACCCATGATGCAGAAGTAGATAAATTAATAACAAAAATACCTGAAGTTGAAGTCTCTACTCCATTCTTCTTATCTTCCAGGTACTTTAGGCAGTTCCTCTTCCAGTGTCCGGTCTTACCGCAATGGAAGCAGGTGCCTTCTTTTGCTATGCCTCCACTAGACTTCAAAGCAGCAGTGGGTCTGGGATTGGCAACTTCCTTGCCCTTCCCCTTATCACTCTGCTTAGTGGGCCTTTTGTTCTGTCTCTTTCCATTTCCGATCATCAGAATGGACTTCCCTTTTGACTTCAGATTCTGCTCGGCAGTTCTTAACATGGCGAGCATTCAGGAAGAGATTTGTCCATATCAATCATATTTAAATTTAGGACAAATTGATTGAAACTATCTGGCAACGATTGCAACATCAAATCAGTTGCAAGTTCCTTTTCGAGGGGAAAACCCAATCTCTCAAGGTTTTCCACATACCCAATCATCTTGAGTACATGGGGACCTACAGGGGCTCCCTCAGCTAACTTGCTTTGAAAAAGGGCTTTTGAAACTTCAAACCTCTCATGCCTTGCTTGCTCTTGATAGAGCAACTTCAGGTGTTCGATCATATTGAACGCTGACATGTTCTCATGTTGCTTTTGCAATTCTGAGTTCATGGTAGCCAGCATGAGACAAGCAGTTTCATTGGCATCATCGACATGCTTCTTATAAGCATCTCTTTCTGCCTTAGGTGCAGAACTAGGAGGTTCCTCTTCAGGAACAGGTGTCTCCAAGACATACAGCTTTTTATCATGTTTGAGGACAATCCTCAGGTTTCGGTGCGAATCCAGAAAATTTGTCCCAGACAATTTTTCCTTATCAAGGATTGATCGCAGGATGTTGTTAGAGGTGTTTGCTGTCATGGTAATCTACATAAGGATTAATGAAAATATAAGTATCATTGACATATTCAATTAGGCCTTTAATTAAATATGCTCCCACTATTTTACTCAAAACAAATGACCCTCATCATCTGATTCGGAAAATCTCGTTGGAAGATTTTCTAGTGGGTCGAGATCCATATTTCACTTCGTTCTAAGTCCGCGTAGGCGGATTACACAAAACTAGGTTATTTAGGTAGGAACTCCTTCCAATTGTATCTCATACAACTCTCGAAAATTTCAATTGGGTGAATAACTCCTTATTCCAATCCATCATATGGATTATTCCCAACTCTTGCTTCTAAACATATATAAGAAAATTATAATCAAGTTTGACTCATCGTTTTAGCAGTTGGATATTACAATTATCCCATCGCACCTTAACTAATACAAAACATGCACCTCGCGTAGGCGAAACCTACATTATTCGATACCAGTATTGATGAGTGCTAAAACTTGGAAAGCAAACATATATAATATTCTCATAATTTGTTTAGTTAAGTTTGACCCATTGTTTTAACAGTTGGATATTACAATTATCCCATCGCACCTTACTAATATATAGATCATGCACCTCGCGTAGGCGAAACCTACATTATCCATTACTAGTCTTGATGAGTGTTAAAACTTGGAAAGCATAAACTTAATATTTAATTTGAGGGAATTGCAATTTTTCTGATCTCACCGGCTTGTTTATCATATAAATCGTCTCTCACATGCATCAACATACATTCACATGCATCAACATACATACATACATAATGAAACAGTTATGGCCCCTAGCGCAATTGTTCTCCCAAGCCAATGAGAGAACCTAAGTTAACCTACAACGATCTAAGCTTCTCCAAGCAAGATCTTCAAGGTTGTCCTCCTTTGGCACTGACTTCTTTGCTTTCTTCATATCATTACATTACATAAAAGAAACTCGTTTTACATACGAGGGAGTGAGATGAGAAAAGAAGTTACATTTGGGAGATTAAGAGAGAGGCACGACACGCAGGTCGTATTTTAAAAATCCAAAATAAAACAAAGGAAAACTAAGGCCATAACTGATCACCACAAGACAATAATAAACACTTTATTATTATTATTAATTCCTTTAATTAATTAAAATCAAATTAAATTTCGACGATCGATCACACTACGAAGAGTTAGCCGGGGGTCCGCTGCCCGGACAGCGGGAACGGGTGTTCCGCTGCCCGGTCAGGGGGAAGCGCCCCTTGCAGGGTCGAAGGGGCAGCGCCCCTGCTCGAAAATTTTAATGAACAATTCATTTAAAATTGACGTCGTTTTTCGTATCAACACTTGATACTTCAAAGCACTTTTTCTAGCCGAACGGGTGAATTTTTCCTTGTGTTAACCGGTTAACCATATGCGTTAACCGGTTAACACTGTTTGAAAACTTTTAGAAAATTCTTTTCTGCCTTGCGTTAACCGGTTAACCATATGCGTTAATCGGTTAACACTGTTGAAAAATCTCTTGGAAAACTATTTTCCGTCTTGCGTTAACCGGTTAACACTGTTTGAAAATCTCAAAAAATTTATTTCGCATTGCGTTAACCGGTTAACCATATGCGTTAACCGGTTAACACTGTTCGGAAAAGTGTTTAGAACGCACAACTCTTGTGCAGTCAAACCCCAATCGCATAACTCTCTGACAACACAACCCTTGTGCCGTCACTAACCCTGATGCACCAATTTCAGACCGTCAAACACATCTCGATTGTTAATTCAGTATGATTGATCAACACGTCATTGCTTCACCATACTAATGTCGGATCAAGAAGCAAACGACCATTGATCGCTCAAAGGAAAACAATCATTGAGGGTTTGAATGAATGAAACGAGAACACTATATCATATATAATGTATTTTGCATCAGGATTACATATATCACATATATATAACTTGATCGATCTCAATTTAACCTTTGATTCATTCTGTCTTTAATCATATTATTACAGAACAAAAACAAATATCTGATTCATGGTTTCGTAAGTGGCTCTGATACCACTGTTGGAGAATAGCCATCCAAGGCGCAGCGGAATTTAAAAATTTCTCCATTTAGTGATCCTTACGAATTGGCATGATCAGTGATAGAATCGTTACCTCTTGTGGCGATTCAAACCTTTGGTGCAGATTTCTGATAATGATCAAAACCTTTGATACAGATCCACGGGGCGATCACGAACGTTGAACGATGACAACGTCTCTACTCAGTCCACACGAACGGATTCCTTCAATCGCAGTGCTAGCTGTTATGAATGAAGGCTTTGAGTGAGAGAGAGAGATACGAAATTCCAACTCTTCAGTTGTGTTTTCTATCTCAGTGTGTTCCTATGCTTCTACCCAAGGGGTTCTATTTATAGAACCACTTGTGTGGGCTTCAAGCCAAAAAGCCCACTTAAGTGCATTTTGGCCCATATCTCATAATATGCCAAAATCACTTAAGTACTTGGTACCTTACCATATTTCGTATTCTACTTAAGTACACCGTACCTTACGATGTTTCTTAATTATTCTATCTCTCATCAATCCGTCCTTTGTGTGTGACCCTATAGGTTTTCGCGGCGTTGGCAATTATATTAAATCACGTATTTAACATAATAAACAGTGAGCGGTATCTAGCAACACATCACTGCTACCCAAGTCACAAAAATGTCATGTGATTTGACAAAACCTCCTGTGATAATAATTATGTGTATAATTACTCCTTTGCCCTTATGTCTATATTGAACACAAGGTATAGACTGTGTCACCCTTGTCCAGTTCAATATTGGGCCCATAGACATTTATCCTGTTACGCAGGATTGGCAAATTCCATCTAGGACACTCATGTCCTTCAACATGCTTCGTGGAGTACCCATCAACTGTCTTTATGGTTATCCAGTTACGGACAACGTTGGATCAGCAATAAAGCACTCGACTCTACATCTAGGATCCACAGTGGTTTCAGGTCGAAGAGTGGTATACACTATTATCACCATGAGAATAACTTATGACACTTTGCATAACTTTCTATATAGTATTCTCATAGCGGGTCAATCTGGTATAAATATTACTCCTAATATTCATACCTATGTTTAAGACTTGATAACTCTTTATCCATGATCCATGAGATGTGATCATCAGTCTACAAACATAATAGTCTTAATGCTTTAATGTTATCCCACTTCACACTAAAGCTCGACTACGGATACTTTAAGAATAGTGTCCTTATGTTTAATGTGTTCTCATGATTAAGTCACACTTAATACATTAAACGGACTATCTATTCCAGGGACTTTATTAATCAACCATAATAAAGAAAATGCCTTTAAATAATTCGATACAAGTACCAAAAGTATTGGCCTCTAGGGCTTATACCAACAACATTGCTGATTGTGAGAGTAACATGCTGACTTGCTTCAATTGTGGAGAACTAGGTCACATTAGTACTCAGTGCCAGAAATCGAAGAAGGCTTAGTTTGGAGGGAATTTTTTTGTTTTAAGTGGAGTGGAGACTACTATATTTGATAATTTAATTTGAGGTATGTGCTTTATTAATGGTGTTTCTCTTATTGTTATGATTGACACGGGTGTGACACATTCGTTCATATCTCTTGATTGTGCTAGAGAGTTGAACCTTGAGTGTCTTCTATGGTTGGGAGTATGGTTATTGATACCCTAACTAATGGTTCAGTGTCTACTTTGTGGGTGTGTTTGAATTTTTTGTTGACTATTTATGGTAAGAACTTTGGTATTGACTTAGTTTGCTTACCCTTAAGTCAACTTGATGTTATCCTAGTAATGAACTGGTTGGAGTTCAACCATGTACATATCAAGTGTTTCGACAGGTCCTGATGCTTGCAGAGTTTGAAGAAAGTTAAGATCTGATGTTTATGTCTGCTAATCAAGTGGATGATTCTTTGAAGGATGACGCTCGGGTGTTTATAATGTTTGCTTCGTTGAAGGTTGAAAGCAAAGTTATAATTAGTGATCTACCAGTAGAGTATGATTTTCCAGAGGTGTTCCCAGACGATACTAGTGATTTACCGCCAGAGCGCAAGGTTCAGTTCGTCATGGACTTATCATCTGGAACTAGTCATGTGTCGATGGCACCTCATAGAATGTCTACTTCAGAGCTAGGTGAGATGAAGAAACAGTTTGAGGATCTGCTTTAGAAGAAGTTTGTTCGATCTAGTATTTCGCTGTGGGGAGCGTCAGTGTTGTTAGTTAAGAAGAAATATGGTAGCATGAGGTTGTGTGTTGATTATCGACAGTTGAATAAGGTTAGTATCAAGAATAAATATCCTTTTCCTAAGATCGATGATCTGATGGATCAGTTAGTTGGTATTTGTGTGTTTAGTAAGATTAATTTGTGATTAAGTTATCATCAGATTGATGCGAAGCCAAAAGATATTTTTGAATACTGCATTTAGGACTCGATATGGTCATTACAAGTATTCAGTGATGTTGTTCGGTGTGTCTAATGTGCCAGGTGTATTCATGGAGTATATGAATAAGACCTTCCATCCTTACTTGGACCAGTTTGTGGTTATGTTCATCGACAATATTTTGGTGTTTTCCAAGACAGATGAAGATCATGCAGAACACTTGAGAGTTGTGTTGCATACCTTGCAAGAGAAGAAGTTGTATGCTAAGTTGTCCAAGTGTGAGTTTTGGTTGAAATAAGTGAATTTCCTTGGTCACATGATTTTTAGTGGTGGTATATTTGTTGATCCGTCCAAGGTTGACGTTGTGTTGCAG
This sequence comes from Lathyrus oleraceus, assembly GCF_024323335.1. NCBI lineage: Eukaryota > Viridiplantae > Streptophyta > Magnoliopsida > Fabales > Fabaceae > Lathyrus > Lathyrus oleraceus. The sequence goes on from NC_066583.1 coordinate 162,799,863, forward strand.
TGGGAGACTCTGAAGTCTGTTACTGAGATCAGAAGTTTTCGGGGTTTGGATGGTTACTACAGAAGGTTTATTGAAGGATTTTCGAATTTAGCGTTGTCTTTGACTCTGTTAACTTGAAAGGATCAAGCTTATGTGTGGGACGTTTACTGTTAAAAGAGTTTTCAAGAGTTCAATGAGAAATTAACGTCAGCGCCAATTTTGATTTTGCCGAGTCCAAGTGAATCATTTGTGGTTTATTGTGATGCATCTAAGATGGGTTAAGGGGCGTTCTCATACATAATCTTCATGTTGTGGCTTATGTTTCGAGACAATTTAAGGTTTATGAAAGGAATTATCCTACCATGATTTAGAGTTGACAATTGTGGTGTTTATGCTTAAATTTTGGAGACATTATCTAGATGACTCTAGATTTGAAGTGTTTAGTGATCATAGGAGTTTGAAATAATTATTTGATTAGAAGGAACTAAATATGAGGTAGAGGAGATGGCTGGAATTTCTAAAGGAGTATGATTTTGGTTTGAGTTATCATCCTGATAAAGTTAATGTGGTAGCATATGCTTTGAGTAGGAAGTCTTTGCATATGTCGACACTTATGGTACGAGAATTGGATTTGATTGAATAGTTCTGAGATCTTAGTTTGGTGTGTGAGATGACTCCTAACAATGTGAATTTGGGTATGCTAAAGCTGACTAGTGGTATTCTTGAAGATATCAAAGAATGTCATAAACTCGAATTGGGATTGATTGACCGGTTAGTGTTGATAAATCAAGGTAAAGAGGTAGATTTCATAATTAATGGGAATGAGATCATGAGGTTCCGCGATAGAGTTTGTGTGTCATATGTGCTAGAGCTTAAGAAGAGTATCTTTGAGGAAGGTCATAGAAGTGGTTTGAGTTTTCATCTCGGTGCTACCAAGATGTACCAAGATCTTAAGAAGATGTTTTGGTGGCCAAGTATGAAGAAGGACATTGTCGAGTTTGTGTATTCTTGTTTGACTTGTTAGAATTCGAATATTGAGCATCAGAAGTCGTCTGGATTAATGCAACCATTGAGTATTCCAGAGTGGAAATGGGATATCATTTTTATGGATTTTATGACGAGGTTTCCTAAGACTTCTAAGGGAAGTGATACGATTCGGGTTGTGGTGGATAGACTGACTAAATCGGATCATTTTATTCTGATAAAGATCAGTTATTCGTTTGAGAAGCTGGTTGAGGTTTATACCGAAAGGATTGTCAGTTTGCATGGTATTCATTTTAATATTATTTCAAATAGAGATTTAAGATTCTGGGAGAGTTTGCAGGAAGCCTTGAAAACTAAGTTGCAGTTGAGTCTTATGATACTAAGGTGATGCCCACACACACTAAAACTGGTTTTAAATCTTCATATTTTTGTAAATTATTCTAAAAGAAAAATCTAACAAGTGTTTAATCGATTAGGAAGCAATCATGATCAATTAGGAAAACTAGACTCTCCGTCTAATGGAATAGATCTTTCATTTAATAATTTAAGGAGCTTGTTCAAATCATAATAAATTAGAAATCCCTTTGATGGATTAAGATGCATGAGATTGAGATTTCGTTTTTTAGCTTAGTTTAATTGATTATCTTGTCATTTTTAATCGATTAGGCACCGTTTAGCCTTGTGGATTGTTGCCTCTTTTAGCTAAAAAATTTATAATATAAAGGAGTGTTCTCGTCACTTCGAAATCATGAATTTTTTAAATTATCTACTCTCTTATCTCACTCACAATTATTTTCTTATCAGTTTTATTCGCTAGAAATTTCCTTAATGCTGAGAGATTGAAAAGCTTCATCTAAAAGTTGTATTTTTTTGTTACTATATTGAATTTTTTTATTCAATAACTTAATTCTCTTGTGTTTTTATAATAGACTTGAAGGTTGCAGGCTAAACCGGCGAAAATCTTGGTGTAAGATTGTGTGAATGAACAGGTATAATCTTCTCTTTTCTATTCAACTTCTTATAACTAATCTCACAACGAGTTTTAGGACTTTGAATTGTTGTCTCATTCACTATAAAACTACCCATGGGTTAATCTAAAGGAAATTCAACCTCGCAATAGTGTTGGGGATGATATTGTGGTCACATGGATACTAACCAACAACGTCGAGACCAACTGGACTAGTGGGGTGGTTTAACATAAGTTGGATTGTCGAAGTAAGATTAACACATGATTACTATATAGTGACTTAATTACTAAAAATTTGATGCATGTTGGAATCAACTTAGATGGAAAGTATATAATGATAAATGCACAATAATTTAGAATAATAAGATGGAGTATTGTTGCACAGTAAGGTTACGAAAGAAGCTTTACAACAATTTATTAGATTAATTACGAAATTTTTGAGATTAGTTACAAAGTTTTTTATAAAGATGTGAACTTATAACTGAAATATAGTTGAATGCAAAACTTATATAATATATATATATATATATAATATATATATTATATATATATATATATATTCATGTGATATAATATCACATATTATAAAATGAAAATGATTTTGAAAATATTGATCGATGAGTTGAGCTAAACTTCCAATATGGTATCAGTCACCTCCCACCAAAATGGTACTTTGAAAAGAAGGTGTAATAACATAGTAGAAATGGGATTAATTATTCTTGCTCATGCTAGTCTCCCTATTCAATATTGGGATCATAACTTCACTGTAGTAGTTCATCTCATAAACAAACTCCGTGTCTGTACAAGTAACATAGGATTTTTGGTTGGCCGACAGATGACAAATTGATCATGAAAAAAAGAGTTAGACAAACATTAGGATTACCAAGGCGACCATCCACGTGTTTGAATTGATCTCTAATACTTGGGATTACCTATCGAAGCTTATCCTAGGAAACTCCAAAGTTGGGAACCAGTGAAAAAAAGTTTTTCGTCCTAAAATAATCATGCTTCATCAATGGGGTTGAATTGTAATGCAAAATTCTATTGTCTTCTTTACCTATCTCAAACTATAATGTTTGTGAAGGCAAGCTTCCTACATGATTTTGATGAAGATAATATTTCAAGCTCTCCATATCAAAAGAAGGAAAAAGAAAGATCCTATCAAAATTATGCTCAAGACTTTCACGGATCAAGTTAAGGTATATGAAATTCTTGACAATACACTCTTAGTGCTCAAAAGTTTTTATCATGCATTGTGTGCTCATTATAAAACTTTTTCTATCATGACTTTTGTTTTAAATGAAGTTTAAAAACATTGCATATTCAAAAGCATTTTAACTTAGAAAAATTTCAATTTTTTGTCCGGACCAATCGATTGGTCCTGTATGTCAATCGATTGATCAAACATTCTGTTTTAATATTTTTCGCTTTCAAAGTTGAGCCACGATTGATGCCTTGAAGCAATCGATTGATCCTAGTGTACTTTTCAGTTTTTGGCCTATGTCAATCGATTGGTCATATGAGTCAATCGATTGATGCTGGGAAATTTTTGAAAAATCTGAATTTTATTTCTTCACTCTTTACACCATTTCATCATAACCTTTCATGGCAAGCTTTGCATCAACGTTTTTTAGAATTCTCTTTAACCATTGACATGTTATGTAGAAAGTATGCATTCATACTATAAATACTCTTTATATGTTCATTTCATATTTATCTCTTTCAATCAAACTACAAAATCTCTCTGCATTCATCTTCATCTAAATTTTCACATACAGATACTTTTGAAATATATTTTCATATCATTTTCTTCAAAAGTATTCTTGAGCACTTAGAGAGTATTTTGTCTTGAACCTTCATATTGTGAAAGAGAAGAAGATTCTAATCAATTGATTAAAATCTTGTCCACTATAAATATTCATATTCATTCAAAATTACTCTGTAAAATCCTAAGTACCAAGGATTGTTTGGTATTAGGTGTGGTTGATTATCATCCAGGATTTTTGGAGATAAGTGTCAAGAAAAGGAATGATTGTTTTCTTTTCTTATGATATAAGTTTTCAAGAGGATTGTTCTTGATCACTTAGTTAGAGGCTTGTTTAGGAGATCTAACTATAATAAAATCCCTTACACATTGTAAGGGGACTGGAGTACTCTCAGGTTGTGAGGGGAATCAGTATAATTCATGTCGTTCTTTACTTTCCGCACTTTACCGCTTTCATCATCTAATCAATCCAGAAAAGAAAAGAATCCATTATCCATCAAATCAGAATAAATTTTCTAAAGTCCTAATTCACCCCCCCCCCCCCCCTCTTACGCTCATTCCTAACTTACATTTGGCATCAGAGCGGGTTTTGGTAACTTGCTCCACAGATCCAGACGATGGCTTCCGCAAGCGCAAACCCAGTGTTTAAAGATGGAGGTAGTAGCAACAAACCACCTCTATTTTCTGGAAAATATTTCGACTTCTGGAAAATCCGCATGAAAGCACATTTATAAGCACAAGGAGATGGTATCTGGGAAACCGTAGAAAATGGTCCGCATAATCCAACGAGTGTGGTCAATGGTGTTAGCACCCCAAAGATCAAAAGCTCCTATGATGAAGACGATAAGAAGAGAATACTTATTGAGAAGAAAGCCATCAATATTCTTCAAAGTGAATTAAGTATGGACGAGTTCTTCCGCATATCTCAATGCAAATCTGCAAAAGAAATATGGGATACTTTGGTGGAGACTCACGAAGGAACCACTGAAGTTAAAAGATCCAGATTAAACACATTGAGTCAAGAATACGAAATGTTCATAATGCAACTCGGAGAATCCATTGTTGCTTTGCAGAAAAGATTTGTTCACTCAACGAATCATTTAATTGCTCTTGGGAAGTCCTTCACAAATGATGATCTCAACCTTAAAGTGCTAAGATCCTTGACGAGAGAATGACAACCTAAAGTTACAGCTATATCGGAGAAGAAAAGGTTTTCTACAATGACGTCCGCATCATTATTTGGAAAACTCCAAGAACATGAACTTGAACTTGGACGACTTGAAAAGCATGAAAATCAGGAAAAGAAATCCAAAGGAATTGCTTTGAAAGTAGAATCAAAGGAAGAAAAAGATGAGGTCGCATTGGAGGAAGATGAAAACTTAATGCTCCTTGTTAAAAGGCTTGGTAAGTTTTTTGGTAAAAATGACAAACCTTTTCAGGCAAAAAGAAATAAACATTTCAGGAAAAGGGAGGCTTCCACTTCCACACAAGAAGTCACATGTTATGAATGTGGAAAACAAGGTCATATAAAGCCAGATTATCCGAGACTCTCGAAGAAAGGTGGCTTTAAAGGCAAGAAGGATTTCAAGAACAAAAAGGCGTATGTTGCATGGGAATATAATGAGATAAGTTCTTCATCCGAATCAGAGAGCGAAGAATGTGCAAATTTAGCATTAATGGCTTCACATCACTCCGACGATGAAGAAGATGAGGTTAGTAGCAACTATTCTCTTTTCGATAGTGATGCACAAGGTGCTATAAATGAACTTCTTAAGGAATGCAAAATTCTATATAAAACAATATCATCTCAAAAGAAAACAATTTTATCTTTAGAAGAAAAAATCGTGACAATTGAAAAAGATGTCGATGATGAAAAATAAAAGATGATTAGTGAAAAACAGAATTTTGTATGTAAAAACTATGAGTCACTTTCTTTCCAAATTTTCCAATTAAAAAGAGTTCTTGAAAGGTATGAGAAAGGAAAAATTGGATTGGAAGGAGTCCTTAGCCAACAAAGATATTCAAATGATAAAAGTGGTCTTGGTTACTCAAAGTTTTCCAAACCAAGTTCTAGTAAAATTGTATTTGTTAAAGCTAATGACCAACCATCCAAAGAGAAAGTAAACAAGCCTAAAGTTGTTCATCACTATCCTAAAAAGAAAAGATTTTCTAAAAATAAATCTTATGTTCCTAGATATAGAAGCAACTTTGAACCTACTTGTTTTTATTGCGGAATAATTGGTCATACACCAAATGTATGATATGTTAGAAACTTCAGCATAGCAAATGGGCATTATGTATGGGTAAAGAAAGACACTAATTAAGAAGTACCCAAAGCAATTTTGGTACCTAATAAAACTTAATTATGTTTTGTAGGTATGCTTGAAAACCACATCAAACCTTTGGTATCTTGACAGTGGTTGTTCCAAGCATATGACGGGAGACATTAACAAATTTTCAAATCTAGCATTGAAGGCCAAGGGTTATGTCACGTATGGTGATAATAACAAAGGGAGAATTATTGGCATAGGAAAAATTGGAGCACCACATTTCACATCCATTGAATATGTCCTTTATGTCGAAGGATTAAAGCACAATCTTCTACGTATTAGCCAACTTTGCGACAATGGCTTCAAAATCAAGTTCACCAAGGATGAATGCTTGATTGAAGATGAAGTATCTCATGAGATAAAACTCAAAGGTACAAGAATTAATAAAATATTTATGATTTCCCTTGATGATGTTTATTTGAAGGTAAAATGCCTTATGGGGAGCAATAATGAGTCATGGATGTGGCATAAAAGATTCGCACATATCCATATGGAACACTTGAATAAACTTATAAAGCATGATCTTGTTATTGGTTTGCCCAAGATAAAATTCGTCAAAGATAGACTCTGTGATCCTTGTCAAAAGGGAAAACAAACCAAATCAACTTTCACAAGATAAAATTCGTCAAAGATAGACTACTATAATTGTTGCATATGGACTTATTTGCTCCACCAAGAACAAGAAGGTTCATAGGTAATGTATATGCTTTAGTTACTGTCGATGATTTCTCTAGATACACTTGGAATTTCTTCTTAGTGCAGAAAAACGATGCATTTAAGGCGTTCAAGAAATATGCGAAGCAAATCCAAAATGAGAAATCTCTAACTATTGCCTCCATAAGAAGCGACCATGGTGAAGAATTCCAAAATGCCTCCTTCAAAGAGTTTTGCGAAGAACGTGTAATATTTCATAATTTCTCGGCACCAAGGACTCTTCAACAAAATGGAGCGGTGGAGAGAAAGAATAGGTCCACAAGTGACCTATTCTTTCTCTCCACCACTCCATTTTGTTAAGGAGTCCTTGGTGCCGAGAAATTATGAAATATTCAATGTTCTTCGCAAAACTCTTCGAAGGAGGCATTTTGGAATTCTTCACCATGGTCGCTTCTTATGGAGGCAATAGTTAGAGATTTCTCATTTTCGAGTTGCTTCGTATATTTCTTGAACGCCTTGAATGCATCATTTTTCTGCACTAAGAAGAAAGTCCAAGTGTATCTAGAAAAATCATCAACAATAACTAAAGCATATACATTACCTCTGAAGCTTCTTGTTCTTGATGGACCGAATTCGTTCATATGCAACAATTGTAATGTCCTTGTAGTGGACACCACATTCTTTGATGTGAAAGTTGATTTGGTTTGTTTTCCCTTTTGACAAGCATCACAGAGTCTATCTTTAACGAATTTTATCTTGGGCAAACCAATAACAAGATCATGCTTTAGAAGCGTATTCAAGTGTTCCATATGGATATGTGCGAATCTTTTATGCCACGACCATGACTCATTATTGCTCACCATAAGACATTTTACCTTCAAAGAATCATCATCAAGGAAAATCATAAATATGTTATTAATTCTTGTACCTTTGAGTTTTACCTCATGAGAGACTTCGTCTTCAATCAAGCATTCATCCTTGGTGAACTTGATTTTGAAGCCCTTGTCGCAAAGTTGGCTAATACTTAGAAGATTGTGCTTTAGTCCTTCGACATAAAGGACATTTTCAATGGATGTGAAAGATGGTGCTCCAACTTTGCCTATGCCAGGAATTCTCCCTTTTGTTGTTATCACAATATGTGACATAATCCTTGGTCTTCAATGCTAGATTTGAAAATTTGTTAATGTCCCACGCCATATGCTTGGAACAACCACTATCAAGATACCGAAGGTTTGATGTGGTTTTCAAACATACCTACAAAACAGAATTAAGTTCTGTTAGGTACCCAAATTGCTTTGGGTCCTTCTTAATTAGTGTCTTTCTTTACCCATACATAATGCACACTTGCTATGCTGAAGTTTATAACATAGCACACGTTTGGTGTATGGCCAATTATTCCGCAATAAAAACAAGTAGGTTCAAAGTTGCTTCTATATCTAGGAACATAAGATTTCTTTTTAGAAAATCTTTTCTTTTTACGATACTGATGAACAACTTTAGGCTTGTTTACTTTCTCTTTGGATGGTTGGTCATTAGCTTTAACAAAGACAGTTTTACTGGAACTTGGTTTGGAAAACTTTGAGTAACCAAGACCACTTTTATCATTTGAATATCTTTGTTGGCTAAGGACTCCTTCCAATCCAATTTGTCTTTTCTCATACCTTTCAATAACTCTTTTTAATTGGACAATTTGGAAAGAAAACGACTCACAGTTTTTACATACAAAATTCTGTTTTTCACTAATCATCTTTTGTTTTTCATCGTCGACATCTTTTTCAATTGTCACGATTTTTTTTCTAAAGATAAAATTGTTTTCTTTTGAGATGATATTGTTTTATACAGAATTTTGCATTCCTTAAGAAGTTCATTTATAGCACCTTGTGCATCACTATCGAAAAGAGAAAAGTTGTTACTAACCTCATCTTTTTCATCGTCGGAGTGGTGTGAAGCCATTAATGCTAAATTTGCACATTCATTGCTCTCCGATTCGGATGAAGAACTTATCTCATTATCTTCCCATGCAACATACGCATTTTTGTTCTTAAGATCCTTCTTGCCTTTAAAACCACCTTTCTTCGAGAGTCTCGAACAATCTGGCTTTATATGACCTTGCTTTCCACATTCATAACATGTGACTTCTTGTGTGGAAATGGAAGTCTCCCTTTTCCTGAAATGTTTATTTCTTTTTGCATGACAAGATTTGTCATTTTTACCAAAAAACTTACCAAGCCTTTTAACAAGGAGCATGAAATTTTCATCTTCCTCCAATGCGGCCTCATCTTTTTCTTCCTTTGATTCTACTTTCAAAGCAATTCATTTGGTTTTCTTTTCCTGATTTTCATGTTTTTCAAGTCATCCAAGTTCAAGTTCATGTTCTTGAAGTTTTCCGAATAATGACGCGGACGTCATTATAGAAAGACTTTTCTTCTCCGATATAGTCGTAACTTTAGGTTGTCATTCTCTCGTCAAGGATCTAAGCGCTTTAAGGTTGAGATCATCATTTGTGAAGGTCTTTCCAAGAGCAATTAAATGATTCGTTAAGTGAACAAATCTTTTTTGCAAAGCAACAATGGATTCTCCGGGCTGCATTATGAACATTTCGTATTCTTGACTCAATGTGTTTAATCTGGATCTTTTAACTTCAATGATTTCTTCGTGAGTCTCCACCAAAGTATCTCATATTTCTTTTGCAGATTTGCATTGAGATATGCGGAAGAACTCGTCCATACTTAATGCAATTTGAATAAAGAAAAATAATGTTAAACATATGAAATTTTGATTATATTTACTATGCACAAAACAATGATATAACTGGTCAGTTGCTTTCGTTTACTACTCATGTCATGAGTCAAATAAATAGCATATAAGGTCCAAAGGATGCTAAAGATTTAATTGCTAAAAATACCATGATGACATGGTGTACGGTACAGTGAATCGGTTTGTTTTTAGTAACTGAAAACCAAATAGTTGTTGAGACTGCAACTTTTACCCAGATTACAAATGCTATGAACAAGCTTTTCTATATTCTAATCAATTATATCCAAAGTTAGTCCATTAAGATATGATATATACAACGGCAGTAGCTAACTCAATACACTACTTCACCTTCTATCCTCCCCACGTGGTGAATAAGTCTAAAGACTGTGCTCTCCTTATTAAGTGTGATGGAATGGATTGCTCAATTCCATCTCTTTGAATTTTTTGCACCTTTAGACTTCTGTTTTGCTGCCTGAAAGGCCTGCATCTTTTGCTTCTTCCTTGCTTCTTTCTCAGCCTGATTTTGCAAATGAATAAATAAATTGAATTTATAATCTATCCTAGAAGTTATTCAATGGTAATACCTTTCACCACCTCATTCAAATGGGGTTGACAGAAGTTTACCTTGGACATCTTAGATTTGGCTTTCAATTTAGGAGCTTTGTCCTCAAGCTCAGCCTGGCGCTCAAGCTCTCTTTCCCTAGCATCAACATTCTTCTCCAAATAATACTGCAAATTTTCAGATTCAAACTTGTTAGAAGCCTATAAGATCATGCAGTATTCATTATTTACAAAACTGGATAAGATTATTTCCCTGGAATATAATCACTCAATAAAAAAACGGGTTTGGAATATGATCACAAAATTCCCATTAACATGGTAAATTACACTCTAATTATTTAGTCACGGTACGGCCTTAGGGAAAATGGAACAGATATCCAGTGAAATTTTGATTATGAATATCTAAAATACAAGACAAGGTTATCTGAAATAAACACAATAGATCCTTCCTTCCCGCCAGTGAGGGCTTTATAGCAACAGTTTGCTCCTTAGTTTTAGTTTTAAAAATAAAATTAAAAAAAAACTATATTTGACCCTCTCAAATCAAATCCTATTTTATCATTTCGATGGTCACGGGCGTATTCAGTATCATTTTGACCTTTGACCTCGTGCACACGCACACGCACTTTTATTATGGTCTGTTAGGGACCAAGTGAATGAAGATGGACCGGATATGGAAGTGACCAATCATATTGGGCCTAAGAGTGCTAAGACCGAGCAGGTTTATTCTAGAAGGAAAAGAGGATCTCACAACATGTGATAGCTATGAGGTGGCAGAGAGAGAGAGAGAGTAGTGGCCCTAGCCAATACCGTTAGACTGTAGCATAAATGATGTGGGAAGAGAATTGGGATCTTATCTTAGAAGAATCATAGAGTAATCATTGGATGGAGCATAGCTCTACGGCAGTTAGATCATTGAATCTTCTGTAAGTTCTCTTACAATCATACAATAAACAGTCATTATTTTTCATGAGTCTCTATTCTTTGTCTTAATTTTACCCTTTTTTTGTTAGAACCTAACATTGGCCCGACCTACCGGATCCGTAGAGGGAGCCAATGAAGGAAACATCAGTTGATGCCGCCAAAGAAGAAAACAGTAGCAAACATGGAGGCGAAGATTGCAGATTTGGAGCAAGAATTATCGTTGATGAAGGTTGCTTCTCTGATTCCATCGCAGAGGTTCAACAAACGGCGAGGGAGAATCAAAGAGCGTTGATGCAGATGATGGAGAAGGTTCTGGGAAAGGTGAGTGAAGTTGAAAATGGTGTCTCATCGGCTGTAAACGATGTTGTTACCACAAACTCACCGGTCACATCATTGAAGAAGGTTATGACAACCACAAAGTTGCAAGGTGAAGCTCTGGATGAATTTAGAAGGTCAGATAAGAAGGTGGAACTATCGGCGTTCTCCGGCGACGATCCGGCCGGATGGATATCTAGAGCAGAGATTTATTTTCGTGTTCAAGACACGAGCGCCACAGTAAAGGTGGGGTTGGCATAGTTGAGCATGGATGGGCCAACCATCCATTTCTTTAACTCGTTGTTAGAAGAAAACCCAGATCTGACATGGGAGGAGCTCAAGGTGGAGCTACTAGAGAGGTATGGAGGTTTGGGGGAAGGAGACGTTTATGAGCAACTTACATAGATTTGTCAAAAGGGTATAGTGGAAGACTATATACAAGAATTTGAGTGTCTAACGGCTCAGATTCCAAGGTTGCCTGACAATCAGTACATTGGGTATTTTTTGCACGGATTGAAGGACGAAATCAGAGGTAGGGTTCGGAGTTTTGTGGCGATGGGACCACTTACGAGGAGTAAATTACTTCACGTCACCAGAGCAGTGGAAAGGGAGATAAGGAGTGGGTCGGGTTGGACCCGAAATCCGAAAATAGGTGGGTTAAACCGGGTTAACCCGGGGAGACAGGGAGGTACGGATTGGGTTTTTGTCAAAGGGGGCCAGAACAGTGGAAATCATAATGGGTTTGGGCCTAGAGGTGTTAATGGCCCAACTAGTGAATCCAAACATGGTCCTGCAGATAAGAGGAAGGGGGTGCACGTGAGAAGGGATTTACCCATTTGTCTTATCAAGAGCTCATGGACCGGAAGAAAAAGGGCATGTGTTACAAATGTGGAGGCCCATATCATCCTCTCCATTAGTGCCCCGATAAGCAACTTCCTATCATGATTGTGGACGAGGAGGAAGGAGGAGATGATGAAGCGAAGTTGTTGGCGGTAGAGGTGGATGAATCTGAAGAGGAGCAGGGTGGTGAAATGAGTGTTATGGGTCTCTTTGAACTAGAAGAATTCCAGTGTGACAAAGTTCAAACACTCAAACTCAAAGCAACAATCAATGGTGTATCGGTGATGGTGTTAGTTGACAGTGGGGCTACGCGTAATTTCATTGCGAAGTCCATGGTTCAGAAGTTAGGGTGGCAAGTAGAGACCACTCCAGATTTTAGAATCAAGTTAGGTGATGGGTTCCAAACCATTACCAGAGGAAAATGTACGCAAGTCTTATTCAAAACTGGGGAAATCACTTGTGAAATCAAGGCTTATCTATTTGATTTAGATGGGGTGGATGTAGTTGTGGGTATGGCATGGTTGAAATCTTTGGGATGAAAGCAAGGGTACAAGCTTATGTGAAGGTTTGTGATGTTTGTCAACGACAAAAGTACTTAGCTATCACACCTGGGGTTTATTACAACCTTTGCCCATTCCTTCAGCAGTATGGGAAGAGGTCTCAATGGATTTTATCACAAGTGTACCAAAATCCCGTGGGTTTGAAGTTGTGTTTGTGGCAGTAGATAGGCTGTCAAAATATTGTCATTTCATCCCTCTCAAGAGACCTTATACTGCAAGAACAGTAGCTGAAGTCTTTGCCAGAGAAGTTATAGGACTTCATGGTTTACCTACAACAGTTGTTAGTGACCATGATCCCCTGTTCATCAGTAATTTTTGGATTGAACTTTTCAGGTTGCAGGGTACTACTTTGAAGATGAGTTCAGCTTATCACCCGGAAACGGATGGCCAAACGGAAGTCGTCAATCGATGTTTGGAGATTTATTTGAGATGCTTCATTGCGGACCAACCAAAATCCTGGCTATCTTGGGTTCCCTGGGCAGAGTTTTGGTTTAATACAACATTTCATGCGTCCACGGGGAGCACACCTTTTAAGTTAGTCTATGGAAGGAAACCTCCAGTTATTACGAGACTCTTGCAAGGTGAAACAAGGGTGACTGCAGTTCAAAAAGAGTTGGAAGAACAAGATGAAGCACTCATGCAGCTTAGAGCTCATCTTCAAAGAGCTCAAGACCGTATAAAGTATTTTGCAGATGAGAAGATGAGAAGTGGACAGAATCCAGTTTTAGTGTTGGAGAATGTGTGTTCTTGAAGCTACGTCCACACAGACAGCAATCCGTAGTATATCTAGGATTAATGCTAAATTGGCAGCTAGATATTCTGGTCCATTTCAGATTGTAGAAAGGATTGGAGTTGTTGCATATAAGCTTAGATTACCTGAGGGATCACGGGTACATCTAGTTTTTCATGTTTCTCTGTTAAAAAAGGCAATTGGAGATTATGCAGTGGAGAGTGAATTGCCCCCAAGAAGAAGTTGAAGGGAGCTGTGTGGAGCAGGTTGTGCCTAAAAGAGTTTTAGCCACACATTTCAATGGGCTAGGAGAGTAGAGAGTTAAACAAGTTTTAATTCAGTGGACTAACAGGGTTGTGGATGAGGCTACTTGGGAAGACATGGAGTCCATAACAAATCAATTTCCTGAAATTAACCTTGAGGACAAGGTAGCTTTTCTAGAAGGAAGTATTGTTAGGGACCAAATTAATGAAGATTGGCCAGATGTGGAAGTGACCAATCATATTGGGCCTAAGAGTGCTAAGACCTGGCAGGTTTATTCTAGAAGGAAAAGAGAATCTCACACCATGTGATAGCTATGAGGTGGCAGAGAGAGAGAGAGAGAGTGGTGGCCCTAGCCAATACCGTTAGACTGTAGCATAAATGATGTGGGAAGGGAATTGGGATCTTATCTTAGAAGAATCATAGAGTAATCATTGGATGGAGGGTTGTTAAACACTCCATAGGAGCATAGCTCTGTGGCAGTTAGATCATTGAATCTACTGTAAATTCTCTTACAATCATACAATAAACAGTCATTATTTTTCATCACTCTATTCTTTGTCTTAATTTTACCCTTTTCTGTCAGAACCTAACATTGTCCCAATATCTTTCCACTCGTGTGATGAAAGACTGCAACAGATTGAGCAAAGGATCTAGAAGACTGATTGCTTTAATATTATATATTTTACTTTTGGAATAGTAAAAAAAACTAAAACTAAAATCCAGATATGTTGGTGAAAAAGTCCAAAGGCCAATTACAAAGAAACCAAAGTAGAACAGAATGCATCAGGAAGAGACCAATAATTTGGAATTGGAATCAAAACGAAGTGAGGAAATCTATTGAAATCTAGGGGGGGGGGGGGGGGGGGGGGGATAAAAAGAGTTTAATAGTTTTACTCACTTTATAGTACAATGAGAGAAATGAGACTAGTCATAAACAAGATCGCCTAGAAGGGAGTAGAGCAAATAATTAAGAACATTGAGGATTGAGGGAAGTCAAGTATTTAAAATCATCTGTAGCATCTATATAGTACCAAACATCCAAATACCACCAAGAATCCAACTAAAAACATGTTTACTACTAAGGATCAATAGATTCCTATAACACAATGTATCAAGATTAGAGAATAAAGTTCAGTTAACATGTTTCAAACCAACACTAAATCCTTGGGAAAAAAGTATATTCACACATTCAATGGACAGTGGAATAGGCAACGGCGAAGGAAAGGGGAGGATCGATTTACTTACACTGTAATCTCCAGCATAATCCTGTAAATTGCCATCTTTAACTTCAATCACTCTATTAACTATCTGCTTAATAAAATACCGATCATGAGATACAGTGATAATAGTTCCCTCGTACTCGTTTATTGCCTCCTGATATTAGAATAATAAATCATCAATTAGGCTGATGGATGATAGTAAACATTAAATACAGAGAAATGTAAGAAAAAATGAGACAAACCTCGAGCATTTCTTTAGAAGGTATATCCAAATGATTGGTTGGTTCATCCAAAACAAGGAGAGTTGATGGTTTTACCATGAATTTGCAAAAAGCCAGCCGTGCCTGGTAAAACAATAGATAATATAAGCCCCAGATAGTTTTGCATCATATGCATATTTAGTGAGAAAGGTTAGAACATTGCAACAAAACTAATGACACTATTGTTACATCCAAAGAGTACCATGGAAGCACAGTAAAAATTTAATTAAAGTATATATATATATAATATATATATATATATATATATATATAATATATATATTATATATTATATATATATATATATATATATTCAAAGGAAAGCAAAACAATATTTTCAAAATGTTTTTTGCATTTATCAACAATTTCATCTATCTGCAGATAAAGAGGCAATTCTCCATTAAAACTAATTACAAAAAACTTGATGTTGAAAAAAACATTTCAATCAATAAAAAAGCTTGAATGCTAACTGAATGTCAGCTGGAAAAGAAAACACAGATCTTAAACTACCTTCTCGCCACCACTCAATAGCGAAACTTTACGGTCAAGCATATCAGATTTAAAATTACAACGCCCAAGAAGTCCTTTAATATCATCACTCCTCCAGTCCTCTGCAGCTTCCTCTACTGTCTCAAGCACTGTCTTTTCCAGATCAAGTGCTTCAGCCTATAAACTAAATCAAGTCAGCACTAAAAATATACAGGCCACATAAAAGTTTTGAAATGAAGAATTGGAACCGATTGCACCAGTCAGCATTTCCTCGGTTGAAGTGGCGAACCTGATTTTGCTCAAAATAGTTGGGTAATACATTATGCTCCCCAAGTATAACTTCACCGCTGATTGGCTTCTCTAAACCCATAATCAATTTTAGTAAAGTACTCTTGCCACATCCATTTGGACCAAGAATAGCAATTTTTTCTCCCCTTTCAATTGTAAGATTTGCCTTGTTGAAAAGTATCTGTCACATAAAAATTCGATCAGATGATGTCTTTAACATTCAACCAAACATTTTAACACTACTTCTCTATAAAAATACCACGCTAACTCACTTTATCCTCAAAACCAAAATCCAAGTTCCTAACTGTTACAACAGATCTTCCACTGCTTCCACGAACAGGGAACCTGATTTTCATTTGTTTCCGTTCAAATGGCTTCTGTACTAGTTCCTCTCCCAGAAGTTTTTCCAATTTCTGTTATCACACATACAAAAGGAAATTCTTTTAAGCAAATAACATAAGAACAACAAAATGTTTTTATTTACAATGTGGAAGGATGCATTGCAATTTGCAACTATTTCAGTAGTTAACACAACTACCATATTTTTAAATCATTTAACCCTCCATTCCTTATTATACGCAAAAATTGACTTTTTAGATTCATTGAACAACTGGTGTATTTAAACTATGTATAGACCTCATACACCAGTTATTCAATGAACCTAAAAAGTAAATTTTGCTTATGCTAAAGAACATAGAGAGTATTATTTAAGGTCATTTAAACTTTGTTAGACATAAAATTGTTCATGAACTTTCACACAAAGCTTTTAAAAGATTAGGGACTTGACCAGGTAACAAATCTTCCATAACAAAGTGGCTAATATTGATAGTTCGACCCATGCTACTCCATTTTTTAACTAAAAACTTGAATAAGCACACCAAGTAGGGTGAGCTTGTGCATTTTCTACGCTTCAAGTTCAATAAGCTTTTCTATGAGGGGTGTGATAGTGCGTGTGGCACAGCCTTAAAGAATGCACAATATTTGCAGAGATGCTTTAAAGAGTGGGACAATAAGTGAGCTTAGGGCAGTGAAATAAGAACATAAGAATACAGAAAATTTGCAAATCAGAGCAATGAAACAGGTGAACCTTATACAGCAACAAGAATCAAGCAAGAACAACACTAGAAACAAAGCAAAAAATGAGCCACGACTACACAACTCAGCAAACAGAGCAGCTTTGCAGATAGACATAAGAGTGATGCTATAAAGAAACTTGGGAAGCAAAATAAGAACACAGGAACAAAGAAAATGCTTGAATCAAAACAATGAAGCAGATGCACCAAATATCGCAGCAGCTCAGAACACAGATGCGTCAACCAGAGCAAAACTGGACCCAGCAATGTGCACTATTACAAACACTGGCTGGTAAAGAGAGGCTTCACTTTGATGTGTTGCATGGTATGAAATGAGCAGCAAGTTTTTTCTTTTGCAGCGGGGTAGTAAGTAAAAAACCGCCGCTGTCATTGGCATTCGGTATTGGGTGACAGCTATCTATTTTGTCATTAAAACGTATTGAAGATGTATGAGAAAAGTATTGAGAGTTTTTAAATGATAAAAAAGTTAATAGGATACTTTTTGGATACGTATCTGACGTGAATTGGTATCTGGTACACTGATTCTATTATGTCTTTGAAGCATCACTATATGGGTGTCATAGCGGTAGATAAATAAATTCATGAATCTTGACCCTTGTGATTTTGAGAGAATTTGTTCTTGACCAATTTAACGAGTACTTTGACTTGTTAACCTTTTGTACAAGCAATGTATTTTTTGAAAATTTAGTACATGCAATGTCTTTTTTGGAAAAAATTGTACAAGCAATGTTATATCTAAATTAAATAGTTGATCACATATACCTTCTCAGCAGAAGAAGCACGGCCAGAACTTGCTCCAGCACCTAACCTACTTATCAACTCTCTTGTCTGTTCAATTTCTTTCTGCTGCTTCTCCCATGCAGCATACTGTGTTTCAATCCAAGTTGCCTTTGAAAGTATATACTGAGAATAATTTCCCTCAAATGTCCTGGATACACCGATTTCAGTTTCCACAATTTTTGTACATAGTTGATCGAGAAAAGCCCTGTCGTGGGAAATGATAACCATTGGCACATCCTGCATGTTAAGATATTCCTCAAGCCACTCGATGGTATCAAGATCAAGGTGATTTGTAGGCTCATCCAACAATAATAAATCTGGTTCCTGTACATGAAACCAAACTGTCATTCTTTCCGGCAACACTTCCCCATTCAAATGCACATGATCGACATCAAAGATTTATCAATATGCACATTGCAAAGTAACATTGGTTATAATGAGCATTAGAGCATATGGTTAACAAAAGGTGCAGCCTAAGGAGTACCCTTTATAGGCTTATCATTTAAAAATAAATGAGTAGTAAAGATTATCTTCCTAATTGCTAACCATAATCATTCATTTTTTTAGTAAAATTCGAAGGTCATCTATAAGGGACCACCCTAGAATCACCATCTCTCAACAACAATGCAATTTGCAATATCCTACACATATGTAGCACCGCCACTTTCGACTAAAGGCATGGCATGTTCAGTCCCCAATACCGACGCGACAGTATCAGTGTCATATTTGGTGTGTGTGCGCGCTTTTTTCATAACCCTGTACAAAATATACTACACAATAGCAGCATGTTGTATAATATACCTGAAGTAAAATCTTGCCTAGACACATCCTCATTTGCCATCCACCACTAAAAGAAGCAACCAACCTATCAGAATCCTCAGTACCAAAACCAAGTTCAGGCATCAACTTACTTATCTTTGAATCAACAATATCCAAATTCACAGACTGTGCTCGTCTCTGAAGCAAATCAAACTCATCCAAAAGCCTCCCCATCAAGTCCAAATCATTAACAGAAGACTCAAGCGCCTTCTGCACTTTCTCCAACTTAGTAGCAACCTCCATTTCCTCTTTGAAAGCACTCATAAACTCCTCCCTCACAGTCCTACTCTGTGACACCTCAAACTCCTGGCTCAAAAACGCAATTTTCATATTCTGTTTAGCCTTTATCACATTACCTGAATCCGGTTCTTCGAGACCAGCAATAATCCTCATCTGCGTCGTCTTCCCCGCACCGTTAACACCAACCAAACCAACTTTCTCCCCCTTTTTCACTTCCCAATTAACTTCCTTCAACACCGTAACACCCTTATAGGTTTTCCTGATGTTTTCTAATTTCACACCGGATGAAACGGTTGAAGCACCGTTACTTGATTGCTTGTTGCCGCGTTTTTCTTTAACTGAAGGTTCGGAAAATAGAGACTCGATGTCGTCTTCTGCTACTGGAGTGTCGTCGACGGCGGCTACGGCGGATAAACGCGAAGTGTAATTAGGTTTTTTGGAGGGAAAGAATCGATTGGGGTAAACTAAATTAGTGTTTGTGTTGATGGTGTTGGGCTTGGTGCTGAGATGAGTGTGGGTTAGGGTGCGTGGTAAGCGTCGTGAATCGAGAATAAATGCTCCGGTGAGGTCAAGGTGGTGAAGCTTGGAGGCTAATTCCATCGTTGATAGATGATCAGAAGAAGTAGAGGCAGAGAAGAGAGGAAATGGGGAGCGAGAACGAAAAGATGATACGATAGTTCTCCTACCCCACAATGTTGTAAAATTCAGCGGCCAATAGAATATATGGAAGTTTTTCCCTTTATTTTATTTATTAATTAGCACTACTTTTTTATTTAAGTGCAAAAGAAGAGGACGAAATCAGAAATATAATATTTTTTAAAAATAAATCTTTTTGGGGGATTTATAAACCTAGATTTTAGGTCAGACTATGGGTGGAGAATCAGTTCCTTTTCAATTGTTTGGCTATCATGTTAGAGTATGGAAATTGAATCTCCGAGCTAAAAGAGCAGTTTCTCATGTTCATAGGAAAAAATGGTTTCTTTCTCGAGAGAGTGGTAAAGATCAGCTCCTTCATAGACACGTGGATTGACATGTTTCCCTTAAATAATCCTTAGATGGACGAGTTGATGGGTCAGAACGAAAGATCATAGAACACGACTAGAACTCCAATTATCATTTATGATGCTTTAAGTTGACTGCAATATGGGTTGTGTTCTTCTATGGTCCAACTAAAGTTATCGGTCCATGTGGTAATCTTGGGTTCGGGTCATGCGATCTAAGTCATAGTCGGGAGACCCGAGATAACGTACGTTAGATTCTTTCCATGTCTTTAGGTTGCTTTTTTCTATGCCTAATACAGTTATCCTAATTCACAGTCTCTCAAGCACGAGACATCGGAAGGGATGAGTGATTTAAACCATGTAGAAGGTAATTTCTTTTTCGGCAAGAATTGTAAAGTTAAGTCCCTCAAGAAATACTTGAAAGGCAAGTCCCTCACACGAGACTTGAAAGACGAGTCCATCAGGCGAGACTTGAAATGTGAGTCCCTAAAGCGAGACTTGAAAAGTGAGTCCCTTACGAGAGACTTGAATGGAAAGTCTCTTATATGAGACTTGAAAGGCGAGCTTCTCATGTGAGACTTGAAAAGTGTTGAGTCCCCCCATACAACTCTTAGGCTTTTGCTTTCGTACTATCTATTTTTGTTATCCCGTTAGAGGGTTTTGTATCATCGCCCTTATGGGTCTTTCGATGATGATACTCGCGCCTTTGGCGGTATGTTTATTGATTTTGTGTTATCATTATTGTTTTATTTATTCCTCTCACTTATGAGTTTTATGGGTTGGTGAATACACTCCATGAGGCTTAATCCTGGGGAGCAATGATAATTTTCAGTCTTGACTTGAATGATGTGGACCATTAGGTCTGCCTTGAATCCTCGTCAACAAGCAAAGGGATTCAAATATGCGAGACATTGACCTCTTTTATAGAGAAGTCCATATCTAAGACTAAGATTAATGGGTAAGTGTCTCAAGTGTAACTTTGGGTGAGTCCCTTAAGCGTTAATTTGGATGAGGTCTTCAAGTGCGGCTTTGGGTGTGTACCTCGAATGTTTATTGGGGGGAACTTTTATAATCATGCCCCTAGAGGCTTTTCTTTAATAGAAATTTTCACTCCTTTTGGAGTTTTATTTATGAAATTGTTGGATTTTGTTATTTGTAACATCAAGTCATAGTATTGGGGAGTGTTCCCCATTGGGCATCAAATGAGCGGCCTACTGAGGCAGGTATTGATAGCATGATAAGGTGGCAAAGATCCTTCTTTTGAAGGTCCAGCAAAATATTGCCTCTTAGGGTGACAAGGATCCTTCTATAATGGTCCAGCAAAATATTACCTCTTAGGGCGACATGTAGGGATGGGAATAGGCTAGGTCATGTGATAGATATTTAGCAAGTGTATTTTGCAAGTAATAACAAATGTTTGTATCCACAAGGATTGTTTTACTTTAATAAAACAAGTAAAGTGTTATAACAATAGCTTTAGGGGGTTTTCAAAGTTTGAATTAATGTAAAATGCATAAGTAAAATATTGGAAAGTTTATCAGATTAAAGGTGATTAGGCTTTATTTTAAACCCATGTATGTCACTGTTGATGTCGGCGTCTATTTTTCCTAAGTTGATTAATAAAAAATTATGACGAATTAACCAAACCGTTATACCAATCACTTGGTGTATAACTCATTATTTTACACTCCAACTCCCTAATCTATTAGACCAGTTCAAAGTTAAAACAGGAAATTTAGAGCGTTAAACATCTAGTCAGGACTTATAATTTCTTATTCCTAATCAATTACTACATTGTTAATCTAGTTAAGAATCACAGAGCTATGCTCAGTAATCCTTACAATTTTAGGTCCGACATATGAGTTCGTCAATACATACAAAGCAATGAACCCAAGATTAACTGAATAACAAATATTGAATAATCAAAATATGCAAATAGTATAACACTCAGACGTGTGACCCAACAGGTTCATCCAGGTTCATCTAACAAACCCTAATCAATAAAAAATTAGTTAGTCATATTGAAATAGTTCATAGCAATAGAAGTATAAAAATAATAAATGAAGTTTCGAAGAGTTTGGCTTCCGATGATGAAAACATTTGTTCTAGAGCTTCACTTCTGTCTTTTTTGTCAAAATCTTGTGCCAAGAAAAAGATTCTCCACCAACTCCATGATTTCCACTTTTATAAAAATTAAAAAGTGTCAGTCTGCAGGTTAAATTGTGTCACAATCACTTTAGATTGTGTCATGGTGTCCTCTGTTACAGGTAGATCGCGCCATGATGCCTTTTGATCATGGCACGATCTATCTTATTGCGCGTGATCCTGGCATGATCTTGAAAGCAGATTTTTTATGGAGTAATTGCTCTTTTTCTTCACAATTTCTCACATTTTCTAAGTTTCATATTGTGTTTTCAACCTCTTCACTTACTTCCCATTTATTCATAAAATTCAACCATAATATACTAAAAGCATCAAAAACATGTGCAAAAACTTAATAAAATTACATGATGACATAATGTCATCACAACCTGAAACTTACATTGTTACTTGTCCTTAAGGAACTCATTAGTAACTTAGATTTTCAACAAAATTATGTACTTACTTAACCAATGGCAGACACATTTTCCAGCTAGAATGATTATTTTCATTCATTGCCTCGACCAAACTAATTGAAAGAGTTTTTTTCAAGTTCATATGTACTCAACATGTCCCTCAATCTTACCTTTCATTCTCTGTTGAATCAAAGATGATGATCACTCAACCACGTATAACTATTATTAGGCAATGAGTTTGCAAAATATCTAAAAAGTTAGTCATTTTCTATTCGAAAACATATTTTTTTAGGTCTTTAAAGGGTTGTAACTTGGCTTATTTCGGGGTAGGATATTTTATGCCAGTAGGCTTAACTCCTTATAGTTAAGTACTGTAGTGGTAAATTCATCATCAGGCTATGGACAAGCTTAACGTCAATAAAACCAGAGTCGTCACTGCGCTTTTATTGTTTTCAAAGGAAAAGGGAAAAGTACGAACAAAACACAAAGATAAGAAGTTTTCAAATCAAAACTAATAAAATGCTAGATATTACAGGTAAAGGGGTTGGTTACACAAAGGGAAAATGTTAGCACCCAAAGCGTCTTAGGTACTCCTAGGGAGCCCTTTTTTATGTGTGCATATGTTTTTTGGTATAAATGATGTTTGATAAAATAGAGTGTAAGGATGAGAAAAGAATTCATTGATTATATTTTTGTGTTTGACAAGACCTTCGGACTTGTACCTACGTACCAACATAAAAAAGAGGGACCAAAACCTCGTAGTTCATGGTAAAAATTTCAAATGAGTTGGTGCATTGCTTTTAGCAAAAGTTTAATAAGAAAAGGCACAAAGGGCAAAATTTTTGAATGAAGTTGTTAATTATTTTTGTCTTTTGAAATCTCAAGTCAATATGATTAAGTTTATTTACAAATTTGATTTAACAAAGAGTTTGAAAATTCAATGGCATAAGGCCAAAGTTTCTAATTATTAAAACAAAGTCTAAGTTTGAAATCACAAGCGAAGAAAGTTTTTGAAAGGGGGAAGAGATTTTGAAATTTAAGAAGTGGGAGGAGATAGAGAGTTTATCCTAAGCACAAAATTAAAAGTTAAAATTTGAAAAGATCTGACCAATGGGATGAAATCCAACAAACAAGAATGTCATATAGAAACTCATTTTCCTTTGGACCTTAATCAAGCTATGATCAATAAGCAATGAGTAATATCCAGACATCAGGAAGATCAAAACATCAAATAAAGATAGCCACATCCAAGAAAGCAACTCCAATAGTTAGAAATCTACATTGTCTTTTAATGTATCAGATGAAATATTCATTGATCACCTCAGAACAAAGCATCAGACACAAGATCAAAATAATAATTAAGCACAAAGACAGAGTAGCAGATGAACCTAAGAGATCCCCAAGTCTTATATCAGATGAAGTCACAATTCAAAATAGCCCATTCTTAGAATATTGGCATTGGCCAAGTCCTTTTAGCACAGGGAATGTTGCCTAAACCTAAGTCTAAGAGTTCAGATCAAGTGCAACAATCCACTAGTTGTTTTTTTTAGTGTTTTTGTTGTTATTAGGTATTTTAAGGTCCTAAGATCACAAACAAAATCAAAACACACAAATGATATATATACAATCACAAGATATGGCTCAAATGAGCAAAGTGAAAATGACATGACCATAAACAAGTTATATGAAATGTAAATGGCAATGAATGATAAAGGACTGAAATTTAAATTGCATAATAGTAAATATCTTGAAAGTAAAGCAATATTAACAAGAGTTAGTCAAATGTTAGTCAAAATTTAGTCAAGTGTTAATGGTGATTTTAATTGATTAAGTCATTCTTTGGAGAATACTCAACCATTCATTCATAAGTATGAATCCTTAAACCAAGACATCTTCCATGAGAAGGGCTCCAACTTGGATAATTCAACAAGTATGCCACTAACTCCCATGAAAGGAAAAAAGGTCAAGTCTCTGCAACAATACCATGAAGAATGGGAGACTTACAATCTCACTTACTAGAATGTTATGCCTTGAGGGTCAAATTTAGCTCTATGTTAAGCAATCGTAATTGGACTTATGTAGAAGTCACAACTATCTGAGGTGGGACAATAAATATATAGGTGTTAATGCATGTTAGAGATTTGGTATGAAGAACCAAACTCCTAAAAGATACCACACACTAAAAGAAAAGTCAAGAGGGAATGACATATCTCAGTCATACTTGTATTGGTTCATCTGACACAAGGTCATTGATGAATTAATTAGCCTTTAGACACTAGAGATTTCATTGGTCAAATGATGGAATGGGGGAGAATAGGGATGAAGATAAAGAGGGAGGGGGAGATAGAAACACAAATTGATCATGGGAGGAATTTCATCAAATCAAAACCATTCATTCATTTTGGGAGATGAAATGTACATTTCATCAATCCCCTAAATACAATGGTTTTGATCCAACAAAAGTCAAATCAACCTTGACCAAGGTCCAAACAGAAAGTCAAACATCACAAGACCATAAAATTGGCTCAACATAATTTTCAAGCATTTAATCAATTAAAAAACAATTTAAAAATGAATTAAAATACATTTTAATTTGGTCAAAACCTAAAATACCTTCAAAACACCAAATAAATGGCCAAGGGATTTATCCTAGGTCAAACAAAGTCAAAGGACCTTAGACAAAAAAATTCACTATTTTTGAAAAGTCAAAAGTATTTTTAAACAATTAAAAATATAAACAAAACATTTAATTCATGAAAAATATCAAAATTAATCCAAAAAAAAAATTAATTCAGAATATGGAAAAGAAAAATATTTAAAGATTTTTGGTGAAAGTCCCATATTTTTTGGATTAAAATTGGATTTATTATGAAGTAAACAAAATAAAGGGATTAAATAAAAAATCAGAAAATAAAAAGAGATTCAAAAAAACAAGACCCATCAGATCTTCCTCATTAATTAAGGTGGCAGATATGATGATCACACGCTAGAGTGTACCAAACACCTGAGTCAAACGCGCAACATAAGTGGTAATTAAAATGGAAGGCTGAGATTAAAACGTGGATTCATGATCAGATGGCTTGAACCTTGCCAATGCACCACCGGAGCCCAAGCTCCGGTCATCTTCTCCGGTGGACCTCACCGGACTGGTCTACCCTCAACCAAATGAAAAATGGAAAGTGAGTACATGTTTTTGAAGGAAAAATGCTCAGGAGCACGAATCTGACATCCATTTCTTCCAATTCCAAGTATATTGAAAGATGCATGGATTTAAAATTTGAGGTTCATGATCTGAGTTGCTTTGATTTGACCTCAAAGCAACTCAATCTTATTGACAACCATACACCCACGGGGGTTCACACTGCAAACGACACAACCATCATGGTCATGTTCATAATCACTGATTAAACAAAAAGTATTATGCATCTCCAATAGAGATCTTCGGATACGTCTCACATAAAAAACCCGGAAATTCCCTAGACATCCGTCCACCATGTTGACAAAAGCTTTACCATGAGCAGGCAACGGATTGGCTTCCACATTTGGTGCTCTATCCTCAAAGGACACCATACCACTCTTTACCAGCTTCTGAACTTCATATTTTAGAGGGTAACAATTCTCTATATCATGACTAGGGGCTCCCAGGTGAAAAGCACAATGAAGATCAGGCTTGAACCACCATGGTAGTGGCTCAGGAATTTGCGGAGGATTTCTTGGCTAGATGAGATTCTTGAGAACCAATGATGGGTATAACTTTGCATAAGTCATAGGAATAGGGTCAAATGAGACCTTCTTCCTCTCAAAATTTTGTTGGTGATGATTGTTGTTATTGTAGTTAGTTCTTTGTTGCGGTTGTTGATGTTATTGTTGCTGTACTGGAACTGGTTAATTGTTGGAATTATTGGAAAAAACTGGAATTACTGAAGAAACTTGGTGTTGATGTTGACGGGGTTGAGAACTCTTTCTGACATAAGGCCTTGTCTGCCTCCTCACTGATACTGAATTAGTTTCTCCTTCCTTCCTTTTGGAGAAACTCCCACCGTACTTCTTGATGGTTGATGCTTCTTCTTTAGACAAACGGCCTTCACAGACTCCTTCTTCTAGCCTCATCCCCATGTTTACCATTTTGGTAAAGTCATTAGGGGCACTCGCAATCATACGTTCATAATAAAACGAACTTAACTTCTTCAAGAAGATCTTCGTCATTTCCTTCTCTTCAAGGGGTGGACTTATCTGGGCAGCCAGTTCTTTCCATCTTTGGGCATATTCTTTGAATGTATCTTTATCCTTCTGAGACATAGACCTCACCTGGTCTCTATCAGGCGCCATATCCATTTTATACTTATACTGCTTGACAAAGGCCTCGCCTAAGTCATTGAAAGTACGAATGCTTGCACTATCCATACCCATGTACCACCTCAAGGCAACTCCAATTAGACTGTCTTGGAAATAGTGAATCAACAACTGATAATTATCACTCTGAGTGGACATTTTTATGGCATACATAACAAGATGGCTTAGCGGGCAAGTATTACCTTTGTACTTTTCTGAGTCCGGGACCTTGAGTTTCACCGGTATCTTAACATTGGGGACCAAGCAGAGTTTAACAACACTCTTCCCAAACAAATCTTTCCCTCTCAAAGTCTTTAACTCTTTGTGCAGCTCAAGGAATTGATCTTTCATCTCATCCATCTTATCATACACATCCGGACCTTCAGACGGTTCAGAGTGGTTGATGGTGTCCTCGACACGAGGCAAAGTGTGAACAACAGGAGGAGGTACTGACATGACCAGGCTAGATGCTGGCAGAGAAACAAATATGGGCGCATACCCTTATGGTATAAAATTTGACGGCATTCCCTAATGGAATCCAGCAGGCATGAAAGGAATGGATTGACCGACAACAGCAACAGGAAAAATTGAGGTAGCAACCTCATAAATGACAGTCCTCTGAGGAGGAGGAGTTGCAGGAGTTGGTGATGACTGATTCTGGGAAGCAATCACGGATCCCATCAGTGTCGTAAGCCTGGCGATCTCATCCTTTAACTCTCAGTTATCTTGCTCTAGATGCTTCATTCTCTTCAGTTGATTAGCGTGAGTATTATAACGGTGAGTCAGCTTGGCTGATGCACATAAGAAGAACTGATAAGACATTTGGCGACAGAAACCTGTTATGTAAATGATGCATGAAATGCAATGTTTTTTATTGTTTTTAATTTCAATGAACATATGAATTCCTATTTGCAAATATACATATTCAAATAATAACAATAATAATAATTTGATTGACCATAAAATCTCTTTTTATTCATAAAATTGTGGAAGGATTACACTGAGTACAATTTCAGAAACCGAAATACAAATACAAGAGAAAAGGAAACTATCATCCTAAGGATCCCTAGCAACCGCATTAAATGATCTGGCTATGGGTGCATACTTCCTTCGGATGCGTCGAATCTCATACTCAAAGGATGTCTTCATCTGAGCCTTCTCGAGGACTAGTTGATCAACAATATTCTTCCAAGCACCGGAAGGCTCAGGCATACTAGAGGAAGATAAACCCTCTGGCTCTCTCTGTCTCTTCATTGCACGGTCTTCAAGAATCTCAATAAGTGCATCTTTGTCTTTCGACTCAAGCTGCAACTCTTCATGCTTTCGGCTCAAAGTATGGAACCGCTCTTCCCACATATATTTCTCTTGTTTCATCTTGGTGAGTGCGTCTTCCAACTCCTCTATATCTTGGTTAGGGAGAGATGATGGCTCAACCATAACCAAAGACATAGGTCTTTCACAAGTGTACAACATCTTCAGCTCCAGAGATCTCTTCTTCACCCAAATAATGTAGCCTCCCAAAGCTACACAGTCACGTGGACCAAGCTTGGGTCTTCCTTTCTTATGCACATTATGCCAAGCATGTATCATCCTCTGCTTCAAATGTTGGGGATCTTTGCCCTCTTGATACAATAGACCTTCCAATTTAGTGTTATTAGGTTTATCTCTCAAGGGGAACCCAAGTTGACGACGAGCCAAAGCAGTGTTGTGGTTGATTCCTCCTTGTGTACCAATGAGAGGCACATTAGAGAATTCACCACAACTGTCAATAATGTCCACGCTACTGAATGCAGAATCATACCAAACAATATCATCATTAGTGAGAGACATAAGTCTTTGAGACCACCGTAGACATTGCTTGTTCTCCAAAAAAGCAGGCGTCTGAGGCAAGTGTGAAATAAGCCACTTGTACAAAAGAGGAACACATCACACAATAGTCCCACCACCTTTAGAATTCCTTAAATACAAAGAGAAATACATGCCACCCAATAGAGTAGGAAAAAGATTCCTAATCAAGAAGATTCTAATGGTGTTAACATTAACAAAACTGTCAATGTTAGGGAACAAAGCTAGACCATATATGAGCAATACAAAGATGGCTTCAAAAGCATCCATATTATCGGCTTGAGCAAAGACAGTAGCTTTTCCAATTAGGAACTCAAAAGCCAACCCAAGAATACCTTCTTTCTTCACCAAATGAGCATCAATCTCAGACTTTTTCAGATGGAGAGCTTTAGTTATAACATGAGATATGGGAATCTCCTCCAATCCACTAAAAGGTACTTTGTCAGATATAGGTATTACCAAGAGATGGGCATACTCTTCTAACATAGGTATAAGCTGATAATCGAGAAAAGTGAAACACTGATAGAGAGGATCATAGAACTGAACTAAAACACTCAGAAGTCCTTCAACCATATCAGCAGATAATACATACAAAAGCTTCCCATGGCGTTGCTTGAAGTCCAAAGGATCTAATACAAAAGATGACAACTTCCTTAGCTCTTCCAAATCAGGACATCTGAAACTGTACTTCTTAGTGTTCCTTCATCCATAATCCATAGTCTGAAGATATTTGCAAATAAGACCTTAGTTCCTTGAAATTTATTTTCTGTGATGGATGTCATGATGGGCATGTATGAATGAATGCAACAATCACAAACAAGGGATCATACACAAGACAAACACAAACATAGGTCAAGGGATGGATCAAGTCATCATCAAGATCAATCATCCATTTTGGTGGATTATGGTTTTCACCTAATTAACACCCAAGTTCCATTGATGTTGATGAGACTTGATCGGATCAACCGAGAATCAAAGGGTTTGTTGTGAGTCACGAGCATGGAGTCAGGTTAAGAATCATTCCAAAGAAGTGTGCTAAGGATAACAACATGTATATCATGTTCTAAGAAGTTCCCAGAGTCTTAATCCCATCTATCGGATATTATATGTTAGGATGATTGACTCATCAACCCATAATAATCTAAAGAGAAACTCGTCTGAGTGTAGTATCATGTAACAACTATTATCAGGTCTACACCTGAATAGTCTCTGCACTACGTCCTAAATAGGCCAAATTGGGTTAAATGTTCTACACTCATCAACTTCTCAGACCCCAAATTAAAGAATGTAATGCATATCCACAAATAACTTGTGTGACATCAGTAACTCCAAAGAGGTCTCCACTGAGTAGATGGGTCTCAAGCCAACTTATTAAGGACTACTCCATATAAGTTGAACATGACTATACCATCCTCCTATCTTAATTGCACTAAAGTTTGGGTTAGAACTTATCTCACTACTCAGAGATCACCAAGAACAACAAACATATTATATCATACAAATAATATACAAATATCAAATATACACATATATACACATAAAAGAGTAGGCTAAACCCACTAAGGACTTTTCCCCAGCAGAGTCGCCACTTAATTTATGTAGCGGTAAATTCATGATCATCAGGCAATGGATAAGCTTAACATCAATAAAACCAGAGTCGTCGCCGCTCTTTTATTGTTTCCAAAGGAAAAGGGAAAAGTACGAACAAAACACAAAGATAAGAAGTTGTCAAATTAAAACTAATAAAATGCCAGAGATTACAGGTAAGGGGGTTGGTTATACAGAGGGAATGTGTTGGCACCCAAAGTATCCTAGGTACTCCTAGGGAGCCCTTTTTTATGCGTGCATATGTTTTTTTGGTATAAATGATGTTTAATAAAATAGAGTGTAGGGATAAGAAAAGAATTCATTGATTATATTTTTGTGTTTGACAAGACCTTCGAACTTGTGCCTACGTACCAACATAAAAATGAGGGATCAAAACCACGTAGTTCATGGTAAAATTTCAAATGAGTTGGTGCATTGCTTTTAACAAAAGTTTAATAAGAAAAGGCACAAAGGGCCAAAAATTCGAATGGAGTTGTTAGTTCTTTTTGTCTTTTGAAATCTCAAGTCAATATGATTAAGTTTATTTACAAATTTGATTTAAGAAAGAGTTTGAAAATTCAATGGCATAAGGCCAAAGTTTCTAATTCTTAAAACAAAGTCTAAGTTTGAAATCACAAGCAAAGAAAGTTTTTGAAAAGGGGAAGAGATTTTGAAATTTAAGAAGTGGGAGGAGATGAAGAGAATATCCTAATCACAAAATTAAAAGTTAAGAGTTTAAAAGATCTGACCAATGGGATGCAATCCAACAAACAAGAATGTCATATAGAAACCCATTTTTCTTTGGACCTTAATCAAGCAATGATCAATAACCAATGAGTAATATCCAGACATCAGGAAGATCAAGACATCAAATAAAGATAGTCACATCCAAGCAAGCAACTCCAATAGCTAGCAATCTTCATTGTCTTTCAATGTACCAGATGAAATATTCCTTGATCACCTCATAACAAAGCATCAGGCACAAGATCAAAGTAACAATTAAGCACAAAGACAGAGTAGTAGATGAACCAAAGAGATCCCCAAGTCTTGTATCAGATGAAGGCACAATTTAAAATAACCCAGTCTTAGAATGTTGGCATTGGCCAAGTCCTTTTAGCACATGGAATGTTGCATAAACCTAAGTCCAAAAGTTCATATCAAATGCAACAGTCCACCAAATGTTTTTTTAGGGTTTTTGTTGTTATTAGGTATTTTAAGGTCCTAAGACCACAAAGAAAATCAAAACACACAAACAATATATATACAATCACAAGATATGGCTCAAATGAGTAAAGTGAAAATGACATGACCATAAACAAGTTATATGAAATGTAAATGGCAATGAATGATAAAGGACTGAAATTTAAATTGCATAATAGTAAATGACTTGAAAGTAAAGCAATATTAACAAGAGTTAGTCAAATGTTAGTCAAAAGTTAGTCAAGTGTTAATGGTGATTTTAATTGATTAAGTCATTCTTTGGAGAACACTTAACCATTCATTCACAAGTATGAATCCTTAAACCAGGACATCTTCCATGAGAAGGGCTCTAACTTTGATAATTCAACAAGTTTTCCACTAACTCCCATGAAAGGAAAAAAGGTTAAGTCTCCACACAATGCCATGAAGAATGGGAGACTTACAACCTCACTTACTAGAATGTTATGCCTCTAAGGTCAAATTTAGCTCTATGTTAAGCAATCGTAATTGGACTTATATAGAAGTCACAACTATTTGAGGTCGGGCAATAAAAACATAGGTGTTAATGCATGTTAGAGATTTGGTATGAAGAACCAAGCTCCTAAAAGATACCACACGCTAAAAGAAAAGTCAAGAGGGAGTGACATATCTCAGTCATACTTGTATTGGTTCATCTGACACAAGGTCATTGATGTATCAATTAGTCTTTAGACATTAGAGATTTCATTGGTCAAATGATGGAATTGGGGAGAATAGGGATAAATATGAAGAGGGAGGGGGAGATAGAAAAACAAATTGATCATGAGAGGAATTTCATCAAATCAAAACCATCCATTCATTTTTGGAGATGAAATGTACATTTCATCAATCCCCTAAATTCAATGGTTTTGATCCAACAAAAGTCAAATCAACCTTGACCAAGATCCAAACAGAAAGTCAAACATCACAAGACCATAAAATTGGCTCAACATAATTTTCAAGCATTTAATATATTAAAAAACAATTTAAAAATGAATTAAAATACATTTTAATTTGGTCAAAACCTAAAATCCCTTCAAAACACCAAATAAACGGCCAATGGATTTATCCTAAGTCAAACAAGGTCAAAGGACCTTAGACAAAAAATTTCACTATTTTTGAAAAGTCAGAAGTATTTTTAAACAATTAAAAATATGTACAAAAACATTTAATTCATGAAAAATATCAAAATTAATCCAAAAAATAATTTTAATTCAAAATATGAAAGAGAAAAATATTTAAAGATTTTTTTTATGAAAGTGCCATATTTTTTGGATTAAAAATGGATTTATTATGAATTAAACAAAATAAAGGGATTAAATGAAAAATCAGAAAATAAAAAGAGACTCAAAAAACAAGGTCCATCAGATCTCCCTCATTAATTGAGGTGGCAGATCTGATGGCCACGCGCTAGAGTGCACCAAACACCTGAGTCAAATGCGCAACATAAGTGGTAATCAAAATGGAAGGCTGAGATTAAAACATGGATTCATGATCAGATGGTTTGGACCTTGCCAACGCACTACCGGAGCCCTAGCTCTAATCATCTTCTCCGATGGACCTCGCCGAACTGGTCCACCCCCAACCAAATGAAAAATGGAAAGTGAGTACATGTTTTTGAAGGAAAAATATCCAGGAGCACGAATCTGATCCCCATTTCTTCCAATTCCAAGTATATTGAAAGATACATGGATTTGAAATTTGAGGTTCATGATCTGAGTTGCTTCGATTTAACCTCAAAGCAACTCAATCTTATTTCCTACATTGGTAGGACTTCAGCAAACCAACAATCAATCAAAATGGATGAGAAATAAGAGAGAATTGAAGAAGAAAAGTTTCTGAAATTTCACCTTCGAGGAGCTTCAAATTGGCTTGATCTTGCTTTTAATTTGGCTTGCCTTGACTCTAGAAGCTTGCAGAAGATGATTTGGATGGTTAAAAAGCCGAGACTCTTTGAGTTTCAATTCAAAAACAGAATGAGAATTGAAACTCGATTTCTCAAGAAATATTCAAGATTATCCTTTTAATTGGGTTTGGGAGAGAATGGGGATGAAGCTTGGGCCAGAGGGATCCATTTCTGAGCTCAAGGCACTTGTATTTATAGGCTTACTCTTTGCTTTTTGCACACTTCAAAAATTGGCCAAAATTGGAAAGATGAGATGCATGCTTGCATGGGCATGTGATAGGCCCATGAGATGATGTAATTCAGTCCGAAAGTGATCATGAGCAATGCTAAGAGTGCAACATGAAGCCATGCATTTGAAATTGAAAAGTGGTAATGAGATTCATCCTAATGGAACCATAAAGAGTAACCATGCGCAAGTCATTCAAACCTTGTCCAAATGAAGTGATTTTAGACTTTTTGGAAAGGTGAGATCAAGGGGAACAACTTTCATGTTGAGCACTTTTCCATTTTAAGCTTTGATCATGATGAATTTTGAGGTGGAATTTTTGGAGATCAAACATAATTGAAAATTTTCTAAGTCCCAAGTCAAATGTTCACTTCTTCCACCTTGAACAACTTTTGTTATAAGCTTCAAATGGAAAATATCCCTTCATAAAATTGTATCTCTTTAAATACTCTTCAATTTGGTAAGAAATTTGGCCTAATTTGGATTTGGCATGAGGGAGTTATGCATTTTAGAAGTTGAGGAAGATTGCTTGTTATTGGTAATGGCCCAAAATGACCTATAACATTTCCTCTTTGAACATGCCCTTTAATTTTGAATTTGAAGTTTCTAAAAGAAACAAATTTGGAGAGGGCATCTTTAAATTGATCATGAAACTTGGATGGCCTTTATATCATAAAAATTGAGCAAGTTATGGTCCTTGGAAGTTGATCTCTTAACTAGGGCACAAACAAAATGACGTATAATCTTTCCCCATAAAAAATGACTTTCCAAGCAAACCTAGCTCTTGACCTAAACATTAAAGTTTTTTGTAATGTCATAATAAGTAACTTTTATTTTGGAACAATTTTCATATGACAAAAATTGTAGGAGATAGGAACTAGTGAACCCCAGTTTTGACCAGTTGACTTTCTCTGGTTAACCACCATGAACCAACTTGCAAACTTGAAGTTATCTTGATATTTGGGACTCATGGATGATAATATATGTATAAGATGATATATATAATGAATTATACATTGATATATTTTATCAAATGTTGAAGAAACTTGCTGAGGAAGTCACACAAGATACCTAGATGAATTAGGGCTTCCAAGGCAAATAAGCTTCAAACTCTTGATGAATTCTTGATCAAAATGATAAATGAATATCATGGGGACCCATATATGATATCTATAACAAATTTGAACCATCTCTTGATTGATCTCCTTGCATTGAGGGTCTCAAACCCTAGTTGTGAGCTTGATGAGGCATTGATGGATGCACACACTACCTACAAAAGAAACAAAGTTATACATAGACATATTTTTGGTATTTTGGTTAGTAATTAATGAAAAAAGTATGATACAATAAAATATGATTGGTGATCTCTCCCAATGCAAACTCAATGACTGATGGGTAAGGAGGATGCTAAGGTGTGATCCCAAAGTCAATGCAAATGATGAGATATCACGAGGGATCTTAAGGTCAAAATTGGGGTCTCACAAGTACTTGATAATATCCTATTTTTATATCATCCTCATAATCTTCCTATTTTTAACTTATGGGTACTAATAATCAGAATTCTTTTCTTTTATCTCTTTCTTTTCGTTTAGAAGCTCTAAATTTGAACATTATACGAATTTTTCCTCCTTCTATTGATTTTTTTCTTTCTTTTCCATTTTTTCTGATTCATTCTAGTACCCTACCCCAAACTTAATTTGTTGCTAATTCCATAAGAAACCAAAAACTTATATTTTTGCATAAACTAAAAAATAAATAATCTACCTAACTCTAAGAAGGGTGGAAAGATTACTCTTTCAAGTAAATTGGCTAAATATGTGGCTAAGACACAAGGAAAAAATGGATCGGGCTCAAAGGATTTAAATAATGGATAAAAAATTTATAGGGTAACCTAATAAAGGCTCTAAGTTGAAATAGACAACTTGCCTCTACGCGTAAAAAAAATAGGGAAAAAAATAAAAAATAAAGCAAATTCTAGCAGATGAACAATCATATGGACACTTAAAATAAGAAAAGGTAAATAGTGGAATAATTTGGCTAAAACCTTACGAGTTTAGGTATCTAGAGATTGAATACAAATCCGTTGAATATTACTCTTATTCATAATCCTTAAATGCACAATTGGAACTTTCGTAACAACTTTGATTTTTTTTATTTTCTTTGATTATTTTTTGGTGTATTTTTCTCTTTTTCTTTTCTTTTATTGTCATTGGTGAGGCATCATATTGAGAACTGAAGAAAAAAACAGAAACAAATTCATTCATTAAATAAAGAGCAAGTATCTTACAACAAGGAAAACATTAAAAGAAATGACTAAAAACTAAAAACTTCAAAGATATATCCAATACTGAATAAAACTACTATGATTGTGAAACGCCTAAATCACTAGTTGTTCATAGGGAAAGGCTCAAAATGGCGCATGACATCTATCATATGATCATATTCTTGATTCTTCCCGGTCCAAGTTGCTCGCTTTTGGGTTTGCCTAGTTGTCGTTGCCTAGTTCTACTCTTCAATGTAGTTCTCCAAATCTTGTTGATTTACAAATCTCTCGCACAAGTTTGGAACAAACATATGGTTTCTAAAGTCATCAAACTGAGCCTAAAAGTTAGGACTAAAACTTGGAGGATCTGCATAAAGGTTGGTGGAGATGTCAGTGGCCTAATTTGCCATCCATATGCATGTTCTTCAAGTCTCTGAATTTGTTGTTAAAAGAACTAAAAAATCTGATATATTGTCGATGTTGAACCTTAGGTGTTGTCAGGACTTCCAATTGATAGCACTCATTTCTTTCCTCGATTGGATCTCTTTTTCACTCTCTTACACAGCATACAAGACCGGTGGGCTTGTATCTGATAGATACAATAGTGATTGATGCCTTTGGTTGGAGTATATCATCATAAATTTCTCACCTCATTCCCACCAACCTGTATAACTTGTTAATAGTGGAAAAGTGACCAAGAGCTTTTTTGGTTTTAATCAGTCGTGGTCTTGATATTTGTAACGATCAATTTGCCCACATTAATGGGTTCATCTTCAAGCACAACTAGTAACCCATGAACTCTTTTTATAATGAATTTAGAGGTGTTAGAGGCACTCTCAAGAGTGTTAAAAAAAGATGCCCAAGCTTTAGGAATTTGGGTCAAATCAACAATGTCCAACCTTTGTGTGTTTTTCCCAGCTTTTCGTACCCATTATGCTCCCGGACAACATAATCTTTCTAAAATTGGCTCCCACTCATTATCATTTATCTGGTTTTGTGGGAGCCTTATATGTTGAACCATATAAACTTCATGATTTGGTAAATCTAACAACATGTTAATTACATGACTATCATATTCAGCTTTTTCACCTCTAACATAGGATACCTATCGGTAAGGTTCTCTATCGTGGGCATTTGCATAGAACTCCAAAGTTATGGTGTGATTTCTCTCTTTGATAAAGTTGTTGGGTGTCATCTATCCCTTTTGCCCCAATTTCTCCAGCAACTATGGATATTCATGCAGGCTTTCAATATCGAACCACCTCTTTGGAATGCATGACTACTTCTTCAATACCACAAACCTTTAAACATGCTCTTCATACAAGAACTTGTGAGTTGGATATTGAACAACTGATTACCTTGGTTGCACATCAGCTCTTGGTGGAACTGAAGTTCGACTTCTTTTTGGTGTCATTGGTGTTGAAACAATAATAAAATAAAATAAAAGGGAATATTAAAGCGCATGATGAAAACAATGAGTAAAAATTGTAGTTGAGTAAAGAGAAATATGGTAAAAATGCTGGTGTATAGAAGAAGTGACCTGATACTTCTGATTTATAGATGCTGGAAAAGTGCAAATCATGCCACGATTTGGGCACATCGTATCGCGATTTACCAACGGTCACTGATAACATGCATTTTTTCACTATGTATTTAGTTCGATTTCAACTTGTTTTAGTGTAATCTTGTGTACTTTTATTGTGTTATATTGGTTTTGTACTTTTTATTTCAAGTATAGATCAATCAGAGACGACTGTAAAGAGAAACATAGAAAAATGGCGAAAACGACACAAAAATACAAGTTTTTGACTATCATGAAGAGTAGGCTCAGGCAGTGACGTCTGTCACGCCCTCTTGACTAGCTGACCATCGGCCAAACTGAAGAAGAGAGAATAGTGTGTGTTTGAAGACCACGACGGGTTGGCCGTCATGACGCCTGTCATGATGCCCAGTCAAGCCAAATTCCATATTTTTAGCACTTGCTTCTCCAAATTCCATTGGCCATTTTCACACAATTTTTAGACGTTTTTCACCACTTTTTGAGCAAAATTTCACCTATAAATAGCATTGTATCACTTGAAACAATGCTTCAAGCTTATTTGTAGCATTAAACTCACTTGTTTTAGAGCACAATAAATTCCACACTGGGGTTTTATGCAAGTTTAATTTTATGCATTTTTAGATTTCTGCACTATTTGAGCATTATTGTTGCTGAGGTGTTTTAATTTTTGCATTGTTGTTTCGTTTCTACTGCTATACCAAATCAAAGTCTCTCTTCAGAGCAATTATTTAATGCAAAAACTCAGCTTTTATATAATTTTCAGGTTCATTTACTTTGTTGTTTTTATTATTTTTTCATCAAATATATGCAATTTAAGTGTTTATTTCATCATGTCTGAGTAGTCCAATTGAGTTTGAAATGTGAGGACCGTCATACTGATGGAACTCGTATAAGTTACATGCTTATTAAATTGTGACGAAAATAAATTTTATGTTCTGAAAATTTTGTTTTAATTTAAAAGTTTTACTACGTAAGTAGAAACATCAAAATTACCGTTTATGCGTCGAAATAGCGAAAATAATATTGGACTTAGAAAATTCAGATTTTTAATTAGTAAATCCCGAAAGAAAATTAATTAATTAAGAACTTACGGTATTTGAAAAGGGAAATTTAAACTTGTAGTTATGCACAACTATAGTAGGCAATTACGAATTTAAAAGCGGATGGTATCTCTAATTTAATTTTGTCTACAAAAATAATTTTCTCGTTATGATTAAATGTTGTAATTTGTATAAGTAATATAGATAGACGAAAATCAACGTTTTGGTATCTCGTTATTAACATTGATTTAAACATATTATCTTCTATTTCTGTGTAAAAACGGCCATTTGAGTAGCCTTAGCTAAACATATGAACGTTAGATAGTGATAGTTGTAATTGGTCTATGTGGATTCAATAATATTTTATACTACATCGATATAATTGTATACTTGTGATCTATCATTTACCTCAACAGTCTAATTTTCAATGTTCACTTCCCCAACGGTTTCACAATTTATGTTGCGATCCCTTTGGATCGTGCCGCGATTAATATACATCGTGTCTCAATTTAGAAAACCCTTGACACGATTTTTCCAAGGGTCAGTCCTTCTTTTTTCCTCAAAAATGCTTTTTCCTCTTATTTTTCTATTTCTTCACCACTCTCCTTCATCTTAATACTAACTACAAAGTAAAACACATGACACAACACAAATAACATGAAATTGAAATGACTAACAGAAATTTAAAAAATTTACCTTATGGGTTGCCTCCCATTAAGCGTTATTTTACTGTCATTAGCTTGATTGCTTAGATCCGAATGATCAGATAAGATAAGAGAAACCCTTGTAGTATGAATCTCTCCTCTAACATAATTATTTAGTCATTTTCCATTTACTTTGAAATTGTGGGCATCCCCAGGGTCCTGAATTTTGATAACACCACTCGGGAAAACCTCTTTAATAATGAATGGCCCTGACCACTTTGATTTAAGGTTTCTAGAAAAGAGTCTAAGCCTTGAATTATAAATCAATATGTGTTATCCTGGATAAAATACTTGCCTCACTAGGTTCTTATCATAATATCTCTTTGTTATTTATTTGTAAATGATTGTGTTCCTAAAGACTTGCATTCTCATTTCCTCTAATTGATCCAATTGTTGGGTTAGTATACAGATACAAAGAGGTCTAGAAGGGGGGATGTTAAATAGACTATTTTCCATTAATACAATTTCAAAAACATTTTAGGCCTCATAAACAAAATCAGAGATTTTAAGAAGCGCAGAAGCAAAACACCAAAACAAGAGAGCTTGGAAGCATCTCAATAAATTAAATCAAGTGAGATAATACAATATGTCACTAAGAGCTTGATTGCTTCTAATTCAAGTTAATCACAAGACAACTAAAGGTGCTTTGAACAAATCAATTTAAAAACTTCACATAGATGTTATATCAAGCCATAATTGGATTCATGATGATTCCATAAGATTCATACACCGCATACCTAAGCTTATACATGAAATCTCTATAAGAAAGACATATCTTATGTGGCATACAATAAATGAAATTATGAAATAATGTAATAGAAATATTAATGGATGTTATTAAAATAAAGAAGTTAAGGGAAATAGAAAATATACACAAAGATATATAGCGGTTCGGCTTTCGTCCATACTTTGCCTACTCTAGTCTTCAATGATGTTAATTAACCACTAGAAAATAATCAGGATCTTCCACTATTTTGATAAGTTTGATACAAGAATTTTTGTTATAACGAACTATCACACGATAATTCCCTTTGTTGATGCAAACACTTAAACTATTAACAAAAACAAGATCCCTTAAGATCTTGATACAATAACCTGCTCCAAGTATTCATGTGTGACGATCCCCTTGATACCACCAATTTCTTTTCTGAGTGATTGTCATTAACTGAGCGTATATTGGAGAACTTCCAAATTTGTATGCAAGCAATCTTTCTCCAACGCCACCAAAGAATGACAACTTCCAGCTCTGCCTTATGGAATGTTGATACTTAATCTGGCCAAAGTCTTCCTTAGAGTATATTGATAAAATACATTCTTGATCAATAACAAAGAAGACCAAATTGCATTCAAGAAATGATGCCTGCACATTGTAGCGGTAAATTCATAACCATTAAGTTATGGATAAACTTAACGTCAATAAAACCAGAGTCGCCACCGCGCTTTTATTATTTCCAAAGGAAAAGGGAAAAGTACGAACAAAACTCAAAGATAAGAAGTTTTCAAATCAAAACTAATAAAATGACAGAGATTACAGGTAAGGGGGCTAGTTACATAGAGGGAAGGTGTTAGCACCTAAAGTGTCCTAGGTACTCCTAGGGAGCCCTTTTTTATGTGTGTATGTGTTTTGGTATAAAAGATGTTTGAAACAAATAGAGTGTAGAGATGAGAAAAGAATTCATTGATTATATTTTTGTGTTTGACAAGACCTTCGGTCTCGTGCCTACGTACCAACATAAAAATGAGGGATCAAAACCTCGTAGTTCGTGGTATCAATTTCAAAATGGGTGGATTGTTTTTAATCAAAATTTAAGTTTAAAAGAGGCACAAAAGGTCCAAAAGTTTGAATGGGTGTTAGTTCTTTTTGTCTTTTGAAGTTTTAAGTCAATATGGTTAAATTCATTTACAAGTTTGATTTAAGAAAAGAGTTAAAAATGCAATGGCATAAGGCCAAAGTTTCTAATTTGAAATAAGATCTAAGTTTGAAATCACAAGCAAAGAAGATTTTAAAAAATGGGGGAGATATTTTGAAATTTAAGAAATGGGAGGAGATGAAGATGTTAATCCCAAGCATAAAATTAAAAGTTTAAGAGTTGAAAAGATCTGACCAATGGGATGCAATCCAATAGACAAGAATGTCATATAGAAAACCCATTTCCCCTTTGGACTTTGAATCAAGTAATAATCAACAAGCAATTAGCAATATAAAACATCATGAAGATCGAGGCATCAAATAAAGATAGTCGCATCCAAGCAAGCAAATCCCATAACTAGAAGTCTCATTTGCCTTCTTATGCACTAGATGAAATACTCCTGGATTAACTCAGAATAAAACATCAGACATAGGTTGAAAGTGACAAATGCATCAAGACCATGTAGCAGATAAAAGCAAATGAATCCCAAGACTTGCATCAGATGAAGGCTCAAATCACAATAACTTGGTCTCAGAAATGTTGGCACTGACCAAGTCCTTTTGCATATGGAATGTTGCCTAATGCTAAATCCAAAAGTTCAAATCATACTCAACAGTCCATACAAACATTTTTTTAGGGTTTTTCTTGTTTATTAAGTATTTTAAGGTCATAAGACCACAAACATAAACAAAATACACAAGCATATATATACAATCACAATATATGGCTCAAATGAGCAAAGTGAAAATGACATAAACATAAACAAGTTAAATGATATGTGAAATGACAAATGAAATGGTAAATGACTTGAATTTAAATTGCATAAAGTAAATGACTTGAAAAATAAAAGCAATATTAGTACAAGTTATTCAAATGTTAGTTGGTTAGATGTTAGTGATGTTTTTCCTTTTAATTGATTAAGTCATTCTTTGGAGAACACTCAACCCTCTATTCACAAGCATGAATCCTTGAACCAAGACATTTTCCAAAGGAAGGAAAAAAGGCCAAGTTTCCACATAATACCATGAAAGGGGGAGACTTACAATCTCACGAGAATGATATGCCTTTAGGGTCAAATTTAGCTCTATGTTAAGCAATCGTAATTGGACTTAGGTAGAAGTCACAACTATCTGAGGCCGGACAATAAAAATTTAGGTGTTAATGCATGTTAGAGATTTGGTATGATGAACCAAACTCCTAAAACAGACCACACACTAAAAGAAAATATCAAATGGATGGACGCATCCATACTTGTATTGGTTCATCTAATACAAGGTTATTGATGAACCAATTAGCCTTAGGATGTTGAGATTTCATTCGTCAATAAAAAGGATGGGGAAGAATGGGATTGAAGATGAAGAGGGAGGGGGGTTAAAGAAACACAAGTTGGTCATGGGAGGAATTTTATCAAATTAAAATCATTAATTCATTTTGGGAGATGAAATGTACATTTCATCAATCCCCTAAATCCAATGATTTTAACTTAACAAAAGTCAAATCAACCTTGACCAAGGCCCAAACACATAGTCATACATCACAAGTCAATAAAAATGGCTCAGCATAATTTCTATACCATTAATCAATTAAAAATCAAATTAAAAATGCATTTAAATTCAATTTAATTTGGTCAAAACCTAAAACCTCTTTAAAACACCGAATAAATGGCCAAGAGATTTATCCTAGGTCAAAAAAGGTCAAAGGACCTTAGACAAAAAATTTCATAATTTTTGAAAAGTCAGAAGTATTTTTAAACAATTAAAAGTATTCACAAAAACAATTAATTCATGAAAAATATCAAAAATAATCCAAAAAAATAATTTTAATTCATAAAATTAAAGAGGAAAATATTTAAAGATTTTTGGTGAAAGTCCCATATTTTTTGGGTTAAAAATGAAATTGATATGAATTAATTAAAATAAATGGATTAAACATAAAAATAAAAAAATAAAAAAACAAGGCCCATCAGATCTCCCTCATTAATTGAGGTGGCAGATCTGATGGCCAAGCGCACGTGTTTCACAATGGTCCTTAGTCAATGCGTTGCAGACTTGGTAATCATAATGGACGCTTGAGATTAAAACAAATTAGATGTATCATATGGCTGAGAGGTGTGACAACACACCACCAGAGCTAGGGATCCGGTCTTCTTCTCCGGTGGACCTCACGGGACTGGTCCATCATCAACCATCACCAAAATGAAAAACAAGGACATGGATTCGAAAAAAAAGTGCTCAGGAGCTTGAATCTGGCCTTAATTTTCTCTAATTCCAAGTATATGAAAAGATACATGGATTTGAATTTTGAGGATCATGAACTGAGTTGATTCGATTTGACCTCAAAGCAACTCAATCTTCTTACCTACATTGGTAGGACTTCAGACAACCGAAAATCACAAAGAATGGTGAAGAATTGAGAGAGAATCAAAGAGATGAAGTTTCTGAAAAATCACCTTCGAGTTGATCCAATTTCACTTGATCTTGATCTGGATTTGCTTACTTTCTCTTCCTCTTGCTTGCAGAAACCAATTGAGATGAAAAGGAAAGTGAACTTCTGGAGTTTGAACTTCCAAACAGAAGATGCAGTTCAAGCTCGATTTCAAGAGAAACCTTCAGAAATTCTATGGTAGTGAGGGTTTGGATCAGTCTAGCAAGGCTTGGGCATGAGGTTGATGTTGACTCTAAAGCCTTGAGCTTGTTTAAATAGGAAGTGAATTTGATTTTTGCACCACTTGAAATTTGGCCAAATTTAGAAACCTCCTTGCATGGGTGCATGGGCAATGATTTTGGCCTAAGGACTGATATAATCCAACTCCAATT
Organism: Lathyrus oleraceus; assembly: GCF_024323335.1. NCBI lineage: Eukaryota > Viridiplantae > Streptophyta > Magnoliopsida > Fabales > Fabaceae > Lathyrus > Lathyrus oleraceus. The sequence goes on from NC_066583.1 coordinate 162,843,647, forward strand.
TGTGTGCAAAGTGTAGTGAAATCATCATGTGGAAGCATGCAAATAAGAATTATCATTTGAATCCAAATCTTGCTAAACCACTTCCCACAATAGAGCCATGCGCAAGTCCCTCAATTTTGATCGAAATGAGATGATCTTGGACTTTTTGGAAATGTGAGATCAAGGGGAACAACTTTAATTTTGAACACTTTTCCATTTGAAGCTTGGATCATGATGAATTTTGAGGTGGAAGTTTGGGAAATCAAACATATTTGAAAATTTTCTAAGTCCCAAGTCAAATGTTCACTTCTTCCACCTTGAATAACTTTTTTTATGGACTTCAAATAAGAAACGTTTCTTCATAAAAGTTGTATAGCTTTCAAACCTATTCATTTTGGTCACAAATTTTACCTCATTTGGATTTGGAATGAAGGAGTTATGCATTTTAGAAGTTGAGGAAAATCACTTGTTCAATGGCATTGGTCCAAAGCGACCTATAATGTTTCCTATTGGCACATGCATTTAAAAGTTGAATTTGAGCTTCCTACAAACATAAAAGTTGAAGTAAATATATTTAATTTGATCATGCAATTTTAATGGATTTCATCTCATAAAAATCGAGCAAGTTATGGCCTTGGGAAATTGAACTCCAAACTAAGGTTCAGACAAAACGACCTATAATCTTTCACCATAAGAAATGACTTTCCAAGAAAAACTAGCTTTTGACCTCAACAAGAAAGTTGTTTTTAATGTCATTTTGAGTAAATTTTCTCTTAAAATAATTTTCATATGACAAAAGTTGTAGGATATAGGGTCTAGGGAACCCCAGTTTTGACCAGTTGACTTTCCTTGGTCAACCACCACGAACCAACTTGCTAACTTGACATTCTCTTGACTTTTGGGACTAATGGAGGATAATATATGTGTAGGATGATGTAATATTAAGTATCCCTTGAAATATTTTATCAATTGTTGAAAAAACTTGTTGAAGAAGTCACACAAGATACCTAGATGAATTAGGGTTTCCAAGGCAAATAAACTCCAAACTCTTGATGATTTCTTGATCAAAATGACATGTGAAGAACATAGGGATCCATATATGATGCTTAAAGCCAATGTGAACCATTTATTGATTGAACTCCTTGCATTGAGGGTCTCAAACCCTAGATATAACCTTGATAGAGCATGGGTGAACACACACACTACCTACAAAGGTAACAAACTATACATTGACATATTTTTGGTATTTTAGTTAGTAAATAATGAAAAATAAAGTATGATACAATAAAAAATGTGCTTGTTGATCTCTCCCAATGCAAACCCAATGAATGAGGGGTGAGGAGGATGCTAAGGTGTGATCCCAATGCTAATGCATATGATTAGATAGCATGAGGAACCTTAGGGTCAAAATTTAGGGTCTTACAACTTCCCCTATTTAAGGAAATTCTAGCTGAGGATGCGAGGATTAAAATCTTCGTATCGACTCAGTAGAATGGGCTTAAATAACAACATATAGAAACAAATTTTGATCTCTAAGAAACCTCATGATGCATATGATATGAATGTTAAAAATAATCTCTATGGGGAAAATATTGCCACAAAGGAAAAGAATCCTGAGAGACTGAAAGTCCATAGGAGTATAACGCATTCCATAAGGAAAACTCACCGGGGAGACATAGACTCTGGGGAACAAGTTGTGCGTAGGCCAGGCTGCGACTTAGAAACTGTTGGGGACACCAGGGTAATTCCATGAAAATAAATCAATGGAAAGACTCAGCCGGGGATAAAGGTAAAAATTTGCAGGAGAAATGGGTAAATCAGAGCAAAACTGAAATACTCGAACCAAACAGGGGATTGGCGACTTCACTGAGGAAATGCGCACTTAAACTCAACTGGGAAAGAATGAATTTCAACACAGGAGTACCAGAAGTATATTATCCATTACCAGTCATTGGGTATGAGGATAACATAATCTGACAGAGAGACATCTGTTACCGGTTAGGATAAACATATCAAGGATGACTCGCTGAGGAAATACGATATGTTCGTCACCGACTACTGGGTAAGAACAACCTGCTAGGGAAAATATAAAATAGGATTTACAACTATCGGTTACTGGGCAGAAGACCAAAGAAAGAGAATGTCCATCACTGGTTAAAGTGAACATATCAAGGATAGACTCAAAGGGAAGAATATCCGTCATCGGTTAGGATGAACATATCAAGGATAAACTGCCGAGGAAAAGTAGGAATTATATCTATCAGTTACTGGATAGAATACCGAAAAGAGAATATCTATCACCGGTTAGGATGAACATATCAAGGATAAACTCAGAGGGAAAAGTAGGATTTACAACTACCGGTTACTGGGCAGAAGACCGCAAAGAGAAGAAGATCTGTCATCGGTTAGGATGAACATATCAAGGATTAACTCTTTGGGAAATGAAATAGGGATTACAACTACCTTTTTACTGGGTAGAAAACCAAAGAAAGAATATTCGTCACCGGTTAAGATGAACATATCAAGGATAGACTCAAGGGGAAGAATATTTATCATCGGTTAAGATGAACATATCGAGGATAAACTACCGGGGGAAACGTAAAACGAATCTGCTGGGAAAGATATCAGGAAGTAGATTACTTTTACCGGGTATTGGGTAAGAGTAAGGTACTCGCAAATTGAGAAGAATATTACCAGTTGCCGGGTAATAGGCTCTAAAGGGACCAAAGCATCTATCTAGCTAAGAGCTATAAAGAAACAATCAAACAAAGACTCGACCCGGTGAGGATATAACTTAGGGGGAGTGGTTCCATCCAGATAATCAACTGGGGAGGAAGCTGAAATAATAACCATCCACGAGAAAATAACTCAGTGGGGAATGATAAAGGTTAAGTTCTTTCTGCTTAAGGGGCTGACACTCTACAATTAAGGGAGGACAAACACACCAAATCTGTATGGGGAAGAATAATGTCACCATAGTAGAGGATTAGAAAAATAAGGAATCAAAAAATGCGATAATAATGCATAATGAAATATTTGATGTATGAATGTATATGTATATGTGATTGATGATTATGCTGACAAAATAATCACAAAGGATACAAATGTCACTGATCTAAATCATCGCTATAACACTCGGCTAATCTCGACAGGATGGAGGCATCAACTGAAGAAAAAGTTAAGGATGAGCATAAATCATCCATCTTTGAACATTTCAAATCCTGCTGAGGATCTGATTCATCAACTCTGCGGGGAATTTTAGGTTAAATGACCAAAAATACTGCTCAAGAATTAATGCTGGCAGGGATCAGGAGTGAACTCCATTGGCAACCCGAGGGGAACTAAATCCTATGTTGGATTTATGCAAACCATTGAGAATATGCGCCTATAACTTAGCTGAGGAGGCGATTACGAAACTCGGTTGAAGAAACTGAATTGTCGTTGGGGAGGAAAAAGTGATCGAACCAACTGCTTGGGGAAGACCAACAATGTTCCGCACTTTCAAGACTTACCTGTTCTCAGACTGCTGTTGATATTCCTTATTGAAATCGATTGCTTTATAAAAGTAATTGCTTTTATTATCTTAAGAAAAAAAATCATTTTGATTTTTATTGATTTAAATATTTCAAAATTATCATCATAAAAATTCAATTCTAATTAGCTAAAAGATAAATAAGAGTAAGATCAATTGGATAATAAGCCCAACTTTATTTAATAGAATGGTAGTCTGTAAATGACAAGACTCCATAGATCTTTACAAAAGTTGAAAAATGGTAATTTACATGGAAAAGGGCTACATTGAATACAATGATCACTAATCCTTTCACCAATTTCAATAACCACAGTGCTCTTGGCTTCGATTAAGAGTGATGAATCCGAGTTGACTGACCTGCTCAAGACCGGAGATCAACTGAGTGCAGTTACTTGACATAATCCCTAATTTTTTTGCATAAATTGCCCCAAGATGGGGTACTCAATCTATTGGGATAAAATATTTTTATTTCATGTCTCTAATTTTTGCCTGGATCGCCCTTTCGGGTTTTCAATCCACCGAGATGCTCATTTTTTCCTAAGCCGCCATTTCGGGTTTTCAACTTAGCGAGATGTTCTTTTATTTTTAGGCAAAGTATTTCTTGACTGCATTGGCATTGACAGGACGAGTGAACTCTTCACCATCCATAGTTGTAAGAATCAAAGCGCCGCCTGAAAAGGCTCTCTTAACAACATATGAGCCTTCATAGTTAGAAGTCCATTTTCCCTTAGCATCCGGTTTGAAAGATAAAATCTTCTTGAGCACAAGGTCACCTTCTCTAAACACACGAGGTCTGACCTTTTTATCAAACACTTTCTTCTTTCTCTGCTGGTATAGATGACCATGGCACATGACAGTCAACCTCTTCTCTTCAATCAAATTCAGCTGGTCATATCTGGTTTGACACCATTCAGCTTCTATCAACTTGGCTTCCTGATTACACTAAATCACATCGTGTTTTTGACTCGGATTTCACATGTTTATTAGGACTTTATTATCATTTTGTTTGTATTATGCTCTCTTTTATGTTGTTTTCAGATATTTAGCTCTTTCGGGACCCTTTTAGAAGAAACGAAGCAAAAAGACCTAAAATTAGGGTTTTTCGGCGAATATTGTACACATGGTGTTGCACATGGCGACCGCTATAGGAGAAACCATGACTCATCAGCCCTCAACAAGGAGGTAACCGCCATGTTCCCATGATCTTTCCTATTTCCACACATGGTGGGCGCCACCTTTGCAAATCACGTTCCCAATAAGGAGAAGTTGAGGGGCACCATGGTCTTTGCAAGCTGCTAAAATCCTCTATAAATAGTTCGTTCCATTTCATTTTCAAATCATCCAACTTAGTTTACAACACTAAGACTATATTCTTCATTTGTAAAAGCGGTAATCCATCACATCTGGGGGTTATCGCACCAGAGTGTAATTGAGTTGGGTCACTTCGAGTTGCTGTCGTCTTTATCTTCAGAGTCGAATGTTTATTTTCCTTGTACCAGATTTAAAGCCTCCGTTGGAGCAGGTTCTTATTTATCGCTTTATTTTATTTATTTTCCGTCTCGCTTTACTTTATTTATTTTCTGTCTCGCTTTACTTTATTTAATTTCCGTCTCGCTTTACTTTATTTATTTTCTGTCTCGCTTTACTTTATTTAATTTTTGTCTACGCTTTACTTTATTTAAATTCTGCCCACGCTTTATTTTATTTATTTTACACGCTTTACTCGTTCTTTACGCCTCACATTCTAAAACAACTTTTCATCATGATCAATATCGTTGTGTTTGTTGGTATTACCATGTCTGGCTAAATCTTTTAAAGGTTAGAATGTAAGGATCACGGTTAAAGAGATGTTTCACATATTGAATCTGTAGAAATACTTTAAAGGTTGTTTTGATTTTTAACTTGAGTTTTCTGAAACAAACTTGGTTAGTTTTAACTATTCAAGGAGTGCAAAAGCACCCTAGCTTAGTTAACTAGGATTTTTTATCACTTTAAGGAAAAACGATTTTTGAAACTGTTTTCGGACGCGTTGATAGATTTAAAATCAGGAAACTCCTTGGGTTAAACTTTCCAAATCAAAATCACTTCTCAACTAAGTTTACGAGTCTTATTTCTTAAAAATAAGTTTAATACTTTTAGCGTTCTGCGCACCTTTTATAAGTGACAATAAAAGGCCTTAATTTAAGGGTAAACTCGGTTTTGAATACGCGAAAGCGACAGTTCCTGTTAAATGAATTCTTTTCAAGAGTAGAAAATATTGCCTCATAAGTAGTTCTATTTAGACAATAGAAACATCACTTAACTGACGTGAAATACATTCAAACCTGTCTTTATCTGCATTTATTATTTACCGTTATTTTGAAACATCAATATCTCTTTTATACCGCCTTAGATAAACATCGTAACGATAGTAACCGATAGATTGACGATTTGGTCTCTGTGGGATCGATATTCTTTTATATTACTCTGACGTGATTCGTGCACTTGCGAATACAGCGATTAAGTTTTTGGCGCCGTTGCCGGGGACCAACTTCGTCAAATTTCGTACCCTGTTGTTACACTGTCTAGACTAAGGAATTATTAGCCGGTAAATGCGTAGAACCCATAGTACCGGAAATTTAGTAGATCCTTTAGTGGAACCTGAACGTTACACTCGTACACGCCTCTTACTCATCCGAATTAAGAAAGCTATGGCCGAGAATCGCGACCGGAGACCTCTTAAGGAATTTGCCCAACCCTCTGACGAGGAACCTAGTTCGAGTATAGTAAACCCCCTTATTCCTGCCAACAATTTCGAACTAAAACCGTCTTGGTTACAATTAGTGCAACAGAACCAATTTGCGGGTCTCGCTACTGAGAACCCAAATCAACATTTAAAAGTTTTTATCCAACTGGCCAACACCTTTAAATTCAACGGCGCTTCACCTGGTGCGATCCGTTTGAGATTATTTCCTTTCTCCCTCAGGGGTAGAGCACGTTCATGGTTAGATTAACTTCCAGCTAATTCAATAACTACCTGGGAAGACCTTAGGAGAGTATTCCTTGCTAGATATTTTCCCCCTAGTAAGACTGCTGTTCTTCGAAACCAAATAAGCAGATTTACCCAAAATCAAGGAGAATTGCTTTTGAAGCTTGGGAGAGATATAAAGAGCTATTAAGATTTTGTCCACACCATGGCCTAGAACAATGGCTGATCGTTCATACCTTCTACAATGGACTCCATTATAACATAAAGATGAGCATCGATGCTGCCGCAGGTGGTGCGCTGATGAACAAACCTTACCCTGAAGCTTGTGACCTAATTGAGGATATGGCCCAAAACCATTACCAATGGGGAACTGAACGAGCATTAATAGAGAAAAAGAAGACCCAAGGTGGAATACATGAGATAAGCTTTATGGACATGATGTAGGCGAAAATGGACGCTTTAGCCCTTAAGATCGAACATATGTCTACAAACACTAACACCGTATTGGTAGTCCACACAGAGTGCGAACTTTGTGGATCTAAAGGACACGAATTAGCGGAGTGTAACCTTTTAAACGACCTGAACACCGACCAAGTGAATTACGCCCAAGGTAACCCATTTTCAAACACTTACAACCCTGGATGGAAGAATCATCCGAATTTTTCCTATAAAAACCAGAACCCTATCCAAAATTATGCACCTCAAAGACCACAAGGTTATCAAGCCCAAAAACCAAATCAACCTATGCAAGCTGTGCCTCAGAAGTCTAACCTTGAGAAGATCATGGAGAGCTTTATATTAGGCCAGACTCAACAAAATAAAGAATTCCTAAACCAGAACATTCACGTAAACGAACTGATAACACAATTAGGAACCAAGGTTGATCAGATTATCACTCACAACAAAATGCTTGAAACCTAGATCTTACAGGTAGCACAAAACCAAGCCCCACAGACTACACCTAGAGGTCAATTCCCTGGACAACCTCAACCAAACCCTCGAGGGCAAGCTAACGCTATCTCATTACGAAGTGGGACCGCTTACGAAGGGCTGATGACACGGAAATTCACCGTATTTTCAACTCCGATTTCGCATGCATTTTGGTTATTTTATTATTATTTTGTTATGTTATTACTATGTTTCTCTTTGTTTTTAGGTTTTCAGTCTAATCGGAGCCCCGATCGAGAAAAGGAGTGAAAACGAGCTAAAAAACCTAAAAAATCAGCATTTTACACTTGTGGCTCCCATCTTGGCTGGCGCCATGGGTCCAGCCATGACGTGTCATAGTCCAACTTCCCCTCAACTGCCACGTCTCCCACTATCTCCATTTGGGTGCCACAATTTACCTTTATGGCTGGTGCCATGGTGTTGTGGCGGGTGCCACAAGAAGAAAGAAGTTTCCCTCCCAAATTCAAACTGAAGGGCATCCTTGTCATTTCCATTATTTTTCTTGCTTATAAATAGAGACTCAATTTCATTTGTTTCATCATCCAAACTTAGAACAAACTTAGTTACAATTAGGCATATATTCAGTATTGTAAAAGTGGTAATCGCTTCACATCGGAGTGTTGCCACAACTGTGTGATCGAGTCTGTAATCGAGTTTGGAGCACTTTGGAAGGAAGTTAATCCTGCCGCCATTTTCATTTCCGTTTCTCACTTTATTCAACCCTCCGATTGGAGCAGGTTTTTATTGCTTTACCTTTGTCTACTTTACTTTCCCACACTGTCTTTACTTTATTTATTTCTCGCACTCACACTACTTTCGTTTATTTCTCGCACTCGCACTACTTTATTTATTTCTCGCACTCGCACTACTTTCGTTTATTTCTCGCACTCGCACTACTTTATTTATTTCTTGCACTCGCACTACTTTTATTTATTTTCCGCACTCGCACTACTTTTATTTATTTCTCGCACTCGTATTACTTTCGTTTATTTCTCACACTCGCACTACTTTTATTTAAATTAAAATGCACATTTACTTTACCATGTCTAGCTAAACCTATAAAGGCTAGAATGTAAGGATCGTAATTGAACTGATAATCCGTACAATTGTTCGTAGAAACACTTAAGGGCTATTTTGACTTTCAAACTTAAGTTTTCCCGCACTTAATTTCCGTTGGGTAAGATCGAAAGCCGTCAAACGTCTTTTTAAACTTAGTTGTTTTTAACTATTTCAAATACAACGAAAGCGCTTTGTTTAGTTCATTAGGAGTTTTTAACTTAAAAAGAAAAGTGATTTTAAAACTATTTTCGGACGCGTTTATAAGTTTAGAGTCTGGTTCGTAAGAACCTCTTTTGGTTAAGAAATCCAGGTCAAAATTCTTTTCAACTTAGTCAAGATACTATATTTCTTAAAAATAGGTTTACTACTCTGACGCAATGCGCGCCTTTTTATAAGTGACAATAAGAGGGTTTGATTAGGGAGTACAACTCGGTTCTGAATACACGAAAGCGACAGTTCCCGTTAAATTGGTTCTTTTCAAAGTAGGAAACACTGCCCATAAGTAATTCTATTAGCAAGTGCTTAGATTATTAATTGATTATGTAAATTAGTTCAAACCTGTCTTTATAAATCGAATTTATTTTAATACTTTATTTTTCATTATACACTCTAAAACCCCCTATTTCTATTACCTTAGATAAACACCGTAACAATAGATAACGATAGATTGACACTTGGTCTCTGTGGATTCGACAATCTTTTATATTACTCTGACGCGTTCGTATACTTGCGAAAAGCACGCATCAAGGGCCTCATAACCCAGCGATGAGCGAGTCCAAAAATTCTAAAGAAAATATACCTACCAACCAAGAAGAGGAACCGGTAGAACCCAAAAAACAAATCGACCAAGAAGGAGAAGCCAAGGATAAGACTTACAAACCACCACCCCCGTACAAACCACCAATCCCATATCCGCAAAGACTTAAACAAACCAAAATCAATAACCAATACCAAAAATTTATAAAAGTAGTAGAGAAGCTTCATGTAGAGATTCCTTTCACCGAAGCTATCACCCAAATTCCATCTTATGCCAAATTTCTCAAAGACATCTTAACCAACAAGCGTAGGCTTGACGATCCAAAACCTTTGGAATGCAACTTTATTTCCGAGGATAAACTAACTAAGAAGGAGAAAGACCCTGGTAGTTTTTCTATACCTTGAATTTTAGGGAGTCATGTGATCGACGAAGCTTTCCTAGACTTAGGCGCTAGTGTGAGTTTAATGCCCTTAGTTGTGTGTAAAAGGTTAAACTCAGGAGAATTACAACTAACTAAGATGTCCCTCCAATTAGCCGATAGGTCTGTTAAGTATCCTGTAGGCATTTTAGAAGACATCCCTGTTAGGATCGGTCAACTTTATATCCCAATAGACTTTGTGGTCATGGATATCAAAGAAGACGAAGATATCCCTATCCTTTTAGGTAGACCGTTCTTATCAACAGTCGGAGCTATAATAGATTTTAAAAGAGGAAAATTAACCTTTGAAGTAGGGGATGAAAAGATCGAGTTCATTCTTTCAAAATTCCTGATGGCACCAATTCTAGGAGACGCATGTTATGCGATTGATATCATAGATGAGTGCATAAGGGAATTTGATCGAGAAGAACCCGTGATCGAACCATTTTCAAACCCGAATGAAAAGGATGACGAGCTAGTGGAAACGGAACCTCACACTAACGAATGTTTGGATCTCACTCCAGACCTTTCACCAAATTCTCAAAAACCAGCTCAAGAACTTAAGGAATTGCCCAAAAACCTAAGATATGAGTTTTTGGATAAAGAAATGAACCGTCCAGTAATAATTAGTGCCACCTTAAACCAAGACGAGATGAATCAACTCTTGAATGTTTTAAGAAGATACCCCTCTGCCTTAGGGTACAACATCTCTGATTTAAAAGGTATAAGCCTATCCGTGTGTATGCACAGGATCTCACTAGAGGAAGATTCAAAACCTTCTAGAGAACATCAGAGAAGAATCAACCCTATGATGAGTGAGGTGGTAAAGAAGGAAGTCTTTAAACTGCTGGAAGCTGGTATAATCTATCAGATCTCTGATAGTAAATGGGTAAGTCTTGTACACGTGGTGTCCAAAAAGGGAGGCATCACAGTCGTGCAGAACGAGAAGGGCGAGCATGTAGCTAAACACATAGAAGGCGGATGGCGTATGTGCATAGACTATAGGAAGCTAAATAAGGCAACTAGGAAAGACCATTTCCCTCTTCCATTCATAGATCAAATGTTGGAGCGTCTTGCCAGACACTCTTACTTTTGTTATCTTGATGGATATTTTGGATTTTTCCAAATACCCATACACCCCGAGGATCAAGAGAAAACAACCTTTACCTGTCCTTACAAAATGTTTGCTCACAGACGAATGCCGTTTGGACTTTGTAATGCGCCAGCTACTTTCCAACATTGTATGATATCAATCTTCTCATATTATCTCGACGGAATTATGGAAGTATTCATGGACGATTTCTCGGTGTGTGGGTTCGACTTTGAGAATTGCCTCATTAATCTTGAGAAAATCCTAGAGAGATGCGTAGAAGTTAACATTGTGTTAAACTGGGAGAAGTGCCACTTTATGGTTAGAGAAGGCATAGTGTTAGGACATATAATATCTGAAAGGGGCATTGAGGTCGACAAAGCTAAGATAGAAGTTATAGAAAATCTTAACCCTTCTAAGACAGTTAGAGAAGTCCGTAGTTTTCTTGGACACGCCGGTTTCTACCGACGCTTCATCAAAGATTTCTCTAAAATAACAAAACCCCTGACCGACCTTCTGATGAAAGACATTGAATTCATTTTCGATGAAAAATGTATCAAAGCCTTTAATCGTTTAAAATAAGCATTAATTTCAGCATCCATTCTACAAACTCCGGATTGGACTAAACCCTTCGAAATAATGTGTGATGATAGCGATTTCGCTATAGGAGTTGTTTTAGGGAAAAGAAAAGATAAGAAACTACATGTAATATATTATGCTACTAGAACCCTAGATGCCTCTCAATTAAATTATACAACAATAGAGAAGGAACTCCTAGCTGTAGTTTTCGCAATCGATAAATTCAGGTCTTATCTTGTAGGATCTAAGATTATAGTCTATACAGACCATGCAGCTATCCGTTACCTTCTAAGCAAAAAGGATGTGAAACATAGATTACTCAAATGGATCCTTTTGCTACAAGACTTCGACTTAGATATTAGAGACAAAAAAGGAACAGAAAACATAGTTGCTGACCATCTTTCCAGACTATAGCATTTGAAGCTAGACCATTTACCTATAAATGATGATTTCACCTATGACAGATTGATAGCCAAGTTAGATACAGTTCCCCTTGAGCCTGACAGAGATAACTTTGGGACAGTTTCCAAAATCCTAAAATCTGGAGCAGTGGAAATCCGAAATGATTCTTGTAATCCGTTTGTGGTAAATGGACAAAGACTGAAGCAATATCAAGGAGGTGACATCCATACAGAATGCCCTGACCATACTCTGACCGACCCTCAAGTTCCTACCTCTGACATATAAAGTTCGAATCGTCAAGCTAACGACGTTAAACAAGCGCTGCATGGGAGGCAATCCATGATCTCTTTTCCTTTGCTTTACTTTTACTATTTCAATTTATATTTTTATTTGTTTTATATATGTGTATATCTATGTGTCGACTAACAGTTATAATATTTGCGATTTCAGGTGTCCTCTGTTTCTAACCTAACTTTTTAGGATGGAAAATTGCGACACTATGCCAGTAATCTTTCGTGACCCAGTTCAGGAGCAGCGCTACACCATGCTTTCCCAATGTCCAATGCTACCCACCAGATATCCCGAATCGAGCTGCATGGAAGCATTAGGCATTGAGCCTAGTGTCAGGCATTTGTGCAATCAGTTACAATGGGATGAATATACTGATGTCATTGTAACACCTCAAAATTTGCCCTCTCCTCTCTTGGGACTAGCATTAACATGTTGCATATCATTTTAGGTCATTAGGCATTGCATATTTCATATCATGTGGTTACATTGTGCAAGCCATCTTCCCAAGTCTTGATCAGAAGATGAGGAAGTCAAAGTGCAAGCCTAGGGTTTGTTGACTGATCATTGGCCATCTGAGGATTGGGCTGTGAATTAGGGTTTCATGGTTCTCAATGGATATTGATCTACATCTTGATTGCAATGATACATCATCATCATCATGGTTGGATGTCATCAGGAGATTGAAGCTGACACCTTGAGATTAGGGTTTTGACCACTGGTCAACCCTAATCAGTTGCATTGGGCCAGTCAAGGCTTAATCAGGAGATGGGGTTTGTGATGGTTATGGGGTTCATTATGTGATTTTATGGAGATAATTGAGGCTAGGGTTTCACCCTTGAGCCATTTCAGTTAAAGATTGGAGCTCAGATTGATCTATGCATTGCCAGATTCATCTATCAGTTGAAAAGTCAACTGTGGTCAACTGTACATGATCTGATGAATTTGGAGGTGGAAATGAGTTGGATACACTTCATTCATGTTGGAACAAGTGTTATATGACATCTCAAAGCTTAAAAATGAAGAAAATCAAGTCAGGACAAAAACTGCCAAAAATAGAAAGTGACTTATAATTGAAGTTTCCAAAAATGGAAAGTTTTTGACCTCAAAGCCACGTGTCCAAGGAAGCTTCAAATGAAAATTTGTTCAACATGAAAGTTGTAGATCTTGTTCTCACCTTTCCAAAAAGTCCAAGAACTTGAAAATCCCATGTATGGTTGGAAAATTATGGCTCAGTGAAATTCAAAAATGACCCATAATCAGGAGGCCATAACTTCCACATGGTTTGTCCAAATTGCAAGTTCTTTATATGCACAAACTCCATTTGACATGTACTTTCATGGTGCATAATTGGATTTTTCCAAAAGTGGTCAATGCAAAAAGTCAATTTTCAACTGGACAGTTAAAATGGACCAAGGGCAAAATTGTCCAACTTTCAAAATAATTGGAATTTTTGAGTGGGGATTTTTGCTACACCTCATGAATGATATTTAAAATTTGCTGGAATCATCATTTCATGGAAAAGGCTTGTAATTTGAGATTTGGCTTGAAAAATGAAAGTGCAAAAATGGATAAAGTGCAAACACATAGTGAAATTGCAAATCACACAACCAATGAGAGTGAGACAAGTTTCTACAGCTCACACATGGCATTTGGAAGGTGTGTGAGCTGTCATTGAGGTGGCATGAGCTGTCCTATGGAAATTACATTTTTGCCCTCACTTTGAAAGTTAACCATTTTCACTAATTCTTCCAAATGCATAATTACATGGTTAAGCATGGTTTAGTGCAACATATATAAACTTAATCTCCTTCTAATCACAACTGAATTTCACATTTCCCAAAATTGGATCAAGAACTCATCAAATTCTCTCAATTCTTCAAGAACACCAACATCTTCAATCTCATAAAACTTCATCAAATCTCAACCAATCTTCGAGATTCCTCTTGCATTCAACTCCTATCATCATCATCTCCAACTGTTTGTGGAGTTTGGAGTGGAAAAAGCTTTGCATCGTGACTGTTCCAAGAAGCATCATCCATGGTAAATTCGGATTTCATGCTCTAGAGACCATTACAATTGAAACTGGATGCATCACTCACCTTCCTGAGGAGTAGGCTGTACCTGTTTGAAGTCAAAACGCGTGAATTCATTCAATTTCCACACTGCCATTCCAGGTATGTGATTTTTCGAATGTCACGGTTCTTCAAATGTTTAGATGCGTTTTGAAGAGTGATGAACGTAGATTATCATGATGTATTTGTTTTTAGAAACGGATGAACCTAGGGAGAGATATTCGGATTCGAAGCTTAGATTCAAAACCCTAACCTCTTCGATTCGCATGATATAGGAATTGTTAGGTTGCAATAGGTTGATATTCGTATTCCACGTGCTTAGACGGTTAGAACGGCTATCCATTCGTGAATTTCTGTGATGCTTTGATGTTCTTCGATTTTTGAGAGTTCTGGAAAAATGTTGAAGGAAAACGATGATGAATGTTCATTTGATCTTCAAAAACTGTTTGAATTTTCAAATCATGTGTTTCCCGCTCCCGCCATTAAGTATTTACAAAACTGCCACTGAATATTCTATTTAATTTTAATTAATTCACAAAAATTCATTAACACATTAAAAAAATCATAAAAAATTGTAGAAAAATCAGAAAAATGTGGAAATTGTTGTGTTGACTTTGTTGTTGAGTGTAGAATTTGTTTGACCTATTGGTCAAAGTTGTGCATGGTATATTTTTGGATGGACTTAGGTTTGTTTCACATGTGTGACATTTTGATACACTTTACCATTTTAATTGTGAAATGCACATACTTGCAAATAAATTCTTGAAACTTTTTGTGGCAATTCTTGACTGGCTGATGTTCATTTCCATGTAAACTTTATGAATTTTTGATGCCTGGCCATTGAGTTATGAATTTTGGAACTTAGGTGTGACAATTTGTGTCACACCTCTTTATGTCAATTTGCTGGATTTTTTTGAGTGACCTATACTTGGTGGATTAATGTGAAATTTTGCATGATGGTTGATTAACATGTCAAGATGCTAGGTGAATTTTCGTGGAATTTTACATTGCATTTTCAAATTGATTGTGATTTTTCATTTCTGTTAGCCAATTATGCAAGCTTGTGTGACATAGGTTGGTAGAATCAATGTGAAATGCTCATATGGTATTGAATGATCATGAAATTTTGTATGATAGTAATAGACACATGATGTGACATCCCTGTTTTGGTCTCATCCATTTCTTTTTTGTTTTCATTGAGTTATGAATTTTTGAAGTGGATGTATGTGTTGATGTTGTGATTTGGAGCCTATAATTGTGTCTGTTTTTGTTGATTTTCATTGACATAGTTACCTTTGCCCAATTAAGCTGAAATTTGGTGTGCCATACCTGGATTAGGTCCTGTTTAGGTGTAATTTATTTGAGAATTTTTGAAGTTGTTTTGATATGGATTTGAATGCAATAGTTCTGTTTGCATGTTTGGTGCTTCATTTGAACTAATTTGGATTGTTTTGTGCATAACATGAACATGATGAATGATATAAACATGAGACTAATGGTGTTTGCTCTTGTTTGACATTAATTTGACTTTGGTTGGTGAATACCTTGCTGTTTAGGAATTTTTCTTACCTTTGGACCCTAGGCTTAGCCTAGTGGTCTTGTTGCTAATATTTGCTTGATTTTTCAGGATCAAAAGCATAATGCACATGGAGAATGAATCAAGTTAAATGCAATTGATGTTGTTTGATGTTTGTACACTAACATAACATTGTTTTGTAGGTTGTGAAGTTTGGGATTGAGCTTTGAGTTTGCTTTGTTGTGCATTGATCTGTATAGATTAACTGATTAAACTTTTGCTGTTTAGTTTTGTCTGTCTGAGTACTAACTGTGTTTGACTGTTTCCAGGTACTTTTAGTTGCTCAGTTCCTTGTGAACTTTTGCTTTGCTTTGCTTAAGCAACTTGCATTGAGGTATAACTTCCTAACTTCATGTAGTCTGGAGACCCGGCTGTTACCGGGTCGGGCAAATAAATGTCTGAAGTCCTCCTTAAGAGGCGATGATTGTGATTGTTTAATTTTGTGCCTAAGCAGGTAAAGTCCTTAATCAAGGCAATTGGTGGAAGGTAGGGATAAGCAATCTATCCCCCACTATTCAGTTGAGTCTTCTCCTTGCTCCCATTACATGGTCGTAGCATGGAGATCCAAGCCCAAGATCCTGTGCAGTGCACATCGTGTCAGAGTCTCTGAGTATAGAAGGGTTCCCCCATTCTGGACCCATGCTCATTTGTCAGAAGCTCTCCCTGGTTAGGGATAAGAGCTGTGAGGTCTGATCCTCACCTCACCTCTCATCTGCTTCACCTTAGCCTCGTAATGGCAAGGTTAAGAGCAAACCCAACCTGCGTTCCCCGTGTGTGTGTGTGATGTTTAGCAACCTTTTCTTTATTCTAGGACGTGGATCCCGTCGAGTACGACGAACGTGAGGGGTGCTAATACCTTCCCCTTGCGTAACCGACTCCCTTACCCTTTCTCTCTGGTCGCGAGACCATGTTCTTTCCAGGTTTCTCTGAGCGTTTCCTTTCCCTATCTTGGGATAAATAACGCGCAGTGGCGGCTCTGTGTGTGTTTTATTTTTAGCTCGCCGGTTGTTTTTCGCAGGATGCGACGACTGGCGACTCTGCTGGGGATTCATGACTGAGTGTAGACCTGTGCTGGTCCATCGTCCCTAAGCGAGTCCTTCCTAGCGTTCTAGGATAGTTTAGGTTGCTTGTTTTGTGTGATTTATTGCATTTATTATTCTAACCAGTGTATATATTTGCATAAATGTCTGCATGCATCATACTATCATGTTGCTGTCCTCCGTGCAGGTGTTTCCTCTGTTTGGGGTGGGTGTTCTGAGTGGGGCTAAAACCCAGGCCCGAGTATACACCTAGGATTAGTGTGGGTCTCACGTTCCTCATTTGCTAAATCAGCATGATGTTGTAACGTGACATACCACAAGCCGGACGAGGCTCATTTGGTAGTGCTCATCTCTGTGGATATTCCGCTTTGTTTGAGTTACTCCATCTGAGTTATTGACTCTGGTGACCGATCATTTCCCGGATTTTTGGTTTAGACGATCTCAGGAGAGCTGCAATGGCACACCCGAAAGGGCAAACCCATTGAGTATCTTTGCCCGATTGTCGAGACTATTATCCGCCTTAGGATGACCTGATTAGAATTTACCTGTGAGGGGAGGGTGATTCTTACAGATGCATTGCTCAGATGTATGATCAGATGGTGACTTTTTGTTATGTGGATCAGAGTCCTATTTATAAGTCGGATTTATGGCCGTTTATTTCAGAGACGCCGGAGTGCTGTCCGTGATTTATCAGTGGGGATCCGTTTATTTCAGGATTCCCCGGGCCGAGATATTTATCAGTGGGGATCCGTTTATTTCGGATTCCCTGGGCCGATTCAGATGGTTATGGGTATCTGCTCAGAGTTTATCTGATGATGATGATGATGATGTATCTGTCTTCCGTTTATTTCGGAACCCTTGAGTCGGACTTATGGTTAATCAGTACCTCAGATGGTTGTGATCGGTTCAGAGATCAGGGCTGTGATTCAGAGCAACAGATGATCAGATGACTTGGAGGATGGCCCAGTGCATTGCATACATCTGCATCATTCTCATTTTGCATTCATCTGCACCCAAACTACGTCTAGCCATATGGGGAGTATTATGGATTGAGAATCTGGTTGAGAGACATCTTGAATTTCAGAATGTGGATGTCAAAATATTATCTGTCTCGATGAAACCAGGATCGAAGAGACAGAAGCTTCCTCATATGGATAGACGTTGCATTCATGCATATTAACCTGTTTGCTGTTTTGCAGGAATCATTGCTCGCGCTCGTAGAGTCATCCCTTTGCACTCAACTCGTCCTCACAGATACTTCACCAGGCGCAATACTCCTAGACTCATGGATCTTCCCAACACAGATATCCTCGGGCTGAAGGACAAGATGACTGAGCTGATCAACATCATGCAGGGTTTTGCAGTTGATCAGAAAGCTTTGGCTGACAAAGTTGAAAAGCTCGAGCGGGCTTCAGCTGTTAACAGTGTTGTTAATCTGGATGGTGTCTCCAATCAGGGGCTGGGTGGATCCAGAGACGGTGAAAAAAGAGCAACCGTGGGTATGGTGAACAACAATGCTGCTGGTTTTGGTGCTGGTGGTCAACCTGGGCCCGGTCTGGGGCAGAATTTGAAGGACAATTTTGTGCCTCCATTCTTTGGCTTCGATGAAGATAGGGAGGAAGACCGAGAAGCTGACCAATTCTCCATGCTGAATGAGCCACTTGGGCAATATGGTGTTCAACCACAAAACAAAGAAATTCAGTTACTGGCAGAGAAGGTAAGGGCTCTGGAAAGCCATGCTACTCCGGGGTTTGTCAACATGTCCAATATGGGGCTAGTTGAGGGGATTGTGATCCCACAGAAATTCAAAGCGCCTGCATTTGACAAATACAATGGGAGTTCTTGCCCAGAGACTCACCTTCAAGCCTTTGTCCGCAAGATCTCTGCATACACTACAGATCAAAAGCTTTGGATGTACTTCTTCCAAGACAGTCTGTCTGGAGGCTCACTGGAATGGTATACCAAGCTGAAATCTGCTGACATCAAGAGCTGGCAGGATCTGGGAGATGCGTTCTTTAAACAGTACCAATTCAATGCTGACATGGCTCCTAGTCGTACCCAGCTGCAGGGTATGTCTCAGAAGTCAAGTGAGGGGTTTAAAGAATATGCACAAAGATGGAGGGAGTTGGCTGCCAGAGTTCAACCTCCGCTAGTGGACAGAGAGATGTTTGATCTCTTCATGGGTACCCTGCAAGGGGTTTTTGCTGAAAGAATGGTGGGCTGTCCGGTAACCAACTTTGCAGACATTGTGGTGGCTGGTGAGAGAATCGAAAGTTGGCTAAAAATGGGGAAGATACAAGGAAGTGCTTCGTCATCAGGGTCGAAGAAGCCCTTCGGAAATGGCCAAAGGAAGAATGACGGAGAATCCAGTGCTGTGTATGCCCAGGGAGGACACGGTAGGGATCGTTACTACCAGCACATTGCTGCTGTAACCATCCCTGCTGGTAATCAGTCGGTACGACAACAACGTCAGCCACCTCAACAGAGAGCCGGGTATCAAGTGAGAGGAAAAGGGGTTGATCGCCATTTTGACAGGCCACCCGTGACGTATGCTGTTCTGTTTAAGAAGTTGATGGATCTTGGTTTGGTTCAGCCGAGGGCGATGGTTCCGATGAGAACGGATCAGAGGCCTCCTAATTATGATGAGAATGCCCAGTGTGAATTTCATTCTGGTACACCGGGGCATAACATTGAGGGCTGTAGAGCATTCAAGAATGTTGTCCAGGATCTGGTGGATTCCAAGGCCCTCAATTTTACATTGTCATTGAATGTTGATGCCAATCCCATGCCGGCGCATGGACAGGCGATGGTGGGTGCAATTGCTGAAAATTCAGATCGCGTCTGTGCGATGGGGGGAGAAACTGACAGTGACTGGGAGATTGATCAATGGATAAGATCGTGTGTACCAGGAAGCTGGAAGGCCTAACAAGATCATCACTGTCGCTCGTCTGGAAGAGTAATGTTTCTTGTTTTCAGTTTATATGCATGAAAGCCATATGTGTTGCCCGACACGTAATGGTCCATTGTAAGGGCCACCTCATGTTCATAATTTGCATTTTCTGCATCATTAATAAATGGATGTTTTTCAGTCAAAAAACGGTGTTCCCTGTTTTTCATTTATTTTTGCAGTTTAAAAACAAATAAAAATGGCAATGTTTATTTTCATTTTTCTTTTTTGATTTGTCTCGTCCCAAAGTCGAAAAATAATTCTCCGGATCTCTTTGATAACAATTTGGTTACCCCTCATATGACTTCGACAATCCGAGCAATCAGGCTGACGAAGAAGGCGAAGAAGATTGTGATCTGCTGGAATTAGCCAGGATGTTAAACAAGAGGAGAAGGTGATTCAGCCGCATGCGGAGCAGGTTGAGATTGTTATTCCAAGCACCGTCGAGGTCAGGAAGGAAGTGAAATTGGGGCCGCTTCAGAGGCAAGCCGAGAGCAGAATGGTAGCCCTGTTGAAAGAGCATGTGGATGCTTCACCTGGTCATGTCAGGATATGCCAGGGTTGGATACCAACATCGTTGTGTACAAGCTACCATGGAAAGGAGACTGTCCTCTAGAGAAGCAGAACGCCGGTGCCACTTGTATGAGAGCCATGGTGACTTTGTTTCATGATGTGATTCAGTATGCTATGACATGATAGCAAAGTCCCAAACAGAAGAGGGGCATCTGGTGGAGATAATTCAAACTGAGGTTGAATTCAGACAAGTGCACTATCAGAGTGCGAGCCGGTAAACTGTTGGGGGTCATTGTAAGGGAGG
Organism: Lathyrus oleraceus; assembly: GCF_024323335.1. Taxonomy (NCBI): domain Eukaryota; kingdom Viridiplantae; phylum Streptophyta; class Magnoliopsida; order Fabales; family Fabaceae; genus Lathyrus; species Lathyrus oleraceus. The sequence continues at coordinate 162,864,122 of NC_066583.1, forward strand.
AATCGAGGTTGATCCTGTTAAAAAAAAAAAAAAAGCCTGAACCGAGGAAAAACAGAAAAAGAGGTTCGTGGTTTCTTAGAAAGATTGAACTACCTGTCATGGTTCACATCTCAGCTAACAGCCACGTGCGAACCTATATTCAAGTTGTTGAAAAAAAAAGAGATCAAACGGTCAGGTGAAATAATGGTTGCCAAGGGGCATTGAAAAAATAAAAGGATAAGTTGCAGGAACCTCTGATTCCGATGTCTCCTGTGGAGAGAGACTGTTAATCTGTGCTTGACGGCCTTTGAGGGGTCTACGAGGTGAATTGGGTCAGCATGACGAGTCTTGTCGAAAAGAGCATGCAATTTACCTTAGCAAAAAGTTTACCGACTGTGAAACAATACATTCACTGTTCGAGAAAACTTGCTGTACTTTGGCATAGGCTGCTCGCCGACTGAGACAGTATGCTGATTCATACCACTTTGTGGATTCCCAAGATGGATCCGATCAAGTATGGGTTTGAGAATCTAGCATCGACCGGACAAGTTGTGAAAGAACAAAAGAATGTTGACTGATTTGTGATACTCTCAGAAAGCGATCAAGGGGTGTGTTGTCTGATTACATCTCCCAGCAACCCGTGGAGGATGATCAACCGATGAAGTTTGAATTCCCTGATGAGGACATCTCGAGGTGCTCTAATCGAAAGATTGAGAGTAACCGATCCCGGAGGAGGGGCCTGACCCCGAATCCGAACGGATTCTGATGTCTGATGGGGAGGTTAAGGTGAATGAGCTTTTGTTGCCCGGACAACGTTTGAATGCACTGACGGTGTGATTGTGCAGAAAATGGTGGTAACCTACAGAGACTGGCATGAGATGTTGCCGTTTGCATTGCATGGGTATCGAACGTCGGTACGCACATCTACTGGGGCAACTCCTTTCTCATTGGTATATGGGATGGAGGCTGTATTACCTGTTGAGGTTCAGATTCCCTCTCTGAGAGTCCTGATGGACGTGAAATTGCAAGGGGCTGAATGGGTAAGGACCAGGTACGAAGAGTTGAGCCTGATAGAGGAAAAGAGGCTAGCAGCCGTCTGTCATGGGCAATTATACCAGCAAAGGATGAAGCGTGCTTTTGACAGAAAGGTGTGACCTCGGGTATATCACGTAGGTGATATGGTGCTGAAAAGGATCCTTCCTCCTCAAAACGATCGAAGGGGCAAATGGACGCCGAATTATGAAGGTCCATTCGTGGTCAAGAAGGTTTTCTCTGGCGGAGCCTTGTTGTTAACGACCATGGATGGCGAGGATTTTCCATCCCCTGTGAATGCGGACGCAGTTTAAAAATACTTCGTATAAGAGACCCGCTGGACGAAAAGAACAAAATAGTCCAGGCAAAAATGGGCATCCTGGCGAACCAAAAACAGAAAAAGGTTCGGGCAAAAATTAGGGATAAAAATGAAAAATGTACACCCGGCAAGTCGAAAACCTGAAAAGGTGACTTGGGCAAAAAAGGGTATCCCGGTGGACTGAAAACCCGAAAGGGCGGTCCAGGCAAAAGAGGGAGTGAAACGAACAACTGCGTCTAGCATAATCGTTCGCGCTTTGGTTAAAGCATCATGGATAATACCCGGTAGGGATCAGTCAGAAGCGTCTTGTTCAGAAGGCAGAAAGCATGGAGAGTCTGAGGACATATGGGGTTTAACCGAGTTGGAACTCGATGAGATCACGGGTTTCACATTGTCATTAGGATAGATTTTCCTTTTGAGCGCAGTTACCTCTTTTCAGGAATTGCTTCCTTTTGTATTGCTCATTTGAGCCACACTTTTCCAATCAATAAAATGCACATTCAGTCAAATAATTTTGTTTTTGTTTTTCATTACCGCTTTGATTGCAAAAACATCCAGATATTTTTGATAAAGAATTTTTCATTTTAAGACATACAGGTACCTTCCAATGCATGTTTATAAGATGGAAAGCTTGAAATCTTATTTGGAAGGTTGAGCGACCCAAGTGTTGAAATCTTGACACGCCTGGGGCACGGTTTTATCTGACGATCTGTTTTGCAGGTACTGTTAGTTATTTTCACTCACTTGCAGGTTGTGATGTGGAAGCTTTGTAATAGATCCCCAGAGAGTTTGCTCACGAATGAATGAAAAACGACGAAGTGATGTTGAGGCGTACGACGATCCTTGATGATAATCAAGAAGACTCTTCAAAGTCGGAAGATTTGGAAGTCTGTAGAAATTCCCCGCAGAGTTTGACCAGAAACGAATGGATGGGTAGAGAAGCAGTGAGAGACGTCGAGACGTCCGACGACCCTTGAAATTAATCAAGAAGACTCTTCAAAGTCGGAAAATTGAAATTTCTGTATAACTCCCAGGAGTACGCTCTCTCGTCGAGCGCGGAGCGATTTGGAATACAAGATGATGGAGCAGAAAAGGTCCAGACGAGTCTGAGAATTCTCAAAAGTGGAAAGCTGATACGAGATTGGGAGGTGGATACCGTGGTTTGACGAGTCGACGGGTATTGTACCAACTTTTCTCGTTTCCCAGCTAGGTCCCCAAGCAGAATCATGGGACTAGCTCCCCAGCAGATCCAATGTCTGTGGACGTCCCCAGCCGAGTCAGGATGGTTATCCCCGGCAGAGGTACAACGGTGTTTCCTCAGCAGCCAGGTCTGAAGGTTGCTATTCCCCGAGTGGAGCGGGTTTCAATGAAATATATCTCCAGCAGTGTTCATCCTACCAGTGGATTGAACAAGTTCCCGTAGCGGACGGATATCTGCATGCTCAGCTGAGTTGATTCTACCTATGGATTGCGTGGGTTGTCCCCAGCGTAGTGGTATGCGGTTCCCTAGCAGGATCAGGATGGTTATCCCCAGCAGGTGATAGATGGATGCGTCCCCAGTTGAGTCTGGAGATTGCTATTTTCCCCAACGGAGTATCTGTGAGCATTTCCCCAGTGAAGTCAGCAGGTATCTGTGAGGGTTTTCCCGAAGCGGAGTCAGGATTGATATCCCCAGCAGGTCAAAGACTGTTGTATCCCCACAGAGTGTTGGTGGTTCCTATCCCCAGCAGTTTCCCGAGCGGATTGGGTGCAAAGGAGGTTTTCCCCAGCAAGGGTTGCCTTTTCCCAACAGCAGTGCTATTCCCCAGCAGGGTGGAATTGAAGCAATGGCGAGTTCCTCAGCAGAGTGTCTCGTGCTTCCGCAGAGTCCCTTGAGGGGGATGCCTTTTTATGCATTCATCATGTAAATAAGCATAGCATATTGCATAGAAAAAATAATAAATCGCGTAACATTTCCATAATTATGGAGCATTACGCAGAAAAAGATCATGCATCATTGTTGCAAGCATAGAGCTAGTCTCAAGCCGTGGTTACCGTTTGAGAGGTGGTTGTGCCAGAAAGCGAAGATGTTACTCCGTGGAGTTTAGCATCATGAAGTCAGATCAGCAATGTTCCCCAGTAGTGCGATATTGGAGGAAATGTTTCCGTCGGACAGAGATGGAAATAAAATCAGAGGACGTTACGCGATCAGCGCGATTCAAGCCGTGGTTACCGCTTGAGGATTGGTTTTTATCAGACAGTGAAGGTGTTACTCCGAGGAGTCTAGCATCATGGTTTTAATCAAGGATATTCCTCAGTAGTACGATACTGGAGGGTAAGTTTCTGTCGAGCAGAGATGGGAATGTAGATCGAAGAAGTTTCCGATTTCCAGATCGAAGAAGTTTCCGATTTCCAGATCGAAGAGGTTCTCAACAGTCAGGACGAAGAACTTGTGGCATTCCGGCCAGTTTCCGATTTCTAGATCGAAGAGGTTCTCAACAGTCAGGACGAAGAACTTGTGGCATTCCGGCCAGTTTCCGATTTCCAGATCGAAGAGGTTCTCAACAGTCAGGACGAAGAACTTGTGGCATTCCGGCCAGTTTCCGATTTTCAGATCGAAGAGGTTCTGAACAGTCAGGACGAAGAACTTGTGGCACTCCGGCCAGTTTCCGATTTCCAGATCGAAGAAGTTTCCGATTTCCAGATCGAAGAGGTTCTCAACAGTCAGGACGAAGAACTTGTGGCATTCCGGCCAGTTTCCGATTTCCAGATCGAAGAGGTTCTCAACAGTCAGGACGAAGAACTTGTGGCACTCCGGCCAGTTCCGATTTCCAGATCGAAGAAGCTCATGAAGATTAGATCGATGCAGCTTGCGGCAATCCGGCCAGTTTCCCGGTATCCAGACCGAAGTGGTATCCAGACCGAAGTGGTGTTCATACCAAAGTGGTGTTCAGGCCAAGAAAATGAAAAAGAAGAGAAAATTTCGGGGTTCAAGAAAATGAAAAAAGAAAGGAATAATAATCCCGAGCGGATGAGTGGTGTTCAGGCCATGGTTATCCCTGCGTTACCATTTATTTTGGTATCCAGGTCGACGTTTATGTTTTGGGGTTCAAGCTGAGTTTTTCCGTTCCGGACGGGTTCTTTCAGAAGATTGTTTCTTCGCCGATGCTGATAGGCGTTGTTAATTTTCCCATCAGAGTGCAAATTGTTCGTCTGTTCTTGGTATTCAATCACTCTTCATCCTGATCATCCGAACGCCGAGGCTATTCGTATCGACAGGTTCACAGTGGATTGAATAGGGGCAGCTGTAACACCTCAAAATTTGCCCTCTCCTCTCTTGGGACTAGCATTAACATGTTGCATATCATTTTAGGTCATTAGGCATTGCATATTGCATATCATGTGGTTACATTGTGCAAGCCATCTTCCCAAGTCTTGATCAGAAGATGAGGAAGTCAAAGTGCAAGCCTAGGGTTTGTTGACTGATCATTGGCCATCTGAGGATTGGGCTGTGAATTAGGGTTTCATGGTTCTCAATGGATATTGATCTACATCTTGATTGCAATGATACATCATCATCATCATGGTTGGATGTCATCAGGAGATTGAAGCTGACACCTTGAGATTAGGGTTTTGACCACTGGTCAACCCTAATCAGTTGCATTGGGCCAGTCAAGGCTTAATCAGGAGATGGGGTTTGTGATGGTTATGGGGTTCATTATGTGATTTTATGGAGATAATTGAGGCTAGGGTTTCACCCTTGAGCCATTTCAGTTAAAGATTGGAGCTCAGATTGATCTATGCATTGCCAGATTCATCTATCAGTTGAAAAGTCAACTGTGGTCAACTGTACATGATCTGATGAATTTGGAGGTGGAAATGAGTTGGATACACTTCATTCATGTTGGAACAAGTGTTATATGACATCTCAAAGCTTAAAAATGAAGAAAATCAAGTCAGGACAAAAACTGCCAAAAATAGAAAGTGACTTATAATTGAAGTTTCCAAAAATGGAAAGTTTTTGACCTCAAAGCCACGTGTCCAAGGAAGCTTCAAATGAAAATTTGTTCAACATGAAAGTTGTAGATCTTGTTCTCACCTTTCCAAAAAGTCCAAGAACTTGAAAATCCCATGTATGGTTGGAAAATTATGGCTCAGTGAAATTCAAAAATGACCCATAATCAGGAGGCCATAACTTCCACATGGTTTGTCCAAATTGCAAGTTCTTTATATGCACAAACTCCATTTGACATGTACTTTCATGGTGCATAATTGGATTTTTCCAAAAGTGGTCAATGCAAAAAGTCAATTTTCAACTGGACAGTTAAAATGGACCAAGGGCAAAATTGTCCAACTTTCAAAATAATTGGAATTTTTGAGTGGGGATTTTTGCTACACCTCATGAATGGTATTTAAAATTTGCTGGAATCATCATTTCATGGAAAAGGCTTGTAATTTGAGATTTGGCTTGAAAAATGAAAGTGCAAAAATGGATAAAGTGCAAACACATAGTGAAATTGCAAATCACACAACCAATGAGAGTGAGACAAGTTTCTACAGCTCACACATGGCATTTGAAAGGTGTGTGAGCTGTCATTGAGGTGGCATGAGCTGTCCTATGGAAATTACATTTTTGCCCTCACTTTGAAAGTTAACCATTTTCACTAATTCTTCCAAATGCATAATTACATGGTTAAGCATGGTTTAGTGCAACATATATAAACTTAATCTCCTTCTAATCACAACTGAATTTCACATTTCCCAAAATTGGATCAAGAACTCATCAAATTCTCTCAATTCTTCAAGAACACCAACATCTTCAATCTCATAAAACTTCATCAAATCTCAACCAATCTTCGAGATTCCTCTTGCATTCAACTCCTATCATCATCATCTCCAACTGTTTGTGGAGTTTGGAGTGGAAAAAGCTTTGCATCGTGACTGTTCCAAGAAGCATCATCCATGGTAAATTCGGATTTCATGCTCTAGAGACCATTACAATTGAAACTGGATGCATCACTCACCTTCCTGAGGAGTAGGCTGCACCTGTTTGAAGTCAAAACGCGTGAATTCATTCAATTTCCACACTGCCATTCCAGGTATGTGATTTTTCGAATGTCACGGTTCTTCAAATGTTTAGATGCGTTTTGAAGAGTGATGAACGTAGATTATCATGATGTATTTGTTTTTAGAAACGGATGAACCTAGGGAGAGATATTCGGATTCGAAGCTTAGATTCAAAACCCTAACCTCTTCGATTCGCATGATATAGGAATTGTTAGGTTGCAATAGGTTGATATTCGTATTCCACGTGCTTAGACGGTTAGAACGGCTATCCATTTGTGAATTTCTGTGATGCTTTGATGTTCTTCGATTTTTGAGAGTTCTGGAAAAATGTTGAAGGAAAACGATGATGAATGTTCATTTGATCTTCAAAAACTGTTTGAATTTTCAAATCATGTGTTTCCCGCTCCCGCCATTAAGTATTTACAAAACTGCCACTGAATATTCTATTTAATTTTAATTAATTCACAAAAATTCATTAACACATTAAAAAAATCATAAAAAATTGTAGAAAAATCAGAAAAATGTGGAAATTGTTGTGTTGACTTTGTTGTTGAGTGTAGAATTTGTTTGACCTATTGGTCAAAGTTGTGCATGGTATATTTTTGGATGGACTTAGGTTTGTTTCACATGTGTGACATTTTGATACACTTTACCATTTTAATTGTGAAATGCACATACTTGCAAATAAATTCTTGAAACTTTTTGTGGCAATTCTTGACTGGCTGATGTTCATTTCCATGTAAACTTTATGAATTTTTGATGCCTGGCCATTGAGTTATGAATTTTGGAACTTAGGTGTGACAATTTGTGTCACACCTCTTTATGTCAATTTGCTGGATTTTTTTGAGTGACCTATACTTGGTGGATTAATGTGAAATTTTGCATGATGGTTGATTAACATGTCAAGATGCTAGGTGAATTTTGTGGAATTTTACATTGCATTTTCAAATTGATTGTGATTTTTCATTTCTGTTAGCCAATTATGCAAGCTTGTGTGACATAGGTTGGTAGAATCAATGTGAAATGCTCATATGGTATTGAATGATCATGAAATTTTGTATGATAGTAATAGACACATGATGTGACATCCCTGTTTTGGTCTCATCCATTTCTTTTTTGTTTTCATTGAGTTATGAATTTTTGAAGTGGATGTATGTGTTGATGTTGTGATTTGGAGCCTATAATTGTGTCTGTTTTTGTTGATTTTCATTGACATAGTTACCTTTGCCCAATTAAGCTGAAATTTGGTGTGCCATACCTGGATTAGGTCCTGTTTAGGTGTAATTTATTTGAGAATTTTTGAAGTTGTTTTGATATGGATTTGAATGCAATAGTTCTGTTTGCATGTTTGGTGCTTCATTTGAACTAATTTGGATTGTTTTGTGCATAACATGAACATGATGAATGATATAAACATGAGACTAATGGTGTTTGCTCTTGTTTGACATTAATTTGACTTTGGTTGGTGAATACCTTGCTGTTTAGGAATTTTTCTTACCTTTGGACCCTAGGCTTAGCCTAGTGGTCTTGTTGCTAATATTCGCTTGATTTTTCAGGATCAAAAGCATAATGCACATGGAGAATGAATCAAGTTAAATGCAATTGATGTTGTTTGATGTTTGTACACTAACATAACATTGTTTTGTAGGTTGTGAAGTTTGGGATTGAGCTTTGAGTTTGCTTTGTTGTGCATTGATCTGTATAGATTAACTGATTAAACTTTTGCTGTTTAGTTTTGTCTGTCTGAGTACTAACTGTGTTTGACTGTTTCCAGGTACTTTTAGTTGCTCAGTTCCTTGTGAACTTTTGCTTTGCTTTGCTTAAGCAACTTGCATTGAGGTATAACTTCCTAACTTCATGTAGTCTGGAGACCCGGCTGTTACCGGGCCGGGCAAATAAATGTCTGAAGTCCTCCTTAAGAGGCGATGATTGTGATTGTTTAATTTTGTGCCTAAGCAGGTAAAGTCCTTAATCAAGGCAATTGGTGGAAGGTAGGGATAAGCAATCTATCCCCCACTATTCAGTTGAGTCTTCTCCTTGCTCCCATTACATGGTCGTAGCATGGAGATCCAAGCCCAAGATCCTGTGCAGTGCACATCGTGTCAGAGTCTCTGAGTATAGAAGGGTTCCCCCATTCTGGACCCATGCTCATTTGTCAGAAGCTCTCCCTGGTTAGGGATAAGAGCTGTGAGGTCTGATCCTCACCTCACCTCTCATCTGCTTCACCTTAGCCTCGTAATGGCAAGGTTAAGAGCAAACCCAACCTGCGTTCCCCGTGTGTGTGTGTGTGATGTTTAGCAACCTTTTCTTTATTCTAGGACGTGGATCCCGTCGAGTACGACGGACGTGAGGGGTGCTAATACCTTCCCCTTGCGTAACCGACTCCCTTACCCTTTCTCTCTGGTCGCGAGACCATGTTCTTTCCAGGTTTCTCTGAGCGTTTCCTTTCCCTATCTTGGGATAAATAACGCGCAGTGGCGGCTCTGTGTGTGTTTTATTTTTAGCTCGCCGGTTGTTTTTCGCAGGATGCGACAGTCATGCATGTGACTTAAAGGAACCTGACTTTGGAGTTCTTGAGCTCGTTGACCTATGAGCCCTATGTTGGCCACGCTAGTGATGATGGCTACATTAATTTCAGGTTGTTTGGGACAAAATACACCTACAACTACAAGCGTTTCAGTGACTTGCTTGGATTTCAGACTGCTTATGATGCTTCATCTGAGCACCCCATGAGCTATTTCTTGAGCAGAGACATTGAGAAGTTTTGGAGTGACATTACATGTGGAGGTAGCCCTGACCCTTCCACCCAAATCTCTAACAAGATCCATAATCCTACTTTCAGATACTTTCAGATGATCATTTCCCACACCTTCCTGGGGAAGAGTGACCTTGATACGCATGTAAGTGCTGAAGAGATCTTCTTCATGTACTGTACCACTTAGTCACACCCAGTAGATTGCGGAGCTTTCCTGATCGAGAGTCTATATCTTAATGCTCGCTCCGCTATGAGCCCTATACACGTTGGAAGCACGGTGACTCATATAGCCTCCGCCCTGGGACTTGATAGAAGACTATTTCACCTGACGTCTTATTGCAGCTACACCTTGATGGATATTGACTTCTGTCTGGACCGTGGCCTCATGAGGAGATCTTCTTTCCAACCGGATCATTACAGGCTCTTAATCGAGGGTGAGACTATTCACTACTTCACTTTACCGGACCCTCAAGTAACTTGTGTTATTGATCAGGCCAACTGGGCCTACGCCATAGAAGGGCAGGGAGAGACAGTAGACGAGCCGAAAATCGCACCTATCAGAATCAAAGTTCGCACCAATAATCCAAATCTCCAGAGTCCAAGCATGCATTCTGAACTAGTTAAGCTTCGTATGGAGATAACCCAGCTTTGCCAGGAGCTTGCTGACATTGCTTTGCAGGTCGAAGTATCAGTCGCCTCACATGACACTGAAACCGATATACTGAATGATGAGATTGCCGACCTCCGACCCCAAATCGTAGAGCTTCGAGGATACAAAGTCGAGGAGACTTCACTATACCCTGAGCATTGATGCCATCACCAACCGAGAAATTTCGTTTGATTTTCCTATTTTCCCGTTATTTATTATCTATGCTTATTTTTATTGTTTCCTTTGACATTATGCTTGCTTTATCCTTCCTAAGATCTCTGGACCCGTGACTTATTATTAACTTTTAACATATATATATATATATATATAATATATATATATATATATATATATATATATATATATATATATATATATATATATGCATTATTATTATTATGTTTTTATGTCCATTTTATTTTATTTTGTTTTGTCAACCTTAAACCAAAAAACAACATACCATAGAAATCTATGTGCACCCCCTTCTTGCAAGAATGAATACAAAAGTTGAGGCCCAAGAAGCAAATCCGGCCCAACCAATTCCGAAGCCATGGCAGGTGCCATAAGCATCATGGCGGGTGCCATGATGTCTGAACCTTTAACGGGACAGAATCTCTAATTTCACCATTTTCACCTTCTTCAACCCCTCCAAACCCATTTTCTCCTCCTCCCAACTCCACCAAAGTTCACGAAAAATCCCAACTTTCTCATTTTAACTCCAAGCCATTACCATTTCCAAACTTCACTCAACCATCTCTCCACTAAAAACCCACTAAAACTCCATTTTTCACTTCCTTTCCATAAATACCCATTTTCCTCTTCAATCACCATTAATGGCCGGAATGGAGTTCAATAACATTATTCTTCGCGGTGGAAAACCCGGAGAGCGACAAAACAAGATTTTACAAAAATTACAATCTCGGGAGATCCTCTCTACCAGGTATGTACACGAAGATTGTTTGTACACTTTAGGGACATACCATAGTGTTTTCCACATGCTTGATATTTTAGGATTACACGATATTTTTGCTAGTAAAGCACCCACCTATGATAGGCTGACTAGGGAATTTTTGAGTTCCCTAATTTACACTGTTTACCCTGGCACTGCTAGCACGGTAGGTACCGTTTGTTTTAGAATGTTTAATTTGGAATACGAGTACACTACCGATGCCTTATCGGGTTTGCTAGGAATGCCTTACAGTGAGGGTGCCATTAGTGAGTCACCCTTAGATGCGGAATGGGCACTCGAAGCATTTACTTTTTGGAATAGATTATCAAATGTGATTGTCACTTCCTTTGAAGGAATTTTAGCTTCTAATATTCATAACCCGGTCATACGTATTTTTCGATACCTTTTGGCATGTACTATATTTGGTCGGGAAAATTCTAACAAAGTAAATGCTCGTGGGTTGCTATTTTTACAGGGTTGCCTTACTAATCGCAGGACCAATCATGTTCCTTTTATGCTTGCGCATATGTCCGCCATTCTTAAAAAGGGAGGAACCATCTCTTTTGGTGTCGCAACGCGAAAAACAACCGGCGGAAAAAAAACTATATACAGAGCCGCCACCGATGCTATCCATCCTATGACGGAAAGGAAGCGCATGACTAACCTAAGAAAGGGAAAAGGAACGGTCTTACGACCAGAGATTGCAAGGTACGGGAGTCGGTTACGCAAGGGGAAGGTATTAGCACCCCTCACGTCCGCCGTACTCGACGGGATCCACGCTCAAAAGAATAGGAAAAGGTTGCTAAAAAAAACTTCTCAAAGAGAATGCACACACTGGAATAATAAAACAGGTGAAAGAAGATGGAGGAAGTGGACTCGGCAGGATGTCGCATCCTGGGCCTACGTAGTTTGTCAGAAACAAACATCAGAGTCAACGTAGTTCGGGGAAAAGGGAGGCATGCTCGCTAGGACATCGCATCCTATGCCTATGTATCTCATCTGGAATGAGAATCAGAGCTGTCGTAGTTCGGCTAACGCACGCCGACACAAAACACAAAACAGAGACGCTGAGACATCAAAAAGGAAACACCCACAAGGAAACAGAATGCCAATACATGGACTTACATCTGACTCCAAACAAACAACACACACAAAAGGAAACAGAATGCCAATAGATGGTCTTACATCCGACTCCAAACAACAAACACAAACAAGGAAACAGAATGCCAATAGATGGTCTTACATCCGACTCCAACCAATAGCACACGCTAACCAGCGAACACCAACGAAAAAGGTTATCAGATTGACAAACTAATAGGGAGTCTGGAACTCGAGCCTAATAGTTTTCACACAAACACAAAGAGACGTTGAGACGTCAAAAGAAACAAAGAGGTTGAACACACTCAAAAAAAACAAAAGGTTGAACACACTAAAAGAAAACAAAAGGTTACCCAGAGAGATCTCGCTCGATCTCCTGCCTACGTATCTCATCTGGTATGAGAGTCAGGGCGACGTAGTTCCCCTTAACAGGGGAGAAACACTCCTAACCAGAGACCAGGGAAATAACAAACTAAAAGGGAGACTGACTCGAGCCTAATAGTTGTCATGCAAACGATAATCCCTAAATTGAGGTCTCTAACAAGAGTTTGACTCACACAGGAAGCGAGTCAACTCAAGTCTATCTCTACATACGTTCAACTTCCTCGAAAGTTGATCGTACGACTCCTACAGAAAAGGAGATGAGAAGTGGAAAGCAGATAACCACATCAAAAGCAATCATCACACTCTATATACAAACAAGAGGCTCAGACAAATGGTTGGGCTTTAGTCAAGAGGGGTCATATCAACCTCGACAAATAAGCCAAAACTGTAGGGGTATGCTGAAGCTCTTAACCACTAACATTGAGAGTTAGGGTGAAGCTGATGAAAGGTGGTAATGAGGGTTAGACCTCATGCTCTTAACCCTGGTCTGGGTGAGCTCAAATCAAAGAAAACGTGGGGGTCCAGAAAGAGGGACCCTATTCCACTTGACTGACTCTACACAAGGATCTTGGGTACATTGTTCAAGAGCATCAGCATGTAATGCGGGCATAATGAACGACTCACAGAATAACAGGGGATTGATTGCTAATCCCTTCTATCTGTCAATTGCCTTTTCACTTAGGAGGACTTAACAAGTAACATGCCTCACTTGGAGGTCTTTGGCACAAATGTAAACAATCACAATCAGAGCCTCATAAGGAGGACTTCAGCCAAATGCCTGCCAAAAAAGTGACAGGGCTTCCAGACTACATGGAGTGAGAAGGCTAAACTACCTCAGTGGTGTATCAACCACACTCCAAAGCAAAGCTCAAGCAAGAGCTAAAAGCGACTAATGTACCTGTACAAAAAGCCAAACAGTTAGTATTATATTCAGAAAACCAACAGACAACAGTGGGACTTTCCAATATCTACACAATGCAAGTCACAAATGCAAGCACTCAAGTGAGTTCATCACATCAATGAACCTACAACACAACAATAGTTAGTAATCAAAGCAACTTGCATCTCAAATAGTGACCAAACCAACCATTAGTGCCAAATGCTCAAACCTGAAACACAAAGCACAATTGGTGAGTACAAACCACTAGTACAAAGACTAGGGTCAAAGGCAAGTCAAATGACCAAAACAGAAATCAATATTTCACATGAAGCATATTCAATCAAACAAGAAAGAGTCCTCAAAAGGACCAAAGCCAATTCATAAGGCAAGGGCATCAAATGATTCATGTAAAACAAAGACAAGAAGCAATGTGATCAAAATTGGACATCAAAAATAGAAAATCTAAAACAAAACAGAAATGTATCCAATGATCATGAAATTTTTTATGTGAGTTTATCATGTTATGAACAAGTATCATACCAAAAATTAAATCCAGAAGAGCTCAATTGGTGTATGAATGAAAATGCACAAATGCAAGGCACAAAATGTTACACCAAATGTCATACTACATGTTCATGTGTCCAAAACAGTGGTATCAAATGATAAAAATGCCAAACAAAAGCCAAAAAAACATGTCACATGTTATGATCAAGCATGCAAAATTTCAAAGCAATTGGATTAAACATGAGCATTTCACAAGCAAATGAATGTAACATGTCATATTTGCACATAGTTCAAACACAAAATCACAATTAAAAATCCAGAAACACAAAAATCATGAAAATAACATCAAAAAATAATAGACATTAAAACAAGAATGTGAAAAAAAGTTGGGATCAAATTGGACATGTTTACTATTTTTTATGATTTTTTGAAGTTGATGAAAATAATAGGAAATAATATGAAATAATGGAAAATGGAATTTGAAATGAAATTGGAAAATGCACACAAGCCAGATTCGAACCCATGCGCTGAAGGATAAAGCGAATATCAAAAATAAATTCCAGAAACACACCAGCATGGAATCGAACCAACGCGTGGCAAGTTAAATGAGAAAATGCAATTAAAATTCAGAAACAACAAGAGCCAGGTATCGAACGCGTGCTAGCAAGGTCCAAGGGCGCCTGAATGAAACACATCGTTTCATTAAACAATGTGGCAGCCACATAAGCAGTCTATGACACGCAGGCACGGTCAAACAAGCGAGGTCTAATGAAACGGACAACAGGCATACACGCAAGCGCTGACAGAGCAAGAAACCCTAGGACGATTTACAGACGGCGGAGGACGGCGGTTTCAACCGTCTTCTCTGATGGTACAGGCGGAGCCTCATGAACAAAATTTCCAGAAATTGATGAAATGCATATGGTTCGAACCGTCTTGCAACGAGGATCACATATATCATAATTATTTAGCCTAATTCTCCATGAATCAACCAGATCGAGGGAAAACATTTTTGGAATCAAAACTTCAAATCAACATATCTAACTCAATATCCAGCCAAATCAAGATCTAAAGCTATCAGAATTCTCAGCAAAGCACGATCTATCTAATCATGTACATAAAATAACAAATGGTGAAGATCGAATTTCACTTACTTGGAACTTGCAGTGTTCAAATTCGTGTCCTCAAGCTTATATACTTTCCAGATCTTCTCCTATAACCTCAACTTGAAGCTTGATGCAAGAAATAGCAGCTGAAACCACCTCAATTCACTCCAATTTCAGAAATCCATCTTCATGTGTGTGCACTTGTGTAGCTTGAATCTGCACTGAATTGACCAAAGTAATGCTTGATTCTTGCTCAAAACTCTTCCATGATCATGAATGTGTGAAGAAAATGAAGGTTTGTGTGAAGAATAGAGAGATTCGAAGAGAGAGAGAAATTTGGGAGGGAAATGAAAAATCTCAGATCTAGAATTGTTCTTCTGGCGAATTCTGTTATGATTAGGCTTATATATGATTCACTAATGATGCTGTAATCAAAATTAGGCAATGGTTAATTAGGATTAGTGAGAAATAAGGTGAATGGAAAATTTGGCAAGTGTGATTAGCATGAGCAATGTGCACGTGAACAGTGTCATGCTAAGCTTCAATTCCACTTAAAATCAGTCAATAAACAACATTGGATTGGAATTTTGCTCATGTGATCCACCAATTTTGAATTGTCAATTTTCCCTCCAAAATATACATGAATGAACAAGTGGTCTTATGAACTTCTTTCATGCAATGCAATGGTTGATTTGGAAAGTCTTGGTCATGACAAGCATTTTGCAAAAAGAGTGGACCAATTTGGAGTTTTGAAGCAAGAGTTATGCCATGTTGAACTTCCATGCATACTTTATGATCATTTGGCCATAACTTCTCAACCATTCATCAGATGGACATGATATAGGACTTTTTGAAAAGAGGAGAGAAAGATATTCAACTTTCATGTTCACAAAAAAATCCATTTGAAGCTTATTTTATGTTGAAAAGTCAAGTTGAATGTGTACCAAAAACTTGCCATTTTTGGAAACTTTCAATTACAGGTCACTTTCCATTTTGGGAAACTTTTGCCATGACTTCAAAATCTTCAAGATAAATGTTTAGAATGACAAATGGACCTCTTTTGAACATGATTGAGGTGTCTCAACTCATTTCCCCACCTCATAGCCCTCAGTTGACTGCACAGTTGACTTTTATGGTCCTCAGATGACCTTGACATGCCCTGATCAGCTTGAACCTCCACCACTTGAGGAATTTGCTCAGAAATGAAACCTTAGCTCATGTAAGCTTCTCAATATAACCATGTGATCCTCCTCCCATAAAAATACTTCATCTCCTTGAGAAGCCCTAGCTGGAAGAATGCCACTGATCAGGGTTGACCAGAGGTCAGAACCCTAATCCAAAGGAACCTGAGCATGAATCATGAAACCCTGGATGATGACATAACCATGATGATGATAATATATCCTTGCAAACAAGATAATGCTCAAGGACCTTTGAAGGATCAGAAAACCCTAATTGAAGTGCAAACCCTCAGATGGTTGATCATCCATTTAGAGAAACCCTCGGGCTTGAATCATGTAACTTCTCATCTTCTGAAAAGACCTTGGAGGATGACTTTTTTTGTTTCCATATGATATGCAAAATGCAATGCCTAATGTCCTAGAACATGAAATGCAATGTGTCAAACTAGTCCCAAGAAGAGGAGGGCAAATTTTGAGGTGTTACATTTGGTTGTTTAATTACTTCTATTGCTAGAGCGTTAAATCTTAACGCTTAGTTAGCCACCTTGGAACCACTCCCTCACTGCACCGTTAACTTAAATTTTTTGAAAGATATGAAATTATGCAAGGTGCGGCGAGCAGGTGGTTTTCACCTCATGATACATGGTGTAGCTATACCTAGTGTTGTTTTACCTTACTCTCAGTGTACAGATGTGTGACATGCAAGGAACTGGACGTATGATCTTGATGCTCCACCATTTACCGGTCCTTTGCCACCTAACGTTCCTATGGACGATGAGCAAGGGACCGATGATGAGTATGACCGGCGCGACCAGTCACCTGCTCATGATATTCCTACTACATCACCTGCACACACTACACCTTCTTCCTCTGACCATTTTGCAGGTACCGCTCCCGGTTTTTACATCACCGAGGAGATGTGGCGCGAGCACCTGGCTCGTGAGGAAAGGCGTGACACCCTTCTGAATACCATAAACCAACAACTGACAGATAATATGAGTTTTATGGTAGCTTCCCAGCAGCGTAATGAGCAAGCACATTGGACTATCATTGAGTCCTTACTTGCGATCACTAATGAGCAGCATCGCCAGCGACAGGCTAATGGGTGTCACTTCGCACTTATCGAGGCCACCCAAGGGTCTCTCTTAGGTCGCTCTCAGCAGCTGCATGAAGGACTTAATACTCGTAGCAGACGTCGTCGACCCAAGCATCCTGACCAGGGCGATGACGGTACCGGTGATCACCCCTAGTTCTCTCTCTCTCTCTCTCTCTCTCTCTCTCTCTCTTCCAGGTTACTCCTACCCTATCTCATATTGAAACATTGAGGACAATGTTTGGTTTAAGTGTGGGAGGAGATTTTTATCGCTTTTTATCGCTTTCCTTTATTTTTAGTATGTTTTGTGTGTTTTAGTCGTTTGCTTTTCCTTTTAATAAAATAACATGTGTTTGACGAGTCACCTGTGTAGTGTATCCATATTTCTCCCATTTCTTTAACCTTACCAAAAAAAATTGTGAGCAAAGAAAACAATGCATCTTGAATATTCAGGCTATAAGACAGGTTTATAATGGGATGTAAAAGACTTGGAAAAACTTTTTCTAAATATCGGTATTGTCTTAACACCCTAGGCCTCATGATTATAAGAGTCGATCCCGATACCCCATATGTTGTGGCCCCAATTTTTGTTCCAAATAAGTCCTTAAGTAGTTTATCCTTGCAGTCAGCTCCGGCTTAAGCATGCTCTACGTAGGGGACCGATGAAAATAAGTGAATGATCACAACAATTCCTGCTTTGTTCTCAAGTCGTATGAAAATTCGGGCTAGGTGACTCTCACACGGTCATTTAACCCAACAAAATAAAGACATATGCGAAACATGCAGAAGAAAAATAAAAAGATATATATATATATATATATATATATAATATATAATATATATATATATATATATATATATATCAAAATATGCCTATTGTTGGTTGGTTCAGATGTATCTGGTGCTGAACTTGGTATGGTGGATTACGATCCAATCCCCCACAACCACAAATTGGGTTAAATAAAGGGGTTACACCAACTTATGTACCAGAGCCCTATGCTTAGAAAAATAAAAAATAATAAGGCTATTTGTTGGTTGGTTTAGAGGTATCTGGTGTTGAACTTGGTAGGGTGGATTACGATCCAATCCCCTACAACCGCAAATTGGGTTAAATAAAGGGGTTACACCAACTTATGTACCTGAGCCCGATGCCTAAGATCATAATCACTAACCGGTCACTTTACTATGAGTATGTACGGATAACGAGCTTAATGTGATTACACCTGAATGAAAAGAACTTGAAGAAAACGAAAAGAATGCCTAGGCATGGTGGGGTAATGTGGATTGATTTGTATAGGAACGAAGTCTATGACCGCGTTTGCGGGAAGTGTCACTACAATATCCTTAGTTCGATTCGTTAGTACCTATCGATACATTCCTTGAATGAACTTATAAGTCTTTTTGCCTTGAATTAACTCTAGTTGATACTGTTTTTCTTGCATAAACTATAAAGAGTTTTGCTTGAGGACAAGCAAAGGTTTAAGTGTGGGAGAATTTGATCACACTAAATCACACTGTGTTTTTGACTCGGATTTCACATGTTTATTATGACTTTATTATCATTTTGTTTGTATTATGCTCTCTTTTATGTTGTTTTCAGATATTTAGCTCTTTCAGGACCCTTTTAGAAGAAACGAAGCAAAAAGACCTAAAATTAGGGTTTTTCGGCGAATATTGTACACATGGCGTTGCACATGGAGGCCGCTATAGGAGAAGCCATGACTCATCAGCCCTCAACTAGGAGGTAACCGCTACGTTCCCATGATCTTTCCCATTTCCACACATGGAGGTCGCCATGAAGGGGTGGCGGGCGCCCCCTTTGCAAATCACGTTCCCACTAAGGAGAAGTTGAGGGGCACCATGGTCTTTGCAAGCTGCTGAAATCCTCTATAAATAGTTCGTTCCATTTCATTTTTAAATCATCCAACTTAGTTTACAACACTAAGACTATATTCTTCATCTGTAAAAACGGTAATCCATCACATCGGGGGGTTATCGCTTCGTAGTGTAATTGAGTTGGATCACTTCGAGTTGTTGTCGTCTTTATCTTCAGAGTCGAAGGTTTATTTTCCTTGTACCAGATTTAAAGCCTCAGTTGGAGCAGGTTCTTATTTATCGATTTATTTTATTTAATTTCCGTCTCGCTTTATTTTATTTATTTTCCGTCTCGCTTTACTTTATTTATTTTCCGTCTCGCTTTACTTTATTTATTTTCCGTCTCGCTTTACTTTATTTATTTTCTATCTCGATTTACTTTATTTAATTTCTGTCTATGCTTTACTTTATTTAAATTCTGTCCATGCTTTATTTTATTTATTTTACACGCTTTACTCGTTCTTTACGCCTCACATTCTAAAACAACTTTTCATCATGATCAATATCGTTGTGTTTGTTGGTATTACCATGTCTGGCTAAATCTTTTAAAGGTTAGAATGTAAGGATCGTGGTTAAAAAGATGTTTCACATATTGAATCTGTAGAAATACTTTAAAGGCTGTTTTGATTTTTAACTTGAGTTTTCTGAAACAAACTTGGTTAGTTTTAACTATTCAAGGAGTGCGAAAGCACCCTAGCTTAGTTAACTAGGATTTTTTATCACTTTAAGGAAAAATGATTTTTGAAACTGTTTTCGGACGCGTTGATAGATTTAAAATCAGGAAACTCCTTGGGTGAAACTTTCCAAATCAAAATCACTTCTCAACTAAGTTTACGAGTCTTATTTCTTAAAAATAAGTTTACTACTTTAGCGTTCTGCGCACCTTTTATAAGTGACAATAAAAGGCCTTAATTTAAGGGTAAACTCGGTTCTGAATACGCGAAAGCGACAGTTCCTGTTAAATGGATTCTTTTCAAGAGTAGAAAATATTGCCTCATAAGTAGTTCTATTTAGACAATCGAAACATCACTTAACTGACGTGAAATACATTCAAACCTGTCTTTATCTGCATTTATTATTTACCGTTATTTTGCAACATCAATATCTTTTTTATACCCACTTAGATAAACATCATAACGATAGTAACCGATAGATTGACGATTTGGTCTCTGTGGGATCGATATTCTTTTTATATTACTCTGACGCGATTCGTGCACTTGCGAATACAACGGTCACTTCCATCAAGACTCACAGTGATTGGATCTCAACCTCTATTGGGAGTACAACTTCCATACCATAAACAAGTGAGAAAGGGGTTGCCCCTGTTGAAGTGCATATGGATGTATGGTACCTATGCAAGGCAAATGGGAGCATCTCATGCCAATCCTTGTATGTCACAACCATTTTCTGAATGATCTTCTTAATGTTCTTTTTCGGAGCTTCAACAACCCCATTCGTCTTAGGTCTGTAGGGAGAAGAATTATGATGTACAATCTTGAAGTCTTTGCTAAGAGCTTCCACCATATTATTATTCAAGTTCGATCCATTATCAATAATGATCTTACTTGGCACACCATACCGACATATAATCTGATTCATGATAAACCTCACAACAACTTGCTTGTTTACATTCGTATACGATGTTAATTCAACCCACTTTGTGAAGTAATCAAATAGCCACCAAAATGAAGCGATGTCCATTCGAATCTTTAGGCTCAATCATGCCAATCATATCAATTCCCCACATGGAGAAGGGCCATGGAGAGGAAATGGCATTAAATAGTGTCGGAGGAACATGAATCTTATCTGCATATATTTGACACTTGTGGCATTTCGTCACAAACTTGGAACAGTTGGATTCCATTGTCATCCAATAGTAACCTGCTCTCAACATCTTCTTAGCCATAGCATGTTCGTTGGAATGAGTACCAAAGGAACCTTCATGGACTTCAGTCATCAACAGGTTTGCTTCGTGTATATCTACACATCTGAGCAAAATCATATCGAAGTTTCTTTTGTAAAGCACATTACCATTCAGGTAGAAGTTGCCAGCTAATCTTCTCAAAGTCTTCTTATCTTTCAAATATGCCCAGGCGGGTAAATCTGACTTTGGAGAAAACACTTGATATCAAAATACCATGGCTTTTCATCTTTGACTTCTTCAACAGCAAACACATGAGCTGGCCTATCAAGACGCGTCACAGTCAGATTAGGGACTTCATTCCAGAACTTCACCATAATCATTGAAGCCAACGTTGCAAGAGCATCTTCCATCCGGTTTTCATCTCGAGGGATATGATGAAACTCAACCTTTGTAAAGAAAGTTGAAATCCTCCTCGCATAATCTCTATATGGTATCAAACCGGGTTGATTTGTATCCCATTCACCTTTGATCTGATTCATAACCAAAGCTGAATCTCCATAGACGTCAAGATACTTGATTCTGAGATCAATGGCCTCTTCAAGCCCCATAATGCAATCTTCATACTCAGCCATATTGTTCGTACATTTTAAAGTCAATCTAGCTGTAAATGGAAAATGAGTGTCTTGAGGAGTAATAATCACTACCCCAATGCCATTACCATATTGATCAACAACTCCATCAAATACCATGCCCCAACGGGAACCAGGTTCTAGCCCTTCTTCAAGCAATGGTTCATCACAATCTTTCATTTTCAAGTACAAGATCTCTTCATCAGGAAAATCGTATTGCATTGACTGATAATCTTCAATCGGTTGGTGAGCCAAATGGTCAGCCAAGACATTACCTTTGATATATTTTTTAGATGGGTATTCGATATCATACTCAGATGATAACATTTGCCAACGAGAAATCCTCCCAGTTAAAGTAGGCTTCTCAAAAATATACTTGATTGAATCCATTTTGGATATCAACCAAGTAGTATGATTCAACATATACTGGCGCAGATGCTTAGAAACCCAAACCAATGCTCAACAAGTCTTTTCAAGCATAGAATATTGAGTCTCGTAGTCGGTGAATTTCTTACTAAGGTAGTAAATAACATATTCTTTCTTTCCAGTTTCATCTTGCTGACGAAGAACACAACCCATACTTTCATCAAGCACAATCAAATACATGATCAATGGTCTTTATTCAACAGGTGGAGACAGAATCGAAGTAGATTCTCTTTAATATTGTCAAAAGCTTTTTGGCAATCTTCGGTCCAATCACAAGACTGATCTTTCCGAATGAGCTTGAATATAGGCGCACATGTGGCAGTCATATGCGATATAAATCTTGAGATATAATTCAAGCGGCCGAGAAAACCTCTGACTTGCTTCTCAGTTTTGGGCGCAGACATCTCTTGTATTGCTTTGACCTTGGCAGGATAAACCTCAATACCCTTCTCATTGACAATAAAGCCCAATAACTTACCAGAACGAACACCAAGCGTACACTTATTGGGATTCAAGCGGAGTTTTTACTTCCCCAAACGCTGGAATAATTTCAACAAATGTTCAACATTTCCTTCTTCATCACTTGATTTGGTAATCATGTCATCGACATAGACTTCAATCTCTCTATGCATCATATCATGAAAAAGAGTGGTCATAGCTCTCTGGTACATTGCACCAGCATTCTTTAAACTGAAAGGCGTCACTCTATAACAGAATGTTCCTCAGGGTGTAATGAATATGGTTTTCTCCATATCTTCGGGTGCCATCTTGATTTGATTATAACCGGAAAATCCGTCCATAAATGAAAAGACTTTGAGTTTAGTTGTATTATCTACCAACATATCAATCTATGGCAGGGGGAAATTATCCTTCAGACTAACTTTGTTCAACTCTCTATAATCAACACACATATGAACTTTTCTATCCTTCTTCGGAACATGAACAATATTGGCCACCCACTGTGGATATTCAGAGGTAACAAGAAAACCATCATCAATATGTTTCTGCACTTCCTCTTTTATCTTCACTGTCATATCAGGATGAGTTCTCCTCAACTTCTACTTGACTGGCGGACATTTTGGCTTCAACGACAATCTATGCTCCACAACTCAGAATCCAAACCAGGCATGTCTTGATAGGACCAAGCAAGCACATCTGAATATTCTCGAAGAAGATCAATCAACCCCTTCTTAGCCTCTGGACACAGTTGGGACCCAATCTTAACTTCCTTCACATCATCTTCGGAACCCAAGTTGACCAACTTAATCTGCTCTTCGAACGGCTGAATGGATTTTTCTTCATGCTCAAGTAGACGAGATAATTCAACAGATACTTCTTCATCAGTCTCTTCCTCAGCCTCAAACACAGGGAAATCAAAGTTTGGAAAGGGAGTAGGATCATTGTATTCAATGGGTTTGGGAACCAACCTGCATAATGATTTAATATTTTGATTTTAGAGAAGTGAATTGCGACCAAATATTATGTAGATGGGCAATTATTTATTTATTTATGTTTTTTGTGATTACCATTTTCAGAAAGGCAAAAAGTAAAAATAAAACATCATAGATGTGGATGAATAGAATTGTATTTTATTAATGATAATTGAGAAATGCTTAACAATGTTCACTTCTCCCTTACGCATATGAGAAGGATTTTTCTTAAAACATGGAAAACAAATTACTTAGAGTGATGGACAATAACGGGAACATCAACAGCAAACCAATTGTTGTAAATCTTGCCATGCATCACAAAGTTGGCACAATCTTCGTCTTCATCATCCTCGATTACAGCAACTGGGTGTTGTTCATTACCATGAATGAACCCTCCACTACGGAAACTTGGTTGTACTTCTTCAACTTTGACATTGAACGACCCATGTTGAAAACTCAATCCGACCCTATTCTTGTTATCGACAACTTCTATCATACGGCCCCACTGGTCTGTACTGCCTGCCTCAATAGCTTTTTGAGCATCTTTGAAAAAAGACATGGGTGCCCCAGTTTTCTTCTCCTCAACGATAGACAAGGCTTAGAATGGAGTTCCAACCTTCTCCTCAGCTTCAACATATGTAAAAGATGACAGATGGCTTACCAAGAGCGCTTTCTCTCCATCAACAATGACAAGCTTGTGGTTCTTCACAAATTTCAATTTCTGGTGCAGAGTAGACATTACAACTCCAGCTTCATGAATTTATGGACTTCCCAATAAACATATATAGGCCGGGTGGATATACATTACTTGAAAAGTAATCTGAAAACCACTCAGACCTATCTTGATTGGCAGGTCCACTTCTCCAATGACGGTTTTTCGAGAACCATCAAACGCTTTAGCGATCACGCCACTATACCTCATCAGGACGCCTTGATAGGATAACCTAGAAAAATTTGATTTTGGGAGTACATTCAAAGAAGAACCGGTATCAACCAACACATTGGACAACGCATCCTCCTTATAGTTCATTGAAATGTGTAATGCCAAATTGTAATTTCTGCCTTCCTCAGGAAGCTCTTCATCACAAAAACTCAGATTGTTACAAGAAGTAATGTTAGCCACAATGTGGTCAAATTGATCCACAGTTAGATCGTGCTCAATGTAGGCTTGCTCTAACACTTTTTGCAATGCTTCTCTGTGCGCTTCAGAATTCATCAACAGAGATAGTACTGAAATCTTCGACGGAGTTTGGAGTAGCTGCTCCACCACATTAAACTCACTTTTCTTGATTAATTGTAGTACCTCATCATCATCATTAGGCTTTAGTTTGATGGATTCACCAGACTGAAAAACTGGAGCACTAACCGGATTCACCACAGGTACGTCCACCTTCTTACTGGGTGAAACATCCTCTACTTCCTTTGGAACGACTGGGCCAAATACACGACCACTACGGGTCACCTTTACAATATCAACTATATTCACAATAGAATTTGTCATAGGCAATGGAACCTCTTGCCCATTCTCCACCATGGTGGCATTATACTGATAAGGCATAACTTTATCGGATGTATATGGGACAGGGCCCGCTAACCGTATTACTAAAGGCGATACCGATCTATTGACATTATTGTTGCTGCTACTATCAAATTGAATGACTACCCGCTCAAGGGTCTTAAACACTGGCACAATTACATTGACATCATCTACTTCCCTTGACTGACAAAATTGGATAAGCCCCTCATCCATCAATCTCTGAATGTCCCTCTTAACAATGACACATCCTCCAGGGTTCACGCTACATACCACATGTCATACGGTGAACTGACTTGGGGTGTTTTGCTTTTTATCGCAATGTCGCGGATAGCAAGAGTCGCCACCGACTTTTCTTTTATCCAATAAGGAAAGGTGGAAAAGAACAGGAAAGACCTCAATAGATTTTGGGTTCGGGAGGTACATTATACAAAGGGAAGGTGTTAGCACCCTTTGTATCCATGGTTATCCATGGGCTCTTAATTACTGGATCACTTATATTTTTGTCTGAAAAGTGTCGGTGAATTGCTTAAAAAATGTTTGAAAGAGAGTTTAACTTTGTAATGATTCTCGTATGAATGTATACAAAGTATTTATCTCATTTGATTTTGAAAATGGTTTAGAAAAATATAACTCGGTAATGATTCTAGTATGAATGTATACCAAGTGGTGATTTTCTAGGATTTGTAAAGTGTAAAGTGTGAGGGGTGAAAAATGTTTTAGGTTATGATCCAGTAATTGAGAGTTATACCTTCCTGAGGTCGTTATGGGCATTTCCTATCCTTATGAGGGTAAAACTGTCCTTACTATTGAGAAGTAAGTAATTTTACCCTTTGGATGTTTAAGGGTCACCGTAGGGTCATCGATAGGTCATTGAAGGCAACAGTTGTAAGGATACCTTAGCATTCGAAGGGACGATCATCATTTAACCGTAGGCTACACTGAAGGGTCATCGAGGGACAAAATCGTATTTTCGAAGGCAACATCCGAGGGACTATGATTTATTTTATGATGATTTAATCGAAGGGCCATTGCTAAGTGTATCCCCACATTCGCGGGACATGACCGTTATACCGTAATACCGTAAGGCAGCAAAGAGAGGTCCAAGATCACTTATTTAAAGGTCATATTTTAAAGTCAATTAAGTAATTAAGTCCATACTAAAATCAATACATTAAAATTAATACATTAAAATTAATACATTAAAATTAACACATTAAAATTAATTAAGTAATTTAGGGTGAGTCTCCACAAGGGTATTTCACAAATAAAGTGGAAGACCTAACGGCAATCTTTTCATGGGACATGTGAACCTTGGCAAAATTCAGCAAACGGGTTAGAATACCAAATCGGGGTGTAATCGAAGATTACACCGCAAAAGAAAATACAGCAGCATGAATGTCAGGCAAAACAATGCATAATTAACATAGAATAGATCAGATACGCATAGGACATAACAAACAAAATATTAGCGACTGTCCCGTTCGCCTCTGCCTCGCCTAGCGAGGGCCTAGCGAATACTCGCTACATGCTCGCTTAGCGATGTGCTAGCGAGCGGCTGCGGGTTTTGAATTTCAGAACAGTATGACTTCAACCTGCGGCATAGCTTATGGCATCCAACACATAATTATACGGTTCAGCATTCACAATATTCAGGCACACTTAAATTCACATGCAAAACCTCAAATATGTTTATGAATTCAATTATAATATCACATGCAAGTTAAGAACATAAAGCGGTATCACATGCAAATTAAGAAAATAAAGCGATAATAGTAATGTAAACCTGTTTGCAATCGAATTGCAACCTTGAATTGGCGAGCCGGATTGAGTTGGACGGTGGTAGCTTCGGAGCGGAGGAGCGGCCTTCAGGGTTTCTAAAGTAGCCTCCAGGGTTTTTGTGCCAGGGTTTTCGTCTGTCTCCCTCTGTTTTCGTCCGTCTTCCTCTGTTTTTCGTCCTCCTTTTCATTACTGAAGTGCTGGTATTTATAATGCTCTTTTTCATGACCTAATGGGCTCAGAACGAAGCCCGAAATTTTTTGTTGTCTGTCAGCCTCGCTAGGCGAGCTGGTAGCGAACGTTTGCTTCGCTAGGCGAGCGTGTAGCGAACGTTCGCTAGGCGAGCGTGTAGCGAACGTAACGTTCGCTAGGCGAGCGTGTAGCGAACAGGCCAGTTTTGGGCCATTTTCTGGATTGGGCCATTCGTGAGCTGGGCCTTCGTTCCTTTGGGATGTCAGTGCCTTGCGGAACAAGTCGGAGGGTCTTGGAAAATGCTTTGTAATATCAACGGGCAAATTTTGGGGTATGACAGCTGCCCCTGTTCAATATTCTTGAACCGAGGGAGTAGAATGGTATGTGCCGTTCGTGGTCTGGAGGTGAAAGATTATTGAACACTAGAATGCCCCGAAAATTTGCACTTGTTAATTAGGAGCTAGTCTTGATGGAGATGGGCTTAGAGATGCCATCCAGGAAGTTTGATGACGAGCTTCCGATTGCGTCGTACGTTAGACGATGTCTGAAGACATGGATGTCATACCGGGTCATACGCTAGACCGTATAGTGAATCATCCATCATGCTGTTGACTTCGCTGGGGAGTCAGAGTATGCTATATACTGCTGGGGATAAGGGATCAGAATGGATCACACGCTAGATCATATCTGAGTACCAGAGTGAGCTGTTCGTTAGGCGGATGACTTTGATGGGGATGAAAGATCAGAATGGATCGTACGCTAGATCGTCTCTGAGTTGCAGAATGAGCCGTCCATTAGGCTGAATCTGCTGAAAAGGGAGTAGTCGTGTACTAGACTACTATTCAGAAATGTACCTGTCCGAAGGTAGCATCTGAGTAAGGGAGTAGCCGTATACTAGACTACCATTCAGAAATGTACCTGTCCGAAGGTAGCATCTGAGTAAGGGGAGTAGCCGTATACCAGACTACTGTCATACGGTGAACTGGACTTTTTTGTGGTTTTAATCGCAATGTCGCGGTTAGCAAGAGTCGCCACCGACTTTTCTTTTATCCAATAAGGAAAGGTGGAAAAGAACAGGAAAGACCTTAATTTAGATTTTGGGTTCGGGAGGTACATTATACAAAGGGAAGGTGTTAGCACCCTTGGTATCCATGGTTATCCATGGGCTCTTAATTGCTCGATCACTTATATTATTTTTAAAAAAAAAGTGTTTGTGAATTGTTTAGAAAAATTGTTTTGAAAAGAGAATTTAACTTTGTAATGATTCTTGTATGAATATATACAAAGTAGTTATCTCGTTTAGTTTTGGAAATTGTTTAGAAAAATATAACTCGGTAATGATTCTAGTATGAATATATACCAAGTGGTGATTTTCTAAAGATATTTTGAAAGGTGTGAGGTGTGAAAATTGTTTTTAGATTGTGAGCCAACAATTAAGAGTTATACCGACCCAAGGTCTTTATGAGCATTTCCTATCCTTATGAGGGTAAAACTGTCCTTATTATTGAGAAATAAGTAGTTTTATCCTTTGGATGTTTAAGGGTCATCGTAGGGTCATCGATAGGTCATTGAAGGCAACAGTTACGAGGATATCTTAGCATTCGAAGGGACTATCATCTTTTAACCGTAGGCAACATCGGAGGGTCATCGAGGGACAAAGTTGTATATTCGAAGGCAACATCCGAGGGACTATAATTTATTTTATGATGATTTAACCGAAGGGTCTTTGCTAAGGGTATCCCCACGTTCGCGGGACATGACCGTAATATCGTAATCGTAAGGCAACAAAGAGAGGTCCAAGATCACTTATTCAAAGGCAAAGTTTTACAATTAATTATATAATTAGGATGAAACTCCACATTAAAATTATTAAAATAATATATTAAAAAAATTAATACATTAGAAATTAATACATTAAAAATTAATTTAGGGTGAAACTCCACAAGGGTATCCCACAAATAAAGTGGAATACCTAGCCAATAACCTTTTCCTGGGATATGTGAACCTTTACAAAACTCAAAAAAAGAAACATGTCAGAACACCAAATCAGGGTGCAATCGAAGATTACACCGGAGAAATATCACAACAATAAATAGGATAGGATGAATAATGCATGGCTATGATAAAACATAAAAAAAAACAGAATAGAAAAGTCAGCTACTGTCTCGTTCGCCTCTGCCTCGCCTAGCGAAGGCCAGGCGAATACTCGCCCCAGGCTCGCCTAGCGAGGTGCTAGCGAGCGGCCACGGATTTTGAATTTGAAAACAGCCCCACGTTAGGAACTTTGAATTTTATGGCATTTTATCACAGGAATAACATGATCAAACATTCAGGGTATTCAGGCATATTTAAATTCCCATATGAAAGCAAATTATATATCAACATTTAATCATGATGCATTATATATGTAGATATGGCCAATTGAAAGTATAAACAATAGAGATACGCAAACCTGTTTGCCAATTCAAGGTTGAAGGGATTGACCACTTGTAGTATCGGAATAAGTTAGGCAGCGGGAATTGGACGGCGATGGCTTCGGTGCAGATGGGCTGCCTTCAGGGTTTCTTTACTCTGAATTCTCCGGGTAGGCAGGGTTCCTATGCCAAAACTTCTATTCGTTCTTCTCTGTTCTCCTCCTCTTTTTTTTTCCAGTGAATCTCCCAGTGTAACTCCAAGTGTAACTCCCCTACTGAAACTTTAGTATTTATAGACTAATTTCGTGGGTAATGGGCTTGGAATGAGGGAGACCCAAGTCCAAAATAATTTGTTATATTTTATTTATTTATTTATTTTAATTATTTAATTAATTAATTAATTAATTAATTAAAAAAAATTTTCTCTTTTTTTTTTTTTTTTTTTTTTTTTTTTTTTTGGGCTCAGAATGAAGCCCGAAATTTTTGTTGTCTGTCAGCTTCGCTAGGCGAGCGCGTAGCGAACAGGCCAGTTTGGGCCATTTTCTGGATTGGACCATCCGTGAGCTGGACCTTTGTTTCTTCAAGATCAGTGTTATATATGAGTCGGAATGCCTTGCAAAATGTCTTGAAATATTAATGGGCAAATTTTGGGGTATGACAGCTGCCCCTGTTCAATATTCTTGGACCGAGAGAGTTAGAATGGTGTGTACGCCATTCGTGGTCTGGAGGTGGAAGATTATTGAACACTAGAATGCCCCAAAAATTTGCACTTGAGAATCGACAGTTGGTCTTGATGGAGATGGGCTTAAAGGTGCCATCCGGGAGGTTTGATGACGAAAGCTTCAGATCGCGCCGTATATTAGGCCAATTTGAAGACATGGGTGCCACACTGGGTCGTACGTTAGACCGTATAATGAGTCATCCATTAGGCTGCCGACTTCGCTGGGGAGTCGGAGTGTGTCATATGCTGTTGGGGATAAAGGGTCAGAATGGACCATACGCTAGATCGTATCTGAGTTGCAGAATGAGCCGTACGTTAGGCTGAATCTGATGACGAAAGGGGTAGTCGTACGTTAGACTACACTTCAGAAATGTACCGTATGTTAGGTAGGATCTGATGATGAAAGGGGTAGTCGTACGTTAGACTACACTTCAGAAATGTACCGTATGTTAGGTAGCATCTGAGGGGATGGACATCCGAACGGGTCGTACGTTAGACCGTCGCAGAATGAGTCGTCTGTTAGGCCGCATCTGATGATGAAAGCGGTAGTCGTACGCCAGACTACACTTCAGAAATGTACCGTACGTTAGGTAGCATCTGAGGGTTGTAAGATCCAAACGGGTCGTACGTTAGACCGCGTTGGGGTTGTTGAAGTTCAGAATGGATCGTACGTTAGATCGTATCCGAGTTGTAGAATGAGCCGTCCGTTAGGCTGCATCTGAAAAAGAAAGTAGTCGTACGCTAGACTACACCCCTGAATGTACCGTACGCTAGGCAGCATCTGAGGATTTGAAGGTCCAAATGGGTCGTACGTTAGACCGCATTGGAGTTGCTGAAGAAGTCATATGTTGGGCTGAATCAGAATGAACCGTACGTTAGGCTGTATCTGATAACCTGTATATGTTGTACTTGCAATAAATGTCTGGGATGGGCTTAGAGATGCCATCGTTAGGAGGATATCGAAGTGTTGTCAGAATGAATGTTCCCATGAACTGTATTTGAAATATGTATCTGAATCTTGAATGTGATTGATAAAGGTGTCTGTCTGAATGAACCTTTTATTTTGACTATATCAGGAGGATAAATAACCTGCAAAGAAAAGTTAGCTTCATGCTATGTCATGATGCATGAGATGTTTCGTGTTATGCTAAAATAAATGTGAATGTTGTATGCATGCGTATGCTGTGAAAGGATGTAATGAATGAGTTATGCGTATGAGAAGTTCTGCTTGGGGACTCTACTGGGGAAAATAAATCCCCATCTACTGATTTGAGACATTTGTGTCGATGACCCTTTCTCGGCTGGGGATGCTTGATTTCTGTCTGATGGTGGAAATATTCAGCAGAGTCGGGCTGGAGATGGATGAGATGATCAGCCTGTCTGGCGATGCCGACCTCTGTTGGGGAATAGCTGGCTGTGCCGGGGAATACTGCCAATTTCTTCTGGGAAAAATAGGCTTGCTGGGGAAGAGAATTGGTAGCGGATTCATTGGAAGCATGGTTAGACCTTATCCTCGATCCTGAAGTCTTGTAGTAATTGCTATTGCTATTCTATGCATGTATTTTGGTAAACATTGGTCATATTCAAATGCATATATTAATTCAAATTAAATCAATGGACGTTTACGCAAACAAAACAGAAAAGAAAAACAAAAGCATCTTTTGAAAGAAGGCTGTATTGATTTTGAAAGAAGGCCTATAAACAGGCAATTTGTGTACAAGGAGACAGAAATCCTAGTAAGAGGAAATTGTCGAAAACAAAGAGAAAGCTATGTGGAAGAAGTCCTATTGATTTTAAGTCTACTACTGTCATTATGTCTTCAAGCATCTCATCCCCTGCTGTCGGATGGAAGTGATTGGCTTGTTCAGTCCCTTGAACTTGGATGAAGTTGACTAAGAACGGGACATAGTCATACGCTTTAATCCCTAATTTTTGCCTGGACCGCCTTTTCAGGTTTTCAGTCCACCAGGATACCCTTTTTTGCCCAAGCCGCCTTTTCAGGTTTTCGACTTGCCGGGTGTATATTTTTTTTTATATATCCCTAATTTTTGCCCGAACCCTTTTGGTTCACCGGGATGCCCTTACTTTTGCCTAGATACGTCGATCTAGCGGGTCTCTTTTATGCGTAATATTTTTTAACTATGTCCGCGTTCACGGGATGTGGGAAGTCTTCACCATCCATTGTAGCGAGTATCATGGCTCCACCTGAGAATACCTTCTTAACTACAAATGGCCCTTCGTATGTGGGAGTCCATTTGCCTCTGGGGTCAGTTTGTGGTAGGATGATGCGTTTGATTACCAAGTCGCCAATTTGATACACTTGTCTCTTGACCTTTTTGTTGAATGCCCTGGTCATGCGCTTCTGATATATCTGCCCGTGACATACAGCCGCAAGTCTCTTCTCATCCATCAAATTTATCTGATCGAGTCGAGTCTGAATCCATTCGTCTTCGTCTAAGCCCGCCTCTTTCATGATCCTTAGAGAGGGAATCTGAACCTCTACTGGTAAAACGGCTTCCATTCCGTAGACTAAAGAGAAAGGAGTTGCCCCTGTCGAAGTTCGTACCGAAGTACGATAACCATGAAGAGCAAATGGTAACATCTCATGCCAGTCTTTGTATGTTACCGTCATCTTTTGTATAATCTTCTTAATATTCTTATTAGCCGCTTCTACAGCGCCGTTCATCTTTGGCCGGTACGGAGAAGAGTTATGGTGTTTTATTTTGAACTGCGTGCAGAGTTCAGTAATCATCTTGTTGTTCAAATTAGTGCCATTGTCAGTGATAATCCTCTCAGGGACGCCGTATCGGCAGATGAGGCTGTTCTTGATGAATCGTGCCACCACATTCTTAGTAACAGAAGCAAATGAGGCTGCCTCCACCCACTTTGTGAAGTAATCAATAGCAACAAGGATGAAACGATGTCCATTAGAGGCGGTAGGTTTAATTTCGCCAATCACATCAATGCCCCACATTGCAAAGGGCCACGGCGCGGTCAACACGTTTAATGGAGCAGGAGGCACATGTACTTTATCCGCATAGATCTGGCACTTATGACAAGTTCTGGAGTGATGGTGGCAATCAGTTTCCATGGTAGACCAATAATACCCTGACCTCAGAATCTTCTTGGCCATTGTATGTCCACTAGAATGAGTCCCAAAGATACCGTCGTGCATGTCTTCCATAATCTTCTCTGATTCCTTTCTATCCACACAGCGAAGCAAAGTCGAATCATGGTTACGTTTGTACAATATTCCATTACTCAAAAAGAATTTAGCGGAGAACTTCCTCAGAAATTTCCTGTCATTGATGGATGTCCCTTCAGGGTATTCTTGAGCTTCTAAATATCTTTTTATCTCGTGGTACCAAGGCTTCTCTTCTACTTCATCAGCGTTAAGTTCATAACAATATGCTGGTTCGTCTAGTCGTTCAATGGTAATCCGGGGAGCTTCATTGTCCCATCTGACTCTGAACATAGATGACATGGTAGCTAATGCGTCTGCCAACTGGTTCTCCTCTCGTGGAATATATTCGAATGTGATCTCTTCAAAGTATGGGATTAATGTCAACACCCGTTCTCGATAAGGGATGAGATTCGGATGTTTAGTGTCCCATTCTCCTTTGACCTGACTGATTACCAAGGCTGAGTCTCCGTACACCTTCAAGAACTTGATTCTTAGGTCTATAGCAGCTCTGAGTCCCAAAATACACGCTTCATACTCAGCCATATTGTTGGTGCATTCAAAACATAGTCTAGCGGTGAAAGGCGTATGGCCACCCTTGGGGGAAATGATCACGACGCCAATACCGTTGCCCAATGCGTTAGACGATCCATCAAAAACCATAGTCCATCGGGATCCCACTTCGGGTCCTTCCTCTGGTCCAGGTTCTTCATAATCAGTAACAAGCATGACATCCTCATCTGGGAACTCAAAATTCATAGACTGATAATCATTCACTGCCTGATGAGCCAAATGATCAGCTAGCACGCTTCCTTTGATTGCTTTTTGGGTGGTATACTGGATATCATACTCTGTTAAAATCATCTGCCATCTTGCTATTCTTCCGGAGAGGGCGGGTTTCTCAAATATGTATTTGATAGGATCCATCTTAGAAATCAACAAAGTGGTGTGATTCAACATATACTGTCTTAGTCGGCGAGCAGCCCAGGCCAAAGCACAGCAAGTTTTCTCGAGCAGTGAGTATCTTGTTTCACAGTCGGTAAACTTTTTGCTAAGGTAGTATATGGCATGCTCTTTTCGACCAGACTCGTCATGTTGCCCCAACACGCACCCCATTGAGTTTTCTAAAACGGTCAAATACATGATTAGAGGTCTTCCCTCAACTGGTGGTACCAGAATCGGAGGTTCTTGGAGGTACTTCTTGATTTTGTCAAAAGCTTCTTGACATTCATCATTCCATATCATCTCCTGATTTTTTCTCAGTAACTTGAAGATGGGTTTGCAAGTAGCGGTCAAATGGGAAATAAACCGGGCAATGTAATTCAAACGTCCCAAGAAACCTCTGACTTCTTTATCCGTACGGGGAACTGGCATTTCTTGAATAGCTCTCACCTTGGCCGGGTCAACCTCAATACCTTTATGTAGCGGTGTATTCGTCGCTATATGATCTATCGATTAAATCATAAGCTATGAGATACATTCAATTTCGAGTCGCCACCGCACTTTTATTTATCCAAAGGACTGGCTAAAAAGCGAACAAAAGCCTAAGAAGTTTTACACGTAGAAAACTAATAAAAAGATCAGAGAGTCTGGGTAAGGGGTAAATTACGCAATGGGAAGGTGTTAGGCACCCACTACGTCCTAGGTACTCCTAGGGAGCCCTTTTCACACTTGTTATGCTAAATTATTATTTGTTATGACATAAACATTGTGCAAACATGATTGGGATGATGAGAAAAGAATATACATTTTTTATTGGGTTTGAACGGATGAACCCGCTGCCTACGTACCTTCCATCAAAGGTAAGGATCAAAACGCCGTAGTTCGGCTAAAATATTTCCAAAAGTGGGTTAGATTCAATTTTAAACACAAACCCTAGGTCTTACGTTATCCACGGGAGAAAACTCAACCTTATACAGACAACGACGTCCACCATGTGAGAACAGCTTCAACTGGCCAGAGAGGGGTTAACCCTATAATAGGCGAGGAAGACTTACAATTCAATCACTAAAGACAGAAGGTGAGATTAACATCAACCACTAAGATAAATCAAACCTATAGCTCACGTATGAAAAGATTAATGGACAAAGCCAAAACAAGTGAATGAGTGGAATTACTGATTATGATCATGAAAATGGAGTCAAGGTATAATTAAGATCAATTCAGATGAGTATTATGAAATGAAGTTTGAAAAAAGGTCAAGGACTTGAGTCCAGGTTTTTAATTAAAAACATGAAGACGTTTGCACAACACTTACGTCAAGTTTAAAAGGTATAGTGTGAAAAGGTTTAGGACATAATGAATGATGAATGGATGAGGATGGAAAGTAAAACTTCTTAGAAGGTTCACTTCTTGAAATCATATAGCAGATGATTCAAGTGCGTCCTTTGGAATAGCAATTAATAATAACAAACAAACAAAGCAAAGGCGGATATCGGATGCCAATCCATGGTCTTATACCAATCTCCTAAAACAAAACGGGATATCAGAAGCCACTCAATGGTCTTACACTAATCTCCACAGGTAAAGAAATAAAAGCGGATACCGGATACCAATAGATGGATTTACACCAGTCTCCTAAAACAGAACAGGATATCAGATGCCACTCAATGGTCTTACACTAATCTCCACAGAAGAAAAACAAGAATGAAACAAGGAAGTCAGCTGCCAATCTATCTGGACTTAGGTTAACTCCACAGTATGGTCCTAGGAAATCCAATGCCACATCACAGGGACTTATAATGGATCCTCACATACAAGAACAAAAGAAACCATATGATCACAGGAATGCAAATGCCAACTTACAGGGACTTATAATTGCAACCTCTCATACAAACAGATGAAACAAACTTATGATCACAGGAGAGCAGATGCCAGCTTACAGGGACTTATAACTGCAACCTCACATACAACATCAAACAGATCAAATTATGATCACAGGATAACAGATGCCAACTTACAGGGACTTATAACTGTATCCTCACATACACACAGATAAACAGAAGATATGAGTGACCAATGAGGTCTTACACTCTATCCTTCCATATCATAGGAGCAATGGCCAAAAGAAATGGACTTACAATTGTCCTCAATGGGCAAACAACAATGATAGCATCACAAAACAAATGAGATGATCATGCATTAATGGCAATTGATGATGATGATAAATGCATAACATGTAGGCAAGCAAGTGCACATGAAGCAATCAATCAATCAATGAATAGCAAACAGCACACTCTATAGCCAAACAATGGGGGCTCACACAAGAGGGTTTGACTTTTAAAGTCCACTGTAATGGGTAAAGGTCGCTCTTAACCTGGCCATTGAGGGACTCAGGTGAAGCAGATGAATAGGAGATGAGGGGTGTGCCTCATTGCTTCTATCTCATATCAGAGAGAGCATCAAAGAAAGTGTGGGAGTTCAGAAAGTAGGAACTCTCTCCACATTATTGACTCGATTAGATCTTGGGTATTTATCTCATTGCTTCAACCAGGTACTGGGAGCAAAGAGAGGACACACTGAATAGTGGGGGATAGATTACTTATCCCTACCTTCCACCAATTGCCTTACTTGAAGGACTTTTCCTGCTTAGGACAAATATAACAAACACAGGCATTGCCTCTTAAGGAGGACTTCAGACAGTTTGCCCGGTCAAATAACAGACCGGGTCTCCAGACTACATGAAGAAGAAGTAATTATACCTCAAAGCAAATGCTATAAAGCAAAGCAAGCAATCAAGTTCAAAGAACTTAGGCAACTAAAGTACCTGAAAAAGTCAAACTCATTAGTAAACAAGTCAACAGTCAAAACCAAAAGAAAATGAACCAATAGTCACACAGAAGGACCAATTGTGCAAGGCACAAAGACTCAAGTATGAGTCACCTACAAAACAAATTGTTAGCACATGATAAACAAACCAACTCAATCAAAATTGAAATGTCTTTGGGGCATTGGTGCTCAACCTGAAACAGACAGCTCAATTGTAAGCTCAGGAGACCACTAGGACTAGCCTAGGGCCAAAGATGAAAGAAAAAGTCAAGGCAGCAAGCAATATTCAATCAAAGTCAACTCCAATCATGTAAGAAGCAAATACAATTGGATTCAAACTTATATCATGCATCATGGTCATTTCATACACAAATGAATGCAAAGCATGGCAAGAGAAGCATACAAAAGTCAACAGCAAAGACTTCATTCAAAAGTCAACTCAAACATTTTCAAAAATTATGAAATAAATCACACTCAATCCTAATATCTAACATGGTATACATGTAAAATTTCATGGCATTTGGATGAGAGGAAGGCAGTCAATGAAATTCATGAAGTCAAACCAAGTTCAAGCAAGCATGGTGAGAGTCAACAAGCATGGGTCAACTTCAAAAATCATATCAATTTGAAAACAGAAGAGAAATGAATGGAATTTACACCAATGCAAAGCTTGAGATGTCTAATTATCACATATGAAATTTCATGATCATACAATAAGATTTGAGAATTTCATAAAGGATTTGGCAAGGTATAGCACAAAAAGTCAACAGATGACCACATATGGAAGAAAATTCTCAATCAAATGGAAAACAGCAAGATTAATTCCAAGAAAAATCATACATCAATTAGACATACAAGGGATCATTCATGCAAAATTTCAAGTGATTTGGATAAGGGGAAGCATGTGAACAAAAATCATACATTTGCATATCATTGGTGTGACACAAATTGTCACACCCTAATTCAAAAATTCATATCTATCAAACCACAAATGGGAAATCCACAAACTTTATATGGAAATGAAGATCAATGTGTGTAGAACAACCACAAAAAATTTCAAGCTCATTGGATGCAACATGAAAATTTCACAATAAGAAAGGCTCAATGTATCATTTTGGCATACATGTGAAGAAAATAATTGTCATAAAAAATCCAGCCAATGGAAAAATCATTAAAATTCATAATTAAAAACTAGACTCAATCACGAACATGATGGAAAAAGAATCATAATTTTTGGATGAAAAATGAATTAGAAAATAATTGTTAAAGTTTGGATAAAATTGGGTGAAATGTGAACAAAATGCATGGCATAAGTGGTCAACACAAGTCAACAGTGGCAATTGAGTAAATATTTTTTTCATTAATCAAAACGCTGCAGTTTTGGGGGGAGAAATAGAATGTTCTCATTGGCTGTTGCCAATGGAACAGTGCGACTGGCCAATGGAGCCTCATGTTTTCTAGTTTTAGAAACCCTTAGGGTTTATGCAGCCATGGCAATCGACATAGATCATGAACAATAATCAACAAACAGCAACAAGTGGAAATTCTGGCAGTTCACCATAACAAGCAAGCAATATCATTTTCAATGTTTATCATCATCCAACTAATCCAAGCAAACAAAAGCATAGCATTTGGCAAGGTGCTCGCAGCAGGCAGTCCACAGCATACAACACCAACATGTGGACTTTCTAGGCATGGCTATAAGGTTCAGCATACAAACATCCTCATCATGTTTCAAGGCTCATCAACATCAAATGAATTTTGAGCAACATAAACAACAGTTTAGCACAATGCACATCAGGCAACAGCAACATACCACATGTTTCACAAGGATTTTAGGCATATTCATGAGGTTTCCAAAATAGCAGCAAGGCAATATTCAAGCAATCAGCATCAAAAACAAGACTAGACCAAGTATCACACAACAACATTGTATTGGTGTAGCAACATCATTCAACAACATATCAATGCAACATCCCAACAAAATTCTGGACAGGACAAGGTTTAATTAGTAGGGCACATTTATGTGGTTCCCAACAGCAACACAAAATGGCTCGACCAAAACACACAACACATTATTCAGCAACAATTTAACCAACTAATAGGTAGAATTCCTGGACAGGGTATAGGTTTAGCAACAAACTGCAGCAGGGTTAGCTTCATGTTCATTAAAAAACTCAAACAGCAACATGGACACCACATGATCAATAATCATTACCAACATTCTCAATCAAACATGACTGTGAAGCAAGAACTGGAAACAAGCTATGGTCTGTACAACACAGGGCACACAATTTCATCATCATGTTCATCAAAACAATAGCAAGCTAGCAGCATGGTGTCCAACATGTTATCCATCAACACAAAATCATTTAGCATGGTAAACAAACAAGGTTCAGCAACTACTACCATCACCTAAACTCAACCAACAACAAAACACTTAATCATTCATGAGAAAAACTGGGCAGGGTTAAGTTTAGCATGAACAGCATACAGTCACAGTCCTCATGCAACTCGAAAATTTATTATGCTCAGAAATCGAAATTAGGTATGCCAAACTCCTCAACAATCATCCAGTATCACAAATATATCATCACATTCCATCGAAATAAAACCAGCATGGCAAATCGATCAAAAAATCATTTGCTCACAAAGAAATAAAATCAGATTTCTCTCAATCCAATAGATCATTCAACATGGTTCAAGCTGCATTAGAACAAGTATGGAAGGACCTTTCATAAACACATAATAGTTTGGAGAACGAAGAGGATCGAAAACTAACTTGCTTTTGAAGACAAACTGGAAATAGTGATGGATTGATGGATATAGCTTGAAACAGATAGTCACACAGCTTCCAAAGGTTGAGTGCTTGCAGAATTCTAACTCAAGAATGCATAGCTTGGTCCAGCTCGAGATCTGCCATTAACAGTGCTCTTGAAGAAGCAGTACTCGAATGAGAATCCCAGTTAGTATTTGATGGTTCAAAAAGCCTCTAAATGTTGTCTGGAACAGGGAGGAACCAAAGGTATTCGAGTTTCTTTGAATGGTTGTGCAGGATTTGTGCTTTTGCAAAAATGCAAGATGAGAGTGAGAGAGAATTCTGGTTGGTGGCTGCAGCTTCTAGGGTTGTCAATTGGCAGAAAAATGCCCTTATATGTGCTGTTTAACCTCTACTAATGACAAGCTAAACTTGCTTAAGCTTAATGAAGTAATTTGCCAAAAGTTGCTAAACTTGCATAAGTGTGAAATGGAGGTGTATTTGCTGAGAAATTGGGCTGCTACAGGCTGTACAGACTGTATGTTTGTGCTGTTTTTGGTTATACATGGAATGCTGCAGCATGTTGTACTGGTTTTGCCTTATGTACTTCTATTTGCACCTTTTGCCAATTTTGAATTTTTATCCAAAATGATGATGGAATGATGGTATGATGATGGTTTTAAGCTTTGAGCAAGTTTCAAATATGGTTTAAAACATTTCCCAATTGGCAAAATGATGAAAAAGTCCATAAATCAAAAAGTCAAAGTTTGGTCAAACTTTGAATTTTAAAGGAATTGGTCCAAAAATGCCATTTTGAATGGTGAGGTTTTAGGTCATGAAATTTATATTTTTGGAAAGAGGATGAAAAATGTGGTTTGTAGGAAAAAACCCCACCAAATTTGGCTTTATGGTTTGAGAGTTATGGCTTGTTGAAGTTCAAAAATTGATGAAAATGATTTGATCATATCTTGACAACCACACATGGGATTTTGATGTTCTTGGACTTTTTGAAAATGGGAAGACAAGATCTTCAACTTTCATGTTGGGCAAAAATTCATTTGGAGCTTGTATCATGATGTAAGTTTAAGATCAAGAAGTTTCCATTTTTGGCAGTTGAAATTACAGGTCCACTTTCTATTTCTGGAAAATTTTCTGATTGGCTTGATTTTCTTCCATGATGAGGTTGAACATGATAGATGAGACTTATATAAGCATGAATGAACTCCTTCAAAACAATTCTATCCATTAAATCCTTGATTAAATCAACTGTTGACCAAGTTTGACTTTCTGTTGACTTTTTCTAGGGTTTTGGACTGATTGAACCTCTTCTGATGAATTCCAAACCCTAAATCCTTGAGAACTTGATTTCAAATGATGTCACAAGATGTATGGACCTGTGATTATTGATCATGGTGCCCAAATTCTGCAAGAATGGCCACCATCCATTGCTTTGACTGACCACTGACTGATTTTGACCTAATTGCTGATGATTGCTTCCACTGCAAGCAACAAGGTTAAACAGACAATATTTTTGTACTTTTTGAATGATAAACATATGAAAGCAAAGATATACAAATGCAAAGTATGCTTGGTGATCAAGAAACAAACCCACAAGGCAAACTACCCACTAGGAGGGGACAAAGGCATGCAATGATCCTTGAGGTTATGATATAAATGATATGGGCCATGAGGGATCTTAGGGCCCAAAATTGGGGTCTTACAGATGCCCCTATTTAAGGTCATTCTAGCCGGAGAAGTGAAGTTTAGAAATCTTCAACTCGACGCGGTAGAATGGGCTTAAATAACAGTAATGAGACAAATTTTGGTCCCTAAGAGACCTCATGATGCAAATGTATGCATGCAACAGACACAAATTCTGTGGGGAATATGATTCACACAGAAGAAAAGACGATCCATCGGAGCAATACACTCACCAGGAACGGAGACTCTAATAAGACTCTATGGGGATAATAAAAGAAAAAGAAATGTGTGAACAACACACGACTCTAAACTGGGGAAGATAAAACTGACATAACGTGAACAAAACACGACTCTGATTAAGGAAACAGGAAAAACAGACTGGAGAACTCACTGGGGAGTGAAGGACTCACACTGGGGAAAAGAATTCCAAATGGAAAATAAATCCATTGGAGGGACACAAGCTGACTCCTGAGGAGAAGCAACAAAAGGTTCCACTGAGGGAAGCAACAAAGAAATGAGATGTTACCAGGCATACGGGTAACAAACTCAGAGAAAATCTGACTCCACAGGGGGACCGAGGTCATAATAGGGAGCAGAAAGGAGGGAACACCAAGGATACCGGTTACTGGGTATATAATAGGTGACCGACCAAAGCGTGAATTGGATTTCACTTCCAAAACACTCATCATCCTGAAGAGAGCTAGAAAAGCAAACTTGTTTACAGGATGGACATTCAATTCCACAAGGAAAATGAATCTTACTCAATTGGGGACACAAACCCAAAGAGTGCATGAGATATGATATCCATTACCGGCAGGCCGTGGATAAAATACTCGCATGAGACATATTATCTATTACCGTCAGAACGTAGATAATAAACTCGCATGGTAAGAAACACCAGAGATACCGGTTACTGGGTATATAATAGGTGATCTACCGAAAACGTGAATTGGTTTTCACTTCCAAAACACTCATCATCCGAAACACAAACTGGTTAAAGGATGGCTATTCGATTCTACAAAGAATACGAATCTTGCTCAGTTGGGGAAAATCAACAAAGGATTCCAACTAAAGAGCGCATGAGAAATATTATTCATTACCGGCAGACCGTGAATAATACACTCGAGAGGAAAAGACACCAGAGATACCGGTTACTGGGTATATAATAGGTGACTAACCAAAAAGAGAGAGACAATCGATACCAAGCATACGGGTAAACGAAAGACAACTCAAAGGATAAATTGCAAGCATCCGGCAATTATCCAACAACAAAGAAATATTCGACTCCACAAAGGGAAATAACGAATTTTACTCGACGGGGAAACACAAAAGGCTTCGACTGAAGAGTGCATGAGATATATTATTCATTACCGGCAGACCGTGAATAATATACTCGCATGGAAGATTATCCACAACCGGTTACTGGGTTAATCAAGGATAAATCAACCGAACAGAAAGGCATCGGGATACCAAATTAGGTATATAATGATGACCAATCAAAAGGGAGCAACAGTCATTACCAACAAAAGGGTAAATGAAAGGCGAACTGCTGAGGATAAATTGCAAGCATCCGGCAATTATCGACAGAAGACTAGATGGGGATGCACTGGTAAACAACCAATGATCCGGGGAACAAATCACTAGCATACGGTGAAAAGACCCACTGGGGATAAATTGCTAGCATACGGCAATTATCCACAAAAGACTTGCTAGGGATATAAGTGCTGATCTGAGCAACTTACACAAGCAAGGGAAATCATCATCAAATACTAGATGAAGATAACCACAAAATTAGGGTTTACATCTACCGAAACGGGGTAGAAGACCAAAAACTCCGCGTGGGGATAGAACAAATCACAAATCCGCACGGGAAACCAAAATAGGGTTTATACAAACCACAAACTGCTGAAAAGCAGGAAAATAGGATTTACAACTACCGGGTAGTAGGTAGA
Organism: Lathyrus oleraceus; assembly: GCF_024323335.1. Lineage (NCBI taxonomy): Eukaryota > Viridiplantae > Streptophyta > Magnoliopsida > Fabales > Fabaceae > Lathyrus > Lathyrus oleraceus. Next base: position 162,907,321 of record NC_066583.1, read on the forward strand.
AAACCAAAACTCTGGCTGGAGAATAAAAAGGTATAACCACAAATTCTGTTAAGAAAGCCAGGAAAAGTAGGACTTATAACTACCTGTTTGTAGGCAGAGGCCCAAAAACATTCCGCTGGGGAACAACCCGCTGGGAAGTATAAGATATCTGACAAATGGCCGATTCGGGAATGATCCGAAAAGACAGACTGAATGAAGACACGTCCTAATGAGGATATAACTCAAATAGGAAAATCCATCCCAATATATGTTGGGAGGAAACGGAAGAAACCGTCATCCACGAGGATATATCTCAGTGGGAACTGCAGAAGAAAAGACAACATTTTCTGCTTATGGGGTGACTCTATATGGAGAGATTTTAAACACCCAAAATCTGCTTGGGGAGACCTGTAAAGAGATCTATATCCCCATAGCAGGAGACACGACAAACAAAAGATATATGGCAAAAAATGCAACATGAATATCTGAATGTTTATGAATATGCATGAATATGCGTGATTTATGTTTGATGAATGCTGACAAAACAGACAATTCTAACACAAACAGGTTCAGGAACAAACATCCGGTATTATACTTCCAGGGGAAAAACCAGCTGGAGAGCCAATCTGCGGAGATCTACATGCTGAAAAGCAAAGATCTGCAAGTACTGCTGAAGAAGCAGAGAATCGGAGATATCAGGAAACAACCCAATCAGGGTACAGAAAGTTACAACGGGCATAACAGCCACCAAGACACATCCGTAGGGGAACAAGAGAAATCCCAAAGTACATCTGCAGGGGATCCCAGTGTCAACTGAGAAACAAAGAATGCATAAGCACGAACTGCTGTAGAAGCAAATCCACATAACTCCTCTGGGGAACAACCCACTGAGGGAGAATGATATCATCCAAGTAGAATCTAACTGCATAAGCAATTCTACTGGGGAAAACTGTCGGCTATACTCTTGGGGACAAACCACTGAGAGGACAGATCAAACAAATATATTCTGCAACAAACCACTCCACTTGGGGAGAATGTACACAGCAAATTGATCACAACAAGTAGATTCTGCAATACAAGCCACTCTACTGGGGATCTCAAACAGTCAGGAAATCAAATCCGTTCACTGGATGCTAAAGCCATCATCCGACCATATCGGGGATTGAAAGAGTATTCAACGGGCAATACTGCCACGACAACCACTCGGCAGACTATGCTGAGGAAGAGATGATTGTAATATACTGGGATGTCAACCCAAACAACCACTGAGTAGGAAAATAAATCCTGCTCTGCCGGAGAGAATAACTCTGGTGGAGAGATAGCAACAATTCCACAGACGACTTCGCCGGGGAAAGGGTGAAGTACTGGGTATCAAACCACTGACTTACCGAGTCTTCAAAAGAAAACAAACGTGCTGAGGAAACAGACAGATCCTGCTGGCACACTGCATGGGGAAAAGCGGTAATAACTCCACTTGCAACCCTGGTGGGGATATCAATAACAGCTCTACTCGCAACTCCGAGGGGAGTACCAATCAATCAGTTACACTCATGACTGTGCTGAGGAGGCAAATAAAGTCTGGGGTTATGACCCACTGGAGAAAGTGACGGGGCACCAAGGTGACAAACCATCAACCACCGAAACTTCTCAAGAAAACACCCATGCTAGGGGAAAAACTGCTGCTGGAGAAACGAAGTCTTCAACAACAAATCACTTGCGACTGTACTGGGGAACAACCCCAACAACAACTCTGTTTGAGGAACAGCCTCAACAAAGATCTGAAGAAAGAAGATACCACCAAACCAGGAATATGAACCAATGTCTTACCTGTTGGGAATCATGCCACCCTCGGGAGAGCACTGAGATATTCTTGAGTATCCTTTCAATCTTGTGAATGTTCACTTTGTTTAAAACAAAAAATTTTGAAAAATTGATTTGTTTAAAACAATGACATTTTTATCAATTTAAAACATGCAAAACATTTGTTGAGTTGAAACAAATAAGAGTGCAAATAAATTGGATAAAGCTCAAATTGATTTGATAGAATGGTAGTCTGCAAATGGCAAGACTCCATAGATCTGTACAAATTTGAAATCAGTGATATATATTGGAAGAGGGCTACATTGAACATAATGATCCTTTCTCTACCAATTTGAATCTCGATGTATCCGAAGCTTCAGTTGACGACGAATCGAGAATCTTCTGACGAAATGACGACTGATGAACCAGAAAGTCTTGTCAGGATGCAGTTACTTGCCAAATCCCTAATTTTTGCCTAGATTGCCCCAGAGTGAGGTACTCAATCTAGCGGGATGCAAATATACCTCTTTTTTCAAGTCTCTAATTTTTGCCTGAATTACCCTTGCGGGTTCTCCACCGAGACGCTCATTTTTGCCTAAGCCGCCCTTTCGGGTTTTCAACTTAGCGAGCAATTCTGTTTTTTTTTTCACTTTTTTTCCATTTGCATATACTTTTTTTTTTAGGCAAAGTATCTCTTAACTGCATCTGAATTCACAGGACGAGTGAAATCCTCCCCATCCATTGTTGTGAGCATCAAAGCTCCGCCTGAAAAGGCTCTCTTAACAACATATGGACCCTCGTAGTTTGGAGTCCACTTGCCCCTGGAATCGGGCGCGAAAGACAAAACTTTCTTGAGCACGAGGTCACCTTCTCGGAACACGCGAGGCTTGACCTTCTTGTCGAATGCTTTCTTCATTCTCTGCTGATATACTGACCATGGCACATGGCAGTTAATCGCTTCTCTTCATTAATTCAGTTGGTCATAACGACTCTGAATCCATTCAGCATCAGTCAACTTGGCTTCCATCAAGACTCGCATTGATGGGATCTCCACCTCTACTGGGAGAACGGCTTCCATGCCATAAACAAGAGAGAAAGGGGTTGCCCCTGTTGAAGTGCGTACAGACGTACGATATCCATGCAAAGCAAATGGCAGCATCTCATGCCAATCTTTGTACGTGACAGTCATCTTCTGGATAATTCTCTTGATATTCTTGTTAGCAGCTTCAACAGCCCCATTCATCTTAGGTCTGTAAGGAGAGGAGTTATGGTGTGCAATCTTGAATTCAGCGCACAACTCATCCATCATCTTGTTATTCAGATTGGATCCATTATCAGTAATGATCCTCTCTGGCACACCATAACGGCAAATCAGCTGGTTCTTGATAAACTTCACAACCACCTGCCTGGTTACATTCGCGTACGAAGCGGCTTCAACCCATTTGGTGAAGTAATCAATTGCTACGAGAATAAACGATGTCCATTGGACGCTTTCGGCTCAATCATACCGATCATGTCGATTCCCCACATAGAGAAAGGCCATGGTGATGAAATCACATTCAGGAGTGTCGGAGGAATATGAATCTTATCCGCATAAATTTGACACTTGTGACATTTCTTCACATACTTGCAACAGTCAGACTCCATTGTCAGCCAATAGTAGCCTGCTCTCAACATCTTCTTAGCCATGGCATGTCCATTGGAATGAGTACCAAATGAACCCTCATGGACTTCAGTCATCAATAGGTTTGCTTCGTGTCTATCCACGCATCTGAGCAAAACCATATCAAAATTTCTCTTGTACAGCACTTCTCCACTGAGGTAGAAACTGCCTGACAACCTTCTCAAAGTTTTTCTATCTTTCACAGATGCCCCAGGCGGGTAGACCTGGTTCTGGAGGAAATTCTTGATATCAAAGTACCAAGGCTTGTCATCTTTCACATCTTCAATTGCAAATATGTGAGCGGGTCTGTCCAAGCGCATCACAGTAATGTTGGGAACATCATTCCACCATCTGACAACTATCATAGAAGCAAGCGTTGCAAGGGCATCTGCCATCCGATTATCCTCTCGAGGAATATGATAAAATTCAACTTCTGTGAAGAAAGTTGAAATTCTCCTTGCATAATCTCTGTATGGGATGAGACCTGGTTGATTTGTCTCCCATTCACCTTTGATCTGATTGACAACCAAAGCTGAATCACCATAGACATCAAGATACTTGATTCTTAAGTCAATGCATTCTTCAAGTCCCATAATACAGGCTTCATACTCCGCCATATTATTCGTGCATTTGAAGGTTAGCCTTGCTGTAAATGGAATGTGCGAACCCTGGGGATTAATAATTACTGCCCCAATTCCATTTCCATATTGATTAACAGCGCCATCAAACACCATCGTCCATCTGGAACCAGGTTCTGGACCTTCATCAAGTGTAGGCTCATCGCAATCTTTCATCTTCAAATACAGAATTTCCTCGTCAGGGAAGTCATACTGAACAGACTGATGATCTTCAATTGGCTGGTGCGCTAGATGGTCAGCCAAGATACTACCTTTGATAGCCTTCTGAGCCCGATACTCAATATCATACTCAGACAACAGCATCTGCCAACGGGCAATCCTCCCAGTTAAAGCAGGCTTCTCGAAGATATACTTAATTGGATCCATTCTGGATATCAACCAAGTTGTATGATTAATCATGTACTGGCGCAAACGCTTAGCTGCCCAAGCTAAAGCACAGCACGTCTTCTCAAGCATAGAGTACCGAGACTCACAATCAGTAAACTTCTTACTGAGGTAGTATATAGCAAACTCCTTCTTCCCTGATTCATCTTGTTGACCGAGTACACAACCCATCGAGTCTTCAAGAACTGTCAAGTACATAATCAGAGGTCTTCCTTCCACAGGCGGAGACAAAATCGGAGGTTCAGACAGATAATCCTTGATACTGTCGAAAGCTTTCTGGCAATCCTCGGTCCAATCATGAGACTGATCTTTCCGGAGGAGCTTGAATATCGGCGCACATGTGGCAGTCATGTGGGATATAAATCTGGAAATGTAGTTCAAGCGGCCAAGAAAACCTCGAACTTGCTTCTCAGTTTTGGGTGCGGGCATCTCTTGTATTGCTTTGACCTTTGCAGGATCAACCTCAATACCTCTTTCACTTACCACAAAACCCAACAACTTGCCGGAACGGACTCCAAAGTACATTTGTTCGGATTCAGACGAAGCTGGAATTTCCTCAAACGCTGAAAAAGCTTCAACAAATGCTCAATATGCTCAACTTCCGTTCGGGACTTAGCAATCATATCATCAACATAGACTTCTATCTCCTTGTGCATCATATCATGAAACAAGGTAGTCATAGCTCGTTGATACGTGGCTCCGGCGTTCTTCAAACCGAAGGGCATCACTCGATAACAGAATGTTCCCCAAGGTGTGATGAATGTTGTCTTCTCCATATCCTCTGGTGCCATCTTGATTTGATTATATCCGGAAAATCCGTCCATAAAGGAAAAGACTTTGAATTTAGCTGTATTGTCTACCAACATGTCAATGTGTGGTAGAGGAAAATCATCTTTTGGGCTAGCTTTATTCAAATCTCTGTAATCAACGCACATACGGACTTTTCCGTCCTTCTTAGGAACAGGCACAATATTGGCCACCCATAGAGGATATGTCGAAGTCACCAGAAACCCCGCATCAATTTGCTTCTGAACTTCCTCTTTGATCTTCACTGCCATATCTGGATGAGTTCTTCTGAGCTTCTGCTTCACAGGCACGCACTCAGGCTTCAAAGGCAGGAAATGTTGCACAATATCTGTATCTAAACCCGGCATGTCTTCATAGGACCAAGCAAAGATATCTGAATATTCTCGTAGCAAGCTGATCAAATCTTCCTTAACAGACCCTTCAAGAAGTGCCCCAATCTTCACCAGGCGCTCACAATCTTCAGATCCCAAGTTGACTGTTTCCAAGTCTTCGAGATGTGGCTGAATGATCTTCTCTTCGTGCTCAAGGAGACGGGTGATCTCATCAGGGATCTCCTCAACGTCATCTTCCTCTGCCTCAAATACAGGGAATTCAAAATTGGGAGATGGCGTTGGATCATTATGTTCAATGGGTTTTAGGATCAACCTGCATAATGATTTTGGTTAAGAAAAACTCCACAATTTAAACAAGCAAATCATTATGCAGATGAAAGAATGTTGCTTTTACAGCTTTTATTTTTGTTTTTATGGTTTTTTGTGATCACTGATTTCATAAAGAAAAGCAACAAGTGAAAACAAAGGGAAAAACAAATGTTTTGACAATGCAAAAATTGAATGAAAATATCATTGTATATATGCTTTGCCAATAATGTCATCACTTATCCTTTTGGCATGGGAGAAGGGTTTTAAACAAAATGAACAATTACTCTGATCTATGGATAACTGTAGGAACATCCACAGCGACCCAATTGTGGCAGACACCACCAGGAATAACAAAATTGTTCAGATCTTCTGCGTCTTCTTCTTCAATGATAGCAGCAGCTTCCTCTTCTGCAGGTTGATCAGCATTGATGAATCCCCCACTCGTGAACAGACCTTGCTCGTTGCATGCCCCAGAACCAAAGCCAATGCCAGCCCGGGATCGATTATCTTCAAGTTCAAGCACTTTCCCTAATCCAGCAACTGCACCACATTCAATGGCCAGTTTAGCATCTCGGTAGGAAGTGAATGAAGGAGACTTCTTCTCGATTGGTTTATCAATAGATAAAGCTTGGAACTGAGTTCCAACTTCATCCTCTGCGTCAATGTACGAGAAAGAAGACAAATTACTGACCAGGAGGGCCTTTTCTCCCCCTACTACAACCAATTTCTTGTTTTTCACAAACTTCACTTTTGGTGTAGGGTGGATGTCACGGCGCCAGCCTCGTGAATCCATGGTCTGCCCAAGAGACAGCTGTATGATGGGTGAATATCCATTACTTGAAAAGTGATCTGGAAATCACTTGGTCCAATCTTGATTGGGAGGTCAACTTCCCCAATCACGGTCTTGCGCGACCCATCAAAAGCTTTAACAACAACCCCACTCTGCCTCATAGGAGGTCCTTGATATGACAGACGAGAGAGTGTGGATTTTGGCAATACATTCAGAGATGATCCAGTGTCCACCAGTACATTGGACATTGCATCAGATTTGCAATTCATGGATATGTGTAAAGCCATGTTGTGGTCTCTTCCCTCCTCAGGGAGATCAGCGTCACAAAAGCTCAGAGTGTTGCAAGCGGTAATGTTTGCAACAATGCTATCAAATTGTTCCAGGGTGACGTCGTGATCAACGTACGCCAGGTCCAAAACTTTCTGAAGAGACTCCCTATGAGGCTCTGAATTCAGCAATAGAGAAAGAATAGAAATCTTGGAGGGCGTGTGTAGAAGCTGGTCTACAATATTGTACTCACTCTTTCTGATGAGCCTCAGCATCTCATCAGATTCTTCATCAACAATGCCACTCGGGCCATCTGAAGAAACAGGAGTCCTTTGTACAGACGAGGAGGGTTTGGCAACATCAAGTGCCGGATTCTGAACATTCACAGCAGTCCCTACCGGGTGCACAACAGTATCAGAAGCAGTAGCCTTAGCAGGCACAGAAAACACACGACCGCTTCGGGTCAACCCACTAACATCAGCAATAGTGGTCACGGAAGTGGAAGGCAAAGGTACTTCAACCCCATCCTGGACAGCAACAGGATTGTATCTGAAAGGTACAGCTCTATCAGACGAATAAGGCACAGGGCCAGCTGGTTTGATGATCAGAGAATGCGAAGCTTTAGGCTTGTTGCTATTATACCGAATAACAACTGGCTCTGGCAACTTGAACACCGGGGAGATAACACTCACTTCGGGCTCAACTACATCCACATTGCGATTCTGGAGAATCTCAATGGTACCTTCATTCAACATCATCTGGAGTTCTCGGCGAACCTGATCGCAACCCAAGCGATTAACAGAACAGACACGACACTGGTCATGGTTATGCTTCAAATAACTGTGCTGACACAGCATCTTATGCAATCCAACCAATGACTGCCGGATATGACTGATGTACTTCACCTTGTGCTTCCCAAGGTCTTCCTGGATCACATTCACAGACTTCCCATGCGAAGGCAATGGGTTCCTGGTGACATTCGGATTGGAGTCTTCAAAACTCAGAATTCCGCTTCTCATGAGGTCTTGAACCTTATTCTTCAGCGGGAAACAGTTCTCTACATTGTGGCCCGGAGCACCGGAATGGTAGGCACAATGCTGGTCTGGTTTGTACCACCATTGCGGGTTGGCAGGAATTGCAGGAGGATCCCTGGGTGAAACCAACTTCCTCTCCAACAAGGAGGGATAAAGCTCTGTATATGTCATCGGAATTGGGTCAAAGCTGACCTTCTTCCTATCATAGCTCACATTAGCCTGATTGGTTGTACTTCCACGAGGCTGGTAAGCCTGTTGCTGTGGACGCTGCTGTTGCTGTTGATATTGCGGTTGTGGATATTGCTGCTGATGCTGATACTGTTGAGCATTATCCTTGAATACAGGTGCCACACTGGCCACCTGATGCTGATGTCTGGAATGACGTGCAGGCTTCCTCTGAACAGAGGGTCTTCGATGTTTCGGCTGAGACTGCACAGCATGAGCTTCGCCTTCTTTCCTCTTAAACGCTCCATATCGCTTAGAGGAAGAGCTATCATCTTTTGTTAACCGTCCTTCGCGGACACCTTCTTCAAGACGCATCCCCATGTTCACCATCTCGGTGAAATCAGAGGGAGCGCTGGCCACCATTCTCTCATAGTAAAATGACCCAAGAGTCTTCAGAAAGATCTTGGTCATCTCTTTCTCTTCTAATGGTGGAGTAATCTGAGCTGCCAGCTCACGCCATCTCTGGGCGTACTCCTTGAACGTCTCTTTGTCCTTTTGTGACATAGACCTGAGTTGATCTCTGTCAGGCGCCATGTCAACGTTGTATTTATATTGCTTGACGAAAGCTTCGCCAAGGTCATTGAAAGAGCGGATGTTGACGCTGTCCAGGCTCATGTACCAACGGAGAGCAGCACCAGACAAACTGTCTTGAAAGTAATGGATCAAGAGTTGATCGTTGTCTGTTTGCGTTGACATCTTTCTGGCATACATGACCAGATGTGCCAAAGGACAGGTGTTCCCTTTATATTTTTCGAAGTCTGGGACTTTGAATTTAACTGGTATTTTCACACCGGGAACTAGACAAAGTTCGGCTGCTGACTTGCCGAAGAGATCTTTGCCTCTAAGAGTTCTCAATTCCTTTCTCAGCTCGAGGAATTGATCGTTCATTGCATCCATTTTCTCATGTACATCTGAGCCCTCAGACGCTTCAGAGTGATAAATGGTGTCGTCTACCCTCGGCATGGTATGCACGACAGGAGGTACTGGTATAGGGACCGGGCTAGATGCCGGCATTTGAGCGAATGTAGGAGCTGGCCGATCAGGCATGAAGCCAGGAGGCATCCCCCAAGGAAAACCGGGAGGCATGGCATTTGGCTGCTGGGCACTAACAGGCACCGATGTAGTAGCTATCTCAGATATAACCGTCCGCTGAACCGGAGTTGCTGGTTGTTGAGGAGCAGGCTGATTCTGGGCAGCAAGAAGTTGCTCCATCAGAGCGCCAAGTCTGGCGACTTCATCCCTCAAAGTCTGATTCTCTTGTTCCAATTGCTCCATAATCCTTGCAGAGTTGACCCTCGTATAATACCGGTGAGTCAGCTTGTCTTCAAAATAAATGAAGAGCAGATGTTAGAACCGGAAGACCAGAAAAAGATGGGTACCTGTTTATGCAGGAATGATGCATGAAATGCTTGTGCAAATGCTTTGTTTTCAAGGAACCCTTAGGGTACATTTGCAATATTTTGAATATTTAAACATTTTTTGATTGCTCATGGAAAATATTTCATTCAGAATATTAAGACAAAGAAGTACAGCATTTTTGAATTCAATTATTACAAAGAGAAAAGGTAAATGACATCCTATGGATCCCTAACAGCTCGGGATGCTGGAAGACGAGAAGTGTACAACTTCTTGATCTCTCTCTCATAGGCGGCCTCCATATCAGCTTTCTCCTTTGCAAGTTGATCATACTTCCTTTTCCAGAACTTGGAAGACTGAGGAAGCAGAGAAGTCCAAGTGTCGTTCGGATCGTCGATCACTCGGTGCTCGAGAAATTCAATCATATCATCTTTCTCCTTGAGCTGCTGCAGCAATTCCTCTCTCTCGCGGATCCAGGCACGCGAAAGGTCTTCTTCTCTCAACTCCTCTACACGTTGGGTAGGGAGGGTTGAAGGCCCAGCCACATCCAACAGTGTAGGTCTCGGATGATCATATGGCATCAGGTAGGTAGCAGCCCTCTGTCTGACCCAAGAGGTATAGGGCTCCAAAGCAATGCAGTTCTTTGGACCCAACTCGTTCCTACTCTTTATGCGAATATTGCGCCAAGCGCGGACAAATCTGGCTTTCAGGCCTTGGGGATCTTTACCCTCCTGAAAGAACACACCTTCTAACAGAATGTTATGGGGCTTATCCTTTAGGGGGAACCCAAGCTGACGACGTGCAAGCGTAGGGTTGTAGGTAATCCCACCACATGTACCAAGAAGAGGCACATTGGGGAATTCACCACAAGAATTGATGATCTGAACGGTATCATACACGCGATCATACCAGGTGATATCATCATTGGTGAGAGACATGAGTCTCTGAGACCACCGTAGACATCCCTTGTTCTCCTTGAAAGCAACTGTCTGCGGCAAGTGCGAAATAAACCACTTGTACAGCAGGGGTAAACAGCAGACAATGACTCCTCCATTCTTCATATTCCTCAGATGCATGGAGACATATGCATCACCCAACAAGGTCGGAACCGGATTAAGAACTGAAAAGATCTTAATGGCATTCATGTCGACGAACTTGTCAAAGTTGGGAAACAGCACCAATCCATAGATAAGCAATACAAATAGAGCCTCAAAGGCATCCTCACTCATGGCCTTCCCATAGAAAGTGGCTTGAGCAATAAGGAACTCGGAAGGAAAACCTTGAATTCCACCTTTGGTAGTCAGATTAGCTCTAATCAGATCTTCATCTATGTGCAACAGGCTGGAAATCTCTCGAGCAGATGGAATACCCTCTAAGCCACTGAACGGCACTTGATCCAGAATAGGAATCCCAATAAGGTGAGAGTATTCTTCCAAAGTCGGCAGCAACTGGAAGTCCGGAAATAAGAAGCAATGATGCAACGGATCGTAGAACTGAGCCAAGGTACTCATCAATCCTTCGTCAACCTGAGTGGTGAGCAGAGGTAAAAGCTTCCCATAGCGAGCTTTGAAACCCAAGGGATCTAATACATATGATGTCAGATTCCTTAACTCTTTTACATCGGGCTGCTTGAAGCTGTACTTCTTTGTATGCCTTTTCGGTCTTTCCATGTCTGAAAATTTTGCAAATAAACCCTTTAAGTTCCTTGAAAATTTTCTCTTTTGATGACATGAATGCGGATGAATGCGTGAATGCATGAATGCAACAAACACACTCAAGGATCAAACAAAGCACACCAAACAAAGGTCGTGGGAAAGCTCTATGTATCCCTAATATCAATCATCCATTTTGGTGGATTTTAGGTTTTCACCTTATCGACACCCAAGTTCCATTGATATTAACGGTACATGAACCGGTTCTAACATTCTTAATATCAACCAGCCGCTTTGGTGGATTTAGGGTTTACACCTGATCCGGGATCCATTGATATTAACAATGTTTGAACGACTCAACCACGAATCACGGGCTTGTTGAGAGTCACGAGCATGGAGTCTCGGTTAAGAACCACCCCAAAGGGAGTGTACTAGGGTTTAAACCTGCCAGACATGTTCTATCAGAGGTTCCCATAATCATCGTTCCATCTTTCGAATATTATCGGAGGAACGAATACTCGTATTCCAAGAATATTCTCAAGAGAAACTCTTATGAGTGTAGTATCGCGTAACAATCGTATCAGAACTGACATCTGAACGACTTCCGCACTACGGTCCTAAAAATAGGCCAAGATGGGTTTGGTAAACTAAGGTCCTTGGCTTCTGCGGAACATGATTGAAAGAATAATGCCTAACCACAAATAACTTGTGTGACATTATTAGTTCAACATGACCTCCACCAAGTGAATGGGCTCGCAAGTCAACTGGCTAAGGACTACTCCACACCAGTCGACGAGACTATGCCATTCTCCTATCCTAGAGAGCACTCGAGTTCGGGTATAGAACTCATCTCACAGATCACCAAAGCACACAAGCAAATGTATATCAAGCAATTCACACATTACAATCAATACATTCATCCCAAATTGTACAAAAATATGTCAGATAAAGAATAATAACATATATCACAACAAGGGTGAAAAGTAGGCAATACAACCAGAGATTCTGGGTTCGATCCCCAGTGGAGTCGCCACTTTTTCTGTAGCGGTGTATTCGTCGCTATATGATCTATCGATTAAATCATAAGCTATGAGATACATTCAATTTCGAGTCGCCACCGCACTTTTATTTATCCAAAGGACTGGCTAAAAAGCGAACAAAAGCCTAAGAAGTTTTACACGTAGAAAACTAATAAAAAGATCAGAGAGTCTGGGTAAGGGGTAAATTACGCAATGGGAAGGTGTTAGGCACCCACTACGTCCTAGGTACTCCTAGGGAGCCCTTTTCACACTTGTTATGCTAAATTATTATTTGTTATGACATAAACATTGTGCAAACATGATTGGGATGATGAGAAAAGAATATACATTTTTTATTGGGTTTGAACGGATGAACCCGTTGCCTACGTACCTTCCATCAAAGGTAAGGATCAAAACGCCGTAGTTCGGCTAAAATTTTCCAAAAGTGGGTTAGATTCAATTTTAAACACAAACCCTAGGTCTTACGTTATCCACGGGAGAAAACTCAACCTTATACAGACAACGACGTCCACCATGTGAGAACAGCTTCAACTGGCCAGAGAGGGGTTAACCCTATAATAGGCGAGGAAGACTTACAATTCAATCACTAAAGACAGAAGGTGAGATTAACATCAACCACTAAGATAAATCAAACCTATAGCTCACGTATGAAAAGATTAATGGACAAAGCCAAAACAAGTGAATGAGTGGAATTACTGATTATGATCATGAAAATGGAGTCAAGGTATAATTAAGATCAATTCAGATGAGTATTATGAAATGAAGTTTGAAAAAAGGTCAAGGACTTGAGTCCAGGTTTTTAATTAAAAACATGAAGACGTTTGCACAACACTTACGTCAAGTTAAAAGGTATAGTGTGAAAAGGTTTAGGACATAATGAATGATGAATGGATGAGGATGGAAAGTAAAACTTCTTAGAAGGTTCACTTCTTGAAATCATATAGCAGATGATTCAAGTGTGTCCTTTGGAATAGCAATTAATAATAACAAACAAACAAAGCAAAGGCGGATATCGGATGCCAATCCATGGTCTTATACCAATCTCCTAAAACAAAACGGGATATCAGAAGCCACTCAATGGTCTTACACTAATCTCCACAGGTAAAGAATAAAAGCGGATACCGGATACCAATAGATGGATTTACACCAGTCTCCTAAAACAGAACAGGATATCAGATGCCACTCAATGGTCTTACACTAATCTCCACAGAAGAAAAACAGAATGAAACAAGGAAGTCAGCTGCCAATCTATCTGGACTTAGGTTAACTCCACAGTATGGTCCTAGGAAATCCAATGCCACATCACAGGGACTTATAATGGATCCTCACATACAAGAACAAAAGAAACCATATGATCACAGGAATGCAAATGCCAACTTACAGGGACTTATAATTGCAACCTCTCATACAAACAGATGAAACAAACTTATGATCACAGGAGAGCAGATGCCAGCTTACAGGGACTTATAACTGCAACCTCACATACAACATCAAACAGATCAAATTATGATCACAGGATAACAGATGCCAACTTACAGGGACTTATAACTGTATCCTCACATACACACAGATAAACAGAAGATATGAGTGACCAATGAGGTCTTACACTCTATCCTTCCATATCATAGGAGCAATGGCCAAAGAAATGGACTTACAATTGTCCTCAATGGGCAAACAACAATGATAGCATCACAAAACAAATGAGATGATCATGCATTAATGGCAATTGATGATGATGATAAATGCATAACATGTAGGCAAGCAAGTGCACATGAAGCAATCAATCAATCAATGAATAGCAAACAGCACACTCTATAGCCAAACAATGGGGGCTCACACAAGAGGGTTTGACTTTTAAAGTCCACTGTAATGGGTAAAGGTCGCTCTTAACCTGGCCATTGAGGGACTCAGGTGAAGCAGATGAATAGGAGATGAGGGGTGTGCCTCATTGCTTCTATCTCATATCAGAGAGAGCATCAAAGAAAGTGTGGGAGTTCAGAAAGTAGGAACTCTCTCCACATTATTGACTCGATTAGATCTTGGGTATTTATCTCATTGCTTCAACCAGGTACTGGGAGCAAAGAGAGGACACACTGAATAGTGGGGGATAGATTACTTATCCCTACCTTCCACCAATTGCCTTACTTGAAGGACTTTTCCTGCTTAGGACAAATATAAACAAACACAGGCATTGCCTCTTAAGGAGGACTTCAGACAGTTTGCCCGGTCAAATAACAGACCGGGTCTCCAGACTACATGAAGAAGAAGTAATTATACCTCAAAGCAAATGCTATAAAGCAAAGCAAGCAATCAAGTTCAAAGAACTTAGGCAACTAAAGTACCTGAAAAAGTCAAACTCATTAGTAAACAAGTCAACAGTCAAAACCAAAAGAAAATGAACCAATAGTCACACAGAAGGACCAATTGTGCAAGGCACAAAGACTCAAGTATGAGTCACCTACAAAACAAATTGTTAGCACATGATAAACAAACCAACTCAATCAAATTGAAATGTCTTTGGGGCATTGGTGCTCAACCTGAAACAGACAGCTCAATTGTAAGCTCAGGAGACCACTAGGACTAGCCTAGGGCCAAAGATGAAAGAAAAAGTCAAGGCAGCAAGCAATATTCAATCAAAGTCAACTCCAATCATGTAAGAAGCAAATACAATTGGATTCAAACTTATATCATGCATCATGGTCATTTCATACACAAATGAATGCAAAGCATGGCAAGAGAAGCATACAAAAGTCAACAGCAAAGACTTCATTCAAAAGTCAACTCAAACATTTTCAAAAATTATGAAATAAATCACACTCAATCCTAATATCTAACATGGTATACATGTAAAATTTCATGGCATTTGGATGAGAGGAAGGCAGTCAATGAAATTCATGAAGTCAAACCAAGTTCAAGCAAGCATGGTGAGAGTCAACAAGCATGGGTCAACTTCAAAAAATCATATCAATTTGAAAACAGAAGAGAAATGAATGGAATTTACACCAATGCAAAGCTTGAGATGTCTAATTATCACATATGAAATTTCATGATCATACAATAAGATTTGAGAATTTCATAAAGGATTTGGCAAGGTATAGCACAAAAAGTCAACAGATGACCACATATGGAAGAAAATTCTCAATCAAATGGAAAACAGCAAGATTAATTCCAAGAAAAATCATACATCAATTAGACATACAAGGGATCATTCATGCAAAATTTCAAGTGATTTGGATAAGGGGAAGCATGTGAACAAAAATCATACATTTGCATATCATTGGTGTGACACAAATTGTCACACCCTAATTCAAAAATTCATATCTATCAAACCACAAATGGGAAATCCACAAACTTTATATGGAAATGAAGATCAATGTGTGTAGAACAACCACAAAAATTTCAAGCTCATTGGATGCAACATGAAAATTTCACAATAAGAAAGGCTCAATGTATCAT
Source organism: Lathyrus oleraceus (assembly GCF_024323335.1). NCBI lineage: Eukaryota > Viridiplantae > Streptophyta > Magnoliopsida > Fabales > Fabaceae > Lathyrus > Lathyrus oleraceus. Next base: position 162,923,053 of record NC_066583.1, read on the forward strand.
TTTGGCATACATGTGAAGAAAATAATTGTCATAAAAAATCCAGCCAATGGAAAAATCATTAAAATTCATAATTAAAAACTAGACTCAATCACGAACATGATGGAAAAAGAATCATAATTTTTGGATGAAAAATGAATTAGAAATAATTGTTAAAGTTTGGATAAAATTGGGTGAAATGTGAACAAAATGCATGGCATAAGTGGTCAACACAAGTCAACAGTGGCAATTGAGTAAATATTTTTTTCATTAATCAAAACGCTGCAGTTTTGGGGGGAGAAATAGAATGTTCTCATTGGCTGTTGCCAATGGAACAGTGCGACTGGCCAATGGAGCCTCATGTTTTCTAGTTTTAGAAACCCTTAGGGTTTATGCAGCCATGGCAATCGACATAGATCATGAACAATAATCAACAAACAGCAACAAGTGGAAATTCTGGCAGTTCACCATAACAAGCAAGCAATATCATTTTCAATGTTTATCATCATCCAACTAATCCAAGCAAACAAAAGCATAGCATTTGGCAAGGTGCTCGCAGCAGGCAGTCCACAGCATACAACACCAACATGTGGACTTTCTAGGCATGGCTATAAGGTTCAGCATACAAACATCCTCATCATGTTTCAAGGCTCATCAACATCAAATGAATTTTGAGCAACATAAACAACAGTTTAGCACAATGCACATCAGGCAACAGCAACATACCACATGTTTCACAAGGATTTTAGGCATATTCATGAGGTTTCCAAAATAGCAGCAAGGCAATATTCAAGCAATCAGCATCAAAAACAAGACTAGACCAAGTATCACACAACAACATTGTATTGGTGTAGCAACATCATTCAACAACATATCAATGCAACATCCCAACAAAATTCTGGACAGGACAAGGTTTAATTAGTAGGGCACATTTATGTGGTTCCCAACAGCAACACAAAATGGCTCGACCAAAACACACAACACATTATTCAGCAACAATTTAACCAACTAATAGGTAGAATTCCTGGACAGGGTATAGGTTTAGCAACAAACTGCAGCAGGGTTAGCTTCATGTTCATAAAAAACTCAAACAGCAACATGGACACCACATGATCAATAATCATTACCAACATTCTCAATCAAACATGACTGTGAAGCAAGAACTGGAAACAAGCTATGGTCTGTACAACACAGGGCACACAATTTCATCATCATGTTCATCAAAACAATAGCAAGCTAGCAGCATGGTGTCCAACATGTTATCCATCAACACAAAATCATTTAGCATGGTAAACAAACAAGGTTCAGCAACTACTACCATCACCTAAACTCAACCAACAACAAAACACTTAATCATTCATGAGAAAAACTGGGCAGGGTTAAGTTTAGCATGAACAGCATACAGTCACAGTCCTCATGCAACTCGAAAATTTATTATGCTCAGAAATCGAAATTAGGTATGCCAAACTCCTCAACAATCATCCAGTATCACAAATATATCATCACATTCCATCGAAATAAAACCAGCATGGCAAATCGATCAAAAAATCATTTGCTCACAAAGAAATAAAATCAGATTTCTCTCAATCCAATAGATCATTCAACATGGTTCAAGCTGCATTAGAACAAGTATGGAAGGACCTTTCATAAACACATAATAGTTTGGAGAACGAAGAGGATCGAAAACTAACTTGCTTTTGAAGACAAACTGGAAATAGTGATGGATTGATGGATATAGCTTGAAACAGATAGTCACACAGCTTCCAAAGGTTGAGTGCTTGCAGAATTCTAACTCAAGAATGCATAGCTTGGTCCAGCTCGAGATCTGCCATTAACAGTGCTCTTGAAGAAGCAGTACTCGAATGAGAATCCCAGTTAGTATTTGATGGTTCAAAAAGCCTCTAAATGTTGTCTGGAACAGGGAGGAACCAAAGGTATTCGAGTTTCTTTGAATGGTTGTGCAGGATTTGTGCTTTTGCAAAAATGCAAGATGAGAGTGAGAGAGAATTCTGGTTGGTGGCTGCAGCTTCTAGGGTTGTCAATTGGCAGAAAAATGCCCTTATATGTGCTGTTTAACCTCTACTAATGACAAGCTAAACTTGCTTAAGCTTAATGAAGTAATTTGCCAAAAGTTGCTAAACTTGCATAAGTGTGAAATGGAGGTGTATTTGCTGAGAAATTGGGCTGCTACAGGCTGTACAGACTGTATGTTTGTGCTGTTTTTGGTTATACATGGAATGCTGCAGCATGTTGTACTGGTTTTGCCTTATGTACTTCTATTTGCACCTTTTGCCAATTTGAATTTTTATCCAAAATGATGATGGAATGATGGTATGATGATGGTTTTAAGCTTTGAGCAAGTTTCAAATATGGTTTAAAACATTTCCCAATTGGCAAAATGATGAAAAAGTCCATAAATCAAAAAGTCAAAGTTTGGTCAAACTTTGAATTTTAAAGGAATTGGTCCAAAAATGCCATTTTGAATGGTGAGGTTTTAGGTCATGAAATTTATATTTTTGGAAAGAGGATGAAAAATGTGGTTTGTAGGAAAAAACCCCACCAAATTTGGCTTTATGGTTTGAGAGTTATGGCTTGTTGAAGTTCAAAATTGATGAAAATGATTTGATCATATCTTGACAACCACACATGGGATTTTGATGTTCTTGGACTTTTTGAAAATGGGAAGACAAGATCTTCAACTTTCATGTTGGGCAAAAATTCATTTGGAGCTTGTATCATGATGTAAGTTTAAGATCAAGAAGTTTCCATTTTTGGCAGTTGAAATTACAGGTCCACTTTCTATTTCTGGAAAATTTTCTGATTGGCTTGATTTTCTTCCATGATGAGGTTGAACATGATAGATGAGACTTATATAAGCATGAATGAACTCCTTCAAAACAATTCTATCCATTAAATCCTTGATTAAATCAACTGTTGACCAAGTTTGACTTTCTGTTGACTTTTTCTAGGGTTTTGGACTGATTGAACCTCTTCTGATGAATTCCAAACCCTAAATCCTTGAGAACTTGATTTCAAATGATGTCACAAGATGTATGGACCTGTGATTATTGATCATGGTGCCCAAATTCTGCAAGAATGGCCACCATCCATTGCTTTGACTGACCACTGACTGATTTTGACCTAATTGCTGATGATTGCTTCCACTGCAAGCAACAAGGTTAAACAGACAATATTTTTGTACTTTTTGAATGATAAACATATGAAAGCAAAGATATACAAATGCAAAGTATGCTTGGTGATCAAGAAACAAACCCACAAGGCAAACTACCCACTAGGAGGGGACAAAGGCATGCAATGATCCTTGAGGTTATGATATAAATGATATGGGCCATGAGGGATCTTAGGGCCCAAAATTGGGGTCTTACACTTTACCACTGACAATAAAGCCCAAGAGTTTACCGGATCTTACTCCAAAGGTGCATTTGTTCGGGTTCAATCTCAACTTGTATTTCTTCAGCCTCTCAAACAGTTTGTATAAATGATCGAGATGTTCTTCTTCAGTATGAGACCTGGCTATCATATCGTCCACATATACTTCTATTTCATGATGGATCATGTCATGGAACAAAACCACCATAGCACGCTGGTACGTTGCTCCGGCGTTCTTTAAACCAAACGGCATTACTTTATAACAGAAGGTGCCCCATTGCGTCACAAACGTAGTCTTCTCCATGTCCTCAGGTGCCATTTTGATCTGGTTATAACCCGAGAATCCATCCATGAAGGAGAATACCTTGTGTTGAGCGGTGTTGTCTACCAGAACATCAATGTGTGGCAGTGGGAAATCATCCTTGGGATTCGCTCTATTCAAATCTCTGTAATCCACACACATTCGCACCTTACCATCCTTCTTTGGCACTGGTACCACATTAGCAACCCATTGAGGATAAGAAGTAACCGCCAGAAAACCAGCATCGAATTGTTTCATGACTTCGGCCTTGATTTTCTCGGACATTTCAGGACGCATGCGACGAACCTTTTGCTTAACAGGACGACAATCTTCCTTCGTCGGCAAACGATGCACTACTATATCGGTATCCAGCCCTGGCATGTCTTCGTAAGACCAAGCAAAAATCTCCACATAGTCATGTAGCATCTGAATCAATCTTTCCTTGATACTGCTTTCCAAGCCTGCTCCTATTTTGACTTCTCTCTTGTCCACCTCGGTACCCAGATTTACAGTCTCAACTGACTCCTCATGCGGCTGTATAGTCCTTTCTTCTTGTAGTAACAGTCTGGCAAGTTCTTCAGGTACTTCACAATCTTCCTCACTTCCATCTTCGGCTCGGTAGATCGGATTTTCAAAGTCATAATGAACAGTAGTAGAACTATTATCAACAGGATCCAGAGTGGGTAGGGATCTGCAATTCGTTACGTGCGTGTGTGTAAGAAAACATAGCTTGTTTGAAAGATAATAGGAAAGACAAAGAGCGCAATATTTGAATGCAAAACGTCCATTGATTTATTGAATATAAATATGCTTATGAAAATGACAAAACCCCTAACAAATTAGCCATTGTGCCTCGGGCATAGACACAATGCTTTAAGAAGTTTGATTGTAAAAGAAAATTAAAATTTGCAATTCTAGAATAAACAATAACAATTACTCCTGACTAAAGGAAATCAGGATAATGTCTTCAGTCTTCCAATTGTTGAGTCCGTCACCAATTGTTGGGAAAATCCAGCTATCCAAGTCGCAATCACTATCAGCATCTTCCATAGCATTAATCTGATTTTTGACTATCTTTCCAGAGTTAAACCCCAGGCCAGCTTTATCAGACTTGTACGGTACATTGATCAGTTGACCCCAACCAGCACGATCACCATTTTCAATCGCGGCTTGAGCATCTTTCAGAGAGATCATGACAGGGGGAGCACGAACAACCTTGGGCACAAAGGGAGTTGGCTTAAGGACAGGACTGGGTGGAGGAACCACTTCAAATGACTGAGAAGGAGTCTCAAAGAATTCACCATCCATCTCGACGTATTTGAAGGCTTGCACACTACTGACAATATACTCTTCTTCTCCACATACAGTGACAACCATGCCTGCTATTGGATACTTCAGCTTTTGATGAAGCGACGAAGCTACCGCACCTGCCCCATGGATTCAAGGGCGCCCCAACAAGCAGGAGTAGGCGGGACGAATGTCCATCACGTGAAAGGTAGTGTTGAAGACTTGAGGTCCTATCTTGATAGGGAGAACCACTTCACCATAGACAACACTCTTCGCACCATCGTAAGCACGCACCACAACATCACTAGGTTTCAGTTCAATGCCTTTGTAGTCAAATTTATCGAGTACAGCTTTCGGGAGCACATTCAAGGAAGAGCCGTTGTCGATCAACACGTGAGCCAGGGTGATCCCCTCACACTCGATGGAGATATGCAGAGCTTTATTGTGATTCTTTCCTGCTGGCGTCAGGTCAGCATCGGAAAAGCCTAAGCCATTGTCAACAGTCAAATTAGCAACATAATGTTCGAATTGATCGACGGATGTTTCTTGAGGCACATGAGCGGTCTTCAAGAATTTCATCAATGCATTGGCATGGGATTCAGAGGATAATAACAAGGACAACATTGAGATTTTAGACGGAGTATGCCCCAATTGTTCCACTACATCAAAATCGCTCTTACGGATGATTTTCAGCATCTCTTCCATTTCCTGTTTGGCAACATCTTCAGAAGTAACTTCGACCGATGTCTCTGACTGAGGAGGATTGACTGGTCTTTTTCCTCGAATTTCGGGAGCGGGAGGTGAGATTTCTGGGGAGTAGATCCTTCCACTTCGAGTAACTTTACTAGTCCCCACAATATCATTAGGATTAGCAGAACTACCAACCTGCTTTATGCCATGGATGTAAACGTCGCCTCCATAGTTCCACGGAATAGCTTTGCTGGAGGAATATGGCACGGGGCCAGGTGCGGTAATAATCAGGGGAGCCACTTTGGGCTCAGCGGTAATCTTCACAGGCACTCTAGTAGCGGTAATCTTCACTGGAGCTTTGGACCTAGCAATCACAGATACCTCTTCAATAGAGTTGTCCACCTTAGGAACCCTTTCAAATAGAATTGTACGATCATCCATCAGCCGTTGAATGCCGTTCTTCAACTTCAAACAATCATTGGGTCGGAGTACACAGAGATCGCAATCTTCAGCACAACCTGGAAATAAACCAGCTTGCAATAAATTCTTCTTAACGATCAGGAGAGGAGATGCTAAATCACAACGTCAGTAACGTGAGAATTGTCGTCCACAACATTAACATTCTGGTCATGATTAGGCATAGGTGCTGTGATGACATTGGGGGTCGCCGGAGGATCAAATTCAATTTCTCCAGCGTCGATCATATCCTGAATCTTGTTCTTCAACAACCAGCAATCATTCGTATCATGCCCGGGGCTATCGGAGTGATAGGCACACCTGGCGTTGGGATTATAACGAGGAGAAGTAGTGTTGGGATTTGCAGGAGGGCCTCTGAGGGTAATCAAATTGGCCTTTAACATACTCTGCAGTGCTTGGGTTAAAGTCATATTGATCTTGGTAAACTGTCTTCTCGACCTGTCTTGTCTGTGTTGGAAGTTCTGAGATGGCGGTGCGGCAATTGTAACTGCCCCAACAGTATGGTCACGATTCTTCTTGTTATGCTTCCTCTCACTGTACACAGCATTTGATTCACTCTTTCCCTGATAGGACTTTTTGGTGCTTGCAGAAGTAGCTGCCTGTATCTTTCCACTTCGAATGCCGCTTTCAACCCGTTCACCTGTCAAGATAAGTTCAGTGAAACCTGACGAGGAACTTCCCAGTAGATGGCTGTAGAATGGGCCAGTCAGTGTACCCATGAACATGTCCACTAACTCTCGATCAGTCATAGGGGGTTTGACTCTGCCAGCCAAATCTCTCCACTTTTGAGCATATTCTTTGAAACTTTCTTTAGAGCCCATAGTCATATTTTGTAGCTGTAGCCGAGTAGGCGCTAACTCAGAATTATACTGGTAGTGCTTGTAGAAAGCTGTTGCTAAATCAGTCCATGTGCGGATGTTAGAGCTCTCAAGCTGATAATACCACTCTAACTGTGTGCCAGACAGACTCTCTTGGAAGAAATGGATCCACAGTTTCTTATCAGTAGTGTGCGGCTGAATCTTTCTCACATAAGCCCTTAGATGAATCTGAGGACAAGAGGCACCATCATACTTAGTGAAAATGGGAACCTTGAATTTGCGGGGAATGACCACATCAGAGACCAGACCCAAGTTTTCGAAATCCAGACCAGGCACTTTCTGCCCCTCCATAGCTAGCATACGTTCTTCCAGCAACTTGTACTTATCATCCTTCGGAGAGTACTGTTCATGTTCATAATCTTCATCGTCGTCCTCAGAATTGACGAGATTAGGATTCTCATCTTCCGAATCATTCTCGGTCTCTTCTTCTGAATCCTTCGGAATTCTAATCTTGACTCCTGTAACCTGTCCCTTAAGCCTTCTCCCCGGGTTGATGTAACCCACAGGTTTCTGGTCCTTCTTCTTCTCCATCAAAAGAGCTTTCAGTTCTTCCTGCCCCTTAGATAAGCTCAGCATCATTTCCTGGAATTGAGCATTCTGGGCCTGGAGATCTTTGACAGTTTGTTCGAGAGCCATTGTTCAATCTGTTTGAATCTGCTGGAATCTGTTTGATAGGAAAATCGTGAGAACACTGATCCTTTAGAATACCTGTTATGCGATGCAATGCAATGTATGAAATGTTTTCAAGGACTTTCGGGATTTAACTTTGCATAAACTAACAAAAAGAGCTTTTTTTTTTTCTTTCTCTTTTGTTTTTGCTTTTGTTTTGTTTTTTTGTTTTTTTTTTAGCAGAGTTAAATCCCTAAATCCTTGAAATGGTTAGTACAATGCCATGATGTTATGATGTTATGTTGTTATGATGTCATGTTGTTAGATAAATAACAAGCACAAGCAAGTCACACAACAATCATTCCTAGGTTTTAAGGCTTGCGTGAGTTCCATAGGTAAATACCCTCCCCACTGAAGTTTGGTTGGTTCAACCTGTCTTAGAATAGTAACCGGGTTCTAGAAGGATCTCAAATCATTGACCTTTCCTTAAGTCCACTTCAGTGCAACACCAAGTGGTTGACCGAAGCTTCCCTAAAGTCCAATCTCAAAGAGTGTAGTATCGAGTCTCAACCAACTCCAGTCGGAACCGAAGCCAGTTATCTCACTACTTTCTAATGGCCATGATGAGTCAATTAGGGTTCTAAAGGTCTGGTTAATGCTTTTATGACACCACGCGAATGCCAAATATTTCCTCAACTAACATGAGGAACATCAGGACATCCAAAGTGCCACATTAACCGTAGCCATCATTTTGACCATTCCAGTATACGCCGGACAGTCGCGATGATCTCTTGCTACTTACCTAAGGTACACTAGATCCGGGTGTAGGATCTTTCACTCAAGCATAACATACCCAAGCAATCCCTTAAAAATAAATCAGACAAATTGAATAAGTGATCTTGTTTTTAAGGTAACCTCTCTTTTTAAGGTCCCCAGCGGAGTCGCCAGTTCTGTCATACGGTGAACTGGACTTTTTTGTGGTTTTAATCGCAATGTCGCGGTTAGCAAGAGTCGCCACCGACTTTTCTTTTATCCAATAAGGAAAGGTGGAAAAGAACAGGAAAGACCTTAATTTAGATTTTGGGTTCGGGAGGTACATTATACAAAGGGAAGGTGTTAGCACCCTTGGTATCCATGGTTATCCATGGGCTCTTAATTGCTCGATCACTTATATTATTTTTAAAAAAAAAGTGTTTGTGAATTGTTTAGAAAAATTGTTTTGAAAAGAGAATTTAACTTTGTAATGATTCTTGTATGAATATATACAAAGTAGTTATCTCGTTTAGTTTTGGAAATTGTTTAGAAAAATATAACTCGGTAATGATTCTAGTATGAATATATACCAAGTGGTGATTTTCTAAAGATATTTTGAAAGGTGTGAGGTGTGAAAATTGTTTTTAGATTGTGAGCCAACAATTAAGAGTTATACCGACCCAAGGTCTTTATGAGCATTTCCTATCCTTATGAGGGTAAAACTGTCCTTATTATTGAGAAATAAGTAGTTTTATCCTTTGGATGTTTAAGGGTCATCGTAGGGTCATCGATAGGTCATTGAAGGCAACAGTTACGAGGATATCTTAGCATTCGAAGGGACTATCATCTTTTAACCGTAGGCAACATCGGAGGGTCATCGAGGGAAAAAGTTGTATATTCGAAGGCAACATCCGAGGGACTATAATTTATTTTATGATGATTTAACCGAAGGGTCTTTGCTAAGGGTATCCCCACGTTCGCGGGACATGACCGTAATATCGTAATCGTAAGGCAACAAAGAGAGGTCCAAGATCACTTATTCAAAGGCAAAGTTTTACAATTAATTATATAATTAGGATGAAACTCCACATTAAAATTATTAAAAATAATATATTAAAAAAATTAATACATTAGAAATTAATACATTAAAAATTAATTTAGGGTGAAACTCCACAAGGGTATCCCACAAATAAAGTGGAATACCTAGCCAATAACCTTTTCCTGGGATATGTGAACCTTTACAAAACTCAAAAAAAGAAACATGTCAGAACACCAAATCAGGGTGCAATCGAAGATTACACCGGAGAAATATCACAACAATAAATAGGATAGGATGAATAATGCATGGCTATGATAAAACATAAAAAAAAACAGAATAGAAAAGTCAGCTACTGTCTCGTTCGCCTCTGCCTCGCCTAGCGAAGGCCAGGCGAATACTCGCCCCAGGCTCGCCTAGCGAGGTGCTAGCGAGCGGCCACGGATTTTGAATTTGAAAACAGCCCCACGTTAGGAACTTTGAATTTTATGGCATTTTATCAGAGGAATAACATGATCAAACATTCAGGGTATTCAGGCATATTTAAATTCCCATATGAAAGCAAATTATATATCAACATTTAATCATGATGCATTATATATGTAGATATGGCCAATTGAAAGTATAAACAATAGAGATACGCAAACCTGTTTGCCAATTCAAGGTTGAAGGGATTGACCACTTGTAGTATCGGAATAAGTTAGGCAGCGGGAATTGGACGGCGATGGCTTCGGTGCAGATGGGCTGCCTTCAGGGTTTCTTTACTCTGAATTCTCCGGGTAGGCAGGGTTCCTATGCCAAAACTTCTATTCGTTCTTCTCTGTTCTCCTCCTCTTTTTTTTTCCAGTGAATCTCCCAGTGTAACTCCAAGTGTAACTCCCATACTGAAACTTCAGTATTTATAGACTAATTTCGTGGGTAATGGGCTTGGAATGAGGGAGACCCAAGTCCAAAATAATTTGTTATATTTTATTTATTTATTTATTTTAATTATTTAATTAATTAATTAATTAATTAATTAATTAATTAATTAAAAAAAAATTTCTCTTTTTTTTTTTTTGGGCTCAGAATGAAGCCCGAAATTTTTGTTGTCTGTCAGCTTCGCTAGGCGAGCGCGTAGCGAACAGGCCAGTTTGGGCCATTTTCTGGATTGGGCCATCCGTGAGCTGGGCCTTTGTTTCTTCAAGATCAGTGTTATATATGAGTCGGAATGCCTTGCAAAATATCTTGAAATATTAATGGGCAAATTTTGGGGTATGACAACTACCATTCAGGAATGTACCTGTCCGAAGGTAGCACCTGAGCAAGGGGAGTAGCCGTATACCAGACTACCATTCAGGAGTGTACCTGTCCGAAGGTAGCACCTGAGCAAGGGGAGTAGCCGTATACCAGACTACCATTCAGGAATGTATCTGTCCGAAGGTAGCACCTGAGCAAGGGGAGTAGCCGTATACCAGACTACCATTCAGGAATGTACCTGTCCGAAGGTAGCACCTGAGCAAGGGGAGTAGCCGTATACCAGACTACCATTCAGGAATGTACCTGTCCGAAGGTAGCACCTGAGCAAGGGGAGTAGCCGTATACCAGACTACCATTCAGGAATGTACCTGTCCGAAGGTAGCACCTGAGCAAGGGAGTAGCCGTATACCAGACTACCATTCAGGAATGTACCTGTCCGAAGGTAGCACCTGAGCAAGGGAGTAGTCGTATACCAGACTACCATTCAGGAATGTACCTGTCCGAAGGTAGCACCTGAGTAAGGGAGTAGCCGTATACCAGACTACCATTCAGGAATGTACCTGTCCGAAGGTAGCACCTGAGCAAGGGAGTAGCCGTATACCAGACTACCATTCAGGAATGTACCTGTCCGAAGGTAGCACCTGAGCAAGGGAGTAGCCGTATACCAGACTACCATTCAGGAATGTACCTGTCCGAAGGTAGCACCTGAGTAAGGGAGTAGCCGTATACCAGACTACCATTCAGGAATGTACCTGTCCGAAGGTAGCACCTGAGCAAGGGAGTAACCGTATACCAGACTACCATTCAGGAATGTACCTGTCCGAAGGTAGCACCTGAGCAAGGGAGTAGCCGTATACCAGACTACCATTCAGGAATGTACCTATCCGAAGGTAGCACCTGAGCAAGGGAGTAGCCGTATACCAGACTACCATTCAGGAATGTACCTGTCCGAAGGTAGCACCTGAGCAAGGGAGTAGCCGTATACCAGACTACCATTCAGGAATGTACCTGTCCGAAGGTAGCACCTGAGCAAGGGAGTAGCCGTATACCAGACTACCATTCAGGAATGTACCTGTCCGAAGGTAGCACCTGAGCAAGGGAGTAGCCGTATACCAGACTACCATTCAGGAATGTACCTGTCCGAAGGTAGCACCTGAGCAAGGGAGTAGCCGTATACCAGACTACCATTCAGGAATGTACCTGTTCGAAGGTAGCACCTGAGCAAGGGAGTAGCCGTATACCAGACTACCATTCAGGAATGTACCTGTCCGAAGGTAGCACCTGAGCAAGGGAGTAGCCGTATACCAGACTACCATTCAGGAATGTACCTGTCCGAAGGTAGCACCTGAGTAAGGGAGTAGCCGTATACCAGACTACCATTCAGGAATGTACCTGTCCGAAGGTAGCACCTGAGCAAGGGAGTAGCCGTATACCAGACTACCATTCAGGAATGTACCTGTCCGAAGGTAGCACCTGAGCAAGGGAGTAGCCGTATACCAGACTACCATTCAGGAATGTACCTATCCGAAGGTAGCACCTGAGCAAGGGATGAAGGTCTAACTTGGTCGTACATTAGACTGTATTTGAGCAGCATCTGGTCTAACTTGGTCGTACATTAGACTGTATTCGAGTTGAATCCGAGGACTTGACGGTCTAACTTGGTCGTACATTAGACTGTCACTGAGCAAAATCTGGTCTAACTTGATCGTACATTAGACTGTATCTGCAGAATCTGACTTGAAGGTCTAACTTGGTCGTACATTAGACTGTCTTTGAGTGGTTGAAGGTCAGAATGGATCGTACGCTAGATCGTATCTGAGTTGTTGAAGGTCAGAATGGATCGTACGCTAGATCGTATCTGAGTTGTTGAAGGTCAGAATGGATCGTACGCTAGATCGTATCTGAGTTGAAGGAGTCATATGTTGAGATGAATCAGGATGAACCGTACGCTAGGCTATATCTGATAGTATTTGTATATGCTGTATTTGCAATAAATGTCTGGGATGGGCTTATAGATGCCATCGTTAGGAGGATGTCAGAATGAATGTTGTCATGGAGTGTATCTGAAAGATGTAGTTGAATCCTGAATGTAATTGATAAGGGTGTCCGTCTGAATGGACCTTTGTTTTGACTATGTCAGGAGGATAATTGACCTGAAAAATAAAGTTAGCTTCATGCCATGTCATGATGCATGAGATGCAAATGTTGTATGCATGCGTGGGCTGTGAAATGATGTAATGAGTGAATTATGCGTCTGAAATAAATGCGAACATTGTATGCATGTATATGTTATGAAATGAATGAATTATGCGTCGGGGGACTCTATTGGGGGAAATAAATCTCGGTCTTCTGGTCGGGGATATTTGTGTTGATGACCCTGTCTCAGCTGGGGTATTTGATTTTTATCCGATGGCAAAAATATTCGACAGAGCCTGGCTGGGGATAGAAGAGATGCCCTATATGTCTGATGATGCCGACCTCTGCTGGGAAATAGCTGGTTCTTGTTGGGGAATAGAATTAGCAACGGATCCATTGGAAAGCGTGATTAGACCCTCTCCTCGATCCTAAAGTCTTTTCGTAATTGCTATTGCCATTTTAGGCATGCATTTTTTTGGTAAACATTGATCATATTCAAATGCATATATCAATTCAAGTTAAATCAATGGACGTTTATGTAAACAAAATAGAGAAAGTAAAACAAAAGCATTTTTTTTTGAAACAGAATTGTATTGATTTAGAAAGAGGGCCTATAAACAGGCAATTTGTGTACAAGGAGACAGAAATCCTAGTAAGAGGAAATCGTCAAGAAACGAAGACAAAGCTATGCAGAAAAAGTCCTGTTGATTTTAATTCCACTACTGTCATTATGTCTTCAAGCCTCTCATCTCCTGATGTCGGATGAAAGTGATTGGCTTGTTCAGTCCCTTGAACTTGGTTGAAGCAGACAGAGAACGGGGCATAGTCATACGCTTTAATCCCTAATTTTTGCCTGGACCGCCTTTTCAGGTTTTCAGTCCACCGGGATACCCTTTTTTTGCTCAAGCCGCCTTTTCAGGTTTTCGACTTGCCGGGTGTATGTCTTTATATGTTTATCCCTAATTTTTTGCCCGAACCCTTTTGGTTCGCCGGGATGCCCTTACTTTTGCCTAGGTACGTCGACCTAGCGGGTCTCTTTTATGCGTAGTATTTTTTAACTATGTCAGCGTTCACAGGATGCGGGAACTCTTCGCCATCCATTGTAGCAAGCATCATGGCTCCACCAGAGAATACCTTCTTAACTACAAATGGCCCTTCGTGTGTGGGAGTCCATTTGCCTCTGGGATCACCTTGTGGTAGAATGATACGCTTGACCACCAAGGCGCCAAGTTGGTACACCTGTCTCTTGACCTTTTTGTTAAATACTTGGGTCATGCGCTTCTGATATATCTGCCTATGACAAACAGCCGCAAGTCTCTTTTCATCAATCAGATTTATCTGATCGAGTCGAGTTTGAATCCATTCATCCTCATCTAAGCCTGCATCTTTCGCAATTCTTAGAGAGGGAATCTGAACTTCCACTGGTAAAATGGCTTCCATTCCATAGACTAAAGAGAAAGGGGTTGCCCCTGTTGAAGTGCGGTAACCATGAAGAGCAAAAGGTAACATCTCATGCCAGTCTTTGTATGTTACTGTTATATTCTTGATATTGTTAGCAGCCTCCACGGCGTCGTTCGTCTTTGACCGGTATGGAGAAGAGTTATGGTGTTTTATTTTGAACTGCATGCCGAGTTCAATTTAGTACCATTATCAGTGATAACTCTTTTAGGAGACAACAGGTTTCTCGAATGTATATTTGATAAGATCCATCTTAGAAATCAATAAAGTGGTACGATTCAACATATACTGTCTTAGTCGGCGAGCAGCCTAGGCCAAAGCGTAGCAAGCTTTCTCGAGCTGTGAGTATCTTGTTTCACAGTCGGTACCTTTTGCTAAGGCAGTGTATGGCATGCTCTTTTCGACCAGACTCGTCATGTTGCCCCAGCACACCCTATTGAATTTTCTAACACGGTCAAATACATGATTAGAGGTCTTCCTTCAACTGGTAGCATTAGAATTGGAGGTTCTTGGAGATATTTCTTGATTTTGTCATTCATCATTCCATACCATCTCTTGATTTTCTTTTTTGGTAATTTGAAGATGGGTTTGCAAGTTGCAGTCAAGTGCGGGATGGATCGGGCAATGTAATTCGAGTGCCCCCAAGAAACCTCTGGCTTCTTTCTTGTCTATTTCAGTACCCATTGCAATTTCAATTGACTCCTCCTGCGGCTGTATGGTCTTTTCTTCTTGTAGTACCAGTCTGGCAAGTTCTCCAGGGACTTTACAATCTTCCTCACTTCCATCCTCGGCTTGGTAGATCGGATTTTCAAAGTCATAATGAACAGTAGCAGAATTACTATCAACAGGATCAAGAGTGGATATGGATCAGCAAATTGTTACGTGAGTGTGTGCAAGAATACATAGCTTTGTTTAAAAGATGACAGGAAAGATAAAGAGCGCAATATTTGAATGCAAAAAGTCCATTGATTCATTGAATGTGAATATGCTTATGAAAATGACAAAACCCTTGAAAAATTAGCTATTGTGCCCCGGGCATAGACACAATGCTTTAAAATGCTAAAATAGCAATAACAATTACTCCTGACTAAAGGAAATCGGGATAGTGTCTTCAGCCTTCCAATTGTTGAGTCTATCACCAATTGTTGGGAAAATCCAGCTATCCAAGTCATGATCGTTATCAGTATCTTCCACAGCATTGACAGTCTCGTCATGATTAGGCAGAGGGGCAGTGATGCCGTTAGGAGTCTCCGGAGGATCAAAGATAGTCGCCTGTATCTTCCCACTTCGAATGCCACTTTCAACATGTTCACCTGTTAATATAAGTTCAGTGAAACCCAATGAGGAACTCCTCAATAGATGGCTGTAGAATGGGCCAGTCAGTGTGCTCATGAACATGTCCACTAATTCTCGATCAGTCATAGGGGGTTTGACTCTGCCAGCCAAATCTCTCCACTTTTGAGCATATTCTTTGAAACTTTCCTTAGATCCCATAGTCATATTCTGCAACTGTAGCCGAGTAGGCGCTAGTTCAGAATTATACTGGTACTGTTTATAGAAAGCAGTTGCTAAATCAGTCCATGTGTGGATGTCAGAGCTCTCGAGCTGATAATACCACTCCAATTGTGTGCCAGACAGACTCTCTTGGAAGAAATGGATCCAGAGCTTCTTATTAGTGGTATACGGCTGAATCTTTCTCACGTAAGCTCTCAGATGCATCTGAGGACAAGATGCCCCATCATACTGAGTGAAAGCGGGGACCTTGAATTTGCGAGGAATGATCACATCTGAGACTAGACCCAAACTTTCAAAATCCAGACCGGGCGCCTTCTGACCTTCCATAGCTAGCATGCGTTCTTCCAGCAACTTGTACTTGCCATCTTTTGGAGAGTACTGTTCATTCTCGTAATCTTCATCGTCATCCTCAGGGTTGAAAGGATCAGCATTCTCATCTTCTGAATCTGTCTCTGTTTCCTCTTCTTGATCCTTCGGAATTCTGATTTTGATTCCCGCAGCCTGTCCTTTAAGCCTTCTTCCCGGGTTAATGTAACTCACAGCTTTCTTGTCTTTCTTTTTCTCGAGCAAGAGAGCTTTCAGTTCCTCCTGCCCCCTGGATAAGTTCAAGATCATCTCCCGGAGTTGAGCATTCTGAGCCTGGAGATCTTTGACAACTTGTTCGAGGTCCATTTTTCTGTGTGGAGGAAAACCGTGAGAACGTTGATCCCTTTAGAGTACCTGTTATGCTATGTTATGCTATGCAATGCATGAAATGTTTTCAAGGCCTTTTGGAATTTAACTTTGCATAAACTACCGAAAAGGGAAACTTTTTTTTTTTGTTTTTTTTTTTGTTTTTTTTTTTTTTACGAAATAGAGAAAAGTTAAATCCCTAAGTCCTCGAAATGGTTAGTACAATGCCATGATGTTATGATGTTATGATGTTAAGTAAAATAACAAGCACAAACGAGTCACACAACAATCATTCCTAGGTTTTAAGGCTTGCATGAGTTCCATAGGTAAGTACCCTCCCCACTGAAGTTTAGTTGGTTCAACCTGTCCTAGAATAGTAACCGGGTTCTAGAAGGATCTCAAATCATTGACCTTCCTTTAAGTCCACTTCAGTGCAACACCAAGTGGTTGACCGAAGCTTCCCTAAAGTTCAATCTCAAAGAGTGTAGTATCGAGTCTCAACCAACCCCAGTCGGAACCGAAGTCAGTTATCTCACTACTTTCTAATGGCCAGGATGAGTCAATTAGGGTTCTAAAGGTCTGGTTAATGCTTTGATGACACCACGCGGAAGCCAAATTTTTCCTCAAGTAACATGAGGAACATCAGGACAACCAAAGTGTCACATTAACCGTAGCCATCATTTTAACCATTCCAGTATACGCCAGATAGTCGCGATGATCTATTGCTACTTACCTAAGGTACACTAGATCCGGGTGTAGGATCTTTCACTCAAGCATAGGATACCCAAGCAATCCCTTAAAAGTAAATCAAACAATTCAAATAAGTGATCTTGTTTTTTAAGGTAACCTCTCTTTTTAAGCATTCCCCAGCAGAGTCGCCAGTTCTGTCATACGGTGAACTGACTTGGGGTGTTTTGCTTTTTATCGCAATGTCGCGGATAGCAAGAGTCGCCACCGACTTTTCTTTTATCCAATAAGGAAAGGTGGAAAAGAACAGGAAAGACCTCAATAGATTTTGGGTTCGGGAGGTACATTATACAAAGGGAAGGTGTTAGCACCCTTTGTATCCATGGTTATCCATGGGCTCTTAATTACTGGATCACTTATATTTTTGTCTGAAAAGTGTCGGTGAATTGCTTAAAAAATGTTTGAAAGAGAGTTTAACTTTGTAATGATTCTCGTATGAATGTATACAAAGTATTTATCTCATTTGATTTTGAAAATGGTTTAGAAAAATATAACTCGGTAATGATTCTAGTATGAATGTATACCAAGTGGTGATTTTCTAGGATTTGTAAAGTGTAAAGTGTGAGGGGTGAAAATGTTTTAGGTTATGATCCAGTAATTGAGAGTTATACCTTCCTGAGGTCGTTATGGGCATTTCCTATCCTTATGAGGGTAAAACTGTCCTTACTATTGAGAAGTAAGTAATTTTACCCTTTGGATGTTTAAGGGTCACCGTAGGGTCATCGATAGGTCATTGAAGGCAACAGTTGTAAGGATACCTTAGCATTCGAAGGGACGATCATCATTTAACCGTAGGCTACACCGAAGGGTCATCGAGGGACAAAATCGTATTTTCGAAGGCAACATCCGAGGGACTATGATTTATTTTATGATGATTTAATCGAAGGGCCATTGCTAAGTGTATCCCCACATTCGCGGGACATGACCGTTATACCGTAATACCGTAAGGCAGCAAAGAGAGGTCCAAGATCACTTATTTAAAGGTCATATTTTAAAGTCAATTAAGTAATTAAGTCCATACTAAAATCAATACATTAAAATTAATACATTAAAATTAATACATTAAAATTAACACATTAAAATTAATTAAGTAATTTAGGGTGAGTCTCCACATGGGTATCCCACAAATAAAGTGGAAGACCTAACGGCAATCTTTTCCTGGGACATGTGAACCTTGGCAAAATTCAGCAAACGGGTTAGAATACCAAATTGGGGTGTAATCGAAGATTACACCGCAAAAGAAAATACAGCAGCATGAATGTCAGGCAAAACAATGCATAATTAACATAGAATAGATCAGATACGCATAGGACATAACAAACAAAATATTAGCGACTGTCCCGTTCGCCTCTGCCTCGCCTAGCGAGGGCCTAGCGAATACTCGCTACATGCTCGCTTAGCGATGTGCTAGCGAGCGGCTGCGGGTTTTGAATTTCAGAACAGTATGACTTCAACCTGCGGCATAGCTTATGGCATCCAACACATAATTATACGGTTCAGCATTCACAATATTCAGGCACACTTAAATTCACATGCAAAACCTCAAATATGTTTATGAATTCAATTATAATATCACATGCAAGTTAAGAACATAAAGCGGTATCACATGCAAATTAAGAAAATAAAGCGATAATAGTAATGCAAACCTGTTTGCAATCGAATTGCAACCTTGAATTGGCGAGCCGGATTGAGTTGGACGGTGGTAGCTTCGGAGCGGAGGAGCGGCCTTCAGGGTTTCTAAAGTAGCCTCCAGGGTTTTTGTGCCAGGGTTTTCGTCTGTCTCCCTCTGTTTTCGTCCGTCTTCCTCTGTTTTTCGTCCTCCTTTTCATTACTGAAGTGCTGGTATTTATAATGCTCTTTTTCATGACCTAATGGGCTCAGAACGAAGCCCGAAATTTTTTGTTGTCTGTCAGCCTCGCTAGGCGAGCTAGTAGCGAACGTTTGCTTCGCTAGGCGAGCGTGTAGCGAACGTTCGCTAGGCGAGCGTGTAGCGAACGTAACGTTCGCTAGGCGAGCGTGTAGCGAACAGGCCAGTTTTGGGCCATTTTCTGGATTGGGCCATTCGTGAGCTGGGCCTTCGTTCCTTTGGGATGTCAGTGCCTTGCGGAACAAGTCGGAGGGTCTTGGAAAATGCTTTGTAATATCAACGGGCAAATTTTGGGGTATGACACCACACAACCATCATGGTCATGTTCACAATCACTGACCGAAAAAATATCTCTATGAATTGCAACCAAAGACTGTCTGATATGGCGAACATCATAAACCTTATATTCTCCAGAACAACCATCTACCATGTTGACAGAAGAGTTACCATGGGCGGGCAACAGATTGACTTTCACATTCAACGCACGGGCCTTAAAGGACATCATCCCACTCTTCACAAGTTTTTGTACCTCGTACTTCAACGGGTAACAGTTCTCAATATCATGGCCGAGAGCTCCTTGAAAGGCATAGCGGAGTTCAGGCTTATACCACCATGGAAGTGGCTCGGAAATTTAAGGTGGATTTCTTGGTTGAAGTATGTTCTTGAGAACCAAATATGGGTAGAGTTTGGCGTATGTCATAGGAGTAGGATCAAAAGAGACATTCTTCCTCTCGAACTTTTATTGTTGATTATTATTGTTGTAATTGGTTCTTTGTTGCGGTTGTTGTTGATGTTGTTGTTGAATTGGCACTGATTGATTGTTGGAATTGTTTGAAAACACTGGGATTACTGATGAAACTTGATGTTGATGCTGATACGGTTGAAAAATTCTTCTGACACGAGGCCTCCTTTTCCTCCCTACAGACACTGATTGGTTTCCCTTTCCTTCTTTCTGGCAAAACCACTCCCATACTTCTTGTTGGACAACACTTCTTCCTTAGACAAACATCCCTCACAGACTCCTTTCTCTTACCACATCCCCATATTCACCATCTCGATAAAGTCACTAGGGGCACTGGAAATCATGCGCTCGTAATAAAACGAACTCAGGGTCTTCAGAAAAATCTTCGTCATCTCCTTCTCTTCCAAAGAAGGATTAATCTGAGCAGCAAGTTCCCTCCATATTTGAGCGTATTCTTTAAATGTCTCCTTATCCTTCTGAGACATAGACCTCTGTTGGTCTCTATCAGGTGCCATATCCATATTATACTTATACTGTTTAACAAAAGCTTCTCCCAAATCGTTGAATGTGCGAACACTTGCACTGCCTAGCCCCATATACCATCTCAGAGCAACACCATTCAAACTGTCTTGAAAGTATTGAATCAATAACTGATCATTATCAGTTTGAGTTGACATCTTTCTGGCATACATAACAAGGTGGCTAAGTGGACAAGTATTTCCCTTATACTTTTCAAAGTCAGGGACTTTGAACTTCATCGGGATCTTCACATTTGGTACCAGGCAAAGTTCAGCAGCACTTTTCCCAAACATGTCTTTTCCTCTCAGAGTCTTCAATTCCTTTCGTAGCTGAAGGAACTGGCCCTTGATTTCATCCATTTTATCGTAAACATCTAGGCCATCAGACGGCTCAGAATGGTAGATGGTGTCCTCAACACGAGGCAAGGTATGAATAACTGGAGGTGGCACAGATATGACCGGGCTAGATGCCGACATAGAACAAACTCCATCATGTTCTAAAGAGTTCCCAGAGTCTTAATTCCATCTATCAGATATTATAGGTTAGGATGACTGACTCATCAACCCATAATATTCTCAAGAGAAACTCGTCTGAGTGTAGTATCGAATAACAACTGTTATCAAGTCTACACCTGAACAGTCTCCTCACCGCGTCCTAAATAGGCCAAGTTGAGTTAAATGTTCTACGGTCCTCAACTTCTCGGACCCCAAATCAGAAAAAGTAATGCCTAACCACAAATGACTTGTGTGACATTCATAACTCCAAAAGGGTCTCCACTGAGTAGATGGGTATCAAGCCAACTTATTAAGGACTACTCCACACAAGTCAAACAGGACTATACCATCCTCCTATCTTAGTTGCACTCAAGTTTGGATTAAAACTTATCTCACCACTCAGAGATCACCAAGCACAACAAGCAGATTATATCATACAAACAAGTATACAAACATCAAATATACAAATATATACACATAAAAAAGTAGGCTAAACCCACTGAGGACTAGTCCCCAACAGAGTCTCCATTTAATTTCTATAGCGGTAAATTCATGACCATTAAGCTATGGATAAACTTAACGTTAATAAAACCAGAGCCACCACCGCACTTTTATTGTTTCCAAAGGAAAAGGGAAAAGTACGAACAAAACCCAAAGGTAAGAAGTTTTCAAATCAAAACTAATAAAATTCCAGAGATTACAAGTAAGGGGGTTGGTTACACAGAGGGAAGGTGTCAGCACCCAAAGTGTCCTAGGTACTCCTAGGGAGCCCTTTTTTATGTGTGTATGTGTTTTTGTATAAAAGATGTTTGAAACAAATAGAGTGTAGAGATGAGAAAAGAATTCATTAGTTATATTTTTGTGTTTGACAAGACCTTCGGTCTCGTGCCTACGTATCAACATAAAAATGAGGGATCAAAACCTCGTAGTTCGTGGTATCAATTTCAAAATGTATGGATTGCTTTTAATCAAAAATTAAGTTTAAAAGAGGCACAAAAGGCCCAAAAGTTTGAATGGGTGTTAGTTCTTTTTGTCTTTTGAAATTTTAAGTCAATATGGTTAAATTCATTTACAAGTTTGATTTAAGAAAAGAGTTAAAAGTGCAATGGCATAAGGCCAAAGTTTCTAATTTGAAATAAGATCTAAGTTTGAAATCAAAAGCGAAGAAGATTTAAAAAAAGCGGGGGAGAGATTTTGAAATTTAAGAAATGGGAGGACATGAAGAGGCTAATCCTAAGTATAAAATTAAAAGTTTAAGAGTTGAAAAGATCTGACCAATTGGATGCAATCCAATAGAGAAGAATGTCATATAGAAAACCCACTTCCCCTTTGGACTTTGAATCAAGCAATAACCAACAAGCAATTAGCAATATCAAGCATCATGAAGATCAAGGCATCAAATAAAGATAGCCACATCCAAGCAAGCAAATCCCATAGCTAGAAGTCTCTTTTGCCTTCTTATGCACCAGATGTAATACTCCTTGATTAACTCAGAATAAGAAATTAGACATAGGTTAAAAGTGACAGTTGCATCAAGACCATGTAGCACATAAAAGCAAATGAATCCTAAGACTTGCATCAGATGAAGGCTCAAATCACAATAAGTTGGTCTCAGAAATGTTGGCATTGACCAAGTCCTTTTGCATATGGAATGTTGCCTAATGCTAAGTCCAAAAGTTCAGATCAAACCCAATAGTCCACACAAACATTTTTTAGGGTTTTTGTTGTTTATTAATTATTTTAAGGTCCTAAGAACATAAACACAAACAAAATACACAAGCATATATATACAATCACAATATATGGCTCAAATGAGCAAAGTGAAAATGGCATAAACATAAACAAGTTAAATGATATGTGAAATGACAAATGAAATGGTAAATGAATTGAATTAAATTGCATAAAGTAAATGACTTGAAAAATAAAAGCAATATTAATACAAGTTAGTCAAATGTTAGTTGGTTAGATGTTAGTGATGTTTTGCCTTTTAATTTATTAAGTGATTCTTTGGAGAACACTCAACCCTCTATACACAAGCATGGATCCTTGAACCAAGGCATCTTCCAAAGGAAGGAAAAAAGGCCAAGTTTCCACATAATACCATGAAAAGGGGGAGACTTACAATCTCACTTACTAGAATGTTATGCCTTTAGGGTCAAATTTAGCTCTATGTTAAGCAATCGTAATTGGACTTAGGTAGAAGTCACAACTATCTGAGGTCGGATAATAAAAATTTAGGTGTTAATGCATGTTTGAGATTTGGTATGATGAACCAAACTCCTAAAACATACCACACACTAAAAGAAAAGATCAAATGGATGAGCCTATCTCATCCATACTTGTATTGGTTCATCTAACATAAGGTTATTGATGAGCCAATTAGCCTTAGGATGTTGAGATTTCATTGGTCAATAAAAGGGACGGGGAAGAATGAGATTGAAGATGAAGAGGGAGGGGGGATGAAAGAAACACAAATTGGTCATGGGAGAAATTTTATCAAATTAAAATCATTCATTCATTTTGGGAGATGAAATGTACATTTCATCAATCCCCTAAATCCAATGATTTTAACTTAACAAAAGTCAAATCAACTTTGACCAAGGCCCAAACACATATTCAAACATCACAAGTCAATAAAAATGGCTCAACATAATTTCTATATAATTAATGAATTAAAAATCAAATTAAAAATGCATTTAAATTCAATTTAATTTGGTCAAAACCTAAAACCTCTTCAAAACACCAAATAAATGGCCAAGAGATTTATCCTAGGTCAAATAAGGTCAAAGGACCTTAGACAAAAAATTTCATAATTTTTGAAAAGTTAGAAGTATTTTTAAACAATTAAAATTATGCACAAAAACAATTAATTCATGAAAAATATCAAAATTAATCCAAAAAATAATTTTAATTTAGAAAATGAAAGAGGAAAATATTTAAAGAATTTTGGTGAAAGTCCCATATTTTTTGGATTAAAAATGAAATTAATATGAATTAATTAAAATAAATGGATTAAACATAAAAATCAGAAAATAAAAAAAAAAACAAGAGCCATCAGATCTCCCTCATTAATTGAGGTGGCAGATCTGATGGTCAAGCGCACGCGTTCCACAATGGTCCTTAGTCAATGCGCTGCAAACTTGGTAATCATAATGGACGCTTGAGATTAAAACAAATTAGATGGATCCTATGGCTGAGAGGTGTGACAACATACCACCGGAGCTAGGGCTTCGGTCTTCTTCTCCGGTGGACCTCACCGGACTGGTCCATCGTCAACCATCACCAAAATGAAAAACAAGGACATAGATTCGGAAAAAAAGGCTCAGGAGCTCGAATATGGCCTCAATTTTCTCAAATTCTAAGTATATGAAAAGATAGAGGGATTTGAATTTTAAGGACCATGAACTGAGTTGCTTCGATTTGACCTCAAAGCTACATTGGTAGGACTTCAGACAACCAAAAATCACAAAGAATGGTGAAGAATTGAGAGAGAATCGAAGAGATGAAGTTTCTGAAAAATCATCTCCGAGTTGATTCAATATCACTTGATCTGGATTTGCTTGCTTTCTATTCCTCTTACTTTCAGAAACCAATTGAGATGAAAAGGGAAGTGAATTTCTGGAGTTTGAACTTCCAAACAGAAGATGGAGTTCAAGCTTGATTTCAAGAGAAACCTTCAGAAATTCTATGGTAGTGAAGGTTTGGATAAATCTAGCAAAGCTTTGGCATGAGGTTGATGTTGATTCTAAAGCCTTGAGCTTGTTTAAATAGGCAATGAATTTGATTTTTGCACCACTTGAAATTTGGTCAAATTTAGAAACCTCCTTGCATGGGTGCATGGGCAATGATTTGGGCCTAAGGACTGATGTAATCCAACTCCAATTCGTCTGCAAAGTGTACTGAAATCATCATGTGGAAGCATGCAAAGAAGAATGACAATTTGAATCCAAATCTTGCCAAAATACTTCCCATAATGGAGCCAAGCGCAAGTCTCTCAATTTTGGTCCAAATGAGATGATCTCGGACTTTTTGGAAAGGTGAGATCAAGGGAAACAATGTTCATGTTAAACACTTTTCCATTTGAAGCTTGGATCATGATTAAATTTGAGGTGTAAGTTTGGGAAATCAAACATATTTGAAACTTTTCTAAGTCCCAAGTCAAATGTTCACTTCTTCCACCTTGAATAACTTTTTCTATGGACTTCAAATAAGAAATGTTT
Organism: Lathyrus oleraceus; assembly: GCF_024323335.1. NCBI lineage: Eukaryota > Viridiplantae > Streptophyta > Magnoliopsida > Fabales > Fabaceae > Lathyrus > Lathyrus oleraceus. The sequence continues at coordinate 162,948,059 of NC_066583.1, forward strand.
CTTCATAAAAGTTGTATCTATTTCAAACCTATTAAACTTTGTCACAAATTTGACCTCATTTGGATTTGTCATAAAGGAGATATTCATTTTAGGAGTTAATGAAAATTACTTGTTCAATGGCATTGGTCCAAAGTGACCTATAATGTTTCCTCTTGACACATGCATTTGCAAGTTGAATTTGAGATTCCTACAAACATAAAGGTTTAAGTAGAAATACTTAATTTGATCATGGAATTTGAATGGATGTCATGTCATAAAAATTGAGCAAGTTATGGCCTTGGAAAGTTGACCTCCAAACTAGGGTCCAGACAATATGACCTATAATCTTTCACCATAAGAAATGGCTTTCCAAGCAAAACTAGATTTTGACCTCAACATGAAAGTTGTTTGGAATGTCATTTTAAGTAACATTTCTATTTAAATAATTTTCATATGACAAAAATTGTAGGAGATAGGGTATAGAGAACCCCAGTTTTGACCAGTTGACTTTCCTTGGTCAACCACCATGAACCAACTTGCTAACTTGACATTATCTTGACTTTTGGGACTCATGGAGGATCATATATATGTATGATGATGTAATATGAAGTATCACTTGAAATATTTGATCAATTGTTAAATAAACTTGTTGAAGAAGTCACACAAGATACCCAGATGAATTAGGGTTTCCAAGGCAAACAAACTCCAAACTCTTGATGATTTCTTGATCAAAATGACATGTGAAGAACATAGGGATACATATATGATGATTAGAACCAATGTTAACTATTTCTTGATTTAACTCCTTGCATTGAGGGTCTCAAACCCTAGATATAAGCTTGATAGAGCATGGGTGAACACACACACTAACTACAAAAGTAACAAACTATACATTGACATATTTTTGTTATTTTGGTTAGTAAATAATGAAACACAAAGTATGATACAATAAAAAATGTGCTTGGTGATCTCTCCCAATGCAAACCCAATGAATGAGGGGTGAGGAGGATGCCAATGTGTGATCCCAATGCTAATGCATATGATGAGATATCATGAGGGACCTTAGGGTCAAAATTTGAGGTCTTACACACATGTTACAAACAACCAATTTCACACAAAAAACATTATGTACCCTAATGTACCATTAGTCTCCTTCAATCACTCAATATTTAAGGATAAAAGTCTTCAATAATGGAATAGACAAAGGATGAAGATGATGAACAATGCCAAAATATCTCATAAACCAATCTAAAAGTACAAGGTGTTAGTCAAGGGATTAGATGAATGTGAATGAAGAACACACACAAGGTTCTCTCAAATTTTTGGGTAAATAGGTCTTGGTTTTCAATTGTTATCATGAGCTTGATCAATCATTATGAACACACAAGATTAATCAACCCACTCTCTCTAATTCACAAGAAATAACAACAAATTACACAAGAATAAAATGCAACAAAAAGAACGTGATTTTGACATTAATTACACTCAGGAATTTGTTATAGAGAATAAGAGAAATATTCATGACGCCGAGTATAGACACACTAAGAAGGGAATAAGAGATTACATATTTTTCTTTATGGGTTTCACCCATACAGTTCACTCACTCTTTACTTTCATAAAAGAAACAATTATTTAAATTAAGGATAGAAAATGGGTCTTATGAAGCTTTGATACGAATTAAGAAGAAATCATGATTCAAATCAATTTGGGAAAAACCCAAATATGGCTGCAAAAGGACAATTGATTCGAATCAATTTTGACACTTGATCCGGATCACATTAGGCTGTGATTCGAATCATGTTTATTTTGTGATCCATATCAAATGGTCCAGAGGCAATCACCAATTTCTCACATCTTACTATCCAAATCATGTTTTACACTTAATTTGAATCAAGCAACTGAAAATCCAAATTTAAGAGTTCTAACATGTGATTCAAGCAACGCCTGTTGAAACGATAAAGTAGTAACTTGCTAGGATACAAAAAAGAAATAATATCATGGATCAAAACAAACTCTTATTCAATTGAGAAAAGAGGGTTCTTAGTGGTACATATTACAATAGCCGAAGAGATTACAATACAAATGAAATATTAACATCGTACAAGCACACAAATAATAAATAAGAGGCAAATTACAAATACACAAACATAATAAGATAATTATATTCAAATTGACAAAAATAACAAAACACAAAAGCGATACCAAATGATATCGTGACTGCACTTTCAGTCTCCCCATTTTTTATGTTTGGAGAATTTGATATATTATTGTTGATCATTTATTCAAAGCGTTATCTGGAGTCATAATACCATATTATCCTTGGAACTCTTTTTTTCTTCTTATTATTCTTCTTCTTTCGCCTCCTCACCCATAATGCTTCCCATGAGATGATCGACCCAGATGGTCGGGCTTCTTCCCCTAGTTGTTACGGTGGTGATGCTGGAACTTTTGTAGGAGTGGTGCTTATTGTCTTCTTGCTTGGAGAACTCATTGTGCTTAAGAAGAAAAATGTTGAAATGGAAAGATGAGACAAATGGTTCTAACTGTCTGCTTTTATAGTAGAGGTTGAATGTCTTGAACATTGTAATGATAAGGCGAAACATCTGAGCTTTTAATATTTTCATTAATGACTTATAATGGTTAATATTCCTGAATGACGTGTGACATCTTGAGAAACACAAAAAAATAGTTTAACCATTTTAGTTATTTCTTAATATTGGGAAGTGTAAAGGATGCTCATAATTTGTCTTTACTATAATTAATCCTTCCCATACATTTATTTACATAATTAAATATTTTATCTTCTTGTATGCTAACATGTCTAAACTCATTTTTTGTTGATGACAAAAGGGATAAAAATCATGGAATTATTTAAGGAGGTTAAAAGTATTTCTTAGTGATTTCAATTAATTATTGTAATACCCCAAAATTTACCCTTCATTTTTCCTGGAAGCATACGCTTTACACCTCATGCATGCATTCATTTTTTTTTGAAAAAAAAAAGAAAAAAGAAAAGAAAAAAAAAAAAAAAAAAAAAAAAAGAAAGAAAAAAAAAAAAAAAAGAAAGAAAAAAAAAAGAAAAAAGAAAAAAGAAAAAATAAATAAAAGAAAAAAATCTTGGACTTGGACCTCTCTCATTTGAGCCCACAGGTCCACAAAAATCAGGTTATAAATTCAGAGTTTCAGTGAAACAAAACTTCATTCTGTTCCTATTACCCTGGCTGGAAAAAGATAGTGAGAGAAGAGCTAACAGAGTTCAGAGCAGCCTCCAAACCCTGAAGGGAACTCAACTGCACAGAATCACCTCTGCCTCACATAAACCCTAAAGATTGTTTTGTGAACCTCACGGGTGCAACTCAATTTCAATCAAGCTCTCCAATCAGGTTTGCCCTATATCCATCATCTTTAAGCCTTTAATTTGAATGCTCTAAATGTATGAGGTATTATGGGTGAATTTGATACCCTTTTGATGCATGTGTTCGACAAGAGGTTTAGGCCTCCTACCCTTAGTTGCTTTTTGTGAGCTTTTTGTGAATTGAAAGGGCATGATTCATTTGGTTACATTTTGATTTGGGGGCAACTCTTGGTTACCCTATTTTGTTTCTCTAACCTGTTTGTTGAGTTTTGTTTTGTGAGGGCTCATATGACTCTTGCAGAGATGGTTTGCCTGGTGTTCCACTTTATTTGTGGGATACCGCCTGGAGGTTTCATTCCGATTACCTGTACTGACTCACTTTCTTTGATGGTGTTTAGCTTGGAAGGATCCCTGGGTTTCCCATTCCTCTAATTGCTGTTACTTCGGATCTTTATCCGCGTGGTACTTTTACATTTTTCCCGCATTTTACTGCTTTCCTAGTTGGAAGACCTCGATAGGAGGCAATGTTTTTGTGTGTTTTTTTTTACAGGTTCCTTCGTCAAGGACTGCCTTTTTGCATGAGCATCCCAAACCCTAACCCTTCATTGATTTTTCTTCTCCTAAACACACGTTTACTCCTTCTACTATAGGTGAGTAAGTCTCCAAAGGTCGAGCATCCGGTAGATTACGTAGTAACGTCGTTCATCGAAAACCCAATCCATAACCCCGTAGTTAGCCGAACTACGGCTTGATCTGATTCTCATTCCAAATGAGATACGTAGGCATAAGACGCGATGTCTTAGCGAGCACACATCCCCCAAACCCATAGGTCAGTCGAGCTACGAAGACTCTGATTCTCATATTCAGATGAGATACGTATGCAGTGGATGCGACATCCGCGCGAGTCATTTTCATTTAACCCCCTTTTTTAGTAAACAGCACAAGATAAACTCACACTCTTTAGACAAGAACTACAAAAGTGGATCCCGTAGAGTACTATGGATGCGTAGGGGTGCTAATACCTTCCCTTTGCATAATCGACTCCCGAACCCAAGATTTGGTTGCGAGACCTTGTCTTTTCCTTTCCTCTTTTCAGGTTTACTTCGAGCGTTTCCTTTCCCTCCTTTGGGATAAATAACGCACGGTGGCGACTCTTCTGTCATTTTCTTTCGCCGGTTGTTTTTTCGCACACTGTATTTTTCAAGTTACGACAGCTGGCGACTCTGCTGGGGACCCGGTTTCCCTAAGCGAGTCCCTCCTAGCTTTTGTAGTTTATTTGTTTATTGGGTGTTCATGCTTTTGTACAATTATTTATTTACCTGCTTTACCTTATTGCATTGTGTACATATCATTGCTGTATCTGTTGGCTGGCTATGGCTGCTTGGTGATCTTTGTGAGATGAGTTCTATACCCGAACTCGAGTGCACTTAGGATAGGAGAATGGCATAGTCTTGTCGACTTGTGTGGAGTTATTCCTTAGCAAGTTGACTTGCAAGCCCATTCACTTGGTGGAGGTCATGTTGAGATCAATAATGTAACACAAGTAAGTTGTGGTTAGACATTACTTTTTCCAATATAGACCTTAGAAGCCGAGGACCTTAGTTTACCAAACCCATCTTGGCTTATTCGTAGGACGTAGTGCGAAAGTCGTTCAAGTGTAAGATTTGATACGATTGTTACACGATACTACACTCATAAGTGTCTATCTTGAGAATATTTTGGGAATACGAGTAGTCGTTCCTCCGATAATATCCGAAAGATGGGATTATGACTATGGGAACCTTTTGTAGAACATGTTTGGCAGGTTTAAACCTTAGTACACTCCTTTTGGGTGGTTCTTAACCTAAACTCCATGCTCGTGACTTGCAACAAACCCTTGATTCATGGTTGATCCGATCAGGTATCCTTAATATCAATGAAACTTGGGTGTTGATAAGGTGTAAACCATAATCCACCAAAATGGGTGGTTGATATTAAGGATAACATGATCCATCCCATGACCTTTGTTTGGTGTGCTCTTAATTTCTCTCCAGACAGTGCAACCTGACAGATGTTCAAGCAGATACAACGATCCTTATTCCCATGCCACTGCACTGCATTCACATCATTTTGCATCACATCATTTTTCATTCACAATCATTCACACATGTTTATCCATTTCTGTGGGGTTTATATCTTCTACTTGATTCTAGTCGGAATTTTCTTGGTTCTCATCAACGGCTTAGTCTTTTTTTTTACATCGTTTATCTATTGAGAGACTGGAATCAAGGGGGTAGAATACCTTTGGAATTGATAAACATGTCATTGCATTTACATATTCATTAGCATGTCTTGCATAACAGGTACCGCCACAGTGTTCTCAGTTTGTTTGGTGTTCAATCAGCAGGATAGCTGACCCAGGCATTCACCGGTACGGTACCCGTAGAAACCAACAGAGAGTAATGGAAAGCCTACAGGCAGAGTTCGCCGAGATGAAAATCCGCATGAATCAATTCATGGATGTGGTTCAAGGGGTGGCTCAGGGACAGCAAGAGCTCAGGCAGATGATACAGAGGAATCCCCCTGCTCAACCAGAGACGGTGACTGATCCTCCAGCTGGAGAGGCTAATGGACCCAATGGATCGGGGCCTATCCCAATCCTACATGTCACCTCCGGTCAACAGCCCGTTCATGATGATCAGGACGATCAGTTCCCCCTGCTGCAGGAAGACTTTGGTATGGGTCATGGTGTGGACCCCATGTTTAGAAGATTGGAAGAGAGGTTGAAAGCAGTGGAAGGACAGAATCCTCTGGGAGTAAATGTTGCTGACTTGGGGCTGGTCCCAGGTGTGAGAGTGCCACCGAAATTCAAGGTCCCGATATTTGACAAATACAATGGCAACTCTTGCCCGAAGACCCATGTGCAAGCATATTTCCGTAAAATGGTTGCATACTCCGATGACGAAAAGTTGCTTATGTACTTTTTCCAGGACAGCCTAGCTGGGGCATCCCTGGAATGGTATATGAGGCTGGACAGAACCCACATCCGTTGTTAGAGGGATTTGGCTGAGGCTTTCGTGAAGCAGTATCAGTATAATACAGACATGGCTCCGGACAGAACTCAACTTCAAAATCTGTCTCTTAAAAGCAATGAGTGCTTCAGAGAATACGCTCAACGCTGGAGAGAAACAGCTTCCCGTGTTCAACCTCCTATGTTGGAGAAGGAAATGGCTAACATGTTCATGAACACTCTGCCAGGACCTTATTTGGAGCGCCTGGTGGGTTGCAATGCCTCCAATTTTGGTGATGTAGTCTCTACTGGAGAGAGGGTGGAGAATTATCTGAGGACATACAAGACCCAGAGTGAAGGTGGATCCTCATAAGGGGTGAAGAAGTCGTTCATTCAGGGACAGAAGAGGAGAGAAGGGGATGCAAGTGCCATATCTTCTTATCAGAACAGGGATAACCGGAGGAATAACTTTCAGAACTATCATCAGCAACCGTATGTTGCGGCTGTGACCATTCCAGCTGCAACACCACTACAACAACAACAACCACAACGTCAACCAGCTCAGTACCAACCACAACAACCAGGTAACAGACCCGCCTATCAACCGAGGCCAAGGACGATGGACCGGCGTTTCGACACTCTTCCAATGTCGTACGTTCAGTTGCTTTCTAGTCTTCAACAACTACAACTTATGCAGTTGCGCACTCTGGCTCCTCCCGTTGGTAGGCTTCCGGTGGGTTATGACGCCAACGCTAGGTGTAGCTTCCACTCTGGGGCACCTGGCCACAATATTGAGAACTGCAAAGCTTTTAAGCACGTAGTTCAGGACCTCATTGATTCAAAGGCCATTAACTTTGCACCAGCTCCTAATGTCGTCAACAATCCCATGCCCCAGCATGGTGGAGCCAACGTTAACATGGTTGAAGGAGAAGTCAAATTAGTCTCTGCGGTCAACAATGCAGATGGGGATAGTGATTGCGACATCGATAACTGGGTGCGTCCGAGGATCCCGGGTGAAGTTCTCAACAATTGGTCTTCTGAGGAGATTGTCCAAGCCATTTGTCTGGAGGAGTAATTTTCTTTGTTTATTCATGCATATCCAAGTCTTACGTTCCGCCAGGGCGTAATGATTCATTGTAGGGCTCATCTATGTGACACTTGCATTTTTTATCATAAATAAAGGACGTCTTTTTGCATTCAAATATTTCGTTCCCTGTCTTTCTATTTTTGCAGTTTTTCAAAAAAAAATGGCAATGTTTTGTTTAGTTTCCACTTTTTTTCTTTTTTTTTCACACTCATAAGCACAGACCATCACTCATGCAGATGCACATCACCGGATCCTATTGATAACGGTTCTGCTATGGCTCGCTTCGACTTTGAAAATCCAATCTTTCAAGCTGAAGAAGAGGGTGATGAAGACTGTGAACTCCCTGAAGAACTTACCAGGTTATTAAAACAAGAGGAAAGGGTCATTCAACCGCATCAAGAGTCTGTTGAAGTGATTAATCTCAGCACCGAGGACGCCAAGAGAGAAATCAAGATAGGGGCTACTTTGGAAGACAATGTGAAGAAGGGGTTGATTGAATTGCTGCAAGAGTATGTTGACATCTTCGCTTGGTCTTATCAGGACATGCCAGGGCTTGGCACAGACATCGTGGTACATCGCTTTCCGCTCAAAGAAAGTTGTCCTCCGGTCAAGCAGAAGCTCAGAAGAACAAGACCAGAGATGGTTGTCAAGATAAAGGAAGAAGTGCAAAAATAGTTGGATGCAGGGTTTCTAGCAGTCACAAATTATCCGCCATGGGTTGCAAATATCGTTCTGGTACCTAAGAAGGATGGAAAGGTACGGATGTGTGTTGACTACCGGGACCTGAACAGGGCTAGTCCTAAAGATGATTTCCCCTTACCTTACATTGACGTTTTGGTGGATAACACGGCTCACTTCTCGGTATTCTCCTTCATGGATGGCTTTTCTGGCTATAATCAAATTAAGATGGCACCAGAAGACATGGAGAAGACAACATTCATAACCCCATGGGGCACCTTCTGCTACAAGGTGATGTCGTTTGGTCTGAAAAATGTCGGAGCAACATATCATCGAGCGATGGTGACTTTGTTCCATGATATGATTCATCATGAAATCGAGGTTTATATTGATGATATGATTGCCAAATCTCAGACAGAAGAAGAACATTTGGTGAATTTGCAGAAACTGTTTGAGCGTTTGAGGAAATTCAAGCTGAGGCTTAATCCGAACAAGTGTACTTTTGGGGTGAGATCTGGAAAACTACTGGGTTTTGTTGTTAGCGGAAAAGGGATTGAGGTGGATCCGGCCAAAGTGAAAGCGATATAGGAAATGCCTGAGCCAAGAACAGAGAAACAAGTCCATGGTTTCTTAGGGAGGTTGAACTACATTGCAAGGTTCATCTCTCACCTAACAGCCACGTGTGAGCCAATATTCAAATTGTTGAGAAAAGATCAGGCTATCAGGTGGAATGATGATTGTCAAAGGGCGTTCGAGAAGATAAAAGAGTATTTGCAGAATCCTCCTGTCATACCCCAAAATTTGCCCATTAATATTTCAAGACATTTTGCAAGGCATTCCGACTCATATATAACACTGATCTTGAAGAAACAAAGGCCCAGCTCACGGATGGCCCAATCCAGAAAATGACCCAAACTGGCCTGTTCGCTACGCGCTCGCCTAGCGAAGCTGACAGACAACAAAAATTTCGGGCTTCATTCTGAGCCCATTAGGTCACCATTATCACTATAAATACCAGCACTTCAGTAATAAAAAAAAAATTAAAAAAAAAATTAATTAATTAATTAATTAATTAATTAATTAATTAATTAATTAATTAATTAAATAATTAAAAAAAATAAATAAAATATAACAAATTATTTTGGACTTGGGTCTCCCTCATTCCAAGCCCATTACCCACGAAATCAGTCTATAAATACTGAAGTTTCAGTAGAGGAAAGGACACTTGGAGTTACACTGGGAGATTCACTGAAAAAAAAAGAGGAGGAGAACAGAGAAGAACGAATAGAAGTTTTGGCATAGGAACCCTGCCTACCCGGAGAATTCAGAGTAAAGAAACCCTGAAGGCAGCCCATCTGCACCGAAGCCATCGCCGTCCAATTCCCGCTGCCTAACTTATTCCGATACTACAAGTGGTCAATCCCTTCAACCTTGAATTGGCAAACAGGTTTGCGTATCTCTATTGTTTATACTTTCAATTGGCCATATCTACATATATAATGCATCATGATAAAATGTTGATATATAATTTGCTTTCGTATGGGAATTTAAATATGCCTGAATACCCTGAATGTTTGACCATGTTATTCCTGTGATAAAATGCCATAAAATTCAAAGTTCCTAACATGGGGCTGTTTTCAAATTCAAAATCCGTGGCCGCTCGCTAGCACCTCGCTAGGCGAGCCTGGGGCGAGTATTCGCCTGGCCTTCGCTAGGCGAGGCAGAGGCGAACGAGACAGTAGCTGACTTTTCTATTCTTTTTTTTATGTTTTATCATAGCCATGCATTATTCATCCTATCCTATTTATTGTTGTGATATTTCTCCGGTGTAATCTTCGATTGCACCCTGATTTGGTGTTCTGACATGTTTCTTTTTTTTTTGAGTTTCGTAAAGGTTCGCATATCCCAGGAAAAGGTTATTGGCTAGGTATTCCACTTTAGTTGTGGGATACCCTTGTGGAGTTTCACCCTAAATTAATTTTTAATGTATTAATTTCTAATGTATTATTTTTTTTTTAATATATTATTTTTAATAATTTAATGTGGAGTTTCATCCTAATTATATAATTAATTGTAAAACTTTGCCTTTGAATAAGTGATCTTGGACCTCTCTTTGTTGCCTTACGATTACGATATTACGGTCATGTCCCGCGAACGTGGGGATACCCTTAGCAAAGACCCTTCGGTTAAATCATCATAAAATAAATTATAGTCCCTCGGATGTTGCCTTCGAATATACAACTTTGTCCCTCGATGACCCTCCGATGTTGCCTACGGTTAAAAGATGATAGTCCCTTCGAATGCTAAGGTATCCTCGTAACTGTTGCCTTCAATGACCAATCGATGACCCTACGATGACCCTTTTACATCCAAAGGATAAAACTACTTATTTCTCAATAATAAGGACAGTTTTACCCTCATAAGGATAGGAAATACTCATAAAGACCTTGGGTCGGTATAACTCTTAATTGCTGGCTCACAACCTAAAACATTTTTTCACACCTCACACCTTTCAAAATACCTTCAGAAAATCACCACTTGGTATACATTCATACTAGAATCATTACCGAGTTATATTTTTCTCAACAGTTTTCAAAACTAAACGAGATAATCACTTTGTATACATTCATACAAGAATCATTACAAAGTTAAATTCTCTTTTCAAAACAATTTTTCTAAACAATTCACAAACACTTTTTTTTAGACAAAAATAATATAAGTGATCGAGCAATTAAGAGCCCATGGATAACCATGGATACAAAGGGTGCTAACACCTTCCCTTTGTATAATATACCTCCCGAACCCAAAATCTAAATTAAGGTTTTTCCTGTTCTTTTCCACCTTTCCTTATTGGATAAAAGAAAAGTCGGTGGCGACTCTTGCTAACCGCGACATTGCGATTAAAACCACAAAAAAGTCCAGTTCACCGTATGACAGAACTGGCGACTCTGCTGGGGAACTTTAAAAGAGAGGTTACCTTAAAAACAAGATCACTTATTCAATTTGTCTGATTTATTTTTAAGGGATTGCTTGGGTATGTTATGCTTGAGTGAAAGATCCTACACCCGGATCTAGTGTACCTTAGGTAAGTAGCAAGAGATCATCGCGACTGTCCGGCGTATACTGGAATGGTCAAAATGATGGCTACGGTTAATGTGGCACTTTGGATGTCCTGATGTTCCTCATGTTAGTTGAGGAAATATTTGGCATTCGCGTGGTGTCATAAAAGCATTAACCAGACCTTTAGAACCCTAATTGACTCATCCTGGCCATTAGAAAGTAGTGAGATAACTGGCTTCGGTTCCGACTGGAGTTGGTTGAGACTCGATACTACACTCTTTGAGATTGGACTTTAGGGAAGCTTCGGTCAACCACTTGGTGTTGCACTGAAGTGGACTTAAGGAAAGGTCAATGATTTGAGATCCTTCTAGAACCCGGTTACTATTCTAAGACAGGTTGAACCAACCAAACTTCAGTGGGGAGGGTATTTACCTATGGAACTCACGCAAGCCTTAAAACCTAGGAATGATTGTTGTGTGACTTGCTTGTGCTTGTTATTTATCTAACAACATGACATCATAACAACATAACATCATAACATCATGGCATTGTACTAACCATTTCAAGGATTTAGGGATTTAACTCTGCTAAAAAAAACAGAAAAAAAAAAAACAAAGCAAAAACAAAAGAGAAAAGAAAAAAAAAAAGCTCTTTTTGTTAGTTTATGCAAAGTTAAATCCCGAAAGTCCTTGAAAACATTTCATACATTGCATTGCATCGCATAACAGGTATTCTAAAGGATCAGTGTTCTCACGATTTTCCTATCAAACAGATTCCAGCAGATTCAAACAGATTGAACAATGGCTCTCGAACAAACTGTCAAAGATCTCCAGGCCCAGAATGCTCAATTCCAGGAAATGATGCTGAGCTTATCTAAGGGGCAGGAAGAACTGAAAGCTCTTTTGATGGAGAAGAAGAAGGACCAGAAACCTGTGGGTTACATCAACCCGGGGAGAAGGCTTAAGGGACAGGTTACAGGAGTCAAGATTAGAATTCCGAAGGATTCAGAAGAAGAGACCGAGAATGATTCGGAAGATGAGAATCCTAATCTCGTCAATTCTGAGGACGACGATGAAGATTATGAACATGAACAGTACTCTCCGAAGGATGATAAGTACAAGTTGCTGGAAGAACGTATGCTAGCTATGGAGGGGCAGAAAGTGCCCGGTCTGGATTTCGAAAACTTGGGTCTGGTCTCTGATGTGGTCATTCCCCGCAAATTCAAGGTTCCCATTTTCACTAAGTATGATGGTGCCTCTTGTCCTCAGATGCATCTAAGGGCTTATGTGAGAAAGATTCAGCCGCACACTACTGATAAGAAACTGTGGATCCATTTCTTCCAAGAGAGTCTGTCTGGCACACAGTTAGAGTGGTATTATCAGCTTGAGAGCTCTAACATCCACACATGGACTGATTTAGCAACAGCTTTCTACAAGCACTACCAGTATAATTCTGAGTTAGCGCCTACTCGGCTACAGCTACAAAATATGACTATGGGCTCTAAAGAAAGTTTCAAAGAATATGCTCAAAAGTGGAGAGATTTGGCTGGCAGAGTCAAACCCCCTATGACTGATCGAGAGTTAGTGGACATGTTCATGGGTACACTGACTGGCCCATTCTACAGCCATCTACTGGGAAGTTCCTCGTCAGGTTTCACTGAACTTATCTTGACAGGTGAACGGGTTGAAAGCGGCATTCGAAGTGGAAAGATACAGGCAGCTACTTCTGCAAGCACCAAAAAGTCCTATAGGGAAAGAGTGAATCAAATGCTGTGTACAGTGAGAGGAAGCATAACAAGAAGAATCGTGACCATACTGTTGGGGCAGTTACAATTGCCGCACCGCCATCTCAGAACTTCCAACACAGACAAGACAGGTCGAGAAGACAGTTTACCAAGATCAATATGACTTTAACCCAAGCACTGCAGAGTATGTTAAAGGCCAATTTGATTACCCTCAGAGGCCCTCCTGCAAATCCCAACACTACTTCTCCTCGTTATAATCCCAACGCCAGGTGTGCCTATCACTCTGATAGCCCCGGGCATGATACGAATGATTGCTGGTTGTTGAAGAACAAGATTCAGGATATGATCGACGCTGGAGAAATTGAATTTGATCCTCCGGCGACCCCCAATGTCATCACAGCACCTATGCCTAATCATGACCAGAATGTTAATGTTGTGGACGACAATTCTCACGTTACTGACGTTGCTGATTTAGCATCTCCTCTCCTGATCGTTAAGAAGAATTTATTGCAAGCTGGTTTATTTCCAGGTTGTGCTGAAGATTGCGATCTCTGTGTACTCCGACCCAATGATTGTTTGAAGTTGAAGAACGGCATTCAACGGCTGATGGATGATTGTACAATTCTATTTGAAAGGGTTCCTAAGGTGGACAACTCTATTGAAGAGGTATCTGTGATTGCTAGGTCCAAAGCTCCAGTGAAGATTACCGCTACTAGAGTGCCTGTGAAGATTACCGCTGAGCCCAAAGTGGCTCCCCTGATTATTACCGCACCTGGCCCCGTGCCATATTCCTCCAGCAAAGCTATTCCGTGGAACTATGGAGGCGACGTTTACATCCATGGCATAAAGCAGGTTGGTAGTTCTGCTAATCCTAATGATATTGTGGGGACTAGTAAAGTTACTCGAAGTGGAAGGATCTACTCCCCAGAAATCTCACCTCCCGCTCCCGAAATTCGAGGAAAAAGACCAGTCAATCCTCCTCAGTCAGAGATATCGGTCGAAGTTACTTCTGAAGATGTTGCCAAACAGGAAATGGAAGAGATGCTGAAAATCATCCGTAAGAGCGATTTTGATGTAGTGGAACAATTGGGGCATACTCCGTCTAAAATCTCAATGTTGTCCTTGTTATTATCCTCTGAATCCCATGCCAATGCATTGATGAAATTCTTGAAGACCGCTCATGTGCCTCAAGAAACATCCGTCGATCAATTCGAACATTATGTTGCTAATTTGACTGTTGACAATGGCCTAGGCTTTTCCGATGCTGACCTGACGCCAGCAGGAAAGAATCACAATAAAGCTCTGCATATCTCCATCGAGTGTGAGGGGATCACCCTGGCTCACGTGTTGATCGACAACGGCTCTTCCTTGAATGTGCTCCCGAAAGCTGTACTCGATAAATTTGACTACAAAGGCATTGAACTGAAACCTAGTGATGTTGTGGTGCGTGCTTACGATGGTGCGAAGAGTGTTGTCTATGGTGAAGTGGTTCTCCCTATCAAGATAGGACCTCAAGTCTTCAACACTACCTTTCACGTGATGGACATTCGTCCCGCCTACTCCTGCTTGTTGGGGCGCCCTTGGATCCATGGGGCAGGTGCGGTAGCTTCGTCGCTTCATCAAAAGCTGAAGTATCCAATAGCAGGCATGGTTGTCACTGTATGTGGAGAAGAAGAGTATATTGTCAGTAGTGTGCAAGCCTTCAAATACGTCGAGATGGATGGTGAATTCTTTGAGACTCCTTCTCAGTCATTTGAAGTGGTTCCTCCACCCAGTCCTGTCCTTAAGCCAACTCCCCTTGTGCCCAAGGTTGTTCGTGCTCCCCCTGTCATGATCTCTCTGAAAGATGCTCAAGCCGCGATTGAAAATGGTGATCGTGCTGGTTGGGGTCAACTGATCAATGTACCGTACAAGTCTGATAAAGCTGGCCTGGGGTTTAACTCTGGAAAGATAGTCAAAAATCAGATTAATGCTATGGAAGATGCTGATAGTGATTGCGACTTGGATAGCTGGATTTTCCCAACAATTGGTGACGGACTCAACAATTGGAAGACTGAAGACATTATCCCGATTTCCTTTAGTCAGGAGTAATTGTTATTGTTTATTCTAGAATTGCAAATTTTAATTTTCTTTTACAATCAAACTTCTTAAAGCATTGTGTCTATGCCCGAGGCACAATGGCTAATTTGTTAGGGGTTTGTCATTTTCATAAGCATATTTATATTCAATAAATCAATGGACGTTTTGCATTCAAATATTGCGCTCTTTGTCTTTCCTATTATCTTTCAAACAAGCTATGTTTTCTTACACACACGCACGTAACGAATTGCAGATCCCTATCCACTCTGGATCCTGTTGATAATAGTTCTACTACTGTTCATTATGACTTTGAAAATCCGATCTACCGAGCCGAAGATGGAAGTGAGGAAGATTGTGAAGTACCTGAAGAACTTGCCAGACTGTTACTACAAGAAGAAAGGACTATACAGCCGCATGAGGAGTCAGTTGAGACTGTAAATCTGGGTACCGAGGTGGACAAGAGAGAAGTCAAAATAGGAGCAGGCTTGGAAAGCAGTATCAAGGAAAGATTGATTCAGATGCTACATGACTATGTGGAGATTTTTGCTTGGTCTTACGAAGACATGCCAGGGCTGGATACCGATATAGTAGTGCATCGTTTGCCGACGAAGGAAGATTGTCGTCCTGTTAAGCAAAAGGTTCGTCGCATGCGTCCTGAAATGTCCGAGAAAATCAAGGCCGAAGTCATGAAACAATTCGATGCTGGTTTTCTGGCGGTTACTTCTTATCCTCAATGGGTTGCTAATGTGGTACCAGTGCCAAAGAAGGATGGTAAGGTGCGAATGTGTGTGGATTACAGAGATTTGAATAGAGCGAGTCCCAAGGATGATTTCCCACTGCCACACATTGATGTTCTGGTAGACAACACCGCTCAACACAAGGTATTCTCCTTCATGGATGGATTCTCGGGTTATAACCAGATCAAAATGGCACCTGAGGACATGGAGAAGACTACGTTTGTGACGCAATGGGGCACCTTCTGTTATAAAGTAATGCCGTTTGGTTTAAAGAACGCAGGAGCAACGTACCAGCGTGCTATGGTGGTTTTGTTCCATGACATGATCCATCATGAAATAGAAGTATATGTGGACGATATGATAGCCAGGTCTCATACTGAAGAAGAACATCTCGATCATTTATACAAACTGTTTGAGAGGCTGAAGAAATACAAGTTGAGATTGAACCCGAACAAATGCACCTTTGGAGTAAGATCGGTAAACTCTTGGGCTTTATTGTCAGTGGTAAAGGTATTGAGGTTGACCGGCCAAGGTGAGAGCTATTCAAGAAATGCCAGTTCCCCGTACGGATAAAGAAGTCAGAGGTTTCTTGGGACGTTTGAATTACATTGCCCGGTTATTTCCCATTTGACCGCTACTTGCAAACCCATCTTCAAGTTACTGAGAAAAAATCAGGAGATGATATGGAATGATGAATGTCAAGAAGCTTTTGACAAAATCAAGAAGTACCTCCAAGAACCTCCGATTCTGGTACCACCAGTTGAGGGAAGACCTCTAATCATGTATTTGACCGTTTTAGAAAACTCAATGGGGTGCGTGTTGGGGCAACATGACGAGTCTGGTCGAAAAGAGCATGCCATATACTACCTTAGCAAAAAGTTTACCGACTGTGAAACAAGATACTCACTGCTCGAGAAAACTTGCTGTGCTTTGGCCTGGGCTGCTCGCCGACTAAGACAGTATATGTTGAATCACACCACTTTGTTGATTTCTAAGATGGATCCTATCAAATACATATTTGAGAAACCCGCCCTCTCCGGAAGAATAGCAAGATGGCAGATGATTTTAACAGAGTATGATATCCAGTATACCACCCAAAAAGCAATCAAAGGAAGCGTGCTAGCTGATCATTTGGCTCATCAGGCAGTGAATGATTATCAGTCTATGAATTTTGAGTTCCCAGATGAGGATGTCATGCTTGTTACTGATTATGAAGAACCTGGACCAGAGGAAGGACCCGAAGTGGGATCCCGATGGACTATGGTTTTTGATGGATCGTCTAACGCATTGGGCAACGGTATTGGCGTCGTGATCATTTCCCCCAAGGGTGGCCATACGCCTTTCACCGCTAGACTATGTTTTGAATGCACCAACAATATGGCTGAGTATGAAGCGTGTATTTTGGGACTCAGAGCTGCTATAGACCTAAGAATCAAGTTCTTGAAGGTGTACGGAGACTCAGCCTTGGTAATCAGTCAGGTCAAAGGAGAATGGGACACTAAACATC
This sequence comes from Lathyrus oleraceus, assembly GCF_024323335.1. Lineage (NCBI taxonomy): Eukaryota > Viridiplantae > Streptophyta > Magnoliopsida > Fabales > Fabaceae > Lathyrus > Lathyrus oleraceus. The sequence continues at coordinate 162,965,274 of NC_066583.1, forward strand.
CTGAATCTCATCCCTTATCGAGAACGGGTGTTGACATTAATCCCATACTTTGAAGAGATCACATTCGAATATATTCCACGAGAGGAGAACCAGTTGGCAGACGCATTAGCTACCATGTCATCTATGTTCAGAGTCAGATGGGACAATGAAGCTCCCCGGATTACCATTGAACGACTAGACGAACCAGCATATTGTTATGAACTTAACGCTGATGAAGTAGAAGAGAAGCCTTGGTACCACGAGATAAAAAGATATTTAGAAGCTCAAGAATACCCTGAAGGGACATCCATCAATGACAGGAAATTTCTGAGGAAGTTCTCCGCTAAATTCTTTTTGAGTAATGGAATATTGTACAAACGTAACCATGATTCGACTTTGCTTCGCTGTGTGGATAGAAAGGAATCAGAGAAGATTATGGAAGACATGCACGACGGTATCTTTGGGACTCATTCTAGTGGACATACAATGGCCAAGAAGATTCTGAGGTCAGGGTATTATTGGTCTACCATGGAAACTGATTGCCACCATCACTCCAGAACTTGTCATAAGTGCCAGATCTATGCGGATAAAGTACATGTGCCTCCTGCTCCATTAAACGTGTTGACCGCGCCGTGGCCCTTTGCAATGTGGGGCATTGATGTGATTGGCGAAATTAAACCTACCGCCTCTAATGGACATCGTTTCATCCTTGTTGCTATTGATTACTTCACAAAGTGGGTGGAGGCAGCCTCATTTGCTTCTGTTACTAAGAATGTGGTGGCACGATTCATCAAGAACAGCCTCATCTGCCGATACGGCGTCCCTGAGAGGATTATCACTGACAATGGCACTAATTTGAACAACAAGATGATTACTGAACTCTGCACGCAGTTCAAAATAAAACACCATAACTCTTCTCCGTACCGGCCAAAGATGAACGGCGCTGTAGAAGCGGCTAATAAGAATATTAAGAAGATTATACAAAAGATGACGGTAACATACAAAGACTGGCATGAGATGTTACCATTTGCTCTTCATGGTTATCGTACTTCGGTACGAACTTCGACAGAGGCAACTCCTTTCTCTTTAGTCTACGGAATGGAAGCCGTTTTACCAGTAGAGGTTCAGATTCCCTCTCTAAGGATCATGAAAGAGGCGGGCTTAGACGAAGACGAATGGATTCAGACTCGACTCGATCAGATAAATTTGATGGATGAGAAGAGACTTGCGGCTGTATGTCACGGGCAGATATATCAGAAGCGCATGACCAGGGCATTCAACAAAAAGGTCAAGAGACAAGTGTATCAAATGGCGACTTGGTAATCAAACGCATCATCCTACCACAAACTGACCCCAGAGGCAAATGGACTCCCACATACGAAGGGCCATTTGTAGTTAAGAAGGTATTCTCAGGTGGAGCCATGATACTCGCTACAATGGATGGTGAAGACTTCCCACATCCCGTGAACGCGGACATAGTTAAAAAATACTACGCATAAAAGAGACCCGCTAGATCGACGTATCTAGGCAAAAGTAAGGGCATCCCGGCGAACCAAAAGGGTTCGGGCAAAAATTAGGGATATATAAAAAAATGTACACCCGGCAAGTCGAAAACCTGAAAAGGCGGCTTGGGCAAAAAAGGGTCTTTGGTAGACTGAAAACCTGAAAAGGCGGTCCAGGCAAAAATTAGGGATTAAAGCGTATGACTATGTCCCGTTCTAGTCAACTTCATCCAAGTTCAAGGGACTGAACAAGCCAATCACTTCCATCCGACAGCAGGGGATGAGATGCTTGAAGACATAATGACAGTAGTAGACTTAAAATCAATAGGACTTCTTCCACATAGCTTTCTCTTTGTTTTCGACAATTTCCTCTTACTAGGATTTCTGTCTCCTTGTACACAAATTGCCTGTTTATAGGCCTTCTTTCAAAATCAATACAACCTTCTTTCAAAAGATGCTTTTGTTTTTTCTTTTTCTGTTTTGTTTGCGTAAACGTCCATTGATTTAATTTGAATTAATATATGCATTTGAATATGACCAATGTTTACCAAAATACATGCATAGAATAGCAATAGCAATTACTACAAGACTTCAGGATCGAGGATAAGGTCTAACCATGCTTCCAATGAATCCGCTACCAATTCTCTTCCCCAGCAAGCCTATTTTTCCCAGAAGAAATTGGCAGTATTCCCCGGCACAGCCAGCTATTCCCCAACAGAGGTCGGCATCGCCAGACAGGCTGATCATCTCATCCATCTCCAGCCCGACTCTGCTGAATATTTCCACCATCAGACAGAAATCAAGCATCCCCAGCCGAGAAAGGGTCATCGACACAAATGTCTCAAATCAGTAGATGGGGATTTATTTTCCCCAGTAGAGTCCCCAAGCAGAACTTCTCATACGCATAGCTCATTCATTACATCCTTTCACAGCATACGCATGCATACAACATTCACATTTATTTTAGCATAACACGAAACATCTCATGCATCATGACATAGCATGAAGCTAACTTTTCTTTGCAGGTTATTTATCCTCCTGATATAGTCAAAATAAAAGGTTCATTCAGACAGACACCTTTATCAATCACATTCAAGATTCAGATACATATTTCAAATACAGTTCATGGGAACATTCATTCTGACAACACTTCGATATCCTCCTAATGATGGCATCTTTAAGCCCATCCCAGACATTTATTGCAAGTACAACATATACAGGTTATCAGATACAGCCTAACGTACGGTTCATTCTGATTCAGCCCAACATATGACTTCTTCAGCAACTCCAATGCGGTCTAACGTACGACCCATTTGGACCTTCAAATCCTCAGATACTGCCTAGCGTACGGTACGTTCAGGGGTGTAGTCTAGCGTACGACTACTTTCTTCTTCGGATACAGCCTAACGTATGGCTCATTCTGCAACTCAGATACGATCTAGCGTACGATCCATTCTGAACTCCAGCAACTCCAACGCGGTCTAACGTACGACCCGTTTGGATCTTACAACCCTCAGATGCTACCTAACGTACGGTACATTTCTGAAGTGTAGTCTGGCGTACGACTACCGCTTTCATCATCAGATGCGGCCTAACAGACGACTCATTCTGCGACGGTCTAACGTACGACCCGTTCGGATGTCCATCCCCTCAGATGCTACCTAACATACGGTACATTTCTGAAGTGTAGTCTAACGTACGACTACCCTTTCGTCATCAGATTCAGCCTAACGTACGGCTCATTCTGCAACTCAGATACGATCTAGCGTATGGTCCATTCTGACCCTTTATCCCCAACAGCATATGACACACTCCGACTCCCCAGCGAAGTCGGCAGCCTAATGGATGACTCATTATACGGTCTAACGTACGACCCAGTGTGGCACCCATGTCTTCAAATTGGCCTAATATACGGCGCGATCTGAAGCTTTCGTCATCAAACCTCCCGGATGGCACCTTTAAGCCCATCTCCATCAAGACCAACTGTCGATTCTCAAGTGCAAATTTTTGGGGCATTCTAGTGTTCAATAATCTTCCACCTCCAGACCACGAATGGCGTACACACCATTCTAACTCTCTCGGTCCAAGAATATTGAACAGGGGCAGCTGTCATACCCCAAAATTTGCCCATTAATATTTCAAGACATTTTGCAAGGCATTCCGACTCATATATAACACTGATCTTGAAGAAACAAAGGCCCAGCTCACGGATGGCCCAATCCAGAAAATGGCCCAAACTGGCCTGTTCGCTACGCGCTCGCCTAGCGAAGCTGACAGACAACAAAAATTTCGGGCTTCATTCTGAGCCCATTAGGTCACCATTATCACTATAAATACCAGCACTTCAGTAATAAAAAAAAAAAAAACGAAAAACGAAAAAAAAAAAAAAAAAAAATTTTTTAATTAATTAATTAATTAATTAATTAATTAAATAATTAAAATAAATAAATAAAATATAACAAATTATTTTGGACTTGGGCGTTCGAGAAGATAAAAGAGTATTTGCAGAATCCTCCTGTCATACCCCAAAATTTGCCCATTAATATTTCAAGACATTTTGCAAGGCATTCCGACTCATATATAACACTGATCTTGAAGAAACAAAGGCCCAGCTCACGGATGGCCCAATCCAGAAAATGACCCAAACTGGCCTGTTCGCTACGCGCTCGCCTAGCGAAGCTGACAGACAACAAAAATTTCGGGCTTCATTCTGAGCCCATTAGGTCACCATTATCACTATAAATACCAGCACTTCAGTAATAAAAAAAAAATTAAAAAAAAAAAAATTAATTAATTAATTAAATAATTAAAATAAATAAATAAAATATAACAAATTATTTTGGACTTGGGTCTCCCTCATTCCAAGCCCATTACCCACGAAATCAGTCTATAAATACTGAAGTTTCAGTAGAGGAAAGGACACTTGGAGTTACACTGGGAGATTCACTGAAAAAAAAAGAGGAGGAGAACAGAGAAGAACGAATAGAAGTTTTGGCATAGGAACCCTGCCTACCCGGAGAATTCAGAGTAAAGAAACCCTGAAGGCAGCCCATCTGCACCGAAGCCATCGCCGTCCAATTCCCGCTGCCTAACTTATTCCGATACTACAAGTGGTCAATCCCTTCAACCTTGAATTGGCAAACAGGTTTGCGTATCTCTATTGCTTATACTTTCAATTGGCCATATCTACATATATAATGCATCATGATAAAATGTTGATATATAATTTGCTTTCGTATGGGAATTTAAATATGCCTGAATACCCTGAATGTTTGACCATGTTATTCCTGTGATAAAATGCCATAAAATTCAAAGTTCCTAACATGGGGCTGTTTTCAAATTCAAAATCCGTGGCCGCTCGCTAGCACCTCGCTAGGCGAGCCTGGGGCGAGTATTCGCCTGGCCTTCGCTAGGCGAGGCAGAGGCGAACGAGACAGTAGCTGACTTTTCTATTCTTTTTTTTTTTTATGTTTTATCATAGCCATGCATTATTCATCCTATCCTATTTATTGTTGTGATATTTCTCCGGTGTAATCTTCGATTGCACCCTGATTTGGTGTTCTGACATGTTTCTTTTTTTTTTGAGTTTCGTAAAGGTTCGCATATCCCAGGAAAAGGTTATTGGCTAGGTATTCCACTTTAGTTGTGGGATACCCTTGTGGAGTTTCACCCTAAATTAATTTTTAATGTATTAATTTCTAATGTATTAATTTTTTTTAATATATTATTTTTAATAATTTTAATGTGGCGTTTCATCCTAATTATATAATTAATTGTAAAACTTTGCCTTTGAATAAGTGATCTTGGACCTCTCTTTGTTGCCTTACGATTACGATATTACGGTCATGTCCCGCGAACGTGGGGATACCCTTAGCAAAGACCCTTCGGTTAAATCATCATAAAATAAATTATAGTCCCTCGGATGTTGCCTTCGAATATACAACTTTGTCCCTCGATGACCCTCCGATGTTGCCTACGGTTAAAAGATGATAGTCCCTTCGAATGCTAAGGTATCCTCGTAATTGTTGCCTTCAATGACCAATCGATGACCCTACGATGACCCTTTTACATCCAAAGGATAAAACTACTTATTTCTCAATAATAAGGACAGTTTTACCCTCATAAGGATAGGAAATACTCATAAAGACCTTGGGTCGGTATAACTCTTAATTGCTGGCTCACAACCTAAAACATTTTTCACACCTCACACCTTTCAAAATACCTTCAGAAAATCACCACTTGGTATACATTCATACTAGAATCATTACCGAGTTATATTTTTCTAAACAATTTTCAAAACTAAACGAGATAATCACTTTGTATACATTCATACAAGAATCATTACAAAGTTAAATTCTCTTTTCAAAACAATTTTTCTAAACAATTCACAAACACTTTTTTTTAGACAAAAATAATATAAGTGATCGAGCAATTAAGAGCCCATGGATAACCATGGATACAAAGGGTGCTAACACCTTCCCTTTGTATAATGTACCTCCCGAACCCAAAATCTAAATTAAGGTTTTTCCTGTTCTTTTCCACCTTTCCTTATTGGATAAAAGAAAAGTCGGTGGCGACTCTTGCTAACCGCGACATTGCGATTAAAACCACAAAAAAGTCCAGTTCACCGTATGACACCTCCTATCCTTGTGCCTCCGGTCCCAGGGAGACCGCTGATTATGTATTTGACAGTACTAGACAATTCCATGGGTTGTGTTCTCGGTCAACACGACGAGACAGGTAGGAAAGAGCATGCCATCTACTACCTGAGTAAGAAATTCACAGATTGCGAGTCGAGATACTCAATGCTTGAAAAAACATGTTGTGCACTTGCATGGGCTGCTAAGCGATTGAGACAATACATGCTGTCTCACACAACCTTACTGATCTCCAAAATGGATCCAGTCAAGTATATATTTGAGAAGCCAGCTCTCACCGGAAGAATTGCTCGTTGGCAAATGGTACTGACAGAGTACGACATCCAGTATACTTCCCAGAAAGCCATCAAGGGGAGTATTCTGTCAGACTATCTTGCTCAACAGCCGGTTGAAGATTATGAGCCGATGAAGTTTGATTTTCCAGATGAAGACATCATGTTCCTCAAGATGAAAGACTGTGAAGAGCTAGTTGTTGAAGAGGGACCTGATCCAGACGAAAAGTGGACTTTAATGTTTGATGGGGCCGTCAACGCCATAGGAAGTGGAATTGGTGTTGTCATTACAACTCCGAAAGGTGCCCACATGCCTTTCACCGCTCGTCTGACTTTTGAGTGCACTAATAATGAAGCTGAGTATGAAGCCTGTATCTTGGGTATTGAGCAAGCCATTGATTTGAGAATCAAGACTTTGGACATCTTCGGAGATTCAGCTCTGGTAATCAATCAAGTGAAGGGTGATTGGAACACTCTCCAGCCTACTCTGGTCCCCTACAGAGATTACACGAGAAGACTGTTGACTTTCTTCACAACGGTAAAGCTGTACCATATACCTCGTGATGAGAACCAGATGGCAGATGCTCTTGCTACTCTATCCTCCATGATCACGGTGATCCGTTGGAACCATGCTCCCAAGATCGACGTGATGCGCCTTGATAGGGCCGCGTATGTGTTTGCTGCTGAACTGTTAGTTGATGACAAGCCCTGGTATCACGACATCAAGTGCTTTCTGAAGAATCAAGAGTACCCTGCAGGGGCATCCAACAATGATAGAAAGACTTTGAGAAGATTGGCAGGCAGTTTCTTCTTGAACAAAGACGATGTTCTGTATAAGAGGAACTTCGACATGGTTTTGCTCAGATGCGTGGATAGACACGAAGCAGACATGTTAATGCAGGAAGTTCATGAAGGCTCCTTCGGTACTCATGCCGGCGGACATGCAATGGCTAAGAAATTGTTGAGAGCAGGTTATTACTGGATGACCATGGAATCTGATTGTTTCAAATATGCTCGGAAGTGCCATAAATGCCAGATTTATGCTGATAAGGTGCATGTGCCGCCGAATCCTTTGAATGTGATGTCTTCCTCGTGGCCTTTCGCTATGTGGGGCATCAATATGATTGGAAAGATTGAGCTGACCGCCTCCAATGGGCATCGCTTCATCCTTGTTGCCATCGACTATTTCACCAAGTGGGTCGAAGCAGCGTCATTTGTGAAGGTCACCAGACATGTGGTTGCCCGATTCATCAAGAAAGAAATCATTTGTTGCTATGGGATTCCCGAAATAATCATTACTGATAATGGTTCTAATCTCAACAACAAAATGATGAAGGAGTTATGCCAGAACTTCAACATTCAGCATCACAATTCTTCCCCTTACCGCCCTAAGATGAACGGTGCTGTTGAAGCGACAAATAAGAACATAAAGAAGATTGTGCAGAAGATGGTCGTTACGTACAGAGATTGGCATGAGATGCTACCCTTCGCCTTGCATGGGTACCGTACGTCAGTACGTACATCGACCGGGGCAACCCCTTACTCCCTTGTGTATGGTATGGAAGCAATCCTACCTGTTGAAGTGGAGATTCCTTCTCTAAGAGTCCAGTTGGATGTCAAGTTAGACGAAGCTGAATGGATTCGGACAAGGTTTAATGAGTTGAGTCTTATCGAAGAGAAGCGAATGACAGCCATTTGTCATGGGCAGTTGTATCAAAGTCGGATGAAGAGAGCTTTTGATCAGAAAGTGCGTCCTCAATGCTTCCAGGTCGGAGATTTGGTGTTGAAAAGGATCCTCCCTCCTCAGACAGATCACAGGGGCAAGTGGACTCCTAACTATGATGGACCGTATATTGTCACCAAGGTTTTTGATGGTGAGGCCTATATGCTTGCAACGATGGATGGGGAAAACTTCACTTCCCCGGTGAACTCAGACGCAGTTAAAAAATACTTCGCATGAAATAGACCCGCTGGACAATAAAAATAGTAGTCCAGGTAAAAATGGGCATCCCGGCAAACCAAGAAAATGAAAAAGGTTCGGGCAAAAATTAGGGAATAAAAGTGAAAAGATTGTACACCCGGTAAGTTGAAAACCTGAAAAGGCAACTTAGGCAAAAATGGGTATCCCGGTGGATTGAAAACCCGAAAAGGGCGATCCAGGCAAAAGTTAGGGATTAAGCGAATGACTGCGTTCTGAGTAGTTCTGAATCTCATCTCGTGTCAATGACTGGAAACTTTTGAAGGATAGGAAACAGTCCAATCACTCTTTCAGAAAGCTGATCATCTGGAGGATCTTGAAGACGAGCAAGTCATAGCAGAATTGGAACCCAATAGAAATCCATTTCACATTGCCATTAGATTAATGTCTGTTTTTATCTGTTGTGCGATTACCTCTTTCTAGGGATTGCTTCCTGATGTAAATGCCTATTCAGAGGCCGTTCAATAAATAAAATCATGTTATTCGGTATATCTCTGTTTTCATTTTCATTTTTCTGTTTTGTTTGCAAAAATGACGTCCGAATTTTTTGATAAACATTACATCATGACACATAAGAGCTTTACAGGTACATGCTTAATAAACATTTAAAATTGCTGTAAATTTTAAGTGCTTTGGATCGTCTATTCAGAACAGGTACCCTCAGGGCATTTCCTTAAAATCCCCTGCAGATGATCGTGAATGTTTTTTCGCCAACAGATGAATTCGGTATCTTATCCCTGCAGAGCTGATCAGAGCGTTGGATTCTTCAATCCCCAGCAGGTTCTCACCATTGTACCTCCCCCCCAAGCGGTGGTTTCAGATTATACACTCCCCAGTAGAGTTGACAGTGTCAGACTATATACTGAAGGAGAATTGCGGTCCAAAACGCAGCGGAAATTAAAATTTTCTCCTTTAGAGATCCTTACGAATGGTCATGATCAGTGATAGAATATTTACCTCTTATGACGATTGAAACCTTTGGTGCAGATCTCTTGTGACGATCAAAACCTTTGATGCAGATCCACGAAGCGATCACGAACGTTGAACGATGACAACGTCTCTACTCAGTCCACACGAACGGGTTCCTTCAATCTCAGTGCTAGCTGGTACGAATGAAGGCTTTGAGTGAGAGAGAGAGAGTGAGAGAGAAAACGAAAATAATGCAACCGCCATTTTATGCTTCTGCACAATGGTTCTATTTATAGAACCACTTGTGTGGGCTTCAAGCTAAAAAGCCCACTTAAGTGTATTTTGGCCCATATCTTATAATATGCCCAAAATCACTTAAGCCCATGGTACCTTACCATATTTCGTATTCTACTCAAGTACACCGTACCTTACGATGTTCTATAATTCACTTAAGGGCACCGTACCTTACGGTATTCCTTAGTTACTCTATCTCTCATCAATCCGTCCTTTGTGTGTGACCCTGTAGGTTTTCGTGACGTTGACAATTATATTAAATCACGCATTTAACATAATAAACAGTGAGCGGTATCTAGCAACACATCACTGCTACCCAAGACACGAAAATGTCATGTGATCTGACAAAACCTTCTGTGATAATAATTATGTGTATAATTACCCTTTTGCCCTTATGTCTATATTGAACACAAGGCATAGACCGTGTCATCCTTCTTCAGTTCAATATTGGACCCATAGACATTTATCCTGTTACGCAGGATGGGCAAATTCCATCTAGGACACCCATGTCCCTCAGCATGCTTTGTGGAGTACCCATCAACTGTCTTTATGGTTATCCAGTTACGGACAACGTTGGATCAACAATAAAGCACTCGACTCTACATCTAGGATCCATAGTGGTTTCAGGTCGAAGAGTGGAATACACTATTATCACCATGAGAATAACTTATGACACTTTGCATAACTTTCTATATAGTATTCTCATAGTGGGTCAATCCGGTATAAATATTACTCCTAATATTCATACCTATGTTTAAGACTTGATAACTCTTTATCCATGATCCATGAGATGTGATCATCAGTCTACAAACATAATAGTCTTAATGCTTTAATGTTATCCCACTTCACACTAAAGCTCGACTACAGATACTTTAAGAATAGTGTCCTTATGTTTAATGTGTTCTCATGATTAAGTCACACTTAATACATTAAACGGACTAGCTATTCTAGGGACTTTATTAAACAAACGTAATAAAGAAAAAGCTTTTTATTATTAATAAATAATTCGATACAAGTACCAAAAGTATTGGCCTCTAGGGCTTACACCAACATATACCCCCAACGGAGTTGACAGTGCCAGACTGTATCTTCCCAGCAGAAGCGGCTGCTCCTCAGAGTTCGAGGCCAGATCGATAATCCCAATGCCAGATCTATGGTTTCTTTCCTTGAAGTAGAACCTCGGTACCGTATCGGTGTTTGCTTCCCCTACTGAGTCATCTCTCGCAGATCGTGGTTGCCAGAACCACTATCGCTTTCCCCAACAACAGGTTTTCAGTGCCGTTCTCTCCCTAGTCAGAATCTTGGTATTTCGTCATTGCTAGAACACCGTGTGGCGGGTCATTTCCCCACAGAATTCTTTGCGTTGTGCATCTCCAGCAGCCTTGCCAGGGTCCAGAAGATGGTGATCATTTCCCCAGCAGATCCCCTTGCCTCAGCTTGGCATTCTACCCAACATTTTGCATCCCTGCATGTAGAATCATATTGCATTGCATCCTCCCAAATCGCGTAGCATTTCCATTTTCATGGAGCATTACGCCATTGAAAAATTCAAACATATGCATGTAAGCATAAAACATTCTCGGTATCCCAAGTGATAAGCCAGAAGTTGTTTCCAGTACTCAGACTGAAGATTGTTCATGACTTACCTTTGTTATCCCCAGCAAGTGTCATTGGCCCATGCGCCGCCTCTATTATCGTTCCCTATTTCTGCCGATGCTGACAGGCATGAAGTTTTCGGTATTCAGACCGAAGTGGCGTTCAGGCCAGTTTTCCGATGTTCAGATCGAAGAAGTTTCCGACGTTCAGGTCGATGCAACTTGTGGCGTTCAGGCCAGTTTTCCGATGTTCAGATCGAAGAAGTTTCCGACGTTCAGGTCGATGCAACTTGTGGCGTTCAGGCCAGTTTTCCAATGTTCAGATCGAAGAAGTTTCCGACGTTCAGGTCGATGCAACTTGTGGCGTTCAGGCCAGTTTTCCGATGTTCAGATCAAAGAAGTTTCCGACGTTCAGGTCGATGCAACTTGTGGCGTTCAGGCCAGTTTTCCGATGTTCAGATCAAAGAAGTTTCCGACGTTAAGGTCGATGCAACTTGTGGCGTTCAGGCCAGTTTTCCGATGTTCAGATCGAAGAAGTTTCCGACGTTCAGGTCGATGCAACTTGTGGCATCCAGGCCAATTTTCCGATGTTCAGATTGAAGAAGTTTCCGACGTTCAGGTCGACGCAACTTGTGGCATTCAGGCCAGCCTCTCGGTGTTCAGACCGATATTAATAATCTCATATCTCCCGATGTTCAGATCGAAGTCATTTCCAGTATTCAGACTGATGAGCGGCATTCAGGCCATGGTTATTTCTGTGTTACCATTTATTTTGGTATCCAGGTTAACATTCTTTTTCGGTATTCAGACTGATGAGCGGCATTCAGGCCATGGTTATTTCTGTGTTACCATTTATTTTGGTATCCAGGTTAACATTCTTTTTCGGTATTCAGACTGACTCTCACCGTACCAGACGGATTCTTCTTTCAAGACCACCTCTTTGCCGATTCTGACAGGCATTTTTACTTCACTTCACTTAAGTGCAAATTTTCGGGCTTTTATTGTATTCAATCCCTTGATACCTCGAAAGTTTCCAGGTCTCCAGTTGATTGAATAGGGGCAACTGTAATACCCCAAAATTTACCCTTCATTTTTCTTGGAAGCATACGCTTTACACCTCATGCATGCATTCATTTTTTTTTGAAAAAAAAAATAAAAAAAAAAGAAAAAGAAAAAATAATAAATAAATAAAAGAAAAAAATCTTGGACTTGGACCTCTCTCATTTGAGCCCACAGGTCCACAAAAATCAGGTTATAAATTCAGAGTTTCAGTAAAACAAAACTTCATTCTATTCCTATTACCCTGGCTGGAAAAAGATAGTGAGAGAAGAGCTAACAGAGTTCAGAGCAGCCTCCAAACCCTGAAGGGAACTCAACTGCACAGAATCACCTCTGCCTCACATAAACCCTAAAGATTGTTTTGTGAACCTCACGGGTGCAACTCAATTTCAATCAAGCTCTCCAATCAGGTTTGCCCTATATCCATCATCTTTATGCCTTTAATTTGAATGCTCTAAATGTATGAGGTATTATGGGTGAATTTGATACCCTTTTGATGCATGTGTTTGACAAGAGGTTTAGGCCTCCTACCCTTAGTTGCTTTTTGTGAGCTTTTTGTGAATTGAAAGGGCATGATTCATTTGGTTATATTTTGATTTGGGGGGAACTCTTGGTTACCCTATTTTGTTTCTCTAACTTGTTTGTTGAGTTTTGTTTGGTGAGGGCTCATATGACTCTTGCAGAGATGGTTTGCCTGGTGTTCCACTTTATTTGTGGGATACCGCCTGGAGGTTTCATTCCGATTACCTGTACTGACTCACTTTCTTTGATGGTGTTTAGCTTGGAAGGATCCCTGGGTTTCCCATTCCTCTAATTGTTGTTATTTCAGATCTTTATCCGCGTGGTACTTTTACATTTTTCCCGTATTTTACTGCTTTCCTAGCTGGAAGACCTCGATAGGAGGCAATGTTTTTGTGTGTTTTTTTTTACAGGTTCCTTCGTCAAGGACTGCCTTTTTGCATGAGCATCCCAAACCCTAACCCTTCATTGATTTTTCTTCTCCTAAACACACGTTTACTCCTTCTACTACAGGTGAGTAAGTCTCCAAAGGTCGAGCATCCGGTAGATTGCGTAGTAACGTCGTTCGTCCAAAACCCAATCCATAACCCCGTAGTTAGCCGAACTACGGCTTGCTCTGATTCTCATTCCAGATGAGATACGTAGGCATAAGACGCGATGTCTTAGCGAGCACACATCCCCCAAACCCATAGGTCAGCCGAGCTACGAAGACTCTAATTCTCATATTCATATGAGATACGTATGCAGTGGATGCGACATCCGCGCGAGTCATTTTCATTTAACCCCCGTTTTTAGTAAACAGCACAAGATAAACTCACACCCTTTAGACAAGAACTACAAAAGTGGATCCCGTAGAGTACTACGGATGCGTAGGGGTGCTAATACCTTCCCTTTGCATAATCGACTCCCGAACCCAAGATTTGGTTGCGAGACCTTGTCTTTTCCTTTCCTCTTTTCAGGTTTACTTCGAGCGTTTCCTTTCCCTCCTTTGGGATAAATAACGCACGGTGGCGACTCTTCTGTCATTTTCTTTCGCCGGTTGTTTTTTCGCACACTGTATTTTTCAGGTTGCGACAATTATGAACCCTATTCACTCAATATTATTCATTGGGCTTAAATATAAATTTAATTTACTAAGAAAGGACTTATGAGAGCTTACAAACCTCACCTTAATGGATTGTCTGACTGAGGGGGAGCTTACAAACCTCAAACTCTAATGTCAGACTACGGTAATTACATTTAAGATTAAATTAACATGGATAAGGAATTTAAGGGGAGCTTACAAACCTAACCTTAAAAAGAATTATCAGACTCAATGGTAGCTTAGAAACCTCACCTTAAGAACTCAAAGGGAGCTTACAAACCTCACCATAAGGTATTGTTTAACTCAAAGGGAGCTTATAAACCTCAGACTTTGTTTTAGACCGTCTTAATTAAATCATCAACCATTTTTCTTAAATACATTTGTTTGTCATCATCAAAAAGGGGGAGTTTCTTAGAACAACATTTATTCATCCCCTTAAAAGGTTTTAATGATAACAAAGTATCTGAATAACAAAAAGGGTTTGATAACATTTTGTTTAAGTGTGCATGATCACAAGCATAAGAACTAATCTTGATTGTTTGCATATGTGGAAAAATAATGTAAAGTTTGATTCTGGTTGATCAGAATCTGAACTAGTTCGTCGCCTCTGAAGGCATCAGACTCTGGCCTTATGACCCGACTTCTGTTGACAGTTAAGACTCTGAAGGTATTAAGAGCAGTTGATCTGTATGCTGATTTGAAGTAGTCTTGTCTAATCAAAGCCCTAGATTTCTGACAAAGTCAACTAGGGTTTTAGCTTTTCAAGGCTCAAGAAAAGTTGATGTGACATCTTCAAATTGTTCTACCTTTTGGTATATGCATACTACAATGAAAGATACTAAGAGCGACAATATTATTCAGTGGATAAAGCTCCGGACCATAAGCAATTCTTCAACGTCTCTCCTGGCATACTTATTCCCTAAGGTTGTTGTTTCTCAAACCTCCAATGACTCTTTTTCTAATCTCTATAAAAGGAAGCTGAAGATTTAAAGGAAGGTTACAACATCACAACATATAGAAAGATCTTAGCATAAATCTGGGTTGTTATTTGTAATTGTTACTGCATTAAATCTTAATATTTATTATATATATATATATATATATATATATATATATATATATATATATATATATATATTAGAAATCTTAGAAAGGTTGAAAACCTTTGTGATTGTTGCATAACTGTTATACTTCTGATTGTGTATCAAAGTATAATAGTTATCTTGTATACTAAATAGTTTGTTTAAAGTAGAAGAAGTCTCTCGCCCGCGTGCTTGAGAAAGGAAGTCTTGAACCAAAGGCTTAAGAAGGAAGTCTCATTCTAGATAGATTGAGCAAGGAAGTATTGAATCAGAGGGTTTAAGCAGGAATTCTTGAGGATGGGCTTAAGCAAGGAAGTCTCATTCGGGGGTGTTTGAGCAGGAAGTCTTAAGCAGTGGCTTGAGCATTTGTAATCAGCTTAGTTATAGTGAAAAGCTCTTGTTGAGGCAAGGGGACTGGACTACCCTTAATTAAGGAGAGGAACCAGGATAATCTTTGTGTGTTGCTTGCATTTACTTCTGAACCTTATTTTCCGCTACTATTATTATATATATATATATATATATATATATATATTATATATATATATATATATATATATATATATATATATATATATTATGTTAACAGAATATGAACATAGTTCAGACTCTGAATCCTTGAGTTCATAAGCGGAACAAATTTTTAGCATACACAATTCAATCCCCCTCTTTCTTGTGTATTTTTCTTGCCTTTAATTGGCATTAGAGCACAGTTTGTGCATTAACACCTAACAGTGGTACAGAAAAGATTCTGAGAAATTTACAGATCTTATCATGGCTAGCACTTCCCTTATTACTAACGTAGATTCATCTCGAGGCAGTAACAACCACAACCAAAGTAGACCTAGTTATACTTCCAGACCACCAACATTTAGTGGTGATTCCACTGAATTTGAATGGTGGAAGAGAAAGATGTACACTCATATCATTGAATTAAATGATAAGTTATGGGACATCCTTTAAGATGGTATTGGGTTTTAGGTTAATGGTGTTGGGATGGTTGCTGATAGGAAGTCTCTCACTTATGATCAGATAATGATCTATAGAAAACATTATAGAGTGAAAGGCATTCTTGTTAATGCCTTGCCTCATTTTGAGTACATAAAGATTATTGATAAGTCCACTACTCAAACTATGTTTAAATCTTTATGTGCTACCTATGAAGGTAATCAACAAGTGCAAGAGGCTAAAACTAATCTTCTGGTTCAACAATATGAGTTGTT
This sequence comes from Lathyrus oleraceus, assembly GCF_024323335.1. Taxonomy (NCBI): domain Eukaryota; kingdom Viridiplantae; phylum Streptophyta; class Magnoliopsida; order Fabales; family Fabaceae; genus Lathyrus; species Lathyrus oleraceus. The sequence goes on from NC_066583.1 coordinate 162,981,428, forward strand.
CAGAATGAAAGAGGATGCGAATATTGAATCCATGTCCTCAAGATTTCAAGTTCTTGTGTCTAGACTTATGGTCTTGAACAAGAGCTACACTATTACGGATCATGTCAAGAAGATTCTTAAGAGTCTTCCTACCAAATATAGACCCAAAGTAACTGCTACTCAAGAGGCTAAATACTTAAACGCTATAAGTCTTGAAAGTCTTGTTAGCAACCTCCAAAGTCATGAAATGGAGTTAAATGGATATGAGTCTGAAAAGCAAGTTAAAACCTTGGCTTTAAATTTATTTGAAATACCTGAGAGATCTTCTCAAACTAAGAAGCTCAAAGAAGCAACTCATGATGAAACTTTTGATGAAGAAACTGATGATGATGAACTAGCTTTTATCATCAGAAAATTTTGACAACTGGCCAGAAGGAAGATCATATTCTCTGGTAAGATAGATGGCTTCAAAGGGTCAGGATCCGAGAGTAAAGATTGGGATGGTTGTTTTAACTGCAACGAGCTTGGTCACTTCGTTGTTGAATGTCCTGGTCTCCATAGAGACAAAAGCAAGAAGGGAAAATTCAAGAAGAAAAACTTCAAAGGCAAGTTTAAGAAGAGTCTCATGGCAACATGGTGTTAAACGATAGGCCTAGATTTAGAGGGGGGTGAATAGGTCCCAAACTAATAAATTATTTGAAAATTTGATTCAGAAAAAATTATGGCGTGGAAGCAAGTTTAAAACATTTCCTGGATCCAAAACCGTCTAACCGAACCTTCTATTGAAAAACTCGGATATGCGTATGAGTACCAATGGTATCATAATAATTCACAAGTTGGTTTATGAATACTTCAAGCACTAGATTGAATACTCTACTATAGTAACTATCTATCTCCAATGTCAACAACACACTAAATATTAATTGATACAATTCGTCAAATACTTTGCGTGCAATCAACAACATTTAGATATTAGTATAATGTTTGTAGTTTATAAAAACCAGTCACTATCAAAAGGTAAGTGATTACTACAACAACACAATTTAACAAAGAATTCAAATTTATTATCCAAACAATGTTGATCAATAGATCAAAGTAATTAACAATTTGTGAACCGAAAAATAAATGATATATATATATATATAATATATATATATATATATATATATAATAGATATATATATGATATATATATATAATATATATATAATATATATATATATATATATTATATATTATATATATAATATATATTATATATATATTATAGAATATCTATATTATATATATATATATATATATTATATATATATATATATATATATATTATATATAATATATATATATATATATATATTATATATATATATCTATATAACTATATATATATATATATATATATATATATATATATATATAGAGAGAGAGAGAGAGAGAGAGAGAGATTAATTACTATACACTGTCAATATAAAAGTTTTACATCGTCGATTCATCACCATCATCCGTTTGTATTACTTTATAGATTTTTAAAATAAAAGTCAAACTTCTTTTAATATCCGACGTCTATGATTAACTGACGGTGTAAAATCCTTTTACACTGTCAGTGTATTTCAATTAAACTTATATATTATATATATATATATATTATATATATATATATATATATATATATATATATATATATATATATATAGAGAGAGAGAGAGAGAGGGAGAGAGAGAGAGTATGCAAGAATTTATTTAGGAAGTTCCCCAATCGACCTCGCTATGGGTACGTCTGCCCTTAATTCGAATTGAGATATTAATATAATAAATCTTACTTTGCAAAAGTATCAATACAAGAGATGAGAAATCAAATCTCATAAACCCTAAGTTTGTTCTTGACTCTAACACCTCCAAAAACCTTGATCAAAGATTGATCAAGTCACACATAATGTCGCTTCAATTCACCTGTTGTTGCTACTTCCTTACACGACCTCCTTGTCCTAAGGCTTTCACCTGGATTAATTAATCCCAAGCGCACACTTGTTGAACCGAAGATTTGTCAACATGATCCACCATTTCACGCTACTTCCTTGCCGACACACCTAGTCTCAAGGCTTTCACTCGATCGAATTTGAATTGTATAATCTTGTCCAAAACTTAAAACCCTAAAGATCTTGAAGGAAAACCATACCTTAATTTTCTTATTTGAATCCCTCAAAGATCGTAACCTAATATTCTCGGTACAACAAATCTAGATGGCACCCAATCAAAAACTGATTATGTATAGTTTGATTATGTGTATGCATAGATTGAATTGAGGATGATGAGATACTTTGAAATCCTAGATTCACGTAGGTTTTACTCACTCTAGAAACCTTACTAGAGAATGATGCATGTATGGAGTATTTATATGCATGGGAGATTTTGGGTAAAAGGAAATGCAAAGGAGGATAGAAAAATATGAAATTTTAAAGAAAAATATCGAATAGGTCGACCTATACAGGTTATGTGTCGACCTGTTCGATGTATAGGTCGACATGTCCAAGGTCATGTGTCGACCTATGACAGTTACGTGCTCCATATATGTCGACCTGGAGACTCGACACATGAAATAGAGGCCACATGCTTTAATACAGCAACATATGTTGACTTATAGATTTCATGTGTCGACCTATAGCCAAGAAAGTTTTTCCGTAGGCCCATATGTAGTTCTATGTGTCGATCTATAGCCAAAAAAAATTCCCATAGGTTGACCTATAGTTCTATGTATCGACCTATACTGCTATTTTTCACAAAAAATGATTTTTCATGCATGTTTGATGCATGAGACCTTTCCCATATTGTTTCCAAATACTTTTTTGCTTCCTAATGCTAAGATGCACATAGAGATTCAGAGGATACCGTCCAATATACATTTACCCTAAAATATCCTAGTTTTGACATCATACAAAACATATCTAACAGAAGTTGTACTTACATACTCTCCCTTTTTTATGATGGCAAAACTTGAGACGATGCATATATGTTTGCAATGAAAAGCTCCCCCTAAAAGTATGCATCCTACAACTTCATTCATCTTCATCTTACTTCTCCCCCTTTGACAACATCAAAAAGAAGCAAAGCAAACAATGAGAAGAAACTAAAACCACACATAAACGGATATAACACACAAAGGTGTTTTGCAAAGATAAGAATATCAATATGATAACACTCACATAGAGGAATTTTCATATTGAAAAGAGATATGCAAACATAAATACAAAATAATAATTCAACAATAGAACAAATTATCCCAAATTATGCCACATAAACACAACACAATCATAAAAAAATGAAGTATACAAAGTGAACAAAAAATACTTGACATGCTACAAAGAATGACATGATTACGTGACATACGCCTTTGGTGCTCCCGAAATACTACACACACGTGTGCTCTAACAAGGCGATAAACAAAGTACCACCACACAAACCAAAAACATAGATGAAAATATAACAATGACACACAATCAAGGATATTGTTAATAATGTAATATGTTCAATCATAAATCATGAGAAAAATAGATAAAAAAATCGATGCACCAGATACTATATTTCAAGAAGAATGGAGATAGCATAACGTCACTATAAACATATGAATTAACATGTATCAATTAAACATTGTTGGAAGTGATCGTATATGAACTATCTTATATGTCAAGAACATCAATCATATGAACCATGAACAACATGCGAAAAGAGAAAGCTAATACACAAAAGTGGAAAATGAAACGATAGTACCTTTCTTGTGAAATGATGAGGAATTCACTCTCATGAAGTATGTTTGTCAAGAAATGTTAGATAGATAAGATATATTCAATGTGAATTAACATAACATTTAGGCAAGTGTTGAAATGTCAAGAATTCCTAATTCCCGACGAATGTTAAAGAAAGGTTCAGTCGCAAGTGGTTTTGTAAAAATATCGGCTAGTTGATTTTTACTATCAACATGCTCAAAAACGACGTCGCCTTTTTCAACATGATCACATAGGAAGTGATAAAGAATCTCAATATGCTTAGTATGAAAATGTAACACCGGGTTCTTAGTTAGGTTAATGGCACTAGTGTTGTTGCACAAAATCGTAATACGACTTAGTTTTATATCAAAATCAAGTAATTGTTGTTTAAGCCACAAAATTTGAGCACAACAACTACCGGCCGCTACGTATTCCGCCTCGACAGTTGACAAAGCAACTAAAACTTGTTTCTTACTATGCCAACTAACTAAGGAATTCGAAAATATATGGCAAGTGTCAATAGTGCTTTTCTTATCCGACTTGCAACTGGAAAAGTCGGAGTCGATATAACCAACTAGTCTATAATCACTCCTTTTGGAATACCAAAGTCCATAAGTTGAAGTACCGTGAAGATACTAAAAATACTTTTGGCGGCTTTGAGATGAGATTCCTTAGGGGCCGATTGATATCGGACACACATACATACACTAAACATGATATCTAGCCTATATGTAGTGAGATATAGAAGAGAATACTTCTATATTTCTTCACTTCCACATCCTTACCATTTTCGTTCCTTTCCAAGTTACCGTTTGTAGCCATCAGAGTGTCAATCGACTTTGCATCAACCATGCCAAATCTCTTTAGCAAGTCCTTTCAATACTTGGTTTGACAAACAAATATACCTTCATTTAGTTATTTAATTTGCAGACCTAGGAAGTAATTTAGCTATCCCATAAGGCTCATTTTAAACTCTCCTTGCACAAGCTTAGAAATTCTTTGACAAGTCACATATTAGTAGATCCAAAGATAATGTCATCAACATATACTTGTACAAGAAGAGTATCATCTCCGTGGCGCTTAATAAAAATAGTAGTGTCAACCTTTCCCCTTAAGTACCCTTGATTAATCAAAAATTTGCTTAGTCGCTCATACCAAGCCCTAGGTGCTTGTTTGAGACCGTACAAAACGCGTTTTAATTTGAAGACATGATTGGGATACTCGTGATTTTCAAAACCGGGAGGTTGAGCAACATACACCTCTTCATTAATATAACCATTTAGAAATGCAATTTTCACATCCATTTGAAATAATTTGAAGTTCTTAGAGAAAGCAAAGGCAAGAAGAAGGCATATGGCCTCAAGTAGGACGAACAGAGCATAAGTCCCCTCATAGTCAATACCATCATCTTGGTTATACTCTCGAGCAACTAATTGGGCCTTATTCCGGGTTATCACTCCATTTTCGTCAAGCTTGTTCCTAAAAACCCATCTTGTGCCTATTACTTGATGATGTTTTAGACGCTAGACATGGTACTAAACATCATTACTTTTAAATTGGTTTAGTTTATCTTGCATATCCATGAGCCAATACTCATTAAGTAATGCATCATTAGCATTTTTAGGCTCAATCTGTGACACAAAAGCAAAGTGATAACAAAAGTTACTTATCTTAGAGTGTGTTGTCACGCCTCTTGTGATATCTCTAAGAATTTATCAATAAGGTGATATTTGGATGTTCTCCAAGAAAAAGGAAGGTCATCTACTGCAGTTGGACTCTCCTCATTTTCCTCTTCATGATCATCATCTTCAACTTTCTCATTTTCATCTATTTGAGGTTGATCAATCCCTTCATCGGCTTCATTGAGAATGTCATGCGAAGACACACCTATATCATGAAAAGACGTACCCTTCCCAACATATTTTGGAAAAGACTCATCAAAAGAAACATGAACGGACTCTTCAACAAAAATTAGCCTCTTGTTATATACCCTATATGCCTTACTAGATTGTGAGTATTCGAGGAAGATACCCTCATCGACTTTAGCATGCAATTTACCTAGATTGTCCTTTCCATTGTTTAAAATAAACATTTACATACAAAGACATGAAGGTGAAAAACATTATGTTTTCTACCTCTAAGTAGTTCATAGGGGATTTTGTTTAGAATAGGACATATCAATATCCTATTCAAAACATAACATGTCGTGCTAATAACATCGACCTAAAAGTACTTTGGTAAATTCCCTTCATTAAGCACTGTCCTCGTTAACTCCTCTAAAACTCGGTTTTTACCTTCTACAACTTGAGTTCACCATCTGCAACGTGAATTTTTCACCTTCTGCAATTCGATCCTTCAACCTGAGTATCCTCCATATTGCACCTGGATTCGCCCTACAATAGCCCAATTCGCGCATCAGAATCTCAGAGTTTCACACTTGTTTCGTAACGGTTCGGTAACTCAAAGAAAAGGAAGAAGAAGAAGAAGAAGAAAATTACGATTGGAAGAAAATTGGAAGGATTACCTTGTAGAAGTTCCTCAGGTGTTCTTGATTCGTCAACTTCATCTTCTTCAGTTTCAACACGTACCGGGGTAGCCTCCACCTCAAAGGTCAACTTTCAATTTATTCTCCTTTTGCTCGAATCTGCTGGCCACAGTGTAGTATTAACGACTCCAAACCAAACCCCTAAGGGTTGAGTTCAGATCGTTATTTTGTTGCCTCTTAATTATGATTTCTTGCTTATAGGGTTCCTATGTTGTCCATCTTGATTCGGAGTTAGGGTTGGAAATTAGGAAATTTCGATGTGAGTTTAGGAACGAGGACTTCGATTTGATTCGTTTTGGTGTTGAATTTCATTGTTTGGCTAAAGACCGCTGTGTCCGGCACGTCGGAATAGGTTTCAGGCGAAAGGTTGTGCGAAACGGGCAAGGTCAAAGCGAGAAATGAGGTGGGATTGTGCTGAACCATCTATTTTTCCTTTGGATTCGCTTGGGCTTCAGTAGCTAAGCCCACTTGGGTTTTTCCGGTTAACACCCTTTTACTTCTCATACACCTCTCAACCTGTGGTTCAACAATAATCCCTTGGGCCTATTGGACTCAACCCTAAACGGTTCCGAGTCTGCACCCTCCTTTTTGACATTTAGGGCCCAATGCAATTTATTTTTCTATTGGTTTCCATGTTTTATGGTTTTAATTAGAAACTAGTATGTTTATCAAATTAATTAGGATTTTACATTTTGATTATATTAATTAGGTTTTAGATTATAATAGAAATTTAGGTTGATTAGGAATTAATTGACTTTGCTAGAATCTAATTAGGGAAATAAGGCTAGAAATTGAGATTAAATTTATGTCCTAATTGGAACTGTAGAATTTAGGGTTTAATTAGGCCTTAATATTTGATTAGGTTATAATTAGACTAATTACGATTAGCATAATTAGATAATTAGGCCTAATTTAGTTTTGATTAAATGTTGATTCATTTTTTGACATAATGACCATTTTGCCTTTAGGGCTTAGAAATTTTGATTTTTGTACATGTTCCCTTAGTTTAGGGCCTTAATTAGAATTGTCTGATTTTATTTAGTTGATTAATTCAATAGGTTTATTATTGTACATAGTTCAACTAATATTTTAAATCTCACTGATTAATGTTGACTCATACCAATTTTACTTGTTAGTTCATACCAGTTTTACTCTTGGGTTCATTTTGAATCCCTTTTTGGAGTTCAAAACACATTACTCTTTGGTTCAGACCATACCTTAATCACAACTTCTTTTCATCTCCTACCACTAGTTTTATGAACTACGAAGCTCTGAATTCCTTATTGCTTATAATGATACGTAGGCATGAGGGCCTCAATCTCACCGAACACTCTATTTATTCTCCTTCTTTTGTCCTTATTCTTTTGCGAGTAACCTTTAGATATAACACCCATTCGAGCAAGAACAATCAAAACAATTCCTATGGATGTGAGGGGTGCTAATACCTTCCCTTTGCATAACCGACTTCCTTACCCAGTTATATATTTCCTCGGGTTTTATCGATGTTTTCCCTTTCATTCGGGAATAAATAAAGCTCGATGGAGACTCTGTTGTATGTTCGAATGTGCGATGTGTTCGGGTATATTTTCGCTAGCTTCAGCAAGTACATGGTCAGTCCTAGGAAGGCACACTGACAAGCATTGAAGTGGATTCTAAGGTACACATATGGTTCTCTGAGTAGAGTCATGATTTATGATGGAGCATGTGGGGAGCCTGTGGTGATGATAATAAAGAATAAATCGAAGGATTTGTCGACTCTGATTATGCAGGTTGTATAGATTCCAAAAAATCTATTTATGGATATGTGCTCACTATGTTTGGCACATCAATCAGTTGAAAGCAACACTTTAGAAAGTTGTCGCCGTATAAACCACTAAAGTAGAATATATTTCCCCCCACTTAAGTTGTGAAAGAAGCATCGTGGCTTGAAAGTTTTGCTAAGTAGCTGAAACTTCAAGGTCAAGCAATCACTGTTAAATGTGACAATCAAAGTGCAATACATCTGTCAAAGAATTCTGCCTATCACGAGCGAACCAAGCACATCGATGTGAAGTTGCATTTCACCACAGAGATAATCGAGCATGGAGAAGTCTAAGTGTTAAAGGTTTTGAATGATGACAATTTTGCTGATATGATCACCAAAACATTGTCAAGTAGCAAGTTCTCCCATTGTATGCAGTTGATAAAATTGCATGATGAAAGCTAGTTTATTCCCTTGTTGGTGTAGAGTTTGTTCCAAATTGGAGATTTGTGGTATTTTTATCGAACTCTTGCCTCGACAGGGATAACTTCATGGTTCGACAGTAGTCGAAGATGTGCATGTAGTAGTCAAAGTTTGTTCTTTCATGCATATGTCTTAGTTAGCTTATTGTTTAAGTTAGCATGTTGAATTGGGCCAACCTATTAGGCAAATTGTTTAGTATGTTAGTTGAAAGATAAAGCTTAATTTTTTTTATAAATAGCATATTAGTTCTCACTTCTCTGTAATCCTGATAGGGAGAGAAAATGATGTGATTGAGATTCAATTGTAAACATTGTTCCCTAATGTGTAATTGAATTAAGAATTCATAGTTTTAAACCACTTTGAATTGCCTTTCTATTTCTTCTCTATTTTCCTTTACTTTGTACTTTTCTCGCTGATAAAGAAACCGGTCATACTCTATTTTCATGACATCGCTTTCACAAATATATATATATATATATATATATATATATATTATATATATATAATATATATATATATATATATATATATATATATATATATAATATATATATATCAGAGTAAACAATTACCTCAGTTAAAAATAAAATATATTGAAAGTCATCACTTTTAATAAAATAAAAACATAAACTGAAGCTGTTAAAATTTAAAGTATGTACCATGAATTAGTTTACTCCTCAATTTTCAACTAAAATCGATAGATTATGTTGTTTTTTTAGAAAGAAAAAAAACTTGACGCATATAGATACTCTATCTCAATTTTTTATTATGTGGAATGAAATCGTTGATATAAAATATATTATTTATAATAGTGAATTATGTAAAGCAACATATCTATAAATTTTGAATAGTACAAATATTATAATCAAAGTTATTTTTTAAGAGCTTTTAATTTTAAAATTGAAATATAAAATTATTCTTTTAAAAATATATTAGCAACAATTTTAACAATTGCGCATAAAAATATTTAATTTATAAATAAAATTAAATAAGACACGTTCATAAAAAAAGTAAACTAAAAATTTAGTGTTGGAAAAATTTATATTTTAAATTTTTTTTATATTATAATTTAATATTTAGAAATGGAAACCAGATTGATGAATGAGCAAAAATATATAATTAAAATTTTATTTAATTTAAATAATATTTTTAAATAATTTTAATAGAGATTAAAAATATTACACGTCAATATTTTAAAAATAAATATGTGATCATTACTTGATAGTATGAAAATCTTTTATATTTTTAATGTATATTTCATTTTCTCATTTTAATATAAGCAATTAATTTTCTTGTAATAATATGGGATGAAAATGGTAGTTCAAATGGTTAGCACTATATATAACGAATACCAAGTAAAATAAATAGTATAAATATAATATCTTACGTGACAAAAAAATGTGGCCAAACTAAAAAAAACTGTGTTTCTTAATTTGTAATTTTAAATAATGACTGTTTGATAATTTACGAACATTGGAAATTGCAAGTTATGGAAACATTGAGCGAGGTTTATTATTATTATTATTTAAAGAAATTGAGTTTATTGTAGCCACGAAAAAATCGAAAATATAAAAAATCAACCTAACAGATAACGATTGTGGAAGAGTACGAGTTTTGTGTGGTGCAGACTAACGCTATTAGGCTCACTTATTTTGTGCCACAAGTGTGTTTATTTTGGGTGACTTACATCACGCTCTTCGGTCCACGTGTCAATTAAAAACCTAGCAAGAGACAATTTTCAATGGAGAATTGTGTTTGGACTTTACTACTATTTGAAGTTTGATTTTGCTATACAATATATAAGAAAATAAATGTCATTTGAAATTTATTCTAATATATGAATAGAATTTAGATATTATAAATAGTGGAACAAGTCTTGCTTTTGAACAAAATTAATCTTCACTCAATTCGTGTAGCCACTTTCAATAACACTTTACACTCGAGTGATGAACATACACAATATTCCACACTTTAAGAATAATTGAAAAAAAGAATAAAGATTAAAATAAAAGAGAGTATGGAGGAAGAGGATAACATTGCATTAATTAAATTTATAAAGTTAGGAACCTTTATATCATTGAAATTACTTACAAAGTAAATAATCTACTTTTGGATAACTAACTTTCAAAACAAAATTCTATTAAGTAACAAAATTATTTGTTTCTTAAGTAACACAAAATATTTGAAATTGACTCAGTTGTTCATCAGCTAACCCTGTTGAGAGTGACTCAATTTGGGAAGATTATAGAAGTTGGATAAACTCCAAAATCTCTAAGTTAAAGAACTTTGGATATAAAGTATCCGAAAGAAACTTCTGTTATGGGTTTGTACCCCTAATGTAAATCTGAAAGTTACGAAATGCTTCATCGTGCCTTCCTGCTCCAGAGATTAAGAAAATTATTCTAGAGGTTGAGGTAGATTCTGGGCATCCAGAATACGTCATGAAAGAAGTTGTTGCACAGCCGGTTGTTTCTGAAGACCACCAAATTGAGGTTTCTCATAATCAACAGTCTGTTGGAACTTCTTCTAGAGATATTCTTGATGTACTTCTGAAGACCATCGAGGATATAAAAGATGAGAATGCCCTGGTCAATGAACGTCTGGACCGGTAGGAAATGATGTTTCAGTTGATATTATCCATACTTCCGCCGCCTTGTCCTCATATTTGCTTTGTTTTAAGTACTTTTCTGCTTCTGATTGTATCATCCTTACCTTATGGCATAATTAATGAAAATCTTACTTTGTTTCTTTCTAATTTATTCCTTATATTTATCTTTTTGATTGATGACAAAGGGGGAGAAACATATCTAAGGGGGAGCCTAATAATTGATTTTGATATATTTATATTCTTAAATAAGAACCCAAACATTTATTAATGTTTCTAATAACAACTACTTCGAAGAATAATTTGTCAATTATTTTACATGGATAAGTCCAAAACAACGGAAGCTCTTGAAGTTTTTTAAGATAAGAATGTAAGTTACCAGTTTCTGAAGAAATGGTCTATGGTTTGAGTCTAAAATACTTCACGCTGCTGTTTGAGAAAGATCTCAAATTAGGAATCAAAACCAAGCATCAGGTCTTCAAGGATTTTAAAACTAGGCTATCTGAACTTGGGATCAAGATTTGATGAATTGAAAATTTGGCATCTAGTTCTGAGGAAGTGTAAACTCCATATTACTTAGACTTTTTGAGGAACTTGGCATCAAGCTTTGAAGAAGGATCCTTAATCAGGTTTTGAAAGCTCTTTTCAAAGAAATTTTGTTAAAAGCAACCATGCTCTGAAAGAGAATTTCAAAATAATCAGACTCTGAAGCTTCTTCAAAAGAATTCAATTAAGATTCTAAAGTAAAGTTCATCAGAATGTTGAGCTTGACAACCAGTGCTCTGGATAAGTTCAAGCAACTTATGAAGAAAAACTAGATTCTGATGGAAGATCATTCTGGTACTTCAAAAAGGTTTAATTAGGAAATTATTCTTTCGTTCTAATTTTATCTTTTTAGGATTATACATCTCCGGGAGAGCTATGTGCTTCTGTAAGATGTATCCGTATCTAATTACCCTATACAAAATTGTTCATCAAAATATATGTTTTTGTCATCATCAAAAAGGGGGAGATTGCTAGAACAAGATTTGGTTTTGCATCTAGAACTTGAGTTTTGATGATAATAACGTTGTATTTGTATGAGAATAATTTTGGTACCCTAATGGTTTGTTAGTGTGTAGCTTTAACAACCAGTTTTGATTCTGAGTATATGACGTGCAACATTATCAGTTTCTGAATATTGTGTTCCAAATTTCGCTTCTGTGTTAATCATGAGAAGTTCTGAAAGATATCAAGTTGCTGCTGCAATGTTCTTTCTACTTCTGTGTTGATTCACTCCTGAGAAGTTTCTGAAGAATGCTAGGTTGCTGCTGCAACATTCTTTTCGCTTCTAGTTCTGGACGTGACTTTGATTAGCAAGCTTCTGAAGAATGTCACGCTTTTGAAATTTTATTACTTAGCTGAAGATTCTAAAGATCTCAAGCCAGGCGTCGATGTTATCAAGGTTCTTACTTTAGACTCTGAAGACTCTGAAGATTCTAAAGATACTGAAGATCCCAAGCCAGACTGTTGACGTTGTCAAGATTCTGACTGAAGATTCTGAAGTTTCTAAATCCAACTTTATGTTTCTTCATTTCATGCTTCATCAACTTTCATCTGAAGGAGATGAACTTGAAGATAAAATCAAATGGGCATGTGATCAAATAGTACATAATACAAATCAAATATTCTTTCCACTACCTGATATCATGGGCAAGGACGGTACTAGACATCACATATGTCACTGAATTTTTCGACGCAGGACAATACGCAATATCACTCATCTCACCTATGCAATAATGGACAACCTCTCTATTTGGTTTCCCCATTTCTCCCTCCAACTATCTTCTTCTTATGTTATATAAGTAGGACTTGGAGACTTAAAGAAAATATTGAAGAATGCTGAAGCGCTACAATAGTTTGACAAGTCTATTTATTTCTGAAAAGCTATCAATTTTGTATACAATTTTTCTTTAACTATTTGTAATTCATTTGTGTAAAATTTGATTGTGTAGAAGAAACTTGTAACACACAAAATATTATTCAAACTGTTTGTTTGATTTTCCTTAAGGAGACTAGGGTATAGTCGGATCCTTGAGAAGACAAAGAAGGTTATTCTTTGTGATTCCTTAAGGAGACTAGGGTATAGTCGGATCCTTGAAAGACAGAGAAAATTATTCTTTGTGATTATTATAATAATTTGGTTATAGTGGATTAAGTCCTTGTGTATAAGGCGAAATCACCTTGGCGGGTCGACTAGAGTAACTTTGACTTTCAAGCAAACCAGGATAAAAATACTTGTGTTTTTATCTTTTTGCTATTAACATTTAAGTGGTATTTTTGAGTTGGTAAAAAGCTTTTGTTTTAAAAACCCAATTACCCCCCCCCCCCCCCCCCCCCCCCCCCCCTCCATTTTCTTGTGTTTTTCATACCTTAATAGACCACCAACATTACTAGAGAATATCTTGGGGGAACAGTTAAGTGAAGAGGAGGAAGATAACCAGGAGCACCATTCTGAAAGGAATGATAAATATGAAGAAAGCCTGGAGAAGAAAAACGGTAAGAAGAAATCCCTAAAGAAAAAACCCAACAAAGATCCATGTGAAGCCAATACCTAAAGAGACCATCCAAATCAAGGAATTTGACATCAACCAACCAGCTGAAGAAGACTCAGATGATGATGATGATATGACACTTAATGATTTGATCAAGCAAGTGACCAAGGAAAACGAGAAGCTGAAAAATAATGAGCTTGTTGAAAAGGAAAGTGCCGAGGAGGATGAACAAACTAATGTTGAAGAATAATAAGATGATGAATAAAAAGTGGTGGAGGTAGGCAAACCTGAAGAAGAGGAGCAAGAAAAACAAAATGAGGACAAGATTGAAAATGAGAAGGACAAATCTGCTACTGAGGAGGGGTAGAGATTCGATTAGAATTATCATTAATTTAATTAATTTAAATAATGTTGGAAATAATATAAAATGTGAGAATAATTAGTTTGGGGAGAAAAATATAATTTAATTAAAATTAAGGGAAAAGGTAGAATTAATAAGAGGTGGATGGTGTTGTGAGATTTCTTAAAATTATGAGGATTAGGGTTATGTTTGTTTAAATAGAGAAGTTAGAAGGAAAGTTGGTAAATACATGTTTTGTTGGGAAAAAACAGAAAGAAACCTAAGAGAGCATAAGAAGAGCATAGGGAATCCCTAAAGGCAAAGTTTCACCGCTCTTCAATTTTTAAGGTAGGAGGATTATTCATATATGGGTGGCTAAAAAGATGGATAATGTGGGTGTCTTATACTCTTGTATTCTCCCTTTCCCTTTATTTGTAATTGATGTTTGTGGCCAAAGAGGATTTGGGAAAACCCCTTTGGGGAAATAAATTGATAATGTTTTATTTTATTATTGAGTAATATGATATGAATTCTCATTTGATTTGTTGATCTTGTTTTGATAACCTTGTTGAGGCCATTTGATAAGGAGAGCATATATGAATCTGTATGATTTTATTTTGAGTCATATTAACCCTAGTTAACATGTAATGAAACGATTGGTAGTCAAATAGGTGAGGCGAGTTTAGATATGTTCAATAGGGAAGAAAATTAGAGAGTCAAAAATTTGAGAAATGAAAAGGGTGTCGCGTGACAGACTTACGCCAAATCGTCGGTGGCGCCACATGCGATAGAGGTCCTAGTGGCGTGGTACACGTACGACGCAGGGTGTGGAGTGCGTACGACCATGAACTACGGATTACGCCAACAGTCGTAGGAGAGTGAGGCACAAGTACGAACACGAGACCGAGATGTATAGTGGCAACCGTAGGTGGTGTGCGACACTCATACGACCCCGGGGTACGGCGTACAACAACAATCGCAGGAGGGTGTGGCATGTGTACGACCTTATGCAGGGTTGCATAGTGTCATACCCTAAAATTTTCCCTCCCTTTTCATTTTTCATCCAACCCATGACTTGAGATTCATCTGTACTTATTCATGCCTCATTCACGTGCATCATTCATTCATATGAACACTTGTTAATAATCATCATAGATTCAAAGCTTATGGCTTATCTCTTCATATGGAATCATTGGGGTGAAACCCTAATTTCTTGGTCTTTGGAACATGGATTCGAGGAGACCACAACTTGGCATTCATCTGGGCATCAAAACCCTAACTCTTGATTATGCTACTATGAGACTTTGCGATTACCTCTTAAGCATTGATTTGATCATCAAAACCCTAGTTGTGGGTCCATATGTTGGGATATTGATTGTGGAGCTTCATGTTTTGTGTGAATACCTTGATTAGGGGTTGTGCATCATGGAACCCTAATTAAGGATGTTTGGTACTTGTGTACCATTTGAGGTTGAGTCTTGACCTTGGGATTGACTAAAAATCTAGCTCATTGGGGGAGAAGTTCTTGACCATCTTGTTGAAAGTGTGAAAAACACAAGAAATAGGGGTTAGAATTGGGTTTTATAAGCAAAAGTTTTTTCTAAAACAAGAAAACACGACTAACAAGTTAATAAAAAAGAGATAAAAACACAAGTATTTTTATCCTGGTTCGCTTGAAACTCAAAGCTACTCCAGCCCACCTGCCAAGGTGATTTTGCCTTATACACAACTTAATCCACTATAACAAAAAAATTACAATAATCACAAAGAACAACCTTCTTTGTCTTCTCAAGGATCCAACTATACCATAGTCTCCTTAAGGACTCACAAAGAATAACCTTCTTTGTTTTCTCAAGGATAACCTCCTCAAGGAATCAAAAAAACAGTTCTAATAATATTTTGTGTGCAACAAGATGCTTTTATACAAGCAGATTTTACACAAATGAATAAATAAACACTTATTGAAAAACAGTGTACAAACAAAATGATAGCTTTTCACAAAGAAATAAACTTGTCAAAATATTGTGTTACTGACCTTTTCTTCAAGTCTCCAAGTCTCACTAATATAGCATTAGAAGAAGACCATTGGAGGGCAGAAAGGGAAAAGCTCATAGAGCGGTTGTCCACTGTTGGATGGGAGAGAAGTGATAGTGCACACTGTCCTACGCCCACAAAATCAGTGACAGGTGTGATGTATAGTATTGTCCTTGTCCATGAAATCAGGTAGTGGAAAGGATGTTCGATTTGTTTTATGTACTATTTGATCATATTCCCGTTTGATCTTATCTGCAAGTTCATTGGATTCTGATGAAAGTTGATGAAGCGTGAAATAAAGAAACATAAAGCTGGATTTAGAAACCTCAAAATCCTTGGTGAACAATCTCCCCCTTTTTCATGATGACAAAACATGTAGTTTGATGAACAGTTTCATACAGGGTAATCACTGAGAATACATCTTATAGATACACAAAGCTCCCCCTGAGATGTATAATTCTACAAAGATAAAATCAGAATGAAATAACACTTTCCTGATTAACCTTTTTGAAGTACCAGAGTAAATTTTCAGTCAGAATCTAGTTTATCTTCAGAAGTTGACTGATGTTGTCCAGAGCACTGGTTTGTTAACATCAACATTATGATAATCTTAACTTCAAAAGCTTTATTGAGTTCTTTTGAAGATGCTTTAGAGCTGGTTATCTTCTTTAAAGAAACTTGACTTTCAAGTCTGATTA
This sequence comes from Lathyrus oleraceus, assembly GCF_024323335.1. Taxonomy (NCBI): domain Eukaryota; kingdom Viridiplantae; phylum Streptophyta; class Magnoliopsida; order Fabales; family Fabaceae; genus Lathyrus; species Lathyrus oleraceus. Next base: position 162,998,147 of record NC_066583.1, read on the forward strand.
CTATAAAGGAAACACTTCCTTATAGTTGGATGTCAATGCAACGGTTTTCAAAAAGAACTTTCAGAACTACTTTGATGCCTAAGTACTCAATGTTCTAGGTTCAGAACATTAGTTCCTTAAATCTGATTCTCAATCATCAGCATGAAGGTTGTACAGACTCAGATAAATGATCATTTCATCAGAAACAGGTAATTTGTATTCTGATCTTTGAAACTTCATAAGAACTTTTGATGTTTGATTATAACCATTTTGATTCTTGAAATATAGCCCTGCAAATCACTTAACAAACTATTCTCTGGAGAGTTGTTAGTAGAAAACATTATTCAATGTTTGGGTTCTTACTTAAGGAATTTAGGTATATCAAAATAACTACGAATCTTCCCCTTAGATATGTTTCTCCCCCTTTGTCATCAATCAAAAGGACAAAATAATAAAATAAATAAAGAGAAACAAAAAGGTATTCATTGATAAGCCAAAAAAGTAGAGAAGATACAACTAGTATTTAACAATACAGAAATACAAAGAACTATAATAGAAATGCAGCAACTATAAACAAACATAAAGGGCACACACACATACACTTAGATAGAAATAAAAAATCATACACACGTGCGGAGACACTTTAGAGAAAAACTAAGGGTTTTGGGAAGGAGGAGGAGGAGGAGGCGGAACAACTTGGTAGTCATCTAGAAGATTTAAGGGATCTACCAAAGGATCAATATTATCTTCAAGACAGATCTCCATGTAGTATGCTAAAACTTATGGTGGATCGATCTTTGTGAAGATAAGATAGTTATCCGATAGAATATTACTACCGCTGATTTCTTCTTTGGATGGAGGAGTTCTTTCAATAGAGACAGATCTAGGAGGATATCTAGGCTGAGCTAGTTTCAATTGTTGAAACTCTTGTTGAGTCTGTTGTTCAGTAGACATTAAAGAAGATGAATGAGATGAAGAACAGTTGCAGAGATGGGTGTTTTAGGTTTGAAAGAAGAAAGTGTATAAGTATAATGTGCGTAGTGTGAAAATGTGAGTGAAGTGTGTTTATATAATTTTTTTGCAATGATAACTGTTAGACGATAGTGCCGATCTAGAGGGGGGGTGAATAGACCAACTTTGATATTTAGCGCTTTTTAAAAATGTTTTCAACGGTTGCGGAAGCACCCTAGATTTTAATCGTCTAAACGACCCATTAATGGAAAAATCGGATATGCATGAAACCGAATGAAATTACTTAAGATAGAGATTATCAACCACTATCTAAATCAATCAATTAACCATTATGATCCTTGATATCGTTACCTCTAATAATGCTTAACACAATAAGAGATCAAGTAAAATATGACTAATTTTGTGTGAGATTAATTTTATCGAACACTTGGTGTGCACTCTACACCAAGTTTCAATTTCACTCAAATTGAATGTGCAGAATTTTACTCAGTTGCAATCAAAGAGATTACAGAAATTTATCGAACAGTTACTATACACACCAATCAAGCGATATTGATTTTACGATTAATTTCACACAAACCATAATTGATGCAGAATTTAAAGAGTTAAGAGATAGAGAGAACAAGACCGAATTTGTTGAGGCAGTTCCCCTATCGTCCTTGCTTAGGGTACGTCTGCCCTCAATTCTAAATCTAGAATTGAGATGTTTTTATTAACACGTTGCAAAGTCAATACAAGAGAACAAATGATCACCACCAATAAACCCCTAGAGTTGTTGCAGATCCTATTCTATTCTCTCCCCTTGATTCTAGTTGAACCAAGTTCTTCAAGCGATTCGAACAAACCTCCGGTTACCGCTACCTTATTGCAAGAGCGCCACGTTTTCCAAAACTTCAGCTCGACTGATTTCGAATGCAAGTCGCTTGAACCCTAAGCTTTCTTCACAACCCTCCGGTTACCGCTACTTGTTTGACCGAACCTTTCGTTCTTCAAACTTTTCACTCGGCTGAATCTGTGAAGCAAATGTTAGTGTAAAACCCCCCTAATTCTTGGAGGACAAAACCCCAATGGTTTTATTCAAGAAAAACTCACACAAAGTATCAACCCAAACTAAGATAATCCAATCTTATTTGAACGTTATCACAACATCAATGAACAATGCTCAACAAAGATTATTATGTGTGATTATTGAGAAATGCAATGAAGAATGAAGATAATGAGCACTTTGGTGTATATCTTTCACTTTTCTTGTTATTTTGCTGAAGAAGAGACACATGAGTATTTATATGATGCATGGACCAAATAACAAACATAACAGAAATATTTTGCAAAGTTACACAACAGAAAATTAAGTAAAACAGGCGATGAGTCGACTCAAACAGGGGATGAGTCGACTCAAATAAAGTTATTTCAGGGTTGAGTCGACCTATGACTCGACCTGTTCGGACCCGTGGCTACATGGTTCAAATGAAAATAGGCAATGAGTCAACGTAAGAACTGGATGAGTCAACTCACTCAGGTTTCCCAGGATTTAGTCGACCTGTTACTCGACCTGTTCGGACCCGTGGCTACATGGTTCAAATGAAAATAGGCAATGAGTCGACGTGAGAAGTGGATGAGTTGACTCATTCAAGTTTTTCTAGGATCGAGTCGACCTGTGACTTGACCTGTTCAGACCCGAGAGTTTTGCTCCGAGTCATGAGTCGACTCACAGTACTTAAACTCCCAAAAATGAGTTTTGAGATGTATTTTGACCAATTTAAACCGATCTCCTATGAACCTAGGATATTTACTATGATTAAGTGCATGATTCACATCTATGATATGCTCCTATATACTCGGACATATTGAACTTATATGTTGAACATTCTAGAGGATGAATGCATTTTATACTATGATGATATTGTCCAAAGACACGTTGTGGGCGACTAGAAATGTTTGACATCATTAAAATAAGGCCTGGGCATATTTGCCCTCACATACTCCCCCTTTTTTATGATTGCAAACCGTGGCACAAATGCGTACTTTGATAGACATCCTCCCCCTGATTTTATGCATGCCTTCAAACATTCTGCTATTATCCATCTGCTAAATTTGCTAAATCAGCTATTGTGTTTGTTTCCTTTGCTTCTCCCCCTTTGTCACCATAAAAAAGAAACAATGAAACGGTCAACGTGAAGTAAAGATATTTAGAATCACTTAGTCAGCGACTTTGCAACATATAAACATCAACAACCATGCACATAACATGAAGTTAATGGAAGAAGTATAGGCATAACTATTACACGTGGTAAAGAGAAATAAGTAAATAACATCGCCACATTTGTTTAGCATAAACTTTAGGACAAATGACTAAATACAGTAAATATGATACCTAAGCAAGTTTAAGTATAATTCAAACATAGTAGTTGATCAAACTTAGATCAAGCCATCAAATGACATCAAGAGTTACATAGATCAAGTATATACATACAATATAGGTCAAATGGATAGGAATGATATTACCTCCAATGATGATAAACGACGAGTGCCTTCACATAGCCGCACTTATAAATCAAGGAATAGACAGGCATAATATATGTATTTAAACGCGATCCGAGATATCGAGAACACCAAGTTCCCTACGGATGTGGAAGAAAGGCTCTATCGCAAGTGGTTTTGTGAAGATACCGGCAAGTTGATTTTTGCTATCAACATGCTCGAAGACAACATCACCTTTCTCAACATGATCCCTAAGGAAGTGATGCCGAATTTTAATATGTTTAGTGCGCGAGTGTAGTATAGGATTTTTGGTTAAATTGATGGCGCTTGTGTTGTCACAAAAAATGGGAATACGTTCAAGCTGAACATTGAAGTCGAGTAATTGTTATTTGAGCCACAGAATTTGAGCGCAACAATTACCCGCATCAACGTATTCCGCCTTGGTTGTTGACAAAGCAACTGAAACTTGCTTTTTATTGTGTCAACTGTCATACCTCAAAATTTTCCCAATTTCTTTATTCAATTCGCTTAGCTTATGGTATTTTTCATTTGCATACTTTGTTTCCATTTGATCACGCATTCATTGACATTTGCATATGGTAACAAATTTATGTCAAAGGTTCAATGATAATAGATATAATCAGTTTAAATGGATTTTCAAGGTGGATATTATTTGGTAATTATTCAGATTTGTTTCTCGTATTACTTGTAGTGAGGACCATCTCTTTATTTGAGATTCATGGTTATTTCAGATGTTTGCTTGGAATCAAGGAAAATGGAGAAATTGGAATAAAAGGAAGATTTAATTCATTTATTGGAAAATATCACTTCTCAAAAGTACTAAAAGTCATGAGTTAAGTCACTCAAAATTCAAGCCAAAAGTGGTGGAAAAATCAAGGCAAAGACATTAAAAATCAAGTTAATTACTAATGACTCTTTGCCTTACATCCTAACTTGATACTTTTGCTAAACTTCAACACCATTGGTCTCTAACTACCTTTAACTACCCATTTCTCCACAAACCATCAATTTACCTAATTATCCTTAACTACCATAACTTCCAAACAAACACAAACTTCCAAACAAACACAAATCTCAATTTCCATTTTTTTCACTCGATCCTAGTCACTCTTAACAATTAATCATATGGTTGAAATTGGTGGTACGCAACTTGAGCTTAAATTAATTTCTAACCATTGATAAAACCAATTACTTGGATCACAATCCAAGGTGATCATTCACCTAACAAGTCTATATAAATATGTTATTTTTCACATTTTGGGGGGTTAACTAATCTAACTTGGAAAATTCACAATTAATCATTATTTTTCCACTACTTTTTCTTCTCAATTTCTCTCTCAATATTCATCCTCTCTCTCACCCTCACTAAAGTTCATCTTCATCACCATTGGGAATTTCACATTGAAGTTCTAAAATGATGGAACTTAGCCATCAATAATTTCTATATTATCATCAATAATTATCAATCAACAATTCAAGCATTATCATCAAAAATCATCCATCAAAAATTTCTACATTATCATCAACAATCATCATCCAAGATTCATCAATTCAAATTTATTCATCAATATTCTACATTTATGATTCATCTTCTACTTTCACTCATCATCAAGAATAATTATCAAAGCTTGGAAGTTAATTGGATTAATGAAGCTTATTCTTGAAGTTTTCAGATTTCTTTTCGACGCTCCATTTTTCAACACTAACCGGAACAAATCTCCGCTCCGTCGATAATCTTATATCTCTTCCATACCATTGCCATGAATTATTGAATATTTGTTGGTTGATTTAGCTTAAGCTACTGTTTTGGAATTGTTTATTGGATAATCACTTATTTTTGCATAAGAAAAATAAACTTGAAAATAGTGATTTTTTAATTCTTAACTAATAACATGTGAATATAACATTTGAATCGATTTTTCGTGCTGATCGTGAATATATAATTATTTTTTTGTTCCGATGAATATTTTAGCCGAACCGACTCACTCTTTAATCAATTTTTTTGCTATTTTTGGTATAATTCGTAACTTGCTTCTCAATTTGCAATATATATTTGATTTCTTTGCGAAATTCTAATTCCAATTACATATTAACTCGTCGAATTCTATTTTGTTGACTGTTACGGAAAATTTGTTTAAAATTGATATTCTTTTTCAACCAATTGTTCTTGGTTTTTGGTTTTGTGTTTGGGTGGGTGGTATGAAGGGATTGCGACGTTGGATGGTTCGTTGTTGGGTGGTTGGCATGAACGGGTTACGATGTTGGGTGTTTGGTTGGTTTGAGTATGTGGTCGGTTGATGTTGTGTGGTTGGTTGTTGGATTTGGGTGGGTTCACATTGGTGTTGGGTGGTGAATTGATGTGGGATATACGATGACGAAGCAAGTTGGCGCGGATCCATCAAATACCGCGGCTCAGATACGAATTGCTGAGTTGTTACAGACCTAAACCATGCCATATATTGTTGAGTCGGTCTTACACCTTGGATGTCTGGTTCCATCAGGATGTGTTGTCGTCGATTTCTCCATTGACGACACATGTCTTTTGCAAAGTCTCTCCAGTCAGAATAATCCCACTGTGCATCGACTCTTTTTTGATGCCAATTCCCCAAACACGTGGGAGACTCTGGAATATGTTGTAGCATGCCGAACTGCAGTTTGACCCGGTCACTTTGGTGCATTTCAACTGTAGTGAATCAGATAATTGATGTCTTCGCTGTCCAAACTGCAGCATCGTCATGGTTCACATCATGATCCAGACCCAGATATGACCTCCATACAAACTGGAAAAAAATAACAAATCGTTAGATGGAAAATAATTTGAGAACTATTTTAATATTAACTATAGTTTGGTAGGAGTATTACATCATCATGTCCAATGTGATCCAATAGATTTCGATAGACTACAATAACGTGTTTCGGACACCTATTGTAGTTCATTCCCCTTACTGACCACCTAAGATAATAAAAAGAAGTGAAAAATATTATTTACTGTTAATTTAAATAATAGATATAATTAACTAAATGGTGAATGGTAAAGTGGTAGACTTACTTGGTTGCAAAGGGGAACACCAATGGACGCTCATTTTCTGGGGCGAGCGACGGCATCCTAGACCACCCCCAAGCTTGAAGCAAATAAGCACATGAAAAAAAAGTACAGGTATTCTTTTTTGCATTTTTACACAATGCACTATATAGATGGGCCAACACAGCTGAACCCCAACTATAAGTGTTTACCTTATTGATGTTGCGTAATAAAGGTAAATACATTATATTCACAGAATTACCTGTACTTTCTGGAAACAAAAAGTTACCAAATAAAATCATAATATAACACCGAGCTTTTATTATTTTCTCATACTCGGTTGAATCATCAGACAGTACTATACTGTTATAATATTATCTAAGGTATTTTAAATTTATACCTTGCCCCCTTGCTTGACTGGATGTGTCTCCCTCAGTTTCGTCGTCTAACAAAGGGGCACCCAGTAATTCATTGCATATGTTGTTGTCTTGGTTAACTTTCCCATTCACTGCCTTTCCATCTATACGAAGACCCAACAACATGTACACGTCCTCAAGTGTGACGGTACACTCACCAATCGGAAGGTGAAATGTGTGGGTCTCGGGTCTCCACCTATCCAACAAAGCCAGGATGAACTTGTAGTCCACCGAGTACGAAACAATGTTTAAGAGATTTCCAAATCCACATCCTCTAATATATGGTTCTATTAAAGGATCGTGGGGTACATATTCATGTACACGACATCTAAACCGCTTCGGATCCTAATAACAAAAAAACAAAAATACAATTAGAAGAAGAAATACATTCTCAAGAAATATGTATTAGATGTAATCCAGAAATAGAAACTAAAAAGAAAGAGATTTGAAAGGTATAACACAAAGAACATATGTATTACAAGTAATCCATAAATAGTAACTAAAAGAGAGAGATAACATACAAATGCCGAGATATTCTCGATTGTGCCTCTGTGTTCATCGCTCATAGTTAACAAAGACATGATTCGATTTTGCAAAGCTTAAGTTTGTTAGATGAAAGAAATGTGGTAGAAGGAAAGAGTGTGATGAAGATGGTTTGATAATGTTGATATGGGAGGGTATTTATAGATGAATAAATGAGTAGGTTTAGAAACCATAAAGAATTATGATTGGTTGCATGCAAAGGCACATGAGGTTAAAAAACAAGTGAATGACAAAATTGAAAGACAAATGAATGACACAAAGTGAATGACAAAAGTAGCATAGCATGGAAGGGAATCTAGTAGGCGCATGTGAAGAAATCACATGCAATAGGAAGAGGAGCCATTACCTTTGGCGCCTACATGTGATTTTTCACATGCAAGGAAGAGGCGTCCTTCCTCTTGGCGCCTTAGTGTAAGGCATTAGGAAGAGGCGCCCTTCCTAGTGGCGCCTATGTTCAATTTAAGGAAGAGGCGCCCAACCCTTTGGCGCCTATGTTACTTTATGGTGCCAAGGGAATGGGCGCCTATGTTTAATCTTAGTAGGGTACATTAGGGCACAGAGAAATCAGAGATTCTTGATTCCCTCTGTATTGAGTATTCTTTTCACTCTTCCCTCTGTGTAATCTTTTCACTCTTCCCTCTGCGTGCAAGTATAGTCAAGTCTGTTTTCACTCTTTTCTCTGCGTGCAAGTATAGTCAAGTCTGTACAGACTATTATGAATTTATTAATGCATTGGCCAACTATTTATGTTGTGCGGTTGAACAAGATTTACAAATCATTTAGTTCAATTCCATTCAACACAATGTCTTCCACACAACAATATATAATCAGTGCACATGTTGACGGTGAAATATTTGATCATCAGTTGTTCGGTTTTTGTTTTCGAGACACACAGGTGACTCGTTTTACAATAAATCGGCGATCAAATTTTTCACACCTAAAACAAAGAATAGAAAAGAAGTTGCAGTCCAATAATGTCGGTCAGATCATCTATAAAAATCCAGTTTGTTTTGCAGAAAACCAGGTAAAATTTTATCAGAAGAAGATTCGAGATGATGATGATGTTCAACATATGTTTGTCAGTCACGAACAATCTGGTTACAACGATATAGAGTTGTATATATTACCACATCAACAACAGGAGTCCCAGTACATTAATCAGTCACAAGTGTTTTATGAGACTGATGACGAACAAGTTGAGGTGAATGTTCCAGACGATGAAGAAGAGGAACCTGAGATCATCGTTGATTCGATGGTGAACGCTGAAGAGGAAGAGGAGCCAATACCAGCAGGTAATGTATATTGCCCACCCCAACACATGACAAGGTTAAATTTGGGTTCGGATGAACCTTCGGGAGATGTATGGTACAATCCTTACGTGCAAATGCAAGGATCTCTGAAACAAGGAGACACATTTCGCACAAAAGAGGAATGTGTAAAAGCCATCAAAAAATTCCACATGGAACTATCAGCAGATTTCAGAGTTGACAGAACTGACGCATTGATGTATAAAATTTATTGTCCGAATGAGCACTGCCTTTTTAAGTTGTCAGCTTCGTACAGGAAGAGGAAGGAGTCTTGGGAGATTGGATCAATGGGTCCAGATCACACATGCATCCTGACCAACCCAATGCAGGATCATCGTAAATTAAGCTCCCAACTAATATGCGATGAAATATTGTCTGTCATTGCCGATAATCCGTCTTTAAAGGTGAGTACAATAATCTCGCATATTAGGGCAGAGTACAACTACACACCATCATATAGGAAGGCATGGATAGCTAGAACAACAGCTGTTGAAAAAGTGTTTGGCAATTGGGAGGAATCTTACAAACAACTTCCAAAATACATGTTCGTTCTAAAACACTATGCTCCCGGTACAATTTTCAAGATGGAAACATTGCCCGCATATACACCAAATGGTACATGTGCTGTTGGAAATAGAATATTTCACCGTCTATTTTGGGCGTATCAACCGTGTATCACAGGTTTTTCTTTCTGTAAACCAATTATACAAATTGATGGTACATGGTTGTATGGAAAATACAAAGGAACGTTACTGATGGCAGTGGCACAAGATGGGAACAACAATATTTTTCCGATCGCCTTTGCCTTAGTTGAAGGGGAGACAGCTGAGGGATGGAGTTTTTTCCTAAGAAATCTCCGATTGCACGTAGCACCTCAACCTAACTTTTGTTTGATCTCTGATAGACACCCCTCAATCATCAGTGCATATAATAACATTGACAATGGCTGGCAAAATCCTCATTCGACGCATGTGTTTTGTATTAGACATATTGCTCAGAATTTCATGCGAGAAATCAAAGATAAGACGTTGCGTAAGAAGGTTGCCAATGCAGGTTACGCATTGACAGAACCTTCTTTCAAACACTACCGCGAGGAAATAAGATTGTCGAACGAAGATGCGGTTCGGTGGATCGATAGTATTCCGTTGGAGAAGTGGACTAGGGCATACGACGGTGGACAACGTTGGGGCCACATGACAACAAATCTTGTGGAATCAATGAACTCTGTCTTCAAAGGAATTCGTAACCTACCAATAACCGCTTTGGTGCAAGCTACATATTTCAGGCTTGGGGCGTTGTTTGAAACCAGACGCTCAAAATGGAGTTCCGTGTTGCAATCTGGACAGTTGTTCAGTGATGCTTCAATGAAATTCATCAGACATGAAGCTGCCAAAGCAAACACACACGTGGTTACGGTATTTGACCGAACAAAAGGTTGGTTTAGTGTTGCCGAGTCCATGGATCACAATGAGGGCATGCCAATGGGACAGTACAGAGTTGAATTAGATAGAGGTTGGTGCGACTGCGGAAGGTTCCAAGCCTTCTGTACCCCCTGCTCCCATGTCATAGCGGCGTGCTCAAAGGTTCGAAGAGATCCATCCTACTTGCTATCTGAACTTTACGAAGTCGTCAGCCTTTCAAATGTTTATAAAATTAGTTTTTCAGTAGTGGCAAAAGAGGATTATTGGCCAGAATATCAAGGGGACATCATCTGGCACAACGAAGTTATGCGAAGGAAGAAAAAGGGTCACCCTAACAGCACCCGAATTCGAACCGAAATGGATACGGCGAACAAAATGGTTAGACTATGTAGTTCATGCCGTCAACCAGGTCACAATCGTAATAACTGTCCTAGTGTTAGAACGAGCACAACCAGATAAATTCAGATGTACCTCTATTGCTATACATGGAAACTTAAATTTATTTCAAAGTACCTCTGTTGCAATATATGGAAAATTAATTTTACTTCATAGTAGACGGCTGTGACGAAAAGACAGTTGTTCATAAAAAATAACACAAACAATTAAAACAACTAGAATACAAAAACTATGCGATTACAACCATCAAAACAATTTTGAACATGTACTGCATCATCCTACGAGCGTCTTAGTCGGTCTTAATATTCACCCATTCACGCACTTCTCCGCTTTGGTTGAACGTGGACACAAGCCATTGTATTCTTCTAATCCGTTCACCCTCTCCAATTTCTCCCTTTAACCAACTATACAACGTCCGATTAAGACGTCCAAACGTATCTGTGTTCCAAAGTCGAACCTGTATCGGAGCCGCAACGGCAGAAAATATTACATCAGCATTTCGTTTTTGAATATATGTAGACATTGTTAAAACAAAGAAAATTAAAAATGATGGTTGGACTAGAAGATGAATTTGAGTGAAAATATAGACTAGGAGATGAATTTGACTGAAAATTTGTATGCAAGGTGATCGTATTTATAGAGGCGATAAATCCGACAACAGACACACACATAGGCGCCACAAGAAGTGGCACCTAAAAAACACACACACACAGGCGCCAACCCTAGGGGCGCCAAACACACACAGGCGCCAACCCTAAGGGCGTCTCCCTTAGTTTGAGGCTAAGGCGCCAACCCATGGGGCGCCTCCCTTAGGAAGGGGCTAAGGCGCCAACGCCATGGGCGCCTCCCTTAGGGGATATACTAGGGCGCCAACCCCATGGACGCCTCCCTTATGGGGGTTTCACTAGGGCGCCAACCCCATGGGCGCCTGCCTTAGGGGGATATGAAGGTGCCCTAAAATTTCAAGGGATGCGCCAACTCCCCCGGCGCATCCTCTCACAAACATGGTTATTTTGGAAATTTGTCTGAAAATTTGGTTATTTTCGTATTTAATTTCAAAAAGATGGTTATTTTAAAAAAAAAATCTCCTTTTTCTATTATACATATATAAATATTTTTCTATTATACATATAATATTACTATTATAATATATTATGTTAGTTTTATAGATACGATACTGCGTTTCCGTTTATAACTATTGCACTGCTTCTTTTATTATTTTTTTTAGTATATATATATTATTATTATTATTATTATTAGATATTAGGTTAGTTTAGTAACATATAATTTAAAGTACCGTGCCAAAAAAATTTATAAAGAAGATTTGCGGTCCAACGCGTATACTGTAGCTTTAAATTTATGTTTCTAATTTTTCCTAGTACCTTAGTTTTTTCTATTTAATCATTAATTTATAAAGATATTATATAGTTAGAAAATACATACAGTAGTTTTTAGTTTAAAATATAATACATCCAATAGCCTAGTTAAAAGATATATAATATGGCTACATTTGTGGTTTTAGAACATATATTAATCATAGTTAGAACTTAGTTAGAAAAATATTACATTAGTCACTTAGTTTAGAATTTTCATACAATAGCTTAGTTTAAAAAATCTATATACGTTAGTTTCTAATCATATTAAAAGTCTTAGTTTAGAAAAATGTATACTTTAGCATATACAGTAATAGTTTTAGTTTAGAAATAATACATTAGTTCTAGTTTAATAAATAATGTTTGAAGGAGAAGTAATATATTAGTTAATTATTTTTTCGATTAATTGATGATTGTTATTTTTTTTGTGTAATTAATTAATTAAATATTTAATTGATTCTTTTGTTAATTTATGATTTGATCCCCTTTATTAATATGAGTAGTCGATCAAATTTATTTTTGATCAATCAATTAGATTATAATTTAGACTCATGATGTATGACTTTTCAAGAACATATGGCATGATCCCCTAGTTAGGATTTTTACATATTATTAACCTTTAGATTAGGTTAACCATACTTTTCAAGCTAATTCAAACCCTCGATTCAAGTTGATCAATAGCAATTTTGATTAGCTAAAATCATTTGATCTTGTATATATTCCACAGTCTAATTCAAGTGATCAAAAGACCCTTGATCACTTGATAAGATTCTTTATGTAAGTGTAATACCCTAATTTTGATCCTAAGATCCCTCATGTCATCTCATCTTATGCATTGGCTTTGGGATCACACCTTGGCATCCTCCTTACCCCTCATTCATTGGGTTTGCATTGGGAGAGATCACCAAACACATTTTTGATTGTATCATACTTTGTTTTTCATTATTTACTAACCAAATACCAAAAATATGTCAATGTATAGTTTGTTACTTTTGTAGGTAGTCTATGTGCTCACCCATGCTATATCAAGCCCATATCTAGGGTATGAGACCCTCAATGCAAGGAGTTTAATCAGGAAATGGTTCACATTGACTCTAGACATCATATATGGGTCCCTATTGATCTTCACATATCATTTTGATCAATAATTCATCAAGAATTTGAAGTTTGTTTGTCTTGGAAACCCTAATTCATCTAGGTATCTTATGTGACTTCCTCAACAAGTTTTTTCAACATTTGATCAAATATTTCAAGGGATACTTCATATTACATCATCTTGTGCATATATGATCTTCCATGAGTCCCAAAATTCAAGAGAATATCAAGCTAGCAAGATGGTTCATGGTGGTTGACCAGAGAAAGCCAACTAGTCAAAACTGGGGTTCCCTAGACTCTATCTCCTACATTTTTTGTCATATGAAAATGATTCTAAGATAAACATTACTCATAATGACATTCCAAATAACTTTCATGTTGAAGTCAAGAGCTAATTTTTCTTGGAAAGTCATTTTGTCTGAACCCTAGTTAGAAGGTCAACTTCCCAAGGCCATAACTTGCTCAATTCTTATGAGATGAAATCCATTCAAATTCCATGATCAAATTCAAGATGTCTACTTAAATTTTAATGTTTGGAGGAAGTTCAAATTCAACTTGCAAATGCATGTGCCAAGAGGAAACGTTATAGGTCACTTTGGATCATTACCATTGAACAAGTGATTTTCCTCAATTTCTAAAATGCATAACTCCTTCATGCCAAATCCAAATGAGGTCAAATTTGTAACCAAATTGAAGAGGTTTGAAAGAGATACAACTTTTATGAAGGAACCTTTTTCATTTGAAGTCCATAGAAAAAGTTATTCAAGGTGGAAGAAGTGAACATTTGACTTGGTACTTAGGAAATTTTCAAACATGTTTGATTTTTTCAAACTTCCACCTCAAAGTTCATCATGATCCAAGCTTCAAATGAAAAAGTGTTCAACATGAAAGTTGTTCCCCATGATCTCACCTTTCCAAAAAGTCAAGGTTTATCTCATTTGGCCAAATAATGAATGATGTTCACTTGGGTTATTTTCAAAGGATCAATTGGATATTTTTCACTTTCACAATTCAAACACAAATGCATGGCCACATGACATGATTTCAGCATGATTCTCAAGCATTTTTGGACCTGATAGCATCACTTGATGGGCCTATCACACGTCCATGCGAGCATGCAAGGTGAATTGCTAAATTTGGCAAAATTTGGAAGTGTGTGGAAATGAATCTCATGGCCTATAAATACAACCCCTCATGCTCAGAATTGAGGACCACATGCCCAAGCTTTGAACCTGTAACCCAAACCCTCACCATTAAAGGATAATCTTGAAGGTTTTCATTTTAAAATCGAGCTTCAAATCTCATTCTATTTTGAGATTGAAACTCCAAGAGTCCAGGCCATTTTCTGATCTTAATCACTTTCTACAAGCTTCTGAAACAAAGCCAAGCACAATTAGAATCAAGATCAAGCAAGGTTGAAGCTCCCTTAAAGGTAATTTTTTAGAATTTTCATCTTTTCGATTCTCCCTCAATTCTTCACCATTCTTTGTGATTTTTGGTTGGCTGAAGTCCTACCAATATAGGCAAGAAGATTGAGTTGCTTTGAGGTCAAATCGAAGCAAATCAGTTCATGATCCTCAAAATTCAAATCCTTGTATCTTTTTATATACTTGGAATTGGAGAATATTGAGGTCAGATTCGAGCTCCTGAGCATTTTTTCTTTAAATCCATGTCCTTGTTTTTCATTTTGGTGGTGGTTGATGGTGGACCAGTCCGGTGAGGTCCACCAGAGAAGAAGACCGGAACCCTAGCTCCGGTGGTGTGTTGTCACGCCTCTCAACCATCAGATCTGTTCAATTTGTTTTAATCTTGGCCTTTGGTTTTAAATACCAAGTTTGGAACGCGTTGACTGTAGTGCACCATGGAACGAGCACGCTTGGCCATCAGATCTGCCACCTCAATTAATGAGGGAGATCTGATGGCCCTTGTTTTTTTTGTATTTTCTGATTTTTCATTTAATCCACTTATTTTGTTTAATTCATATTAATTTCATTTTTTATCCAAAAATATGGGACTTTCACCAAAAATCTTTAAATACTTCTCTCTTTAATTTTCTGAATTAAAATTATTTTTTGGATTAATTTTGATATTTTTCATGAATTAACTATTTTTATGCATATTTTTAATTGTTTAAAAATACTTCTGACTTTTCAAAAATCATGAAAAAAAATTCTAAGGTCCTTTGACCTCCATTAACCTAGGATAAATCTCTTGGCCATTTATTTTGTGTTTTGAAGAGATTTTAGGTTTTGACCAAATTAAATTGAATTTAAATGCACTTTTAATTTGATTTTTAATTGATTAATTGTATAAAAATTATGTTGAACCATTTTAATTGACTTGTGGTGTTTGACTATGTGTTTGGGCCTTGGTCAATGTTGATTTGACTTTTGTTGAGTTAAAATAATTGGATTTAGGGGATGGATGAAATGTACATTTCATCTCCCAAAATAAATGAATAATTTTAATTTGATAAAATTCCTCCCATGACCAATTTGTGTTTCTCTCATCTCTCATCTCCCCCCCCCCCCCCCCCCCCCCCCCCCCCCCCTCTTCATATTCAATCCCATTATTTCCCATCCCTTTAATTGACCAATGAAATCTCCTAATCCTAAGGCTAATTGGTTCATCAATAACCTTGTGTTAGATGAACCAATACAAGTATGGATGAGATAGGTCCACCCTTTGATCTTTTTCTTTTAGTGTGTGGTATGTTTTAGGAGTTTGGTTCATTAGACCAAATCTCTTACATGCATTAGCACCAAAATCTTTATTGCCCGACCTCAGATAGTTGTAACTTATACATAAGTCCAATTACGACTGCTTAATATAGAGC
Source organism: Lathyrus oleraceus (assembly GCF_024323335.1). Lineage (NCBI taxonomy): Eukaryota > Viridiplantae > Streptophyta > Magnoliopsida > Fabales > Fabaceae > Lathyrus > Lathyrus oleraceus. The sequence goes on from NC_066583.1 coordinate 163,014,009, forward strand.
TAAATTTGACCCTAAAGGCATAACATTCTAGTAAGTGAGATTGTAAGTCTCCCATCTTTCATGGTATTGTGTGGAAACTTGGCCTTTTTCCCTTCCTTTGGAAGATGTCTTGGTTCAAGGTTTCATGCTTGTGATAGATGGTTGAGTGTTCTCCAAAGAATGACTTAATCAACTGAAAAGCAAAACATCACTAACATATAACTAACTAACATTTGACTAACTTTTTATTAATATTGCTTTACTTTCAAATCATTTACTTTATGCAATTTAATTTCTACTCATTTACCACTCATTGTCATTTACATATCATTTTACTTGTTTATGTTTATGTCATTTTCACTTTGTTCATTTGAGCTTTATATTGTGTTTGTATATATTTGTTTGTATATTTTGTTTGTGCTTATGGTCTTAGGACCTTAAAATACCTAATAAACAACAAAAATCCTAAAAAATGTTTGTGTGGACTGCTGGGTTTGATATGAACTTTTAGACCTATGATTAGGCAACATTCCATATGCAAAAGGACTTGGCCAATGCCAACATTTTTGAGACCAAGTTATTGTGATTTGGGTTTTCATTTGATGCAAGTATTGGGATCCACTTGAATTCATCTACTCCATGGTCTTGATGCAACTATTATTTTGATCTCATGCCTAATACCTTATTCTGAGCAAAATCAAGGAGTATTTCATCTAACACATGAGAAGACAAAGAAGACTGTTATCTATGGATTTGCTTGCTTGGATGTGGCCATCTTTATTTGATGTCTTTGTCTTAATATTTATAATTGCTTGTTGATTATTGCTTGATTCAAAGTCCAAAGGGAAAATGGGTTTTCTATATGACATTCTTGTCTGTTGGATTGCATCCCATTGGTCAGATTTTTTCAACTCTTAACTTTTAATTTTATGCTTAGGATAACCTCTTCATCTTCTCCCACTTCTTAAATTTAAAAATCTCTCCCCCTTTTCAAAAAATATTTGCTTGTGATTTCAAAACTTGGACTTTATTGCAAATTAGAAACTTTTTCCTTATGCCATTGCATTTTTTTAACTCTTTTCATAAATCAAACTTGTTAATGAACTTAACCATATTGACTTAAAATTTTAAAAGACAAAAAAGAACTAATACTCATTCAAACTTTTGGGCCTTTTGTTCCTCTCTTCACTTAAATTTTGATAAAAAACAATCCATTAATTTTGAAATTGATACCACGAACTACGAGGTTTTGATCCCTCATTTTTATGTTGGTACGTAGGCACGAGACCGAAGGTCTTGTCAAACACAAAAATATAATTAATGAATTATTTTCTCATCCCCACACTCTATTTGTTTCAAACATCTTTTATACTGAAAACAAATACACACATAAAAAAGGGCTCCCTAGGAGTACCTAGGACACTTTGGGTGCTAACACCTTCCCTCTGTGTAACTAACCCCCTTACCTGTAATCTCTGGCATTTTATTAGTTTTGATTTGAAAACTTCTTATATTTGAGTTTTGTTCGTACTTTTCCCTTTTCCTTTGGAAACAATAAAAGTGCGGTGGTGACTCTGGTTTCATTGACATTAAGTTTATCCATAGCTTGATGGTCATGAATTTACCGCTACAGAAATTAAGTGGCGACTCTAAGGGGGAGTAGTCCTCAGTGGGTTTAACCTACTTTTTTATGTGTAATTATTTGTATATTTTATGTTTGTATACTTGTTTGTGTGATATAATTTGCTTGTTGTGCTTGGTTATCTCTGAGTGGTGAGATAAGTTCTAACCCGAACTTGAGTGCAATTAAGATAGGAGGATGATATAGTCATGTTCAACTTGTGTGGAGTAGTCCTTAACAAGTTGGCTTAAGACCCATCTACTCAGTGGAGACCCTTTTGGAGCTATTGATGTCACACAAGTTATTTGTGGTTAGGTATTACTTTCTCTGATTTGGGGTCCGAGAAGCTTAGGACCGTAGAAAATTTAACCTAACTTGGCCTATTTATGACGTAGTGCAGAGACTGTCCAGGTGTAGACTTGATAACAGTTGTTATGTGATACTACACTCAGACGAGTTTCTCTTGAGAATATTATGGGTTGATGAGTCAGTCATGCTAACTTATAATATCGGATAGATGGAATTAAGACTCTGGGAACTTTTTAGAACATGATCTACAGGTTTTTATCCTTAGTACACTCCTTTGGGATAGTTCTTAACCTGACTCCATGCTTGTGACTCACAACAAACCCTTTGATTCTTGGTTGATCCAATCAAGTCTTGTCAATATCAATGGAACTTGGACGTTGATAAGGTGAAAACCATAATCCACTAAAATGGATGATTGATCTTGATGACGACTTGATCCACCCCTTAACCTTTGTTTGTGTTTGCCTTGTGTGTGATCCCTTGTTTGTGATTGTTGCATTCATGCGTTCATGTGTATCATGGCATTCATCACGCAAGAATAATTTCAAGGAACTAAGGTCTTATTTGCAAATATTTTCAGACCATGGATTATGGACGAAGGAACACTAAGAAGTACAGTTTCAGATGTCCTGATTTGAAAGAGTTGAGGAAGTTGTCATCCTTTGTATTAGATCCCCTAGACTTTAAGCAACATCATGGGAAGCTTTTATCGGTGTTGTCTACTGATGTGGTTGAAGGACTCTTAAGTGTGTTGGTTCAGTTTTATAACCCTCTCTACCGTTGCTTCACTTTTCCCGATTATCAGCTTATGCCTACGTTAGAGGAGTATGCACATCTCTTGGGAATACCTATTTCTGAGAAGGTGCCTTTTAGTGGATTGGAGGAGATTCCCAAATCTCATATCATAGCTGAAGCTCTTCATCTAAAGAAGTCTGAGATTGAGGTTCATTGGGTGAAGACAGGAGGAATGTTTGGGTTGACTTCTGAGTTTCTCATAAGGAAAGCTACTGTCTTTGCTCAAGTCGGTAGTGTTGACGCTTTTGAAGCCATCTTTGTGTTGCTCATCTATGGTTTAGCTTTGTTCCCTAACATTGACGGTTTTGTTGATGTTAACGCCATTAGAATCTTCTTGATTGGGAATCATGTGCCTACTCTGTTGGGAGATATGTACTTATCTTTGCACTTGAGGAATTCTAAAGGTGGTGGGACTATTGTGTGATGTGTTCCTCTTCTGTACAAGTGGTTTATTTTGCACTTGCCTCAGACGCCTGCTTTTTTGGAGAACAAACAATATCTACGTAGTCTCAAAGACTTATGTCTCTCACTAATGATGATATTGTTTGGTATTATTATACCTTGAGTAGTATGGATATTATTGATAGTTGTGATGAATTCTCTAATGTACCTCTTATTGGTACACAAGGAGGAATCAACTACAACCCTGCTTTGGGTCATCGTCAACTTGGGTTCCCCTTGAGAGACAAACCTAATAACACTCAGTTAAAAGGTCTTTTCTATCAAGAGGGTAAAGATCCTCAACATTTGAAGCATAAGATGATACATGCTTGGCATAATGTGCATAGGAAATGAAGATTCGAGCTTGGTTCGTGTAACTGTGTAGCTTTGGAAGCTTACACTACTTGGGTGAAGAAGAGAGCTTTAGATTTGAAGATGTTGTGTGCTTGTGAGAGACCTATGTCTTTGGTTGTGGCTGAGTCATCAACTCTCCCTAACCAAGATGTAGAGGAGTTGGAAGATGAACTCATCAAGATGAAGTAAGAAAGAGATATGTGGGGATAGCGGTTCCATGCTTTGAGCCGAAAGCATGAGGAGTTGTAGCTTGAGTCAAAGGATAAAAACGCACTTATTGAACTTCTTGAAGACCAAACAGTGAAGAGACAGAGAGATCCAGAGGGTCCACCTTCCTCTAGTATGCCTCAAACTTCCGGTGCTTGGAAGAAGATTGTTGATCAGCTTGTCCTTGAGAAGGCTCAGATGAAGACATCTTTTGAGACCGAGATCCGATGCATCCGAAGGAAGTACGCGGCAGCAGCCAGATTATCTGACACTGTTGCTAGGGGATCCTTAGGATGATTAGTTTCCTTTTCTCTTGTATTTGTACTTTGGTTTATGAAATTGTACTTAGTGTAATCCTTCCAAATTTTATGAATAAAAGAGATTTTTATGGTCAATCAAATTGTTATTATTGTTATTATATGTTTGCAAATGAAACAACATGTTCCTTGAAATTAAAATAATAAAAAACATTGCATTTCATGCATCATTTGCATAACAGATTTTCTTCTTCCAGATGTCTTATCGTTTATTCTTCTGTGTTTCAGCTAAGCTGACTCACCGATACAACACTCGCGCCAATCAACCTAGATTTATGGAACATTTGGAGCAAGAGAACAGAGAGATGAAGGATGAGATTACACGATTGACGGCCATGATGGAGTCTGTTCTTGTTGTGTAGAATCAGTCTTCACCAACTCCCGTAACTCCTCCCTAGAGGACTATCATCTCTGAGGTAGCTACCTCGACCTTCCTGTTGCGGCTACTCAATCCGATCCGTCTATGCCTGCTGGATTCCCATGGGGAATGCCACCAAATTTCATGCCTGAAGGGTTTGCACCTACCTTTGCTTTTATGCCGACATCTAGCCCGGTCATGTCTATGTCACCTCCAGTTGTTCATACCTTACCTCGTGTTAAGGACACCATTTACCATTCTGAGCCATCTGAGGGCTCAAATGTATATGAGAAAATGGATGAAAGGAAAGATCAGTTCCTTGAGATGCGCAAGAAGTTGAGACGTTGAGAGGAAAAGGCTTGTTTGGTAAAAGTGTTGTTAAACTTTGCTTGGTACCGAATGTGAAGATCCCGATGATGGTCAAAGTCCTTGACTTTGAAAAGTATAAGGGAGATACTTGTCCACTTAGTCACCTTTTTATGTATGCCATAAAAATGTCAACTCAAACTGATAATGATCAGTTACTGATTCACTATTTTCAAGACAGTTTGACTGGTGTTGCTATGAGATGGTATATGGGGCTAGACAGTGCAAGTGTTCGTACTTTCAATGATTTGGGTGAAGCTTTTGTTAAGAAGTACAAGTATAATATGGATATGGCGCCTGATAGAGACCAGCTGAGGTTTATGTCTCAGAAGGATAAAGAGACGTTTAAAGAGTATGCTCAGAGATGAAGGGAACTTGCTTCTCAGATTAATCCTCCATTGGAAGAGAAGGAGATGACGAAGATTTTCTTGAAGACCCTGAGTTCGCTTTATTACGAGCGAATGATTTCCAATGCCCCTAGTGACTTTACTGAAATGGTAAATATGGGGATGAGGTTAGAAGAAGGAGTTTGTGAATGACGTTTGTCCAGGGAAGAAGCGTCGTCCAACAAAAAGTATGGAAGTGGTTTTTCCAAAAGGAAGGAAGGGGAAACCAACTCAGTATTTATGGGGGAGGCAGAGGAGGCCTCATGTCAAAAGAAGTTCTCAACCGCGTCAGCATCAACATCAAGTTTCTTCAGTGATTCCTGTATTTTCCAACAATTCCAACAATCAACCAGTTCAGATTCAGCAACAACAATGTCAACAACAACTGCAATAAAGAACCAACTACAACAATAACAATAATCAACAACAGAGCTTTGAGAGGAAGAAAGTCTCCTTTGACCCTATTCCTATGACATATGCAGAATTGTATCCATCTTTGGTTCTCAAGAACCTACTTCAACCAATAAATCCACCTCAAATTCATGAACCACTTCCATGGTGGTTCAAACCTGAACTACGTTGTGCCTTTCACCAGGGAGCCCCTGGCCACAACATTGAGAATTGCTACCCGCTAAAATATGAAGTACAAAAGCTCGTGAAAAGTGGAATGATGTTCTTTGAAAACCGTGCGCCTAATGTAAAATCCAATCCGTTGCCTGCTCATGGCAATGCATATGTCAATATGGTGGATGGTTGTCCATATAATTTATGAGTCTTTGATGTATGATGTATCCATAGGTATCTGGTGGAGATGCATAGATCTTTGTGTTTGATCAGTGATAGTGAGCACGACCATGATGGTTGTGCAATCTATAGTGTGAACTCCCGTGGGTGTATGATCGTCAAGAGGGATATCCAGAAGTTGATGGACGAGAATGTGATCCAGATTCAACAGTCGAGGGATATAGATGATATTAATGTGATTGTTATGGTGTTTAAGACCCCTGAGCGGGTATTAATTCAATATAATAGCACGATTAGCAACAACATCAATAGATCGGTATCACCGTTAGTTATACAGTTGACGGGCCCTGTCCCGTATGCATTCGATAAAGTTGTGCCTTATCAGTATAATGCCACAATGGTGGAGAATGGTCAAAAGGTTGCTTTACCTGTAGCAAATTCTATGGTGAATATAACTGATATTGCAAAGGTGACCCGTAGTGGTCGTGTGTTTGGTCCGGTCTTTCCGGAGGAGGTAGAGGATGTTTCAGCCAGTACGAAGGTGGATGTACCTGCGATGAATCCAGTTAGTGCTCTAGTGTGTCAGTCTGGTGAATCCAACAAACTGAATACTAATGATGATGATGAGGTATTTAGATTAATTAAGAAGAATGAGTTTAATATGGTGGAGCAGTTGCTCCAAACTTCGTCAAAGATTTCAGTGTTGTCTCTGTTAATGAACTCTGAAGCATACAGAGAAGCATTGTAAAGAGTACTAGAGCAAGCCTATTTTGAGCATGATGTTACTGTGGATCAGTTTGACCACATTGTTGCTAATATCACTTCTTGCAATAATCTGAGCTTTTGTGATGAAGAACTTCCTGAGGAAGGTAGAAATCACAATCTGGCACTCCATATTTCGATGAACTGCAAGGAGGATGCGTTGTCTAATGTGTTGGTTGATACTGGTTCTTCTTTGAACGTACTCCCGAAGTCAACTCTTTCCAGACTTTCCTATCAACGTGCTCCTATGAGGTATAATGGTGTGATTGTTAAAGCATTTGATGGTTCTCGCAAAGCCGTCATTGATGAAGTGGACCTGCCAGTTAAGATAGGTCCGATTGATTTCCAAATTAATTTTTAAGTGATGGATATCCATCCGACCTATAGTTGTTTATTTGGAAGGCCATGGATCCATGAAGTAGGAGCAGTGACATCTACTATACACCAGAAGCTTAAATTTGTGAAGAGCGGCAAGCTTGTCGTTGTTGGTGGAGAGAAGGCGCTTTTAGTGATCCATCTGTCATCCTTTTCGTATGTTAAAGCTGAGGAGGAGGTTGGAACTCCGTTCCAAGACTTGTTTATTGCTGAAGCGAAGAAATCTGGGGCACCCATGTCTTCTTTCAAAGATGCTCAGAAAGCTATCGAGACGGGCAATATTGATTAGTGGGTCGCATGATAGAGATTGCCGAGAACAAAAATAGGGCCGGATTAGGATTTCAACAAAGGCCGTTCAACCTCAAAGTTGAAGATGTGCAACCGAGTTTCCACAGTGGAGGGTTCATCCATGGTAATGAACAACACTCAGCTGCTGTGATCGAGGGTGATGAAGACAAAGACTGCGCCAACTTTGTGACGCATGGCAAGACTTGCAACAATTGGGCTGTTGTTGATATTCATGTTAGTGTTCACCGCTCTAAGTAATTTGTTTTTCATTTTAAATAAAAATCCTTCTTCTATGCCTAAGGGAGAAGTGAACATTGTTAGGCATTTCAATTATCATCAATAAAATGCAAATTTATTCATCTACATCTTTGATGTTTTATTTTTACTTTTTGCTTTTCTGAAAATGGTAACCATAAAAAACATAAATAAATAATAATTGTCCATCTGCATAATATTTGGTCACAATTCACTTCTCTAAAATTAAAATATCAAATCATTATGCAGGTTGGGTCCCAAACCCATTGAATACAATGATCCTACTCCCTCTCCAAACTTTGAATTCCCTGTGTTTGAGGCTGAGGAAGAGACTGATGATGAAGAAGTATCTGATGAATTATCTCTTTTACTTGAGCACGAGGAAAAAGCCATTCATCCATTTGAAGAGAAAAATGAATTAGTCAACTTGGGTTCCGAGGATGATGTGAAGGAAGTCAAGATCGGGTCTCAACTGTGTCCAGAGGTTAAGAAAGGGTTGGTTGATCTTCTTCGAGAATATTCAGATGTGTTTGCTTGGTCCTATTAAGACATGCCTGGTTTGGATTCTGAGATTATGGAGCATAGATTGTCGTTGAAGCCAGAATGCCCTCCGGTCAAGAAAAAGTTGAGGAGAACTCATCCTGATATGGCAATGAAGATCAAAGAGGAAATGCATAAATAGATTGATGCTGGTTTTCTTGTTACCGCTGAGTATCCGCAGTGGGTGGCCAATATTGTGCCTGTTCCGAAGAAGGATGGAAAAGCCTGTATGTGTGTTGATTATAGAGATTTGAACAAAGCTAGTCCGAAAGATGATTTCCCTCTGCCACATATTGACATGTTAGTAGACAATACAACTAACTTCAAAGTCTTTTCGTTTATGGACGGATTTTCCGATTATAATCAGATCAAAATGGCACCCGAAGATATGGAGAAGACCATATTCATTACACCCTAGGGAACATTCTGTTATAGAGTGATGCCTTTCGGTTTAAAGAATACTAGTGCAACATACCAGAGAGCTATGGCCACTCTTTTTTCATGATATGATGCATAAAGAGATCGAAGTCTATGTTGATGATATTATTGCCAAATCAAGTGATGAAGAAGAACATGTTGAGCATTTGTTGAAGCTATTCCAGCATTTGAGTAAATATAAACTCCGCTTGAATCCCAATAAGTGCACGTTTGGTGTTCGTTCTGGTAAGTTGTTGGGCTTTATTGCTAGTGAGAAGGGTATTGAAGTTGATCCTGCCAAGGTCAAAGCAATATAAGAAATGCCTGCACCCAAAACTGAGAAGCAAGTAAGAGGTTTTCTCGGCCGCTTGAACTATATCTCAAGATTTATATCGCATATGACTGCCACATGTACGCCTATATTCAAGCTTCTTTGGAAAGATCAGTCTTGTGATTGAACCGAAGATTGCCAGAAAGCTTTTGACAGTATCAAAGAGTATCTGCTTGAGCCTCCGATTCTGTCCCCACCTGTTGAAGGAAGACCATTGATCATATATTTGAATGTGCTTGATGAAAGTATGGGTTGTATTCTTGGTCAGCAAGAAGAATATGGAAAGAAAGAATATGCAATTTACTACCTCAGTAAGAAGTTCACCGACTGTGAGACTCAGTATTCTATGCTTGAAAAACCTTGTTGCGCATTGGCTTGGGCTGCTAAGCGTCTGCGTCAATATATGTTGAATCATACTAATTGGTTGTTATCCAAAATGGATCTGATCAAGTACATTTTTTAGAATCCTGCTTTAACTTGGAGAATTGCCCGTTGGCAGATATTATTATCTGAGTATGATATCGAATACTGATCTCAAAAAGCGATTAAGAGTAGTGTCTTGGCTGACCATTTGGCTCACCAACCGATTGAAGATTATCAGTCAATGCAGTATGACTTTCCTGATGAAGAGATCTTATACCTGAAAATGAAAGATTGTGATGAACCATTGCTTGAAGAAGGGCCAGAGCTTGGATCTCGTTGGGGCATGGTATTTGATGGAGTTGTTAATCAGTATGGTAATGGCATTGGGGCAGTAATTATCACTCCTCAAGGCACTCATTTTCCGTTTATAGTTCGATTGACTTTCAAGTGTACAAACAACATGGCTGAGTATGAAGCTTGCATTATGGGGCTTGAAGAAGCCATCGATCTCAGAATCAAGTATCTGGACGTCTATGGAGATTTAGATTTGGTTGTGAATTAGATCAAAGGTGAATGGGAGATGAATCAATCCAGTTTGATACCATATATAGATTATGCAAAGAGGATTTCAACTTTCTTTATAAAGGTTGAGTTTCATCACATCCCTCGAGATGAAAACCAGATGGAAGATGCTCTTGCAACGTTGGCTTTAATGATTATGGTGAAGTTTTGGAATGACGTTCCTAATTTGACCGTGATGCGTCTTGATAGGCCAGCTCATGTGTTTGCTGTTGAAGAAGTTAAAGATGAAAAGTCGTAGTATTTTGATATTAAGTGCTTTCTCCAAAGTCAGAAATACCCTCCTGGGACATCTTTGAAAGATAAGAAGACTTTGAGAGGATTAGTTGGCAAGTTCTACTTGAATGGTGATGTGCTCAACAAAAGAAACTTCGACATGGTTTTGCTCAGATGCGTGAATAAATACGAAGCCGATTTATTGATGACTGAAGTCCATGAAGGTTCCTTCGGTACTCATTCCAATGGGAATGCTATGGCTAAGAATATGTTGAGAGCAGGTTACTATTGGCTGACAATGGAATCTGACTGTTGCAAGTTTGTGAATAAATGCCACAAGTGTCAAATTTATGCAGATAAGATTCATGTTCCTCCGACACTATTAAACGTCATTTCCTCTTTGTGGCCCTTCTCCATGTGGGGAATCGATATGATTGGTATTATTGAGCCTAAAGCTTCAAACATACATCGTTTCATCTTGGTGGCTATTGATTACTTCACAAAGTGGGTTGAAGCAGCATCGTATGCGAATGTAACCAAGCAAGTTATTGTAAGATTTATCAAGAATAAAATTATATATCATTATGGTGTGCCAAGTAAGATCATTACTGATAATGGATCGAACTTGAATAGTAATATGGTGGAAACTCTTTGCAAAGACTTCAAGATTGCACATCATAATTCTTCTCCCTACAAACCTAAGATGAATAGGGTTGTTGAATCTGAAAACAAGAACATCAAGAGAATCATCCAGAAGATGGTTGTGACGTATAAAGATTGGCATGAGATGCTCCCGTTTTCTTTACATGGGTATCGTACATCCATCCCCACTTCAACAGGGGAAACCCCTTTCTCACTTGTTTATGGTATGGAAGTTGTGCTCCTAGTAGAGGTTGAGATCCCATCATTACGTGTCTTGATGGAAGCCAAGTTGACTGAAGCTGAATGGTGTCAGACCAGATATGATCAGCTGAATTTAATTGAAGAGAAAAGGTTGACTACCATGTGCCATGGTCAGTTGTACCTGTAGCGGGGTATTCGTTACCATTAGAGATATTGACTAAATCTAAGGTAAACCATACAAGTCGAGTCGCCACCGCACTTCTATTTATCCAAAGGAATGGTTAGAAAGCGAACAAAAACCTAAAAGTTTTATCGAATCAAAAACTAGTAAAAATGTCAGAGATCTGGGTAAGGGGGTTGGTTATGCAATAGGAAGGTTTTAAGCACCCAAAACATCCCAGGTACTCCTAGATACTCCTAGGGAGCCCTTTTCATAAGTGTTGTTCTAGTCTAAAGGGTGTAGGTATATCTAAAGTACTATTTACTAAAAGGAAGGTTAAAAGAAAATGACTCGCAAGGATGTCACATCCACTGCCTATGTATCTCATCTGAGTATGAGAATCAAAGTCTTCGTAGCTCGGCTACCTATGGGTTAAAGATAAGTGTGCTCAGTAAGACGTCGCGTCTTATGCCTACGTATCTCATATGGAATGAGAATCAGAGCAAAACATAGTTCGGCTAACTACGGGAACAAGGGTCTCGATTGCAACTAGGGCAAGGGAAAGGGACGGTCTCGATCGCAACGAGGGTGAGAGAAAAGAATCGCAGCAAGGGCGAAAGCAAGCAAGGATTAATGGTCAGTCGTCAGTCAAACTCTGCAAGACATCACATCTCGTGCCTACGTATCTCATCTGAATATGAGAATCAGAGTTGTCGTAGTTCGACTAACTAGGGGTTAAGGATTGCCATCTGAACATGGACTTACAAAGGAGGACACCAGTTGTGTCAAAGGAAAGCAGGCAATGTGTTCAACGTCCTAGCAGTAGGTGTCGTAGCTCGCTGAATCGAGTCTTAGGCAGTTACCTCTTTGCAATAGAACAGACTGACATGCCACAAGATCGGGGACGCACGGAAGGTCTAAAAGTGGGGAAGCTTTGCTCTAGAGTTATCATGCAATATGGACCTATGTGTTAGGATATACAAAGGGGAACATCTACCTAATGTTAGCATGCAAAGAATAAGGGAATTCTACCTATGTTATCATACAAAGGGTTCTACCTAATGGGTGCTACCTAAACGGAACAAGAGTCGACGGATGGAGCGCAGAGAGGAATTACGGATAAGGGTAGATGGCGATGCCGGAGGCAATCGACTTACAGGTAGATGGCGATGCCTGGGGCAATCGACTTACAAGAGGATGGATGAATGCGTGCTGGTTCTGTTAAGTTTTGAAAATGATTACTCGACGTTGGATCGAGCTTTTGATCTTATTTTGAAATGGTTATCGGATGTTCGTTTTAATTCTTGTATTAACAGGTGAATAAATAAATAAAGAAATAAATATTATACACTTTATGGGAGAGGGGTACATTTGTTATGAATGGGGATTGTTCATGGCAAACAAACAATAAGAATATATGCCTCATACATCATACAAGTAGGCAACAGTTATCAATCAGATCGGATAAATAAACAATATATAATCAAACCAAAGAATCAAATAATGGAGCATTTAAACAATGCATGTGAGTATGAACATGTTAAATAATCAAGCAATAGAAAGCATGAATGAGAGAAACAAGTATAAAAGATAACAGATGAAAATATACACACGAAGGGTCCACTGAATAATTTAATCAGGAAATGAGGTAAGGACCAAATAAAATCAAGGTAAAAGGCCTATAATACATGGCATATGAGATGAACAAGGGATGATCAAAAGATCTCTTCAATTTCCATAAGCAATCCCTAAGTCAAACATCGATCATAAAGAAGTCAACTAAAAATTCAAGTCAACTTAAAAAATAACAAATAAATAGCAAATTAATCAAGAAAATTTTGAAAAATTAAACTAAGTAAGGTGGGGTCAGGACATCATCATCCCCCAAAAAGATTTTAAAAATAATGAAAATTGGTACGTGAATTAATTAAAACAAAACATAGGTCAAACCAAAAGTCAATTAATAATACTAGGTTAGAAATAAATCAAGAATAAATAGTAAATTAATCAAGGAAATTATGAAAAATTAAAATAAATCAGGTGGGGTCAGGACATTATCATCCCCCAAAAAGATTTTAAAAATAATGAAAATTGGTACGTGAATTAATTAAAACAAAACATAGGTCAAACCAAAAGTTAATTAATAAGACTATGTTAGAAATAAATCAAGAATAAATTGAAAATGTGAAATAAAATTCCAAGAAAAGGTCAGGTTGACTATGAGACCGTGGTCAACCTTCATCCTAAAAATCAAATGCTAACCATAATTTTAAGTCATAAAAATAAAATCAATAAAAAAAAGTGTGTTAAAATGGACCATTTAGAATAAATAATTATAAAAAATACGAAAATAAAAATTATATAAAATTAAATAAAACATTAAGAAAAGTGAAAAATATTTTTGGGTAATTTTATGGACGAAGAAAATATTTTAAATAAGAAAAAGAAATATGAAAATGGAAGGATTAATGGTGATGAACATGGTAAGCAAGCATAGATATATCAAAACATGGTCATGGAAGAGATAATTACCTAATGGAAAATAGAAGTGGAATGGAATCTGATATGTGATGAAGCTTTGCCTCCTTGCCACGAAATTCCAATGCTCCTTTAGGTTTAGGGTTTCAGCTTCTTAAATAGGGTGAATTAGGTGTTCTCATGGGCTTTTTAATAAGTGATTTATCCATAAGAATAAAAGTGTGAAGTGAGGTGTAAAATGTTGTTATTTTGGGCCAAACTTAAGTGAATGGATGTCCAATGCATGTCCAAAAGAGGTAAAAAAAACGTGACTGGTTTGTGCAGCATGCTTAGAAAATCTGATTGGGCCAGCCAGGCCCAAAATCTGCCTAGAAAATCAAGTCATGGTGCCCACTTTAAATGAATGTATCTCTCAAACCATGGATCCAAATGAGATAATTCAAAAAGGATGTGAAATAGGACATGGCAAGGTAAAATTGTTGTGAATAAAGTATTTTTAAATAATGCCTTAAAGTGCAAGAAAACTGGCCGAGAAGTCTTGACAAATTTTGAAGATTTTGGACTTAGAAATTTTTCTAAGTGTCCTAAAAAAATGTCTCACTTTGACTAAGCATAACTTTCTCAATTCTAATACAAATGGAGCAAACTTTATATCTCTAGAAAGCTTGGGGCAAGTGGAACAACTTTCATGTTGGAGATATTTTCAAATGGAGCTTTTATCTTGATGCAAAATGGGCTTAAAGTGAGTGCAACGATCATGAAAACTTGCCCTAAATGGAAAGTCAACCATTTCCAAATTAAGTAGCTTTTCCAATTCCTGATTAAATGATGAATCCATGATCCGACCTTGATCAAATTTCACATGTAGGATCCCTTAGGCATGGATTTTGAGATTCCACTCTCAAAATGTCAGGAGTTGACTTTTCTGGCCCCACAGTTGACTTTTCCCAAACTGTCTGATTCCCGATTCCATTGATCAATTGAAGCACTTCTAGCTCAAATAAAGAGCTGATTTTTTGTATGTAGACCCTTGTGGACATATGGAGGTCCATGGAAAAGAGTTTCACCTAAAGAATCAGAAAACTGATTTTATACCAAACCCTAATTTTAGGGCAAAATGATCAAGAACTGATTGCACTGATTACCAATGGATCTTTCTGAGATAATTGTGAATCTTCCTAGGCCAAGATGCCTCTCTAATCATGACATGGATGAGCTCCTCTACTTCCAACCAAACATTTCCTGTTGCAGGTAGCCATGAAACCCTAATTTTCGATTAAATCCAGATGAACACTCTGATAGCTTTGAATCCTTCATTGATGAACTGAGGACCATAATAAGATACTTGGACCCCCATGAGACCCTTGAGACTTGTATACTTAGAAAATGAAGTCCAATTCTCAATTCTGCTTTGTGTGGGCTCCTACTGTTAAGGAGTGATCAAACAAAACCTGATTTCCATGTCGCTAATGCAGTATGTAATGAGTATGACCTAGTATGATGCTAATGAAGTGTGAAACATAATCCCATGCTTCCAAGAAAAATGAAGGGTAAATTTTGGGGTATTACAGTACCAACAGAGAATGAAGAAAACTTTTGATAAGAAGGTCAGGCCTCGTGTATCTAGAGAAGGTGACCTTGTGCTCAAGAAGATGCTATCGTTCAAACCAGATGCTAGGGGAAAATGGGCTCTTAATTATGAAGGCCCATATGTTGTTAAGAGAGCCTTTTCAGGTGGTGCTTTGATTCTTACAACTATGGATGGTGAAGAGTTCATGCGTCCTGTGAATGCAGTCAAGAAATACTTCGCCTAAAAAGAAAAGAACAGCTCACTAAGTTGAAAACCCGAAAGGGTGACTTAGGCAAAAATGAGCGTCTCGGTGGATTGAAAACCCGAAAGGGCGGTCCAGGCAAAAATTAGAGACATAAAACATAAAATTTATTTTGGTAGATTGAGTACCCCGCCTTTGGGCAATCTATGCAAAAATTAGGGATTATGGAAAGTAACTGCATTAAGTTGATCTTCAGTCTTGAGAGCAATTTTGAGCAAGTCAGTCAACTCTGATTCATCATCCTCAACCGAAGCCAAGAGCACAGTGGATAGTGAAGTTGGTAGAAAGATTAGTGATCATTGTATTCAGTGTAGCCCTTTTCCATGTAAATTACCATTTTTCAATTTTTGTAAAGATCTGTGGAGTCTTGTCATTTACAGACTACCATTCTATTAACTAAAGTTGAGCTTTTAATCCAATTGTTTCTACTCTTATTTATTTTTTAGCCAAATAGAATTGAATTTTTATGATGATAATTTTGAAATTTTGAAATAATAAAATAAAAATCATTTTTCTTAAAATAATAAAAGCAATTACTTTAAAAGGCAATCGATTTCAGTAAGGAATATCAACAGCAGTCTGAGAACATGTGTAACACCCCTTTTTCTACCCCAAAATACTTAACATATAATCAGAGTAAATAAGCACGCATATAAACAAAAGGGCGTCACATCGACGTTTTCAAAAACTAAAAAGCTTCCAAAAACCAACATCGTTCATCATCAATATACAATACACCTGGTCATTTAAAATAACACATTTCACTTATCATGAATATTCAAGAATATGCATTCGCAACGGAAAATAAGGAATACTCATGCATTTCATCAAATGATCCATGTCCCATACCATGATCATCTCTCAATAATCTCTTCAAAATAAACTAAAACCATAATCAGAATATTTGGCACTATGGCCCCTCAACAGCAATTGCAAATAAGCATGTTCACAAGTAATAACATAATACTTATCCAAATAGGATACGAGTTCAATACTACTAATCTACCCAGTGTTACATGACCAGAGCATTGACTCATTACCTAGTCTTCAAACTAAAATACGGAAACTCTCTGGCTAATCTCGAGCGAGCTACCGTCTACTTACTTCAGCGATACTACTCCTGAGTGTCTGCACGATACCCATGTAAAGGTAACATTCAAACAGAAAGGGTGAGAATTCAAATCATTATGAAGAAGTATAATAAGGCACAATGATTAAATCAACAATTAAAGGAATTCATCACACTTCGTATAACCATGTGTCGCATCGCGCGAAAAACCGGCGGGAAAGAAAGAACAACAGAGCCGCCACCGTGCGTTATTTATCCCAAAAGAGGGAAAGGAAACGCTCAGAGTAAACCTGGGAAAGAACATGGTCTCGCGACCAAAGAGAATGGGTTCGGGAGTCGGTTATGCGAAGGGAAGGTATTAGCACCCCTACGCATCCGTAGTACTCTACGGGATCCACGCACAAAAGGAAGGATAAACGGTTGCTAAACACTGCTCACACTCACACACACTGGCTGGAAGGAGACAAAAGAAAACTGACTGAAACTGACTCGGCAGGATATCGTATCCTGGGCCTACTTAGTCTATCAGGCATAGACATCAGAGTCGATGTAGTTCGGACTGGGGAAACGACACATGCTCGCTAGGATATCGCATCCTATGCATACGTATCTTCTCGGACGAGAGAAGAATCAGAGCATTCGTAGCTCGGCTGACACGCACACAAACAAACACAAATAGGCAAACGTGGAGCCCGACTGCCAATCACTGGACTTATGTCAGCATCCGAACCTAAACACACACAAGAAGGCAAACATGGAGCCTGAATGCCAATTGCTGGACTTACATCAGCATCCGAACCAAACACACGCACACTGGAACCCAAATGCCACTCGATGGACTTACATCAGCTTCCAAGCACACAACTACACAACAAGTTGATAGGTAGTCGGGGACTCGAGCCTATAACTGTCAAACACACACTCAAACAAACAGACAACAAATTGCTAAGGAGTCAGGCACTCGAGCCTAGCAACTGTCAAACAACACACACAAAAAAGAAAAAGGGCGCCCGAGAGATCAGCTCAATCTCCTGCCTACATACTTCATCTGGTATGAAGATCAGGGCGATGTAGTTCCCCTACGGAGGGATAAAGGACTAGCCTAACCAGATAACAGAGGGAGACACAACTAGGGAGACTACGACTCGAGCCTAGATGTTATCATGCAAATCATCCCTAAGTTAAGGTTTCTAGCTAAATGGCACAAGGGCCAACCTATCCTAAGCATGGCTCACACAGGAAGCAAGCCACACACACACTTAACTTGCACAGGAAGCAAGCCAAGCAAAACCTAACTTGCACAGGAAGCAAGTCTAAACTAATCCTAACTTGCACAGGAAGCAAGTCAAACAATCCTAACTTGCACAGGAAGCAAGTCAAACAATCCTAACTTGCACAGGAAGCAAGTCAAAAAATCCTACAAGCACAGATAGCACACACTATATACAAGCAAGTGGCTCAAACAAGGCTAGGTTTTAGTCGAGGGGTCATATCAACCTCAACAAACAAACCTCTGGAACTGGGTGAATGTTGCTCTTAACCTTGCCATTGCGGGGCTAAGGTGAAGCAGATGAAAGGAGATGAGGGGTGTGCCTCATTGCTTCTATCCCTGGCCTGGGAGAGCATTTGACAAGAATGTGTGGGTTCAGAAAGTGGGAACCCTCCTACACATTTGAAACTGACTCAACTGTACAATTGTACAAGATCTTGGGTTTGTATCTGAAATGCATCAACACAGTGGTGTGAGCAAAGCAGATGACACACTGAATAGTGGGGGATAGATTGCATATCCCTACCTTCCACCAATTGCCTCTTCACTTAGGAGGACTTTGACTCTATGCAAGGACAAAAGTAAACATCCACAAACATTGCCTCTTAAGGAGGACTTCAGACAGTTGCCTGGCCAAGTAACAGGCCAGGTCTTCCAGACTACATGAAGGCAAAGAGACATACCTCAATGCAAATTGCTTATACAAGCAAAGCAAAGCAAAATTTCACAAGGAACTAAAAGCAACTAAAGTACCTGAAATCAGTCAAGCACAGTTAGTATACAAGTCAGAGTTAAATCAAAATGAAACAGACATCAACCAGTCAACACAAGCTAGTGAATGTGCAAGGCACAAAGCTTAAAGCATGTGAGCCAAGCTACCTACAAGACAAAGAGGTTAGACAATGATATTTAAGCAAGCTCAATCAAAAGAATTGGTCTCAATGGCCATTTGATGGTCAACCTGAAAACACAAGCTCAAAGGTGAGTAACAGGACCACTAGGGCAAGCCTAGGGTCAAAAGAGAATAAGAAAAGTCAAAACAGCATGGGTTAAGTATCCAAAATCATGTTCACACAATCAAGAAACAAAAACCAATTGGGTCCACATTCAAATCATGCATTATTATCATTTCATGATCATTTGAAGTCAAAGTAAGGCAAATGAAAGCACAAAAAAAAGTCAACAGAATGACTTGCATCAAAAGTCAACCCAAACAATCTCAAAAATCATCAAATAAATCACATTCAATCCTAACATCTAGCATGGCAAGCATGTCAAATTTCATGGCATTTGGATGAGAGGAAGGCAGTCAATGAAAATCAAGAAGTCAACATAATTTCAAGTAAGCACAATGAAAGTCAACAAACATGGGTCAACTTCAAAAAATCCTATCAAATTGAAAACAGATGAGAAATGAATGAGATTAACACCAATGCAAAGCTCAAGATGTCTAGTTATCACATATGAAATTTCATGATCATACAATATGGTATGAGAATTTCCCAAAGGATATGGCAATGTGTATTACAAAAAGTCAACATTTGACTAGGCAGGGAAGAAAATTCTCAAATAAATGGAGAACAGCACAATTAATTCCAAGAAAATTCATACACCAACTAGACACATAAGGGAACATTCATGCCAAATTTCAAGTTATTTGAAGGCCAGGAAGTATGTCAAAGAAAATCATGAAATGGCATAGCATTGGTGTGACACAAATTGTCACACCCTACTTCAGAAAATCATATCTCACACACCACATATGATAAATGCACAAACTTTATATGGAAACAAAGGTGAATGAGTGTAGAATAGCCACAAAAAATTTCAAGAGCATTGGATGCAACATGAGTATTTCACAATTGTTTTGGCAAAAGGTGTCAATTAGGCATACATGACAAGAAAATTCATACCATTTAAAATTCAGCCAACCAAAAATTAAATAAAAATCAAGATTAAATACTAGACATCTTCATGGACATGATGCAAAAATTGGCATGATTTTTGGAATTAAATTGAAAGAGAAATGAATTTTTGAAGTTGTGTAACAATTTGTAGCAAACATGAATACATCACATGGCATAGTGGTCAAACATGTGGTCAGCGTGGCAAATTGGTAAATAAGCGTTTCACTTATCCAAACTCTGCGTTTTGGGCGCGCAGAGGAAATGTTCTCATTGGCTGTTGCCAATGGAACAGTAAACTGGCCAATGGAGCTTCAAATTTTGGGTTCAAAAACCCTAGGGTTTAACAGCAGCAACATTCATGGTATTTTCAAGCATCGATCATGAACAACAACAACACCCAGCATCAACAATTAATCATGGCAAGGAAGTACTATCATCATGCAACATCAAATGACAACAAGACAAGCATAAGTTCTTGCAAATTTTCTGGGCAGGACAAGGGGTTTAACAGCAGCAAAATGCATTCATGTAATCAACATCATAAACAAAATTCGACCAAGCATCATGGCAATGAAATACATCATGCAGTCACCAGCAGCAATAGTGTCCAACACATATGTATGTATGCAACAGGATTTCTGGCAAATATGATGGGGTTCATGAACAGCAGGGCAACAACTTCATCACCTTCATGAGCTCGAAAATTCCAAATGCCCAGAAACAAGAAATGAGTATAGCAATGTGATCCTCATGCATCATACATACATAATCCATTATTCATTTTCATCAAAGCACATAAACAAACAAGATTCGTGCAAAAACACACATGAACACTAAACTTCAGATCAGCATATCTCCAAAAATACTCAACCATTTCAAGCAAACTAAGGTTTATTAGAATCAGCATAAAGTGAACTATCATAAGCATGGCATTATTTTAGGAAATAAAAGATTCGAGGAACTGACCAAATCTGCAAGGCAGGGTTGATTCAAGTGTTTTTGCTCTTGGATGCTTGAAACAGACGTTCCCTAGGCTTTGAAATGATGGATGATGAGGTTCTTTCAGCTTAAGAATGCTTAGGAATAGACAAACCACGATCTGCCATTGTTGTGCATTGAAGAAAAACAGAATGAGGGGAGGGTGCACAGGTGAGGTTTGATGCTTCAAAGGAGCTCACAAAGATGGCTAGAGCATGAAACCATGAAAGCTAGCTCGAGGGTTTTGGAGTTTTGAGCAGAAATCCAAAATCGTGAAAATTGCAAGTGAGAGAGTTTCTGGTTTTTGTGTTGTTTTTTAGGTTGTGGCTGCCTCTAGTGGTTTGTAACATGACAGAAAAATGATGAAAAACCTGCTGTTGTGGTTAGGCAATGTCTTGGAACTGTGGTATTCTTGACAGCTTTTAGCCAAATGCCAAGCAAGGTTTTTAGAAGATGAATGAGGGTGGTTTTGTGTGCAATGCCATGACAGGAAAAATGATGGAGGAAGTCTGCTGTTTTGAAGTTGCTGGTTTTGCAATGTTTTGGTCCTTTTTTGAGTTTGAGAGGTTTTTTCTTCAAATGTAAATAGCAAGATCAATGAGGTTTTTTGAATCAGTCATTTTTGCTGCAATGTGTTTTTTTTTTTGTGGCTGCAATTAGTGTGTAGCATGACAGGAAACAAACATCACCCCCTGCTGTCTTGTGGTGCTGTTAGTGAGGTTTGGCCAGGACAGGAAAATGAGGAAAAGGCATGCTGTTTTATGTTGCTTTGTGGTTTTAAACAGCACTTGCAATCTTGACAAAATGCCAAGCAAATCAGTTTTTGCATCAGTTGAAATTGGTTGGTCTGCTAGTAGGGTTTTTTCATGACAGAAAAATGAGGTTTGGATATTGTGTCAAGCAGGGCCAGGCTAGTTTTTGGACAGACTTCTCACAATGCAAAAGATCAGGTTTTGTTGGAAGTTTAGACAGAAAATTCTAAAAGTGCCAAAGCAAAGTCAATACAGTTTTTTCTAGGATGAATGAGCCATGACTTTGTGTTTGTTATGTTGGTTTGTGTGTCTGCTATGACAGAAAATGCTGGGACATATTGCCTCAAGCCAAGCCAGCTTTTGTTCTCCTGCTGTTGAATGTCTCTTGGTTTGGAGTTTGACAGGTTTTAGAAGAATATGGCCAAAGTGGTTTTTTCAGCATGAATGAAATTCTATATGTTTGTCATGTCTTGCCAAGAGTTTGTAGTATGACAGAAAATGAACAAGACTGCTATGTGCAGTACCAAGCATGGCCAGTTTTTTTGTTCTTTTTAAATTCTTTTGACAGCTCTTTGAAATGTAACAGCAAGGTGAGTTTTTTGAGAGAGTGGACCATGCTTCTTCTGCTGTCAAATGGCTGCTATTACTGACTTCTCATGACAGAAAATCATGGACAATTCTGCTGCCTTTGTGGTAAAAGCATGGCTTATGGGATGTGGTTTGGTGAAACTTGTACTTTCTTTCCAAAAATCAAGCAAACTAGCATGGGCTGTATGTACTTCATAATTTGACTTGGCAAACATGTTTTAAATGATATTTCTGAGCTGTTCCAATTGGCCAAATGTTAGAAAAATGTTTATATCAAAAAGTCAAACATTGGTCAAACTTGCATTTAAATGAGATAGGTCAAAAAATGCCATTTTGATTGGTGAAGTTTTGGCTTATGAAATTTATATTTTTGGAAAGAGGGGATCAAATGTGACTTGTAGGAAAAAACCCCACCAAATTTGGCCAAACGTTTTGAGAGATATGGCCCTTTGAAGTTCAAGATTTTCTGAAATCGATTCGATCATAACTTGCCAACCACACATGGGAATTGAGAGTTCTTGGACTTTTTGGAAATGGGAGAACAAGATCTTCAACTTTCATGTTGGGCAAAAATTCATTTGAAGCTTGTATCATGATGTAAGTTTGAGGATCAAGACTTTCCATTTTTGGTAAGTTTCAGTTACAGGTCCAGTTTCCATTTTTGGAAATTTTTGATCTGGCTTCAAATTCTTCCATGATGGTGTTTGACATGATATATGAAGGCTATTTGGCCATGAATGAGCTCTCACAAACCAATTTCCATCATCAAATCACTGATTAAATGGACAGTTGACCAACAGTTGACTTTTAGGGTTTTTGACTGACTGTGCATCTTCTGATGAATTCCAAACCCTAATTCCTTGAGAATTTGACTTCAAATGATGTCCCAAGTTGTATGAACTCTTGATTAATGAGCATGGTGTCCAAATTCCACAAGAATGGCCACCATCCACTGCCTTGACTGACTGTTGACTTTCTAGGGTTTTTTGACTGTCTGTGTATGAACTGATGACCTCTGAGCCTTCAACCCTTGACATGAACACTTCAAATAGACCTCCAAGTCATGTGAACTTGTTGGACAAACCCTAGGGCCTTGGCTCCTTGAGAAATGCACTTGCTTGCTTGGTTGACTGATCTCCTGATCAGTTTGACCTAATTCCTTGATTGGCTTGCACTTGAGGCAAATGAGGCAATGCAATGCTATGCAATGGACCATGATATGCTAGGACCTAATATGAAAATGTATGTACAATGATAGGTGCAAATTTGAGGTGCTACAGCTGCCCCTATTCAATCAGCTGGGAACCCGAATGGATGATAGCAACGACTGTCAGACTTTCAGGGTAAACAGGGATTGAATACCAAGAACCGTAGAATTTGCACAATACCGGGATCCGCCAATGGAAACGTCCACTGGGATTTGATATTTATTGCTGGGTATATATATTTTTTGGTTTTGTTTTCAAAGGGTACGGCCACATCCAGACATCACAACGATGACGAATGGGGAAAGAAATCACAACTAGATGTCAACGGACAACTAGGAAAAACTCGACGTTTACCAAGACCAACGGAGAGGTAACCAGACATTAATGAATGACCGGAAGGGATACAACCATACGTCAACGGACGAAATGGGAAAAACTCGACGTTTATCGAAACCAACGGAGAGGTAGCCAGACATTAATGAACGACTGGGAGGACTCGGCCAGACATCGACGGATGAATGGGAGAAAACTCGACGTTTACAGACTTCGGAAGATGATGTTTACAGACACCAAAAAGATCGACCAGACATTTACTGATGAATGGGGAGACTCGACGTTTACAGACATCGAAAGATGATGTTTACAGACACCAAAAAGATCGACCAGACATTTACTGATGAATGGGAATACTCGACGTTTACAGACATCGAAAGATGATGTTTACAGACACCAAAAAGATTGACCAGACATTTACAGATGAATGGGAATAAGAGAAACACAACCAGACGTCAACGGACGAATGGGAAAAACTCGTCGTTTATCGAAACCAACGGAGAGGTAAGTGAAGGAGAATTGCCATCCAAGGCGCAGCGGAATATAAAAAATTCTCCTTTAATGATCCTTACGAATGAGCATGATCAGTGATAGAATCGTTACCTCTTGTGGCGATTCAAACCTTTGGTGCAGATCTCTGATAATGATCAAAACCTTTGATACAGAATCACGGGGCGATCACGAACGTTG
Source organism: Lathyrus oleraceus (assembly GCF_024323335.1). Classification (NCBI taxonomy): domain Eukaryota; kingdom Viridiplantae; phylum Streptophyta; class Magnoliopsida; order Fabales; family Fabaceae; genus Lathyrus; species Lathyrus oleraceus. The sequence goes on from NC_066583.1 coordinate 163,038,120, forward strand.
AACGATGACAACGTCTCTACTCAGTCCACACGAACGGATTCCTTCAATCGCAGTGCTAGCTGTTTGTGAGTGAAGGCTTTGAGTGAGAGAGAGAAAGATACAAAATTCCAACTCTTCAGTTGTGTTGTCTGGAGTGTGAATTTTCTTACAAAGCTTCTGCACAAGAGCTCTATTTATAGAACCACTTGTGTGGGCTTCAAGCCAAAAAGCCCACTTAAGTGCATTTTGGCCTATATCTCATAATATGCCAAAATCACTTAAGTGTTTGGTACCTTACCATATTTCGTATTCTGCTTAAGTACACCGTACCTTACGATGTTCCTTAATTATTCTATCTCTCATCAATCCGTCCTTTGTGTGTGACCCTATAGGTTTTCGCGGCGTTGGCAATTATATTAAATCACGCATTTAACATAATAAACAGTGAGCGGTATCTAGCAACACATCACTGCTACCCAAGTCACGAAAATGTCATGTGATCTGACAAAACCTCCTGTGATAATAATTATGTGTATAATTACACCCCTTTGCCCTTATGTCTATATTGAACACAAGGTATAGACCGTGTCACCCTTGTCCAGTTCAATATTGGGCCCATAGACATTTATCCTGTTACGCAGGATTGGCAAATTCCATCTAGGACACTCATGTCCCTCAGCATGCTTCGTGGAGTACCCATCAACTGTCTTTATGGTCATCCAGTTACGGATGACGTTGGATCAGTAATAAAGCACTCAACTCTACATCTAGGATCCATAGTGGTTTCAGGTCGAAGAGTGGTATACACTATTATCACCATGAGAATAACTTATGACACTTTGCATAACTTTCTATATAGTGTTCTCATAGCGGGTCAATCCGGTATAAATATTACTCCTAATATTCATACCTATGTTTAAGACTTGATAACTCTTTATCCATGATCCATGAGATGTGATCATCAGTCTACAAACATAATAGTCTTAATGCTTTAATGTTATCCCACTTCACATTAAAGCTCGACTACGGATACTTTAAGAATAGTGTCCTTATGTTTAATGTGTTCTCATGATTAAGTCACATTAAACGGACTATCTATTCTAGGGACTTTATTAATCAACCATAATAAAGAAAATGCCTTTTATTATTAATAAATAATTCGATACAAGTACCAAAAAATATTGGCCTCTAGGGCTTACACCAACAGTAAGTCCACATGGGGAGGGTACAACTAGACATCACCGGATGACTAGGAAAAACTCGACGTTTATCGACACCAACGGAGAGGAGTAATTTTCACTAGGGAAGGGAGGCCGACGTTACGAACATCGAGAGATGATGTTTACAGACATCAAAGAAGACCAGACACTTACGCATGACTGGGAAATCACCGAAAGATGGTGTTTACCGACACCAAAGAAGACCAGACACTTACGCATGACTGGAAATCACCGAAAGATGGTGTTTACCGACACCAAAGAAGACCAGACACTTACGCATGACTGGAAATCACCGAAAGATGGTGTTTACCGACACCAAGGAAACAACACACACGGGTGCTGACAGGGTACTGACATCCACAAGATGACCGGGCAAGGCTGAACACTTGCAGGGGGTCTCACTGGGGAGAAGCAGGATTTCCTTTCACCAACGGATGAGGAAATAAACCTCTATGGGGATTATCAACACCAAATGTTGACTGGAGCAACTGTAACAAATGCGTTGCACAGGTTGAACAAAAATCCGTCTCTGCAGGGAATACGGTCTGATGGGGTTTCGAACATATGAATGCATATGTTTGATTTTTTTCCATGGCGTAATGCTCCATTTATGAATGGAAATGCTACGCAATTTTTGAGAATGCAATGATTACTACATGCAAAATGCAAATGAACCCTGGCTAGTGAGCCGAAGTGATCAGATACTCTGACTCTGTGGGGAGATTCCTCTTGGGGAAATACTCTGCGGGGAACTCTGCTTGGGGAATGGTAAAGCGACTTCACACTCATGTTGAAGAATAGCACTGCTGCTGGGAAAAGGTAAACTTCGCTGGGGATAACCTTCAGTCCACAGATAGGATAAATGCTGGAGATAAATTTCAATGAACCTGCCTCGCTCGGGGAGGAAATCAGCAAATACAGGCCTGCCGGGGATAGGCAATCCTCAGATCTGTTGGGGAATAGAAGGCACTATCCACAGACGTCTTCGCGGGGAAACATAGCTCTGATAGCTTCCGAACTTGCTTGGGGAAAATATTTGCCGAGGAAACATCCTCACAGATGCCAATCTGAAAAACATCGCAAATAAATGCCCCCAGGGGATACATGGACAAGATACGCTCAAGTGTCCTCAACATTCAAAATGATTTTCAAATGTTTTATCTTTCTGCACGTTATTGTGTAGCCTCCATGTTCTTATATGCAATGCTTATCAAAAATTCGGACATTTTTGCAAACAAAACAGTAAAATTAATAAAAACAGAAAAGCTATTTATCTGAATAACGACTTTTATTGATTGAAAATGTGCCTGAAAAGGCAAATACATCGGGAAGCAATTCCTAGAAAGAGGTAATTGCGCATAAAAGGAAAAATCTATCCTAATGGCAACGTGAACGCGGCATCCACTACTTCCCAATTCTGTTATAACTCACAGATCATCAGTTTTCCTCCCAACTCCTTGCTTTCTGAGAAGAATGACTGGACGGATCACATCTTTCGAGATGGCAGACGACAAAGCTTGATGAAGTACAGACAACTCAGACTGTAGTCTTCGCTTTAATCCCTAATTTTTGCCTGGATCGCCCTTTCGGGTTTTCAATCCACCGGGATACCCATTTTTGCCTAAGCCGCCCTTGCGGGTTTTCGACTTACCGGGTGTACAAATTTTTATTTTTTTATCCCTAATTTTTGCCCGAACCTTTTCTTTCTGTTTTTTTTGGTTCGCCGGGATGCCCATTTTTTGCCTGGACTCTTTTATTCTTTTTGTCCAGCGGGTCAATTTATGCGAAGTATTTTTTGACTACATCTGAGTTAACAGGAGACGGAAAATCTTCACCATCCATAGTTGTAAGCATCAAGGCTCCACCGGAGAAGACCTTCTTCACAACATATGGACCTTCATAATTAGGAGTCCACTTGCCCCTGTTATCTGTACCGGGAGGGAGGATCCTCTTCAAAACTAGATCACCAATCTGATAGCTTCGAGGACGCACTTTCTGATCAAAGGCTCGCTTCATCCTTCGCTGATACAACTGTCCATGGCATACAGCTGCTAGCCGTCTCTCCTCGATGAGGCTCAACTCGTTAAACCTTGTTCGAATCCACTCGGCTTCGTCCAGCTTGACATCCAATAAAACTCTCAGAGAAGGAATCTCCACTTCAACAGGTAGGACCGCTTCCATACCATACACAAGGGAGTAAGGGGTTGCCCCGGTCGACGTACGTACTGAGGTACGGTACCCATGCAAAGCGAAAGGCAGCATCTCATGCCAATCCTTGTACGTAACGACCATCTTCTGCACAATCTTCTTGATATTCTTGTTCGCTGCTTCTACAGCACCGTTCATCTTCGGTCTGTAAGGAGAAGAATTGTGATGTTCAATCTTGAAATCTTTACAAAGCTCTTTCATCATCTTGTTGTTGAGATTCGAACCATTGTCAGTGATGATTCTCTCAGGAACTCCATAACGACATATGATTTCTTTCTTGATGAACCGGGTAACCACTTGTTTGGTAACGTTAGCATAGGAAGCTGCTTCCACCCACTTGGTAAAATAGTCAATCGCAACCAAGATGAAGCGATGTCCATTCGAAGCAGTAGGCTCAATCTTCCCAATCATATCAATGCCCCACATGGCAAACGGCCAAGGTGAATTCATGACATTCAGAGGGCTTGGTGGTACATGCACCTTATCAGCATAGATTTGACACTTATGGCACTTCCGAGCATACTTGAAACAATCGGATTCCATAGTCATCCAGTAATAACCCGCTCTCAACAACTTCTTAGCCATTGCATGTCCGCCGGCATGAGTACCGAAGGAACCTTCATGAACTTCCTGCATTAACATGTCTGCCTCGGGTCTGTCCACGCATCTGAGCAAGACCATGTCAAAGTTTCTCTTATACAGCACATCATCCTGATTCAAATAGAAGCTTCCAGCTAGCCTCCTCAGGGTTTTCTTGTCATTCTTCGACTCACCTTCAGGATACTCCTGCGTCTTGAGGAAGTTCTTGATGTCAAGTACCACGGCTTCTCATCATTCACAACAGACTCGGCTGCAAACACATACGCAGGCCTTTCAAGTCGATTCACCGCAACATGTGGCACATGATTCCACCAATGAACTTTGATCATAGAGGATAAAGTAGCCAGAGCATCCGCCATTTGATTCTCATCCCGGGGGACATGATACAACTTCACTTTCTTGAAGAACGTCAGTATTCTCTGGTGTAATCTCTATACGGAATCAAATGCGGCTGATTCGTATTCCAATCTCCATTGACTTGATTGATCACTAGAGCTGAATCTCCAAATATGTCAAGTGTTTTGATCCTCAGATCAATGGCTTCTTCTATCCCCATGATACAAGCCTCATACTCAGCTTCGTTGTTGGTGACGTCAAACGTCAATCTGGCAGAAAAAGGTATATGTGCACCGTTAGGATTGATCAGTACTGCCCCAACACCATTACCGTTCATATTCACAGCCCCATCAAACATCAGTGTCCATTTGTCATCCGGGTCCGGTCCTTCCTCGACAAGAGGCTCTTCGCAATCTTTCATCTTAAGATACATGATGTCTTCATCAGGGAATTCAAACATCATAGGCTGATAATCTTCAATCGGTTGCTCGGCGAGGTAGTCTGACAGAATACTACCTTTGATGGCCTTCTGTGACGTGTACTGAATATCATATTCTGTTAGAATCATCTGCCAACGAGCAACGCGTCCGGTGAGAGCCGGTTTCTCAAAGATGTACTTCACTGGATCCATCTTAGAAATCAATAAGGTAGTATGGTTCAACATATACTGCCTCAGTCGGCGAGCAGCCCAGGCCAAAGCACAGCAAGTTTTCTCGAGCAGTGAATATCTTGTTTCACAGTCGGTAAACTTTTTGCTAAGGTAGTATATGGCATGCTCTTTTCGACCAGACTCGTCATGCTGTCCCAATACACACCCCATCGAGTTCTCAGTCACTGACAGGTACATTATCAGAGGTCTCCCTGGAACTGGAGGTATAAGGATTGGAGGTTTCTGTAAATACTCTTTAATCTTGTCGAAAGCTTTCTGACAGTCATCATTCCACTTGATCGCCTGATTCTTTCTGAGCAGTTTGAAAATTGGTTCACATGTGGCAGTTAGGTGAGATATGAACCTTGCAATGTAGTTCAACCTCCCTAAAAACCCACGGACTTGCTTCTCTGTTCTCGGTTCAGGCATCTCTTGAATAGCTTTGACTTTCGCTGGATCAACCTCAATCCCTTTCTCACTGACAATGAAGCCTAGAAGCTTCCCTGATCTCACCCCAAACGTACACTTGTTCGGATTCAACCTCAGCTTGAACTTTCTCAACCGGTCAAACAGCTTCTGCAAATTAACCAGGTGCTCCTCTTCTGTCTGCGACTTCGCAATCATATCATCTACGTACACTTCGTTTCCTGTGCATCATGTCATGAAAAAGAGTCGTCATTGCCCTCTGATAGGTAGCACCAGCATTCTTCAGCCCAAATGGCATCACCTTATAGCAGAACGTGCCCCAAGGTGTAATGAAACGTCGTCTTTTCCATGTCCTCAGGCGCCATCTTGATCTGATTATATCCAGAGAAACCATCCATGAAAGAGAATACCGAGGATTGAGCCGTATTATCAACCAATACATCAATGTGAGGTAATGGGAAATCATCTTTCGGACTCGCTCTATTCAAATCCCGGTAATCGACACACATTCTGACTTTACCATCCTTCTTCGGCACAGGAACGATGTTGGCCACCCATGGGGGATAACTTGTAACAGCCAGAAAACCTGCATCCCACTGCTTCTGACCTCTTCCTTGATCTTAGTTGCCATGTCAGGACTCGTTCTACGAAGCTTCTGCTTGACCGAAGGACATCCTTCTCTAAGAGGTAATCGGTGCACCACAATGTCTGTATCTAAACCAGGCATATCTTGATATGACCAGGCGAATATCTCCACATATTCTCTCAGCATCTCAATCAGCCTCCTCTTGACAGAGTCCTCTAAAGCAGCCCCAATCTTGATTTCTCTTTTGGCATCCTCAGTACCCAAATTAACAACCTCCAACTCCTCCTGATGAGGTTGGATGACCCTTTCCTCCTGCTTCAGTAATCTGACCAATTCTGCAGGGAGTTCACAGTCTTCCTCACTCTCCTCTTCAGCTTGGTAGATGGGATTGTCGAAATCATACTGAGCCATAACAGAACTGTTCATAGTGAATGCCATAAGATCGCTTCTGCATGTTTAATGCTTTGTTTTAGAAAAAGAGTTCAAAAAAGTCACAAAAAAACAAAAACATTGCCATTTTTATTGTTTTTTGAAAAAGATGAAAACAAAAAAATGAAAGACAGGGATCACAAAGTTTGATTTCAAAAAAATGTCCTTCATTAATGATAATCATTGAAACATGATGAGGCCCTACAATGAATCACTACGCCTTGGGCAGATCGTAGGATTTTCATGCAAAATGACAAAACAACAGAAAATTACTCTGTCAGAAGAGTAACTTGAACCACTTCTTCAGCCGTCCAATTGTTGATAGACCCCCCTGGTGCACACGGGCGAACCCAGTTGTCCAAATCACAATCGCTGTCGCAGTCTTCACTACCGGTTGCAGAGACGTCGCCATGATTCATCAGCCCAGCGCTGGTAAAAGTACTCGGACCCGCTTGACCATTCTGCTCTGCTCGGAGAGGCTCATAACCAACACCAAATTTGTCTTCTTTGACAGGCAAATCCACCATCTTGCCCCAGCCTTCAGCTTTGCCAGAATCAACAACCTCTTTAGCCTGCTTGTAAGAAGTAATTGAAGCATCTGGCTTCCTCTGCTCAGCGTACGCCACTTTCTCAAGAGCCACAGTCTCAAATGCCTGGCATAATGTTTCGTGGATCTCGCCATCCACCTCAACATATTTGAACGAGGATAGATGACTCACAAGAATTTCTTCTTCACCGCACACAGTCACAATCTGACCGTTCCAGACATACTTGAGCTTTTGATGGAGAGTCGACGAGACTGCCCCTGCTGCATGAATCCATGGACGCCCCAATAAACAACTGTAGGCGGGCTGGATGTCCATAACATAGAAGATGATATCAAAAACCTCAGGACCTATCTTCACAGGCAAGGTAACTTCCCCACACACAGAACGTTTGGATCCGTCGAAAGCACGAACGATCAGGTCACTGGGATTAAGCACAGACCCTTCCGCATCAATCTTCTTCAGAATCTGCTTAGGCAGCACATTCAACGACGACCCGGTGTCTACCAATACGTGAGACAACACTGCCCCCTTGCACTCCATGGTGATGTGCAAGGCTTTGTTATGGTTTCGCCCTTCTGGCGGTAAGTCCAGGTTAGTGAATCCTACACCATGTCTGGTGCTCACATTGGCCATCACACCCTCCAGTTGATTGACAGAAATCTCTTGAGGTACGTAAGCCAGATTCAACATCTTCAGCAAGGCATTACGGTGTGCCTCAGAGCACAACAAAAGTGAAAGTATAGAAATCTTGGACGGAGTTTGATTCAACTGATCTACAATCTTGTAGTCACTCTTCTTGATTATCTTCATAAACTCCTCCACGTCCTTCTCAAATGACCCCTCAGGCGCTTCCTTCTGGACAGGCTCTTCCTCAACCACAGCTTGTTTACCCTTTGCTCTGGCAAGAGCCTCAGCGTTATTGTCCCTCAAAGGCTGCGGTGCGAACAGACGACCGCTTCTGGTAAAACCTCCTGGACCCCCTACATTATCCACAGCCGGACCAACAGTTGCAGGAACTCTAGTCGGCAAACCAATTGTCACTGGAGTTTGATTCACTGGTCTTGTCTGACTCTCAGCCCTTCTGTAACTGCGGTGAGCATTATCATACTTCCACGGCACTGCTCTACTATTCTCAACAGCCCTTCTTCCAGACGCAACGATAGTGGTTGGAACACTGATGGTTACAGGCACAGGAATGGTAACTGGGGTACCATTTGCTGCAGGTGCGCTAACAACCCTTTGTCCGCGTTCTTCAGACGGTTTAAAGTAAATGGTGATAGTTGACACTGTTCCACGATCTTTTACAGCCCTACTGAATTGCAAACAACCCTCATCCATCATACCCTGGATACCGGCCCTTAACCGGTCGCAGCCATTCTCAGATTCTGCACAGCCCAAACAATCCTCATTACAGCCCGGGTAGACACCCCCATTCAGCAGACGGCCCTTCACAACTAACAGAGAAGTTTGAACATCATCAACATTAACAACCAGATCTTCAGCTTCTTTCCCCTCAATATTGTTCACTCTATGCCCACCATGCTGAGGCATAGGGTTGTTTACGACGTTAGGCACTGGAGCGAAGTTGATTGCTTTGGCATCGATCAAATCTTGAACCTTGTGCTGGAGAGCCCGACACTTCTCAGTATGATGCCCTGGTGCCCCAGAGTGAAAGTCACAACGGACGTTGGCGTCGTACCCAGGAGGCAATACTGTAGGCGGAGCCATTGTACGCAACTCAACCATCCCCAACCTGAGTAATTCGGGCAGCAGCTCTGCGTAAGACATAGGCAGAGGATCAAATCTTCTATCAGCCTGTAACTTCTGCCTAGGCTGGAAAGGACGTTGCTGTTGTTGTTGTTGCGGTTGTTGAACTCTTTGTTGTTGTTGCTGACGAGGTTGAGGTGTCGGAATGGTTACTGCAGCAGCTTGACGGTATTCAATTCTGTTCTGATCTCTGCGGTGTTGAACAGCATTAGTTTCACCCTCTCTTCGACGAGGTGCCCCAGCAAACGGCTTCTTAGAGGAAGAGGAACCAGCATCTTGGATCTTCCCAGTTTTAATCAAACTCTCAGTCCTCTCTCCACAAATGACAACATCAGAAAAACTACCGAATGGGCAGCTCCCCATCCGGTCCATAAACACACCTTGAAGAGTACCGATAAACATATCTGTCAACTCCCTTCCAGCATAGGGGGTTGAACTCTAGCAGCCAGTTCACGCCACCTCTGGGCATACTCCTTGAAGCTTTCATTGGATTTCTGACATAGACTCTGCAGCTGAGTCCGGCTCGGTGCCATGTCCATGTTGTGTTTGTATTGCCTCAAAAAGGCCTCACCCAGATCTCTCCAGCATCGGATCGAATCTCTCTTCAATTCCATGTACCAGTCCAAAGAAGCCCCAGATAGACTATCTTGGAAAAAATACATCCACATCTTTTCATCATCGGTATACGCAGAGATCTTTCGATAATAAGCCTGCACATGGGTGCGAGGGCAAGAAGTACCGTTGTATTTGTCGAATGACGGTGCTTTGAACTTGTGAGGGATTCTCAAACCTTCAACCAATCCCATATTAGTAACATCAAAACCGAGAGAATTCTGACTTTCCATAGCACGGATCTTCTCAGCAAGAGCTTCAACTTTACGGTCTCTCTCGTTAACCCTTCCCAGAACGTCTTCGTCTTCACTGAGCAGAGAGAACATATCCTCTTGTCTGTCAACAATCGGAACAGGATTACGGGCCGGAGCACGGACTACTCTGGCATTAGCGGCATCTGGAACAATAGGTTGACCGTTGATTCGAATACCCCCCAACTCATCACCTACAGCATAGTTGTTGATGGGTACAGCAGCAACAACATTGTTATCATTAACCGGGCCTCCCTCTGGCGGAGCATGGTTGACCAGTGGATTTGCAGCCTCTTGTCTCTGAACCATGGCTCGGAGTTCTTCTTGCCCTTGCGCAACCCTTGCATCATATTCATAAACTGGGCCATGCTAGCCTTCATCTCAGCCAACTCAGCTTGAAATTGATCCATACTTCTCTGTTGATTCAGTCTTGTTGAGTAGCGGTGCGGACGTTGATCAGCTATCCTGCCTGAACAGGAACCAAGAGTGAGAAGTCACGACCAAGAACACCTGTTATGCAAAATGATATGAGTATGATGCTAATGATGCGTATGATGCACATGATATGCTCATTTCTCAGGCATTCAAAGAGCCTGACCCATCCTGAAAAGATGGCAACCTGCAGCAACAAGAGAACAAACAGATACAAGGAAATGCTGACATCCTTATATATACATAAGGGTAAAAAGGCATACAACCAATGTCAACAGAATATCTGAATAAACAACGTACAAAGAAAAGAATCCCATCCAACAAGCCTGGAGGTGATTCTTAACAAAAGATCTAAGAGATGTCTTACACGCAAATGAATCCCATCCAACAAGCCTGGAGGTGATTCTCAACAAAATACAATCAGAGACACAAACTAAGACAGACGGTCTTCCGGAATGAGGGTCTTCAGGTAATGGCACTGGTCTATCAACAGTGTGCATTCTGAACATTCTGGTAGAGGGGTAATCTTCTCCTTCAACTGCCGTCTAAGCTCTACCACTTCTCCTCCAAGGTGGTTCTCTGATGCCTGTCTCAAGTCTACTTCCTTCTTCAACTGGATGTCTTTATCTCTGAGTTGCTTCTCCAAGTCTCTGATCTTCTTCTGATAGCTGGCCTCAACCCTCTGCAGCCTCAAGCGCTCCCGATGTTCTGCGTCTAACATGCTCTCCATCTCCTCGTAGGATCTCTTCTTGTTCCTTGCTCTGCTAGCATCCTCTCCTTGCACTTCCCTGAGTTGATGGGCCAAGTGCAGCTTATCAGCTTTAGCTTTGTACAGCTCCATCTGGGTATCTTGCTCCTTCTCTCTCAAACGGCGATTCTCCATCAAGGCTTGCTTGTAGTGCTCTGCAGGCACACTATCAGCAAGGACCAAAGGTGGTTGCTCTTGCAACGGCTCCATCCTATCATAGGGTAGCAGCAAAGTTTCCACTCTCTTCTTTACCCAATCGGTGTAATCGGGCATTGCAATGGCAAACTTCTTCCCTAAGACGGATCCATCCTTCACTCCCACATCTCTCCAGGCTTTCCCTATCTGCTCCAACTTAGCAGGGTCATCCTTCTTCTCAAAACAAAAACTTTCGGCCATCTCAGCTTCGAGCGGTCTTTCACTCATAACAAACCCTAGCTGGCGAAGAGAAAGAACTGGATTGTAGTTGATGCAACCTTTGGTCCCTATGAGTGGCACGCTCCGGAATTCACCACAACTTATGATGACATCCTTCACATCCATCTGGTACGACTGCCACCTGATGTCATAGGAAGTGAGCGACATGACCCTCTGAGTCCACTTCAGAGTGCTCTGGGTATCCACAAATGGTCCACTGGCTGGCAGAAGAGACATGAACCATTTGAACAGAAGAGGCAGGCAGCACCTGATGGCTCCTCCCTTACCATGCCTGCTGTGAATGGCATAGTATCTGCTAGAAGAGTAGGGATTGGATTCCCTCTGATGAAAATGCTGATAGCAGTGAAGTCAATGAAATTTGGCATACTGGGAAATAGGATGACCCCATAGATCATGGCAGCTAGCTGTGCGTGAAAAACTTCCCAATTCCCCTTTCTGCTTCAACTCTGGCTACTCTCAACAGGAACTTCAATGGCAGACCTACAACCTCTCCACAGGGCTTCCAATTCTCACCAACTTCCTCAACACTCAACCGGAGAGCTCTGGCAATCAATCTGAAGTCGACCTTCTTTGGGACGTCCAAGAAGGGAGTCTGATGCTGAATAGGGATACTCAATAGGATAGAATACTCTTCGAGAGTGGGTGCAAGCTGATAATCCTGGAAAGTGAAGCACCTGAGCTCTGGGTCATAAAACTGAAGTAGTGTCTGCAGAGGCACCGGGTCAACTACTGTCTTCAATACTGTCAAGATATCTCCGTACCGCCCAACAAAACTCTTCAGTCGGTCATCTATCACGAGGCTACCCAACTCAACTAGCGGAGTCAACGGCTCACGGTGGAAACTGTAGGAACAGGTTTTCCGCTTCGGCTCGGGAACTGTTGTCATCTCTATCAGTAGACAGACTCTGGAATGTACCTGAGAAATGATATGCATGCAGAGATTAGTTTTTTCTTTTTTCTCTTTTTTTTTTTTGATGATTTTTTTTGATTTTTTTTTTCAATGCGTTTCTTTTGAAAAATAAATATGCTATGATGCACATGATGCAGACTGGACTGGCTGGTTGTGCAAACTCTGATACTAGGTCGAAGCTTCAGTCAAAATCGGAACATAAATCCCACTTAAGGTTAACTGAACACTATCTGAACACAAAGTCACCATCAGAACCAAGTCACCAACAGAACCGAGTCACCAACGGTACCTGTAATGAAATAACCCTTCCCCACTCACGGGTGTAGTCTAGGCCAGAGTAAAGCTGAGAGAAACGCAGCATAAATAACCTTTCGCAGAAATACTATCATATACACACCCGAAGTATGTAACGACAGTATCCCACCAGGGTCTGAACTGCTCGTGATATCAATGTTCCGCTAAGTGGCGCCATACCACCCGCTTCCCATGAATCACTCTATTCCTAATCATCCTAGATTTTCACTCATGGTCTGGGTATTGGACCTTTTACCTCAACTGACTCCCCCCCCACACAGAGAAAAACAGACAGCCAGCCAGTAATGAATAATGAATATGAATGCAAACATCAATGCACACAATCAATGCAAACAATAAATGTACATATATACAATGAATGCAATAAAATACAACAAGCAGAAAGCAACCAAAACCCTAATCCTAGAGAGCGCTAGGAGAGACTCGCTCAGGGAAGATGGACCAGCAGAGGTCAACTTCTCTATATCCCCAGCAGAGTCGCCAGCTGTCGCATCGCGCGAAAACCGGCGGGAAAGAAAGAACAACAGAGCCGCCACCGTGCGTTATTTATCCCAAAAGAGGGAAAGGAAACGCTCAGAGTAAACCTGGGAAAGAACATGGTCTCGCGACCAAAGAGAATGGGTTCGGGAGTCGGTTATGCGAAGGGAAGGTATTAGCACCCCTACGCATCCGTAGTACTCTACGGGATCCACGCACAAAAGGAAGGATAAACGGTTGCTAAACACTGCTCACACTCACACACACTGGCTGGAAGGAGACAAAAGAAAAACTGACTGAAACTGACTCGGCAGGATATCGTATCCTGGGCCTACTTAGTCTATCAGGCATAGACATCAGAGTCGATGTAGTTCGGACTGGGGAAACGACACATGCTCGCTAGGATATCGCATCCTATGCATACGTATCTTCTCGGACGAGAGAAGAATCAGAGCATTCGTAGCTCGGCTGACACGCACACAAACAAACACAAATAGGCAAACGTGGAGCCCGACTGCCAATCACTGGACTTATGTCAGCATCCGAACCTAAACACACACAAGAAGGCAAACATGGAGCCTGAATGCCAATTGCTGGACTTACATCAGCATCCGAACCAAACACACGCACACTGGAACCCAAATGCCACTCGATGGACTTACATCAGCTTCCAAGCACACAACTACACAACAAGTTGATAGGGAGTCGGGGACTCGAGCCTATAACTGTCAAACACACACTCAAACAAACAGACAACAAATTGCTAAGGAGTCAGGCACTCGAGCCTAGCAACTGTCAAACAACACACACAAAAAAGAAAAAGGGCGCCCGGAGAGATCAGCTCAATCTCCTGCCTACATACTTCATCTGGTATGAAGATCAGGGCGATGTAGTTCCCCTACGGAGGGATAAAGGACTAGCCTAACCAGATAACAGAGGGAGACACAACTAGGGAGACTACGACTCGAGCCTAGATGTTATCATGCAAATCATCCCTAAGTTAAGGTTTCTAGCTAAATGGCACAAGGGCCAACCTATCCTAAGCATGGCTCACACAGGAAGCAAGCCACACACACACTTAACTTGCACAGGAAGCAAGCCAAGCAAAACCTAACTTGCACAGGAAGCAAGTCTAAACTAATCCTAACTTGCACAGGAAGCAAGTCAAACAATCCTAACTTGCACAGGAAGCAAGTCAAACAATCCTAACTTGCACAGGAAGCAAGTCAAAAAATCCTACAAGCACAGATAGCACACACTATATACAAGCAAGTGGCTCAAACAAGGCTAGGTTTTAGTCGAGGGGTCATATCAACCTCAACAAACAAACCTCTGGAACTGGGTGAATGTTGCTCTTAACCTTGCCATTGCGGGGCTAAGGTGAAGCAGATGAAAGGAGATGAGGGGTGTGCCTCATTGCTTCTATCCCTGGCCTGGGAGAGCATTTGACAAGAATGTGTGGGTTCAGAAAGTGGGAACCCTCCTACACATTTGAAACTGACTCAACTGTACAATTGTACAAGATCTTGGGTTTGTATCTGAAATGCATCAACACAGTGGTGTGAGCAAAGCAGATGACACACTGAATAGTGGGGGATAGATTGCATATCCCTACCTTCCACCAATTGCCTCTTCACTTAGGAGGACTTTGACTCTATTCAAGGACAAAAGTAAACATCCACAAACATTGCCTCTTAAGGAGGACTTCAGACAGTTGCCTGGCCAAGTAACAGGCCAGGTCTTCCAGACTACATGAAGGCAAAGAGACATACCTCAATGCAAATTGCTTATACAATCAAAGCAAAGCAAAAGTTCACAAGGAACTAAAAGCAACTAAAGTACCTGAAATCAGTCAAGCACAGTTAGTATACAAGTCAGAGTTAAATCAAAATGAAACAGACATCAACCAGTCAACACAAGCTAGTGAATGTGCAAGGCACAAAGCTTAAAGCATGTGAGCCAAGCTACCTACAAGACAAAGAGGTTAGACAATGATATTTAAGCAAGCTCAATCAAAAGAATTGGTCTCAATGGACATTTGATGGTCAACCTGAAAACACAAGCTCAAAGGTGAGTAACAGGACCACTAGGGCAAGCCTAGGGTCAAAAGAGAATAAGAAAAGTCAAAACAGCATGGGTTAAGTATCCAAAATCATGTTCACACAATCAAGAAACAAAAACCAATTGGGTCCACATTCAAATCATGCATTATTATCATTTCATGATCATTTGAAGTCAAAGTAAGGCAAATGAAAGCACAAAAAAAAGTCAACAGAATGACTTGCATCAAAAGTCAACCCAAACAATCTCAAAAATCATCAAATAAATCACATTCAATCCTAACATCTAGCATGGCAAGCGTGTCAAATTTCATGGCATTTGGATGAGAGGAAGGCTGTCAATGAAAATCAAGAAGTCAACATAATTTCAAGTAAGCACAATGAAAGTCAACAAACATGGGTCAACTTCAAAAAATCCTATCAAATTGAAAACAGATGAGAAATGAATGAGATTAACACCAATGCAAAGCTCAAGATGTCTAGTTATCACATATGAAATTTCATGATCATACAATATGGTATGAGAATTTCCCAAAGGATATGGCAATGTGTATTACAAAAAGTCAACATTTGACTAGGCAGGGAAGAAAATTCTCAAATAAATGGAGAACAGCACAATTAATTCCAAGAAAATTCATACACCAACTAGACACATAAGGAAACATTCATGCCAAATTTCAAGTTATTTGAAGGCCAGGAAGTATGTCAAAGAAAATCATGAAATGGCATAGCATTGGTGTGACACAAATTGTCACACCCTACTTCAGAAAATCATATCTCACACACCACATATGATAAATGCACAAACTTTATATGGAAACAAAGGTGAATGAGTGTAGAATAGCCACAAACAATTTCAAGAGCATTGGATGCAACATGAGTATTTCACAATTGTTTTGGCAAAAGGTGTCAATTAGGCATACATGACAAGAAAATTCATACCATTTAAAATTCAGCCAACCAAAAATTAAATAAAAATCAAGATTAAATACTAGACATCTTCATGGACATGATGCAAAAATTGGCATGATTTTTGGAATTAAATTGAAAGAGAAATGAATTTTTGAAGTTGTGTAACAATTTGTAGCAAACATGAATACATCACATGGCATAGTGGTCAAACATGTGGTCAGCGTGGCAAATTGGTAAATAAGCGTTTCACTTATCCAAACTCTGCGTTTTGGGCGCGCAGAGGAAATGTTCTCATTGGCTGTTGCCAATGGAACAGTAAACTGGCCAATGGAGCTTCAAATTTTGGGTTCAAAAACCCTAGGGTTTAACAGCAGCAACATTCATGGTATTTTCAAGCATCGATCATGAACAACAACAACACCCAGCATCAACAATTAATCATGGCAAGGAAGTACTATCATCATGCAACATCAAATGACAATAAGACAAGCATAAGTTCTTGCAAATTTTCTGGGCAGGACAAGGGTTTAACAGCAGCAAAATGCATTCATGTAATCAACATCATAAACAAAATTCGACCAAGCATCATGGCAATGAAATACATCATGCAGTCACCAGCAGCAATAGTGTCCAACACATATGTATGTATGCAACAGGATTTCTGGCAAATATGATGGGGTTCATGAACAGCAGGGCAACAACTTCATCACCTTCATGAGCTCGAAAATTCCAAATGCCCAGAAACAAGAAATGAGTATAGCAATGTGATCCTCATGCATCATACATACATAATCCATTATTCATTTTCATCAAAGCACATAAACAAACAAGATTCGTGCAAAAACACACATGAACACTAAACTTCAGATCAGCATATCTCCAAAAATACTCAACCATTTCAAGCAAACTAAGGTTTATTAGAATCAGCATAAAGTGAACTATCATAAGCATGGCATTATTTTAGGAAACAAAAGATTCGAGGAACTGACCAAATCTGCAAGGCAGGGTTGATTCAAGTGTTTTTGCTCTTGGATGCTTGAAACAGACGTTCCCTAGGCTTTGAAATGATGGATGATGAGGTTCTTTCAGCTTAAGAATGCTTAGGAATAGACAAACCACGATCTGCCATTGTTGTGCATTGAAGAAAAACAGAATGAGGGGAGGGTGCACAGGTGAGGTTTGATGCTTCAAAGGAGCTCACAAAGATGGCTAGAGCATGAAACCATGAAAGCTAGCTCGAGGGTTTTGGAGTTTTGAGCAGAAATCCAAAATCGTGAAAATTGCAAGTGAGAGAGTTTCTGGTTTTTGTGTTGTTTTTTAGGTTGTGGCTGCCTCTAGTGGTTTGTAACATGACAGAAAAATGATGAAAAACCTGCTGTTGTGGTTAGGCAATGTCTTGGAACTGTGGTATTCTTGACAGCTTTTAGCCAAATGCCAAGCAAGGTTTTTAGAAGATGAATGAGGGTGGTTTTGTGTGCAATGCCATGACAGGAAAAATGATGGAGGAAGTCTGCTGTTTTGAAGTTGCTGGTTTTGCAATGTTTTGGTCCTTTTTTGAGTTTGACAGGTTTTTTCTTCAAATGTAAATAGCAAGATCAATGAGGTTTTTTGAATCAGTCATTTTTGCTGCAATGTGTTTTTTTTTTGTGGCTGCAATTAGTGTGTAGCATGACAGGAAACAAACATCACCCCCTGCTGTCTTGTGGTGCTGTTAGTGAGGTTTGGCCAGGACAGGAAAATGAGGAAAAGGCATGCTGTTTTATGTTGCTTTGTGGTTTTAAACAGCACTTGCAATCTTGACAAAATGCCAAGCAAATCAGTTTTTGCATCAGTTGAAATTGGTTGGTCTGCTAGTAGGGTTTTTTCATGACAGAAAAATGAGGTTTGGATATTGTGTCAAGCAGGGCCAGGCTAGGTTTTTGGACAGACTTCTCACAATGCAAAAGATCAGGTTTTGTTGGAAGTTTAGACAGAAAATTCTAAAAGTGCCAAAGCAAAGTCAATACAGTTTTTTCTAGGATGAATGAGCCATGACTTTGTGTTTGTTATGTTGGTTTGTGTGTCTGCTATGACAGAAAATGCTGGGACATATTGCCTCAAGCCAAGCCAGCTTTTGTTCTCCTGCTGTTGAATGTCTCTTGGTTTGGAGTTTGACAGGTTTTAGAAGAATATGGCCAAAGTGGTTTTTTCAGCATGAATGAAATTCTATATGTTTGTCATGTCTTGCCAAGAGTTTGTAGTATGACAGAAAATGAACAAGACTGCTATGTGCAGTACCAAGCATGGCCAGTTTTTTTGTTCTTTTTAAATTCTTTTGACAGCTCTTTGAAATGTAACAGCAAGGTGAGTTTTTTGAGAGAGTGGACCATGCTTCTTCTGCTGTCAAATGGCTGCTATTACTGACTTCTCATGACAGAAAATCATGGACAATTCTGCTGCCTTTGTGGTAAAAGCATGGCTTATGGGATGTGGTTTGGTGAAACTTGTACTTTCTTTCCAAAAATCAAGCAAACTAGCATGGGCTGTATGTACTTCATAATTTGACTTGGCAAACATGTTTTAAATGATATTTCTGAGCTGTTCCAATTGGCCAAATGTTAGAAAAATGTTTATATCAAAAAGTCAAACATTGGTCAAACTTGCATTTAAATGAGATAGGTCAAAAAATGCCATTTTGATTGGTGAAGTTTTGGCTTATGAAATTTATATTTTTGGAAAGAGGGGATCAAATGTGACTTGTAGGAAAAAACCCCACCAAATTTGGCCAAACGGTTTGAGAGATATGGCCCTTTGAAGTTCAAGATTTTCTGAAATCGATTCGATCATAACTTGCCAACCACACATGGGAATTGAGAGTTCTTGGACTTTTTGGAAATGGGAGAACAAGATCTTCAACTTTCATGTTGGGCAAAAATTCATTTGAAGCTTGTATCATGATGTAAGTTTGAGGATCAAGACTTTCCATTTTTGGTAAGTTTCAGTTACAGGTCCAGTTTCCATTTTTGGAAATTTTTGATCTGGCTTCAAATTCTTCCATGATGGTGTTTGACATGATATATGAAGGCTATTTGGCCATGAATGAGCTCTCACAAACCAATTTCCATCATCAAATCACTGATTAAATGGACAGTTGACCAACAGTTGACTTTTAGGGTTTTTGACTGACTGTGCATCTTCTGATGAATTCCAAACCCTAATTCCTTGAGAATTTGACTTCAAATGATGTCCCAAGTTGTATGAACTCTTGATTAATGAGCATGGTGTCCAAATTCCACAAGAATGGCCACCATCCACTGCCTTGACTGACTGTTGACTTTCTAGGGTTTTTTGACTGTCTGTGTATGAACTGATGACCTCTGAGCCTTCAACCCTTGACATGAACACTTCAAATAGACCTCCAAGTCATGTGAACTTGTTGGACAAACCCTAGGGCCTTGGCTCCTTGAGAAATGCACTTGCTTGCTTGGTTGACTGATCTCCTGATCAGTTTGACCTAATTCCTTGATTGGCTTGCACTTGAGGCAAATGAGGCAATGCAATGCTATGCAATGGACCATGATATGCTAGGACCTAATATGAAAATGTATGTACAATGATAGGTGCAAATTTGAGGTGCTACACCATGTAAATAATATTCATCAACATTTATTTCACATGTTTCAAACATCCATCAAACATCCATCAAACTCAAGACATATAATATTCGAATTAAACATTATATTCATAAATATACACACAACTACAACTATCACATAATCACATATTTTGCCAAATTATGTATCCACGCATCACCAAATTCAATTACTAAATCTCATACACACCTCACAATCACATCAATGCAAATATTCAATTATCACATGACTCTAATGTGACTCAATGCAAGATATGTGACTCTATGCATGCGGTACCTCAATGTGAACCCAACGTTTCACCGCTTTCCGATTCAATATCTAGAATCCAAGCCACGCTTCTGATCCGGACAAGATCAAAGCCACCACGCCTATTTCCAATTAAGGATCAACGTCTGCTACGCCTATTTCCAATTAAGGATCAACGTCTATCTACCACGCCTATTTCCAATTAAGGATCAACGTGTGCTACGTCTATTTCCAATTAAGGATCACCGTCTATTGTGAACCCACAGTTTCACCGCTTCCACTATGAAGCCGACCATGCCATGAATGAGTGTACAAATACCAATACATATGCAATTAAGATCATCTCTACCATCTTAACATTCCACATATCATCATAATTCAACTCTATGAATTATCCATCAATGGTACATATACACCTTCCTAATAAATACATCATTCACATAATATGCAAATAAGATCATCCCTACCATCTTAATTATTCTACATATAACCATAATACAACGCTATGAATTATCCACCAATAGCACATATACGCATTCATAACAATATATCATTCATAAATATAGGCTAATTATCAAATGCGCCCACATAGATTTCATTCCAAAACGAAATACAGTATTTAAATATCAATTTTTCACTTTTCAAACAGTGTTAACCGGTTAACGCATATGGTTAATCGGTTAACGCGTAACAGAATGCACTTCCTGGCAATTTTCAACAGTGTTAACCGGTTAACGCATTTGGTTAACCGGTTAACGCAAGACATAACATAATTCTAACAGGTTTTCAACAGTGTTAACTGGTTAATGCTTTTGGTTAACTGGTTAACGCAAAACAGAATGCTATTCCTGCGTTAACACACAACAGAATGCAGAATTTCCTGCGTTTTTCATCGTTGGAGGACCTTCGGACCTCCGATTTCAATTCCGTAAAAAACCAAACGTTCAGAAAATTATAACTCATACAATACTCTCAACATATAACGTTAATTTGCAGTTTTAACACAATCAATCACCACAATTCAAGAATAATCATCAAAACCTAATAATTTCAAACAACCATACAAATTTAGGGATTTTTAACCTAAACATACTTCTACCCATTGACCCCATCATACTAACCCATAATAATAAGGATTCCCCCCTTACCTCTTCAATTTTCTGGAAACCCTAGCTCCTCTCTTGTTCTCCCCCTCTTCTCATCACTTTTCCTCTTCTCTTTCTCTATTGTTGTCAAATGATTAAATGAATCCTAATTCTCACTCTCCTCCCTTTTATATACTAGTATTCTATTTGGGCTTAAATCATGATACTTCTAATTTAATTAATGGGCCCAATAAGGCCTAATATTTAAATATCTCTAATTAGTTCAATTAAATTAAACTAGCACAATATACCCACCAAGTTAATTAATTCAATTATTCAATTATATCTCATATCAACTAAATAATTAATTAACACACCAAATTAATTAATATAATCAATTATTATACTACTTAACAACCAATTAATAATTAACACTCCAAATAAATAAAATAAAATATAATAATAATAGTATAATAAATAAATACTAAAATTGGGTTGTTACAACATGTGAGTCCTAAAGTGCAAAGCATTGTTGGTCTTCCCCAAGCAGTTGGTTTGGTCACTTTTTCCTCCCCAACGACAAATCAGTTTTCCCAGTTGAGTAGTAATCGCCTCCCCAGCTCAGTTATAGGCTCACATTCTCGACGATTTGCATAGATCCAGCACAGAGTTTCACTCTCCACAAATTCCACAACGGAACTCACTCCTGATCCCCGCCATTGTTGATTCTTGAGCAGTGTTTATAGTCCTCTACAAGGTTGTCTCCCATTTGGTATGGTGTTGACCTAAAAGTTCCCCGCAAAGTTGACATTTCAGGTCCTTAGCAGATCTTGTCTCCTTCCTCAGCCAGGTTTGAGATATTCAGAGATGGATGACTTATATTCATCCCTAACATTTTTCTCCAGCTGATGCTTCCATCCTGTCGAGATTAGCCGAGTGTTGTAACAATGATTCAAATTAGTGATATTTGTATCCTTTGTGATTTTGTCAGCATATCATCAATCATATATACATAAACATTCATACATAATATATTTCATCATGCATGTTATTGCATCTGATTCCTTATTTTCTGATCCTCTGCTATGGTGATATTGTTTCTCCATGCAGATTTGGTACGTCTGTCCTCCCTCAATTATAGAGTGTCATCCCCTTAAGCAGAAAGAATTTAACCTTTCTCATTCCCCACTGATCTATTTCATTGTGGATGATTATTATTTCAGCTTCCTCCCCCCAGTTGATTGTCTAGATGGAACCATTCCTCCTGAGTTATATCCTCATCAGGTCGAGTCTTTGTTTGACCATTTCTTTCTGGTCCCTCGAAAGTTTATTACCCAGTAATTGGTAATACTCTTTTCGATTTGAGAGTACTTTACCTTTACCTAATACCCAGTAATAGTAATCTACTTCCTCTTATTTTCCCCCAGCGGATTCATTTTACGTTTCCACTGGAAGTTTATCCTTGATATGTTCATCTTAACCGATGAAGGATATTCTTCCTCTGAGTCTATCCTTGATATGTTCACTTTAACCAATGACGAATATTCTCTCTTTGCAGTCTTCTACCCAGTAACCGGTAGTTGTAAATCCTACTTTTCCCTCTGAGTCTATCCTTGATATGTTCATCCTGACCGGTGATGAATATTCTCTCTTTGGTATTCTATCTAGTAACTGATAGATATAATTCCTATTTTCTCCCCGGTGGTCTATCCTTGATATATTCATCTTAACCGATGATGAATATTCTTCCTTTGAGTCTACCCTTGATCACTTGATAAGATTCTTTCTGTAAGTGTAAGACCCCAATTTTGACCCTAAGATCCCTCATACCATCTCATCATATGCATTGGCTTTGGGATCACACCTTGGCATCCTCCTTACCCCTCATTCATTGGGTTTGTATTGGGAGAGATCACCAAGCACACTTTTGATTGTATCATACTTTTTTTTCTTCATTATTTACTAACCAAATACCAAAAATATGTCAATGTATAGTTTGTTACTTTCGTAGGTAGTATGTGTGCTCACCCATGCTATATCAAGCACATATCTAGGGTATGAGACCCTTAATGCAAAGATTTCAATCAGGAAATGGTTCACATTGACTCTAGACATCATATATGGGTCCCTATTGATCTTCACATATCATTTTGATCAAGAATTCATCAAGAGTTTGAAGTTTGTTTGCCTTGGAAACCCTAATTCATCTGGGTATCTTGTGTGGTTGGGTTTCATTGTCATCCAGAAAGGTATCAAAGTAGATCCTGATAAAGTCAGAGTTATTCAAGAAATTCCAGCGCCGAAGACAAAAAAGCAAGTCAGAGGGTTCCTCGGGCGTCTGAATTATATATTCAAATTTATATCTCACATGACTGCCACATGTGGGCCAATTTTCAAACTTCTTCATAAAGATCAAAGTTGTATTTGGACAGAGGACTGCCAAAAAGCTTTTAATAGTATAAATGAGTATCTGCTTGAACCTCCTATCTTGTCTCCTCCAGTGGAAGGAAGACCTTTGATTATGTATTTGATTGTGTTAGAAGAGTTCATGGGTTGTGTGCTTGGACAGCAAGACGTAACTGGTAGAAAGGAGCATCTCATCTTCTATATGAGTAAGAAGTCTATAGATTGCGAGTCTCGATATTCTATGCTTGAGAAGACTTGTTGTGGTTTAGCATGGGCTGCCAAATGTTTACGCTAGTATATGATCAATCATACCACTTGGTTGATATCCAAAATGGATCCAAT
The DNA here is from genome assembly GCF_024323335.1 of Lathyrus oleraceus. Taxonomy (NCBI): domain Eukaryota; kingdom Viridiplantae; phylum Streptophyta; class Magnoliopsida; order Fabales; family Fabaceae; genus Lathyrus; species Lathyrus oleraceus. Next base: position 163,061,731 of record NC_066583.1, read on the forward strand.
CAAGTATATCTTTAAAAATCCTGCTTTGATTGGAAGGATAACTTGTTGGAATATGCTATTGTCTGAATATGATATTGAGTATCATACTCTAAAAGAAATTAAAGGAAGTATTCTTGCAGATCATTTGGACCGCCAGCCGATCGATGATTATCAATCCATTAGGTTTGACTTCCCTGATGAAGATGTTATGTACTTGAAAGCTAAGAATTGCGATGAACAGTTGTATGGAGAAGGGCCAGAGCCTGGATCCCGGTGGGGTTTAGTGTTTGATGGAGCTGTTAATGCTTATGGAAATGGAATTGGGGAAATCATTATTACTCCTAAGGGTTCTCATATCCCTTTTATAACAAGATTGATGTTTGATTGCATGAATAATATGGCAGAATATGAAGCTTGTATCATGGGTCTCGAAGAATCCATTGATTTGAGGATTAAAATCCTAGATGTGTATGGAGATTCAACCTTAGTGGTCAATCAAATCAAAGGAGAATGGGAGAATCGTCATCCTGGCCTAATTCCTTACAAAGATTATGCAAGAAGGTTGTCAACCTTCTTCAACAAAATAGAGTTTCATCATATACCTCGTGAAGAGAATCAGATGGCAGACACTTTGGCTACTTTGTCTTCTATGTATAAAGAGAGTCGTTGGAATGACATGCCATGTATCACAATTATGCGTCTTGATAGGCCTGCTCATGTGTTTGCAGCAAAAGAAGTTACAGATGATAATCCTTGGTATCATGATATTAAATGCTTCCTCCAAAGTCAGGAGTACCCACTTGGGGCATCCCGCAAAGATAAAAAGACTTTGAGAAGACTGGCTGGAAATTTCTTTCTGAATGAAGATGTGTTGTACAAGAGAAACTTTGACATGTTTTTGCTTAGATGCGTGGATAGACACGAAGCAAACATGTTAATTCAAGAAGTTCATGAAGGATCCTTTGGTACTCATGCCAATGGACATATAATGGCTAAAAAGATGTTAAGGGCGGGTTACTATGGGCTGACAATGGAATTTGATTGCTGTAAATAGGTGAAGAAGTGCCATAAATATCAGATTTATGCTGATAAGATTCATGTGCCTCCAACACTTCTAAATGTTATTTCATCTCCATGGCCTTTCTCTATGTGCGGAATCAATATGGTTGGTATGATTGAACCCAAAGCTTTGAACGGACGTCATTTCATTCTGGTAGCTATTGATTACTTCACCAAGTGGGTCAAAGCAGCATCCTATGCTAATATGACCAAGCAGGTTGTGGTCTAATTTATTAAAAATCGGATTCTTTGTCGATATGGTGTTCCAAGTAAGATCATTATGATAATGGTTCTAACTTGAATAACAAGATGGTGAAAGAGATTTATGACGACTTCAAGATTGAACATCATAACTCTTTTCCTTACAAACCTAAGATGAATGAGGTTGTTGAAGCTGCGAATAAGAACATCAAGAAGATCATCCAGAAGATGGTTGTAAAGTATAAAAATTTGCATGAGATGCTCCCGTTTTCTCTGGATGGATATCGTACATTTGTCCGCACTTCAACAGGGGCAACCCCTTTCTCTATTGTGTATGGCATGGAATTAGTACTCCCTGTAGAGGTTGAGATCCCATAAATGCGAAACCTGATGAAAGTCAGTTTGTTTGAGGCTGAATGGTGTCAGAGCAGATATGATCAGTTGAATTTGATTGAAGATAAAATAGTGACAGTCTTGTGTCATGGTCAGTTATATCAAAAGAGAATGAATAAAGCATTTTATAAGAAGGTTCAACCTCATGTATTCAGAGAAGGTGACCTTGTGCTCAAGAAGATTTTGTCTTTCAACACCGATTTTAGGGGCAAGTGAACTCCTAATTATGAAGGCCCATATGTTGTCAAGAGAGCTTTCTTTGGTGGTGCTGAATTCTTACAACTATGGATGGTGAGGATCTCCCTCGTTCTATGAATGCCTATGCAATCAAGAAATACTTCGCATAGGAAATAAAAGAACAGCTTGTGAAGACAAGCCTCCTACAAGATTTTGATGAAGACAACATATCAAGCTCTCCATAATCAAAAGAATGGAAAAAGAAGATCACTTCAACTTTGCTCAAGCCTTCATGAATCTAATATAGGTATATGAAACTCTTGACAAAATACTCCTAGTGCTCATAAGTTTTATCCTGCATTAAAAATAATCATTCTAAGTCTTTTCTATCATGATTATTTATTTTAAATGTTGTTGAAAAATTGCATGTTCAAAAGTTTTTTAACTTAGAAATTTTTTCAACATTTTGGACATGTCAATCGATTGATGTTGTGTGTCAATCGATTGATCAAACTTTCTGTTTTAAAATTTTCATTTTTTAAACTGAACCAATCGATTGATGCCTTGATACAATCGATTGATCAATCTTTCTGTTTTAATTTTTTTTGTTTTTCAAACTGAACCAATCGATTGATGATGTATGTCAATCGATTGATCTTAATATATTTTTTCATTTTTTAAGTTATGTCAATCGATTGGTTGTGTGTGTCAATCGATTGATGCTGGAAATTTTTTGAAAAATCTGAAAAATTATTTCATCATTAATTGCACCATTTCGTCATAACTTTTCATGATTAAAGCTTGCATCTTTTCATGATCAATTATCTGATTTCATTTCTAAACATTGTCATGTTATGATTGAAGGGATACATTCATACTATAAATAATTTTCATATTTTCATTACAAAATTTCAACTCTTTTCAAAACAATTTGCAAAATCTCTCTACATTCAATTTTCATCTATTTCTCATATTAAGATACTTTTGGAAAAAGAATTTTCATATCATTTTCTTCAAAAAGTACTCTTGAGCACTTAGAGATTATTTTGCCTTTGAAATTTCATATTGAAAGAGAAGAAGACTCTAATCAATTGATTAAAGTCTTATACAATACAATTAATCAAATATTCATTCAAATACTTTGTAAAATCCTAAGTACCAAGGATTGTTTGATTTTAGGTGTATTGCTTATGATCCAGGATTGTTGGATATAAGTGTTAAGAAAAGGAAGAATTGTTTTCTTTTCTTGTAAGTTAAGTTTTCAAGAGGATTGTTCTTGATTACTTAGTTAGAGGCTTGTTCTAGGTATCTAACATTATAGTGAATTCTCTTTCGTGTGGAAAGGGGAGTGGAGTACCCTCGATCTGTGAGGGGAACCACTATACATCATGGTGTTCTTTACTTTCCGCACTTTACCGCTTTTCATCACATAAGCATCTCAAGAAAGTAAAACTCAATAAACCTTAGAAAATCCGGAAAATCGTCTAAGTGCCTCATTCACCCCCCCCCCCCCCCCCCCTCCCCCTCTAAGGCACTCCTTAAACTTACACAGTTCACTAAGTTGAAAACCCGAAATGACGGGTTAGGCAAAAATGAGTGTCTCGGTGAATTGAAAACCCAAAAGGGCGGTCCAGGCAAAAGTTAGAGACATAAACAGAAAATAATATTCCCGATAGATTGACCCCAAAAAGGAAATCTATGCAAAAGTTAGGGACTATGGCAAGTAACTACATCAGGGCAGACTAGATCGTTTGAAGCAACTGTACTTGTCATAGATTCTTTTTCTATTATCCTTGACCGAAATATAGAGCATAATGGAATTCAAAGTTGTTATAGAGAATAGTAGTCATTGTATTTCAATGTAGCCCTTTCCATATATTTACCATTTTTCAAATTTGTAATGATCAATGGAGTCGCGCCATTTGTGGACTATCATTCTATCAATAAAATTTGAGCCTTTTGCCCATTTGTTTGCTATTCTTATTTTGTTTTAGTTTACGAAATTTCATTTATTTCTAATAATCATTTTTGAAACAGATACATATTTAAACAATCGTGCTTTTGAATATTTATGAAAAAGAGATATGTATTTTCCTTGACTTATGAATACAAAAGAGAAATGTTAATGGTGATCCCAAGGATGGTAAGATCCCGAAAAATGGAATTTAGTGACTTCCCCAGGTCGGGTCTTCTTTTATAACAGTCTCCCCAACATCAGTTTGCAAGAGTGGTATGATCCCTAATGAATCTCTACCAGCATCTCCATCTTATTGAGATTAGTTGAGTATCTAGTTGTACCATGTTATCAGTCTCGCGCCTTTGTGTTTGTTTCGTCAGCATAACCATACGCATGTGCATAATATCATGATGTTTATTTATGCATTTTTGCATTTTTGCAATAATTCCTCACCACTCTCTGGAACCTCTCTCCCCACTGAGTGTGTGTGTCCTCTCTCCAATAGAGTGTCGACTTTAAGCAGAAAGAGTTTATCCTTTCTAATTCCCCATTGAGTCTGATCCTCGTGGGAGATTTTGCTTCAGTTTTCCCCTCTAGTGCAATATCTGGATGGGACAAATCTCCAATTGAGTTCATTCCCTCACTGGATTGAGTCCTCCTTGACTGTTTCTCTCTAGTTCATTCCTGGTATGAACTTTGGTCCCCCTTTGATTAGTTACCTTTGTTAAGCTATCACCTTGTTGGTAGTTGGTAATCATTCTTTTTGAGTTTATTACCTTTGTTAAGTTATCACTTAGCTGATAGTAGGCAATATTCCATTTATCTTTGATTGGTTACTTTTGTTAAGCTATCACCTTACTGGTAGTTGGTAATCATTCTTTTTGAGCTTATTACCTTTGTTAATCTATCACCCGACTGATAGTAGGTAATATTCTTCTCCTATTGGAGTCAGGGTTTTTTTTCCCTATTGATGACTGTTTTTCCCCGGCGAAGTCTTGGTTTGTTAAGTCTTCCCTATCGGATCTTTAATTCGTTTTCTAACCATGCATCGTTTATTTTCGAGCTCTTCCCCCTACAGAACTTTGTTTGTCCCCAGTTGGGTACCGCTTTCGAGTTTGTCTTTCCCCTAAGGAATTTCAGTCTCCTCTTGTCTCTAACAATTCTTTGTCTCTTGTGGCGCTATACTCCCCATAGAGAATCTAGTTTACATTCATATCATATCATAAACAGCTTGTGGTATCTTAGGGCCAAAAATTGGGTCTTTAGTATTTAAGTCTCTTCAATCTTATTGAGATGAATATTTTAACCTTCATATCTCCAAATTGAAGAAACTTAAATAAGGGCATCTTTCATACCCTAATTTTTAACCCTAAGATCCCACGCCCCATTTGCATACAAGCAAGGTCACATCTTGATCCTTCCCCCGTCCATCTTTGGGTTTGCTTCTTGCAGGGATCACCAAGCACGTCTTTATTTACCTTCGTGTTTATATGAGTAATTTCTTATATAACCACTAATCAAAATTCCAAAAATATGTCTTGTTTCCCTTAGTTTATTGTGAAAGGTAGGGCTTCTCAAGTCAAAAGCATCCCAAAGTTTCTTGGCTTACTTCTCAAGAAAAGTCAAAGGTTCGTGTGTTTATTTCCATGCCTTCTTCAACAAGTAACTTCAAGCTTTGAGCAATTTTATCAAGAGGCAATCAATTACACCTTATCTTGAGTTCATATGATCACCCATGTGCTTTGGAATGCAAGGAAAGTCCAAGTGCACAAGCTTGTTCCAAGTGATTTAACCTAAAAGTCAATATTTTGAAGTCAAAGTTCCAAGGATCACAACTCCTTTGAACGCCCCTTTTTGCATATGAATCTTCTCAACATCCTCTACAACTTATATATACATGACAAGAGACAATTATGCTTGGAGGATCATCAAAAGTTTGGAGACATTATAGGTCATTTGTGGACTTAGTGAAATTTGACCTATTTTCAAGTGACTTTTTGCCAACTTTCAAAGAATATAACTTCCTCAATTTTCAACATATGGAACTGATTCTTTTTGCACAATGCCACTGGTGATACCCTCTACATGTTTGCTTCAAATACCAAGGTCAAATTATGCTTGTAAGGCCATGGAATTCATTAGGACATTATAGGTCATTTTCAGCCATGAAGCATTCAAAATTTTCTAAGTTATGGAACCAGTATTTTATGTCAACTTCAACACACCATAACTTTGTGCTCAAGCATCCAAATTCAATATTTCTTGGCTCATTGTAATCTTGTCCATGATGTTAACACATTACAAAAAGAATGGAATCAAAAATCCCCTTGAGAAAGATGCCCCATTAAGTTGAACATGGTGACTTGAAACTGAAGAAATCACTGTTGCCCGAAATTTGATCATGACTAAACTCAATTCCAAGCCAAATTAGCAAGTGCTTTGGTCATAAACATGTTTAATCAAACCTCCAGAAGTTAATTGACACTTAAAACACATCATTTGACTGTGTTTTGAGGAGTTTTAAGTCACACTTGGATCAAATTCGTTTTGCACGAATTCAACATCATTCCACACGAACTTGGATTCAATTACATTGCCTATAAATAGAGGAAACTTTTTCCTTCATTTGCAAGCTTTTGAGAACCAAGAAACCCCGGCTGCAACTTGAAGTTTTTCCATAAAATTTAACTATCGTGTTTTGAGTTTCAGTTTGTTTCAATCCATTTTCTTGATTCTATTAGCTCCATAGGCATCCTCTAAAACTTTTGTAACAATTCCCAAGCTCTGAGACCTTCTGAATTACTCCAACCAGATCGAGCTTCATCAACTTCTGATCACCATCTGGACAAGGTAGTTTTGAGAATCATTTGAACTAAAACAAGTTACCACAATGTAGTCCTTCACTCTCTAATGATTTCCCCTAACTTATCTGGTCTTGATCAATTATGTTCATCATTTAATTTTACTTTTCGTGTTTTGCTTGTTTCTAAAACTTCTTTGAAATTCCCTTTGCTCAGTTCACATAAATGAATTTGAAGTATAAGGTTGAATTCGGGATGAGAAGAGGATCACAATGGTGGTGGTCTCGTGTCCTGAAGTTACCAAACGATGAAACTCCGGTGAGAGCTCACCGAAAAAGATGACCGGAGTATTTCTCAGGTGGTCTGAGTTTGGACCAGACACATTGGTATTTTGAAATGTTTTGATTGGTTAAATTCAAATTAGATCTTGTGTTTGGCTTGTAGCGTGTTCCGTCGTGAATGAGAAATTAAATTGAGTTACATAAACTCAACCTTCATTTTCACTAATCAAACTAACATACATGTGATTCATACATAGCCCATAGTATACAACAAATCCATCCTCACAAATTTTCGTCATTTCGACGTCACTGCAACATATATAATTCTTTTGTTTCTTTATTCATTTCAACATAATACAATAAAATGTGTTTTTGGTTCAATTTTACTTTTTATTTTAAATTTTTACTTTAGTTATAATATAGTAATTAGTTATAATAATATAATTATACTATTTTTTTTTGTTTTATTTAAATATTGTTTATATTTTTATTATCTTTAGGATGATTATATGGGATATTTATAAATATTAGTTAAGTATTGTGATGTTTGTTCTTTACTTTAAGTTCATTATCCATTTTTACATTTATAATTATATTTGTGCATTTGTAGGTAGTTTGTGGGTATGCTGTTATTTTCATTTGATAAGTTTTGATTTGTAATAATATGAGTGATGTTGTTGTGTTGTTTTATTATTACGTTACGATTTCGGAGTTAAAATTTAATTTAAATTTTGAAAATCTTTTGGACGCATAGATTTTTTCTCGGCTTCTTATAGAGTGATTCCTACGTGAATTCTCTTTAAATTAGCTTAGAGCTTAATTCAGTTTGCTTTCAATTTCCGGTCTCGTGGCTTACTTTTGGGCCTTCTTACAATGAGCACTTGATCAACATCAAGTCGATTTTCAAAATCTCATCATTTTCAAATCATTTCTCACTTACACAAATCAAACCTCAATCAAACATCGAGTGACTTTTCCCAAATCAAATGTATTATTAAATCTCTTTTTCTAAATAAACACGAAAGAACAGGACCGTGGGAATCTAGCATTCCGGTGAGAACCCTCGAATAATTGATCCCGAGCTACGCGTTTTGAGTTAACCGTTCATTCTTTTCTTTCGTTATTAAAACACTTATATTAACTTGGACAAATAAGGGTTGTTGAGATCAAGTATTCTGGCGTAACTCTTTGAACAATTAATTCTTATCAAGCATTCATTGTCCATCAAACAATTTTCTCAATTATCCTTGAATGAAAAAGGACCATTGGAATGTATCATTCTAGTGGAACCCTGAATAATTGATCTTGAGGCTTATGTCTCATTCTCATCAAACGTTCATCATTCACCTATAAAACACATCCAACCAATCAAACTCGTTTCTCGCCGTCGTGTGATAACTTTCAAAAACATTTTTATAAACGAAAGACATTTTGTCTTAAGATGGTGCAAAGCAACGTTTCATCCACAATCGTTGAGTTGAGTTAAGTGGCGTTTTCCCGTGAATGTTGATTTGTAAATTCATTCAACGTGATGAAAACGCTCGCTCCTCACCTGTTTTGGGTAAACCAATATTTTTCGTCGTTTAATACAAGATAGTTTTTGCTAAAATCGACTAATAGATAAATAGTTTCTATCCATAACTACTTATGCCTTGAGTTTTCTATTGCATCCGGAGATACGTAGAAGCGAGAACCGCAATCTCGTCAAGCACATTAATAAAAAACTCTTTTGCGACTCCTTTCTTTTTCTCTTTTAATAACTCGAAGAAAAAAAATGACATAAGCTAACATTCTAAATCTCAAATTTAACTAAAAGGTTCCCGTTGAGTACAACGGACGTGAGGGGTGCTAATACCTTCCTCTTGCGTAATCGACTCCCGAACCCAAATATGGTTGCGACGATCATGTTCTTTTCCAAAGGTTTTACCGATATTTTCCTATTCCTTCATTGGAATAAATAAAGTTTGGTGGTGACTCTGTTCGACCATTTTTTGCGCGAGCGTGCGATGCACTTCTCGAAGGGTCGTATTTTTGAGGTATGACAGTGGCGTTCGAATACCGCAAGTTCGTAATTAACATCGGGTGTTGATCCATTGTTATGCTGCATCTTGTGGATGTATAGTGGAGCAAAGACAAAGTATATGAATACCTTTCCGACATGTACTTAACACATTTTTGCGAGTTCGATATGGCTTAAACACACTCCAGGTCCAACTGCATTTTTGATACAGACTTAACCCATTTATGCGATTATGATGTGGCAAAAAGCGCATCATCCGCATGAGTGAATATTCGATACAAACTTAATTCAGTTCTGCAATTATGATACGGCTTAAAGTGCATTCCATGCTCTATTGCGTATCTGATATAGACTTAACACATTTATATAATTATGATATGGCTCAAACACATTCCTCATATTTAAGGCCTATTAAACACACTTATACGTAGTTGCCACACCCTCTTAGATCTAGCCAATCCCAAGGCGTAAGTGGTGGAGCCCAGAGACATCCACCTAGATTCAAGCCAAGCCTCGGGGGAAGGGACTAGGATCATACCCTTGGTTAAATGAACGGTCTTCTGTGACACAGAGCACGATACAAAATAGAACTACATAACATTAAATTCACCAACCCTAGGCATTTCTCGAGAAAGGAAAGCAAATTATGAAATACGATATGTACAAATCAGTATGTTACCATCACAAACACTAAGGACAGTGAGCAAATGCAACAACCAAAATGGATAGCTAACATTATTCAATACAACAAGTTGTAAAAAACAGGAAATTTCCAAGGGCATATTTGCCACTTCTTTATAATCAAATTCATTTTTTTCTTCATAAGGCAAGCAGTTAAGATCGTCATATGATAATAGATATTTCTCCATAACCGATGAACATCGAGAGTGTAACCTAAACTCTAAAGGAAAATAAAGACTTTGCAGAGTGAAAGAGAGAGCATGAAGTTATAATAATATGTAAGCAATGATTATGTTAAAGAAAATACTGGTGTAAAGATCTAAAGTGACAGACACTTAAATCATCAAGGTAAAATGTTTCATTAAATATAAAAAGTTATTACACCTTAGGGCCTAGAGGATTGGGAAGCGTTGCAGGAAATAAATGATGCAAACAAAATAAAACCAAGTCGATGAATTTAAAGTCGAGACCTCAGAACCTTCTTCTTGAGTCACATTGGGAGCAGACTTAAATGGATCCAACGCCTCGACATAAATCACAGTACTGGGGTAGAACTTCCTTGCTTGCTCCACCACTCGCTCTCGGACTCCAATCACGTCCCGCATAATCTATTGAAGAGAATCATCAAACTCCCGCCTCATACCAGCCACTTCACCTTAGAGGCTTTCAAGGCCTCTGTTGCCTGAATAGACATTTTCTGATTCTCTTCCACCTGGCGAGCTATTTCCTCAACAGAGTCAAAAGCAACCTTACATCACTCCTCTTCATCTTAGAGGGTGTCTCTCAGCTCGGCCGCATGATCCATCAAGGAAGAAAGAGAACCATGTATTCTCATTTCCTCTTTCAAAGAATGAAAATCTCTAACCTCCTTATATATTGTAACAAGCTCCATCTGGAGATTAATGCACTTCAGCTCCAAAGTCGCAACCTTCCTTTTCCAAGTATCCATTTACTTGAAGGGATTACCCAGGGCCAAGACATCAACCCGTCCAGCTGAAACAAGAGAAAAGATAAAGCAGCTTTGAACATGCTATGAGCAAACTTCGAAGCCATTTTCATCTTATCTCCCTAGGAAGATTTTGGACGAAGGATAAATCTGACGCCAAAATAATAGCAGCGGACTCCTCAAGAGTGCTTGGAAATAGGGGAAAATGTATGGTATATTTACAAAAGTGTTCACCTCCCCAGAGGCATTGCCATAATCAACACGAGTCCTTTTTGGAGAAACCTTATCCCAGGGAGACAATTGTTCCCAGTTTTGAGCCCTTTTGGTTGAAGCTGGAGGCAAAGTTGGTTCCTTCATTGTCAAAGTTTTTACGGAATACATAAACTGATCCACCTCTATATCAGGAGTCGAAGCTTCTCTGGCCGAGGTAAGAGAAGGTGTCGAGGCCAGAGCAATAGCCACCAAAGGAGATGGGGAGGATACTATAGAGTCGATATTCACCATAGCCTGGATAGCCTGAGTATTTGCAAGGCGGAAGAACATATCCTACTTGCTCATTGTGTCCATACTATCTATAAAATGCAATCACGCGTGTAAAAAAGGGTAAAGACTATCTTCTTACCAAAAGACTTTCCTCCTCTCCTCAAGATTGAAATTCTGGTATCAGATATGAGATGTCGAAGGTAATGTCACGACACTAATATCTGAAAACAACTAAAATATAAATAGGATAAAAGACAAAGAAACAATAGAGCAAGTGACACAAGCAATTGTTAACCCAGTTCGGTGCAAACTCACCTATGTCTGGGGGCTACCAAGCCAAGAAGGAAATCCACTAAACAGAATTAGTTCAAAGACTCTCAGTAAACAACTTCAAGTTACAGTCTTTTCACCTAATCTCTACCCGTGTGACTTCTATCTAAGAACTCTTAGATATGAGACCCTACTCACTCCCCCTCAATCACAGTAGTGATATAAAAACAATTTTCACAAAGAAAGAAGACACTCTTCAAGAACACATACTTGATCTTGCTTAAAAGCTTCAATCAAGTAAACACACACTCATGCTTCAAAGCTTAGAATGGACAAAATACAACACAAAAGCTAGTCCAATTCAATCATCAATAGGATGAATGAATGGCTCATAATACACAACCTCACACAAGACTAAAACCCTTATTCTCTCTCACTATTTCGTTCATTTTCTTGTATATTAAAACCAGGTTTTACATGGCCTTTAAATAGAAGCTTTTGATGGGCTTGGACATCATAAAACCCTAAATCTATTTTCCTTTCGTATCTTCTTATTCACGACAGCTGATCATATCTTATTGGAAAATAAATCAATCTGGTTTTAATTCAAATTACTCCTTGAATGGCGTGTTCAATCTCCACATCAATCACACACAGATTTGCATGAAAAGTGCAATCTTAAGATACATAACATTCAGACTGAATATTCTGTATACACATGTCTTAACATCGGGTCTGACATCTCAGCTAAATCCTGCACAACCATATTTAAACATCCTGCAGGAAACTGATATCTCATGTTAAGACAACACGCGTGACAACTTGTGATAACTCTAGGTTTTACCAAAATTGATGCCAACACATAAAACCAACAAACTCCCCCTTTGGCAAATTTTGGCTAAAACATACATCAAATCATACGTTTCACAAGAAAATAATCACAGTATCAGTTAAGCAGCAGAAGTAAACATACACACATTACTAGCAAAAATAGTAACTAGTGAACACATAGTAAATACACATGCGCTTGTGCTCAAAACACACCACCTCTCCCTTCAGCTAGCACTAGTCTGCTTTACATAGACAGAACACTTCCCCATCTAATATCATCTCCAACATCACCTGTAACATACATAACACTTCCCCATTTAACATCATCTCTAACATCATCTATATCATACAAATCATGTCCAACATCATCTATAACATCATCTATAGCATAACATATAGTATAACATAACTACTTTAGCTGCTTCTCCCCCTTTTTAGCCAAAAGAGACCAAAGAGACAAAATAAATGTCTATTTAGTCAAACAAACAGAATGTCAAAGGTTAAGTGTTACACAACTTTAAACAAGTTGAGATAAAATCCAACAAACGAGAAAATCCAGAAAAATAGACATCAAAGCAGCAAAATATAACTGCTAAAAAAAACAGAACATCCATCATAGCAAAGAGAAAAAAAAACACCATCAGAAGAATGGGGGTCAACTTCAAAAGAGCTAATCAAAGGAGCTTGAGCTTGTATCTTTATCAGCATCAGAAACAGAATTGCCACTTGTCTCATCTTTAGACCTCTCACTAGAGGTTTGGGCTTCAGCTTCCTTGGCCTGTCCAATATTCTCACCTTCAGCTTGCTCCAAGCTTGCAATCAGAGCTTCCAACGCTTCTTTCCTGGCTGTTTCTACCCTTATCCCTGCACCCAGCTCTTTACACGTTTCCTTCAGCTCAACAATAAGACCACCTTTTGAGGCTGGCTTTTTCATAACAGATGTCATGACAATGTCTTCGACATGACTGCCTTCAAACAATTTGTAGTGTACTGATAGAGGAGGTTGTCTTCTACTTGGAAGGTCATTGGTACTCAGAATCCCAGGGTGTTGACTCAGGATAATCCCATAAATCATTGAGGGACAGGTTATAGGCAGCTTTACTGCATTAGTAGGAGCATGCTTGACAATTTGTTCAAACATAAATCTACCATAATCAAATTTCATCTTGGTTCCAACAGCAAAGATAAATCTTCCAAGGGTATTTGAAATTGTGGAAATGTGGTTGGTAGGCACCCAATTTGCAGACCATATTTTATGCAATATGGCATACTTAACAGTCAGCTTCCCAACAGGGAGATGCTTTTTACTAGGCCACTCCCTCACCTGCCTTGCTGTAATTTCTCTACATACCTCATTGTTTGTAGCTTCCAGTTCACATGCACCCTCTATACCTCTACCCAGAAACTTGTTAATGACAGTGGGAGAAAATGTGATACACTTACCTCTCACAAAAACTTTACAAAATTCTTTATTGTTTTTATCAGCAATATCTTCAGGAATGTTGACAATGAATTCCTTAACCAATCCCTCATAGCAATGAGATAATCCAACCACAGTCTTCATTAACCTAGCCTTCTTGATTAGGTCCATGACCTCTTTGACCTCAACAACATCCTTGCCTAACTCTCTCTCTCTCTACAACCACCCTTCTTTGGATCACAAACTTCCATTTGGCAGCTCCATCTTCAAGATGGAAAGAGATATTATCCAAATGCACAACAACAACTTTCACAGGGGACTTTCTTACAATTGTCCTCTTCACAGGGGAGATGTCAGGGACATCTTCCTCAACATCTTCGTCAGACTCATAAACTTCTCTCACCTTCCTCTTCTTCACATCAACTTTGCTCCAAGATTTGGAAGGACCTACACCAGCAGTCTTCTTGGTTGTTTTAGATGACATCATTTCAGCCACAGATCTACCTTTTCTAGTCTTCATAAGCTTAGCCACACTAGGCTTTAAATGATGAAGTAAGCTATCATCTTGATCATCAGACCTATCATCCTCTAGGTCAATCACATTATTTGCAGAATCATGCTTCTCAGATTGTGAAGCATTGGCAGTTGTAGATGCCACAGATTTTTCCCAGACACAGTTTACCCTAGAGAGCATAAACCTTCAGCAGCCATGTCCTTCTCAGATCTAGAGGAATCATCATCCTTCTCGCTATGAGGTTCAACCTCAGGAGAGGGGTACATTCTAGACAAAGGAGTAGTTACTCCCTTCACAGAATACCATTTATTCAGGATTCTAGTGACTAGGTTTCTAATGACACAATCAGTGTGGTGTATATCTTCCTTAGAACTAGTGGCATGAGTAGAGCTAGAAGGGATATTATAGTTGTTACCTTGAGTGGGGCATGTAGAAGCAGATGCATCCATGGGATGGTTTGAATAAGGGGCTTCACCTGGAATAACAGACAGGGGGACCACATCCAAAATTTCATCATCGATAAAGTCCATGGAAGGAGAGTTATCCTTGTGAGTAGGCTTAGTAGTTTTTGAACCAGATGGATTTTGATGTTGTGACATATTGTCGTTTTTGTGTAAAGATTTCAGTTGCCATAACAGAGGAGTTTAAGGAAGAAGCAGGGAGTTGGAAATGTTTGAGTAGAAGTTGCGTGTGAAAAGGTAATAGATGGTATTTCCAAGAATAGGCGATGATTTACCATAAAGGGGGCGCTTTATTTTAAGTAAGGAGACAATAATTTGATTACCTTTTCCACTCCATATTAATTGCTACAAATTCTCATAAATATTGTAAGACCCTAATTTTGTCCCTAAGATCCCTCATGGCATCATAACATTGCATTTGGCATTGCCTCAAGGATCATTAGCATCTTGGTTCCCTTTGCCTTTGAGGTTGGACCTCCTTGTGAGTGGTTTGAGATCACCAAGCATGCTTGAATTGTATATCATTGCTTTTCCTATTTTGTTTACTAACCAAAAGCACAAAAATATGTCACTAACATCTTTTGTTTGTAGCCTGAGCAATCACAAGGTCCAAAGCTTCTAGGAGGTCATTGGTACAAAGACATGGTCAAGAGGAGATGATAGCAAGCATGGTAATGGTTCCCAAAGTTCTCATCCATAAAATATGCCTCCCTAGCATCTCAATTCATCATTTTGGTCATAGCAAGTCAAAAGGTTTGAGGTCTTGTTCTTCAAGGAAACCCTAATTCATCTGTGCACCACAATGCCTTGCTCCTGAAGCAACCTCAGCCCATGATCAAATACAATCAAGGGAAGTTATTTAACTCTTCATTTCATACATATTTGAACTTATTTGAGTGTCCTCAATCATCAATTCATCAAGATATGAGGCATGGACTTGAGAAGTTGATCAGTCAATTCATCTGACTATTTTGAAATGCACTGAGATCTAACTTTTTATGTGTTGGTCAAATGGAGATGGTTCCAAAATCAAAAATGTTTTTAAGAACAATATGAATAACTTTCATGTTCATCAAAAATTGATTTGAAGCTTGGAAGGCCATCTGTCATTCCAATACATTATAGGTCATTTTGACTGAAACCCTAATTTTGGGTCAGCTTCCCAAGGACATAACTCCTTCATTTTTTATGATCTTGAGGTGGGATCAAATGCATTGGAAATATTAAGATGTCTACTTCAAATGTTATGTTGAGCAAAATTTTAAAATCTCAAAGGAAATACATGTGATAATGCAAGACATTATAGGTTATTTTGGACCAAAGGCATTAAAAGGCAAAAAAAGTCCAACTTCAAGTGCCCATAACTTCTTCATCAAAAATCCAAATGATGCAAACCATTTTGATTGTCTTGAAAATATCTACAACTTTGATGTTGGAGGTTTTTTCATTTGAGGCTTGCATCATCAAAACAGAAGGGCTTGAACATTGGCCAAATTTGGAAACCTTGCATTGACATTTTTTTGCACATCACACTTTAAACTCAAAATTCACTAATTTCCACACTTCAAATGAGCTTTTGTCCAACATAACATTTGTTCCTTATACAAAAACCTTTCCAACCATTACCCACATGCTTATGTTTGGATTTTCTAAATAGTATTTTCAAAGAGGTGAAGGTTTAGGTTCAATTGTGGAATTCATGTTGAAATCTTGATGCACAAGCAAATTCAAAGCAAACTACACGTCCAAACCTTTGGCATTTGAGTTCAGCTTGCAACTGGCATTGTTTTTGGGCCTTGTGAATGATCATGCAAGCCCATGCAAGGATTATCCAATCTCATGCACACGGCTTTGTTCATCAATTCCTTGCCACTCTCTCTATAAATAGAGACCCTATGCCATTCAAAAAGGGACCCTGGTTCAACCTGAAATGCTGCAGAATTCTCTCCATAACCATCACTAAAGGAATTTTCACTTTTCTCTAAAAATTCAGATCTAAATTTCAACTTCCTTGGTTGATTTTCAGACCTATAATTCCTCAGCCTTGCTTCCTCTTCATCACTAGATCTCATTGCAAGCACTGGTTGTGAAGAATCATGCTCTTAAGACCTGCATTTCAAAGGTGGACAACAGAACTTTTCCTCTTCAAAACTCTTTGATCCTTGCTTATTTCTTGTGTTTCTTGGTCTGGCTGAAGTCCTCCCAATAGAGGCATTTGATTTGTGCTTTCAATTTTGCAAAAACATGAAGTTCATGAGAACACCATCATACTTCCAGCTCTGATTTCTCCATTTATAGGGATCTATAGTGGAAGTGCATGGTATAGGAGTGATGTACATCACTTCCTCTTTCGATTGGTATATAGATCGCTCCATTTGGTTGAGATTGCCATGTCTGCAATTCTCACCGGAACTGGAGGTCTCACCGGAGAAGACGGTGGCTCCGGTGGCCGTCCCAACTCCAGATCTAATCTGGATCGTTCATTCATGTTTCCAGATTCAATCTCGTGCGTCCAATGTTATGACTCGTTTTATGGCACGGTGCGCTTCAGTTGACCAAGGCTCATGGTAGACGCGCGCTTCATGACCTCATGATCTGCCAGCTCAATTAATGAGCTCAGATCAAACGGTCCACGCTTTTTCCAATTTCTATTTTCTGTTTTTATTTCCATTTTATTTTCTTTAATTCCATTTTATTTCAAAAATCAATATCTCTTTCATTTTTTATCCAAAAGTTATGGGACCAATTGCATTAGTCTCCAAATAAATTCTAGTTTCCATTTCTGATTTTTAATATTTTTTATTTTGTCATTTGATATTTTTCATGAATTTTCTCTTTTCTGGTTATTTTTAATTCATTTTAAATAGTTTTTGATATTCAAAAAATACAAAAATATTTTCCTAACCTATTTGAATGATGATGGATCTATGAAAAATATTCTCATCAATTTTTAAATTGATTTGAAATTTATTTGAGATTTTAGTTCAATTAGGTTATTTTTATTCATTTTTAATTGATTAAAAATAGTTTCTGACTTTTAAAAATGCTGAATTTTTTTGTCAAACATTGTTTGACCTTATTGGACTTGGGATAAATTACTTGGACCTTTCAAGGTTGATTTGAAGTAATTTTGAAGTTTGACCTTTCCATTATTTTTAATTCAAGTTTATTTTAATATGAAAAATGCCAAAAATATTTTGCTTATTGTTTTGATCTCCAATCTTCATCTCATTTCTGATTTATCATTGTTTGACTTTGACTTTCAATGTCATTTGGTCAATACATATGGATTGGTACATATTATTTCATCTTATGCATTTTGATCTTTCCATTTCCTTATCCTTTCTTCATCTTCTTCTTCATCCTCTTCTTCTTCTTTCCTTTTGATCAATGAGTTGAAGGTTGATAAGTTGGCATTGATTAGGGAGACTTAATATTCCTTGATTCAAATCTAATTCATCTTGATCAATTGATCAAGTGAATGGCTTTGCATTAAGGATATGTTGTCTTTTAAATCATGCAAAAGGCTTAAACCAATACAAGATCAATTCTCTTCTCTTTTTGGCAAGGCAAGTTGTTGGGACTTGGTTCACTAATCAAGACTCCTAACTTGTGTTGGTTGCCTACATTATTGTTGACCGGCCTCAGATAGTTGTGACTTCTACATAAGTCCAATTATGATTGCTTAATATAGCGCTAAATTTGCCTTATGGCACACTAACTACTAACACTAACTATTGACAATTAACATTTACTTTATGCACTTTACTTTTATTGCAATTTACTATTCTTGCATATTATCCATTTGCTTTTCTCTTTGCTCACTTGAGCACATGTTTATGATAATGCCATTTGCCTTTTGCTCACTTGAGCACATAATTGTGTATATATTATTATGCTTGTGTTTTGTTTTGATTATTGTGAACCAAATGCAAAGAAATGGACTTAGTTTCTAGGACTTTCCCTATGCAAAAAATGGAGAATTGGACTTAGATTCTAGGACCTTCCTTATGCAAAATTGGAGTAAATGGATCTTAATGATGAAGATGAGTTAGAAGAACCAAATCTCTAAACTCACTCTTGTCCATTCTTGTTTTACTTCATGGAACTTTTGATGTGTGTGCTTTTGTGCTAGGGATTCTATGAGCTCAATTGAAGGACCATTGCCATCTTCATCCAAAGTAAAGGGTGCAAGATACATTAAGGATCTCTTATGAGACTTGTTTGATTGCTTATGCTTTGTGATTGCTTATTCCAAAGGATGGGAGCTACTTGGATCATCAATATGATCTCAAGAGAAGAACTCCATTGTGGTTTTGATCCCTTATCCCTCACCTTTTTGCTTTACCTAGGGTCTTAGCCATTCTTCTTCTTCTCTCCACTCTAACCCAAGCCAAAACTCTTTGTGCAAACATTCAACCTTTGTTTTCAGCATTAGAAACCTAAGCCTTATGCTTTTGATTTTCAAACTTTCTTTTCATAACACTTACTTTGAATGAATCCTTAAGTCAACTTTAACCATTTTTTTGTATATACTTCTAATTGGTAAATATAACCCATTCCATTGTCTTTTGTGGTTCCAATGGCCACTTTCTTAATCAAAATTTCACAACCTTTAGCTATTAGGTTTGAGTTATCTTTGTGGTAGATGTAATACTCACCTATATCCTTAGTGATGGACAATGAGTATTCCATGCTTATTATAGGGTTAACCCCTCACTAGAATGTTGAAGCTATCCTCACATGGTGGATTTGTGGTTTGGTTGAGTTTTCTCCCTTTGATAACAAAAGACTTTAAGGCTTTTGGACCAATTAATTCACCAACTGTTTTTTTTTAGATTTTTACCCCGAACTACGAGGTTTTGATCCTAATCTTTTTATAAGATGGTACGTAGGTAATGGGTTTATCCATCCAAACACAAAATGTAAATAAACTTGTATATTCTCTTCTCATCTCTTCAATCATGTTTGCACAAACAAATTTTTCACAAGACAACAACCTTATAACAAGTATGAAAAGGGCTCCCTAGGAGTACCTAGGATGTTTTGGGTGCCTAACACCTTCTCATTGCATAACCAACCCCCTTACCCAGATCTCTGTTTCTTTTACTAGTTTTTGTTAAAACTATTAGGTTTTTGTTCGCTTTCTAACCATTCCCTTGGATAAATAGAAGTGCGGTGGCGACTCGACTTGTATGATTTACCTTGGATTTAGTCAATATCTCTAATGGTAACGAATACCTCGCTACAAATACAAACCCCTAATTTCCCTCTTAGAAATTCAAATTGATTTGCATCCAAGGCCTTTGTAAAAATATCAGCTAACTGCATCTCAGTAGCAATGTGCTCTAGGGCTACAATTTTGTCCTCCACGAGTTCTCTAATAAAATGGTGACGAGTATCAATATGTTTTGTCCTGCTGTGCTGAATAGGATTCTTAGAAATGTTTATAGCACTCAGGTTGTCACAGTACAATGTCATGACATCTTGCGTAACATTGTATTCAGTCAGCATTTATTTCATCCACACCAGTTGAGAGCAACTACTTCCAGCTGCTATGTATTCAGCTTCAGCAGTGGACAGAGACACACAATGTTTTTCTTACTAAACCATGATATTACGTTATTTCCCAAGAAGAAGCATCCTCCTGATGTGCTTTTCCTATCATCAGCACTTCCAACTCAATCAGCGGCCTATCATCAGCACTTCCAACTCAATCAGCGGCCTATCATCAGCACTTCCAACTCAATCAGCATCACAATATCCAGTCAGCACAGATCCAGACCCATGAGTGTATAGCATCCCATAGTCACTAGTGTCATTGACATATTTCAGGATCCTTTTCACTTGGTTTATGTGACTCACCTTTGGTTCAGCTTGATATCTAGCACATACACCTACAGCAAAAGCAATGTCAGGTTTGCTTGTTGTGAGATATAGCAGACTCTCTATCATGCTTCTGTAGAGACTTTGATCCACACTGACACCATTTTCATCTTTAGACACTTTCAGATGAGTAGGAGCAGGTGTCTTTTGTGGCTTGCATTCTCCATGCAAAACTTCTTAACAATATTTTTGGCATATTTTCTTTGATATAGAAAGATAGAATCTTCCATCTGCTTGACTTGTATCCCAAGAAAATAGGTTAGTTCTCCAACAAGGCTCATTTCAAATTCAGACTGCATTTGTTTAACAAAATGTTCAACCATCTTATTTGACATCCCACCAAACACAATATCATCCACATATATCTGAGCCACCATGAGTTTTCCTCCTTCATTTTTGACAAATAAGGTCTTATTAATGCCTCCCTTCCTGTATCCATTGTCAATGAGAAACACTGTGAGTCTATCATACCAAGCCCTAGGAGCTTGTTTCAACCCATAGAGTGCTTTCCTCAACTTATACACATGCTTTGGAAGATTTTGATATGTAAACCCTTTAGGTTGTTCAACATACATTTCCTCATTTAAATAACCATTTAAGAAGGCACTTTTCACATCCATTTGGAATAGTTTAAACTTCAAAATACATGTCACTCCGAGCAGTAATCTAATGGACTCCAGGCGAGCTACAGGAGCAAATGTTTCATCAAAGTCAACTCCTTCAACTTGAGTGTATCCTTGTGCTACCAATCTTGCTTTATTTTTAGTAACCACCCCTTTTTCATCAGATTTATTCTTGTAAACCCACTTTGTTCCAATAACATTTATTCCTTCAGGTCTTGGAACCAATTCCCATACTTCATTTCTCTTGAATTGGCCTAACTCTTCCTGCATGGCATTGATCCTGAATTCATCAGTTAAGGCTTCTTTGACATTCTTGGGCTCAATCTTGGACACAAAACATGCATGTGAGATCATTTCCCTTGATCTAGTGGTGACCCCTTTATTTAGGTCTCCTATAATGAGATCTTTAGGATGATCCTTCTGAATTATGATAGAGGGTCCCTTATTAATTTTATCAGCTTCAGGTTCAGCTTGAGTGGACTCATTCTCATTACTTTTGTCCATGAGATCAGTTGGGGCATCATTCAGAGATGTTTCAACATCGTCTGTGACATCAATCTCTTGATCACCAACAACAACATTAATAGATTCCATCATTACTTTTGTTTTGGAATTAAAAATCCTACATGATCTGTTGTTTGTTGAGTAACCCAGAAATATTCCTTCATCACTCTTGGGGTCCATTTTCCTTCATTGTTCACGATCAGTCAGAATATAACATTTACTACCAAACACATGGAAGTATTTGACAGTAGGTCTTCTTCCTTTCCAGACTTCATATAAAGTGGTTAGGGTCCCTTTCTTCAAGGTTACTCTGTTGTGAACATAGCAGGTTGTGTTCATAGCTTCAGCCCAGAAGTGGTAATGCAACTTCTTAGCATGAATCATAGCTCTGGAAGATTCTTGGAGAGTTCTATTTTTCCTTTCTACCACACCATTTTGCTGAGGGGTAATGGGAGATGAGAACTCATGACTAATTCCTTCAGATGAACAGAATCTAGCAAATTTATTGTTCTCAAATTCTTTCCCATGATCACTTCTGATTCTGATAACCTGACTTTCTTTTTCTCTTTGAAGTCTTAGGCATAGATCTTTGAACACCTCAAATACATCAGATTTTTCCCTTATAAAATTTACCCAGGTATATCTGGAGAAGTCGTCCACCACCACATAAGCATACCTTTTCCCACCAAGACTTTCCACCTGCATAGGTCTCATCAAGTCCATATGGAGAAGTTCCAGCACTCTAGATATGGTGTCATGTTTGATCTTCTGATGTGACATCTTTGTTTGCTTTCCAGTATGACATTCACCATAAACTCTTCCTTCATCAATCTTTAGTTTTGGGATTCCTCTAACAGCTTCAACAGATATAATCCTCTTCGTTCCTTTAAGATGCAGATGGCCCAGTTTTTGATGCCATAGTTTCACTTCTTCTTCTTTGGCTAGAGTACACATTGATGAATAACTTGTTTCTTGAGAACTCCACATGTAGTAGTTGTCATTAGACCTGACTCCATTCATGATCACCTCATTTTTTTCATTAGTAATCAAACATTCAACTTTTTTGAAGTTCACATTTAGACCTTGGTCACATAGTTGATTGATGCTGATCAGGTTTGCAGTCAATCCTTTAACCAGTAGTACATTATCAAGGTTAGGGACTCCATGGCAGTTTAGCTTTCCAAACCCCTTGATTTCACATTTTACTCCATCACCAAAAGTCACATAGCTGGTGGCATGAGGTTGAAGATCAATTAGCAGGTTTTTGCTTCCAATCATGTGTCTGGAGCATCCATTGTCAAAATACTAGTCTTCGTTGGCTGAAACTCTGAAGGAAGTGTGAGCTATAAGGTTAGTAGCACCAGCCCTAGGAACCCACTGTTTTCTGTTAACGGGAATGTGGTGTTTGGTTCTAGGTTGATGATAAGTAGGACTTGGATATCCATACAACTTAAAGCATAATGGTTTTATGTGGCCAAATTTTCCACAATAATGACATCTCCATCTTTGATGTTTTCCTTTATGTTGTCTTTCCTTGTGATGTTGAGACACCTGATGTGACATCTTTGGTTTGCTACCAGTGTGACTACACTCAAGAGTGGATTCATTGAACCCAAGGCCAGACTTGTCTCCTGCCATCTTTCCAGTCTGGAGGATTTTGTCTAAGGTGTCAGATCCATTGTTTAGCATTCTGACATACTTTGTCATCTCATCCAGTTTGGAGTTCAGGAACACGGTTTCGATCTTCAACTTAGAAATGGTTTCTAAGTGTTCTGTCTTCTCATCCTCTAGTTGGGTTATCAATTTCTTTTGATTCTCCACTTGTTGACACACTTCTTCACTTATGTAACACAACTTTCTGTAGGTAGTAGCTAATTCATCAAAGGTTACCTCATCATCACTTGAGTCTTCATCAGAACCCCATCTTCTAGTCAAGGCAGTCACAAGATTGACATACTCTCCTTCTGTTTCACTTTCATCAGACCAAGTAGAAGCAAGACTCTTCTTCTGTTTCTTGAGGTAGGTCCCATATTTAGCTCTAATGTGTCCATACCCTTCACATTCATGGCACTGAACTCCTTTGCCCTGTTTGGATTTTTCTTCAGATTTTGTTCTTCTTCCAGCATCATTGGACCTACTAATGTCAAATGAGTTATTCTTGACATTAGACTTTGACCTTACATCCATCCTTTTCAGGAGTTTGTTGAACTGTCTTCCAAGTAATGCTACATCATTTGCCAGATCTCCATCAGTATCCTGACCACTGTCTTCCTCTTTCTCTTCAGTATTTGACATGAAGGCTATGCTTTTGGCTTTCTTTTCAGATCCATTACTCATCCCTAACTCGAATGTTTGGAGGGATCCAATGAGCTCATCCACTCTCATATTGCAGATGTCTTGAGATTCTTTTATGACTGTCACTTTCATGGCAAATCTCTTGGGAAGAGACCTGAGAATTTTCCTCACAAATTTTTCATCTGACATCTTCTTACCCAGGGCTCCTGAGGCATTAGCAATTTCAAGGATATTCATATGTAAGTCATGAATACTTTCATCTTCTTTCATCCTCAAATTCTCAAACTTGGTAGTAAGCAGCTGCAATCTAGACATCTTCACTCTAGATGTACCTTCATGAGTGGTTTTGAGAATATTCCACGCACCTTTAGCCACCTCACAGTTGTTCACCAGTCTGAAGATGTTCTTATCAACCCCATTGAATATAGAATTCAATGCTTTAGAGTTTCCAAGAGCTAGTTCATCCTCCTCCTTGGTCCATTCTTCCTCAACCTTCTTATCAGTTGTAACTTATCCTTCCTTAGTAATGCAGGGATGTTCCCAGCCTGTTAGGACAACCTTCCAAGCCTTATTATCCAAATATTTCAAGAAGGCTACCATTCGAGGTTTCCAGTAGTCATAGTTAGATCCATCCAGAATTGGTGGTCTGTGAACAGATCCTCCGTCTCTATCCATAGTACCATAAAGTAACGTCCCAAGATCTCACCCAGAACCAGAGTAGGATGCCTGCTCGGATACCAATTGAAATTCTGGTATCAGATATGAGATGTCGAAGGAAATGTCACGACACTAATATCTGAACAACAACTAAAATATAAACAGGATTAAAGACAAATAAACAATAGAACAAGTGACACAAGCAACTGTTAACCCAGTTCGGTGCAAACTCACCTACGTCTGTGGTTACCAAGCCAAGAAGGAAATCCACTAAACAGAATTAGTTCAAAGACTCTCAGTAAACAACTTCAAGTTACAGTCTTTTCACCTAATCTCTACCTGTGTGACTTCTATATAAGAACTCTTACATATGAGACCCTGCTCACTCCCCCTCAATCACAACAGTGATATAAAAACAAATTTTACAAAGAAAGACGAACTCTTCAAGAACACATACTTGATCTTGCTTAAAAGCTTCAATCAAGTAAACACACACTCATGCTTCAAAGCTTAGAGTGGACAAAATACAACACAAAAGTCAGTCCAATTCAATCATCAATAGGATGAATGAATGGCTCACAATACACAACCTCACACAAGACTAAAACCCTTATTCTCTCTCACTATTTCGTTCATTTTCTTGTATATTAAAACCAGGTTTTACATGGCCTTTAAATAGAAGCTTTTGAATGGGCTTGGACATCATAAAACCCTAAATCTATTTTCCTTTCGTATCTTCTTATTCACGACAGCTGATCATATCTTATTGGAAAATAAATCAATCTGGTTTTAATTCAAATTACTCCTTGAATGGCGCGTTCAATCTCCACATCAATCACACACAGATTTGCATTAAAAGCGCAATCTTAAGATACATAACATTCAGACTGAATATTCTGTATACACATGTCTTAACATCGGGTCTGACATCTCAGCTAAATCCTGCACAACCATATTTAAACATCCTGCAGGAAACTGATATCTCATGTCAAGATAACACTCGTGACAACTTGTGATAACTCTGGGTTTTACCAAAATTGATGTCAACACATAGAACCAACAAAGATTAATTGCACTCAAAATTGCACGAGTATCAATTTTCCTTTTCCTTACCTCAGTAGGGGGCACCTCACCAGGGACAAACCCTTCCTTATAGTGAAGTCCTTGAAACCAGGTGTGCATACTCTCCTTCATTGCTACCTCATCCGGAGAAAGAGAGCATGAATGGGTATAATAGGAGTTAACACCCCGGTTGAAGTGGATAATATACCAATACTTCGGATACAAAATACGACAATATCAAGGGGAATTGATATGGGTATAAAAAAATAAAGTGATTTGTAGGGGTGAGGGGCTTCACCAGTACAAAACTTCTCAAGAAATCACCCCTATCCAGAATAAAGGGGTCGGACCAAGAGACGACCGGGTAAAGCTGAAGAAGCCCTTGGTTGCGAAAGTTATCCGAGGATGTGTGCCTCAGGCGAAAAAGATCAAAAAATAAGTTAAGAGAGGACTCCTAAGACTTTTACTCTGCACACAGTTGGAAGACCCTCGCATGCGCCCATGACCCCGAATGAAGTTAGGAAGGGGAAATCTTCAAATTTTTAAGGACGGTTATCTCAAATTCAGAAAAGGACAACCAAAGTCATATTCTTATAAAGTGACACTCATAAAACAGGACCGTGCAGTCATCAAAAGAACTACGTATCCTCTTCTCCACTGGCACTGGAAAGACTGACCACTCCAGAGGGTCACCGACCACGATGTCAGCATCACGAAGGGTGGCATCAATTCTTAAAGTTGAGGGAGTACCCACTACCCTTGCATCCACCCAATCATAGATCGACATATCTCGTCGGGCTCGAAAACTCAAGTGTTTTAACACCTTATTGTCAATAGGCTTGCCACCTTTATCCTTAGAAGAACTTGAATAAAATCTTTAACGCGTCCCTCTTTAGCAAATTGGCTTGTACCTCCTATTCCAAAAGAGTGGGAGGGTGCATGATGACCTTAGCACAATTTATTCCTCTACCTACATTTTTTATAAGGGCGTCCAATGACCTAGAAGAACAAGATTCTTCCTCCAAGGAAGTCTTAGATATCCCTTCTGATCCAGAACTGTTAGATATAGATATAATTTATGATCCTATGTGACCATTATTAAAGGAATGATGATGAGAATCATGGGACGGTCCATATGAATTTTCCTCTCCAAAATCACGCTCTAAGACAATATTATTATCACTCATCTTGGATAAAGCTAAAGGAAGGAAAAAGTTAGAAGGGTACCTGGGTTGAAGAGATTGATAAAGCTAAAGGAAGGAAAAAGTTAAAACCTCTAAGCGGAACTCTGAATGAGCGATGAAGCGTATCAATGATGAAACTACATTAAATGCGCCTATTTTCCATTACTTTTTCAAAAAAACTGATCCTAATCGATTGAGTTCTACATCACACTGAAATGCAACACAAAGGTCTGCCAATGATACTTAAGGCTTACCTCGACTTTTCAATGTCCGACAAAGTCTTTAGGACAACTGTTTTGGACCGGCCAAAGACCCAATGTTCCAAGACACAATCCATCCCAAGTCCACTTTACTCGACCTAGAATATAAAAACAGTTCACACATTATAAGAAGGTACATAATCTCTAATATCAAATTTCATTTCCTCATCTTAAATTTTGAATTGAATTTAGCGTTGGAGTGTTAATCATGCAAATACACCTGACACCGCTATAAATGAGATTAGAGTCACCGTTCAAAATCAACCGTTATTCATCTCTCATCATTATCATCCCTACCATTATGAGAGAAATAGTAAAAATTTCGAAATAAATATATATAAAACTATGGCTGAAAAGATTCACTTTGAAGTGAAAGTTTCTATTAAAGATAATAGTTTTAGTGATGAATTTTTTACATAATTCTTATTATCATTTGATCCGTGATAAAATTATTGAGCCGGCTCAAGACCTAAAAAAAACTAATTGGCCCAACAAATAAACTGAAAGTAATTCTTGTTATAAAAACTACAAAGATAAACAAGACAAAAAAAATTATCCGATAAAAAAAAATGTTTATATCAAGTCATACTTCTTGACTTGAGGAATAAAATCTCACAAATGAAATTAATTCTAAATTAACTAATAACTAACACAATTAAACTAAAAGTTTAACTTAAAGAGACCTTAAAAATACCATACGATAAGTAGCTACTATCAATTATAATTAAAGAAGCCAATAAAAGAAAGCTTTGGAGAATTTAGGATATTTTTGATCCGCTTGCCAAATGGAGAGTTAAAATCAAAAGTTTTTAAATCATTAATAAGAAATTTTTAGATTTTTTTTAAAATAATCATTTTTTAAATAATAAAAAATAATTATAATTTTAAAATATTTATCAATATTACTATTTTTTTTTAAAATGAACTAAAATGTCATGTGTATTTTTACATGCATGCATGCGCTCATACATTTTACATATATGTCCCAATTGCAATTGCGGATGTTCTTACATTTGACGTGTTTTTAGACATGCACCAATTATAATATGTTACCTATATTTTACATATATGTGTCAATTACAATAACGCATGCTCTTACATTTTACATACATGTTTAAGTTACAACGACATATGATCTCACAAATATGATTAGTTTGATAATAAATTAAAAATATGATTATTTTGATATATAATTTAAAAAAATTTGATTATTTTAAAAAAATATATTTAAAATTCTAAATTCAAAATATAATAAAGACAAAAAAAAGCAAAATGTAACATATTTGTAAGGAATAAAAGAATAATTTTATAGAAATTAAGATATAAATTCGTGATATTTACAAAGACAATTTGCATGTTAATGTTTAAAAAAATATATATAAATAAAAAATAATATTTTTACAAAATAATCCTTATTTTATGTTATTATATTCAGATTTATCATAAATATATAGCAGAATAAATTTAAAATGATCAAAATAATAGCATTATTTAAACATTTTAATAAAAATACTAAATAAAATTTTATTAACATTCAAAACATTTATTCTTTTTTAATAAAAACTGTCATAAATTTATTTTTATTTTTACTTTTATAAATGAATCATTTGTTGTAACACAAATTTAATAAAATATTTCAATCTATAATGTTCCTTCCAGGTTGTCTCCCCCTTTACAAAAAGAATTGCCCTTTTCATGAGTGCTATCTTTTTTTACCTGTCATTGTCTAGTCACGAGTTTATCGTTACTTTGATATTTAATTATTTATATTAAATATATTTTACTTTCTTACAAAACTAGTAATTATTATTTTTCATTTTTATAGTAGAATTTATGGCCGTAATAAATCGCTTAGAAAAAAAATTATGAAATATTATTTGCATCATAAAGATAAGAACCAAAATAAAAGATGAGGAGGGTAGTAGTAGCTGACGTGGCAGTGTGAGGGGGCAAATATGGAAATATGTAATGTGCTGTAAAGACAGCTACAAAACCCAAACCCAAGAATAGAGACGGGTACCACAACACACACATATTAAATTAAACCAATAATAATAATAATAATAATAATTTCTTTCATTAAATAAATTATTACTAAAATATTCTAAAAATAATAATTGCATGTATTGGTATTCGGTACTAGTAGTAGACAATTGCGCGTAAGAAAATCGATATTTTTTTAATTAATTAATTAAAGAATGAAATTAATTTTAAATGAATTTATTTTCCCTTTATATATAAAGAAGAAGAAGATTCATACACGCTGAAACACTTGTGCCTACATAATTCTATAACTTTTCTTCTCAAAAAATCTGAAAACTCTATCATGGAGCAAAATAAGGAGGTAAATTTCTCGCTTTTTTTCCTCAACTAATTTTGTTGCTGAATTGCATGATTTTACTTTACTTTTCTTCCAATTCGCGTTTCAATTTCTATGAATTCAGTAACTCAACAGAGAAAGAAATTGCATAGAACAGAGTTTCTTATTAATTTTTAACCTAGAATCAATCGATTGAATTTCTTTTAGAATCTTAGTTATAGGATTTTTGTTTCTGTATTTTGTTTTTCAGGTATGAATATAGTGAATTGATGCATGATAATATTAGTTATAGATTAGAAAAATATATTTTTTAACTTTAAATTGAGTATTTTGTGTAAACAAAACAATTAATTGTTCTTTTGGTTTAGGAGTCAAAATTTTCAACAGTTACTCATTAGTTTCTTGAGTTCATCATAATTTATTTTAAAGAACTTAGCAACCTATTTTGATTTGATTTTTTACTGTGTTATTAGTAAGTTTTGTTATGATGATTTGTGACCTATAGATGATTTGAAATTGAATGCAGAAAAATACCCCTTGGCTATCAGTACCACAGTTTGGAGAATGGGATCAGAAGGGTCCATTGCCAGATTACTCTATGGATTTTTCTAAAATCCGAGAAATGCGAAAACAGAACAAGACTAATGCGTCAAGAGCAAGTCTTGGTAATGAGGAGGAGTTTACAACTTCTGTTCAGAAAGATACAAAAACGGATGACAGTGAGATTCAACATCCTCACTATCACAAAACTAACTCTTCAGCGGTAAGATTCTTACTCATCTTATTCTTTATGTTGGTAGTTAAAATCAATCAATTGTGGTGGTATTAGTATTTGTATCATGAAAAGAAAAATCTGTATAGCTAAACTATGGGAAAGTAACTCATGATAACATGAATCTTTTACTCAATACTATACTAGGTAGTATAGTTAAACTGTGGTGTGAGTTCCACAATGAGAATTCTTCATACTCTTTCATAAGAAATTATTCAAATCAATTTTTTTTTTTCATTTCTTTTGTTCCTTCTTCAAGTTGAAGTCATTCTTTCTTAAACCAATGAGTTTTGTATGTATTACTAGTATTCTGTAACTGTTTTGGCCAATGACACAAGACCTTGAACATGCAAAAATCTCACTATTATTAATGTCAAATATGTATCACCTTGGGAATAAACATTAGTCCTTGAGAATAGACTAGTTTGACTGTTATTTGTGGTTCTTCCAATGTCATTTTTACATTCTTTTTATACTTTGATTTTTGCATTCAGAAAACCAATTACTTTGTAGGTACTAACTTCTTTTCCTGTGTACTACTAGTACTCCTCTATTTTCTTCAAGTAAGGCACATAAAAGTTTTTTAAATATGTCCAGCAACCGTTCCCCTACCAGATATGATACTTCTAGTATAATAGTAATGTTTTTTTGGGATATTCTTTAGAACATGGTTTGAGGAGAAAGTAGTGAGAATAACATGATTTGTTCAGGTAGTTGTCATTTCCTTTTGTCGAATAAAAATTATAGTTGTCAACTGTCATATGCCTCTTTGGCCATAGCTGGAATTGGAAACTTGTTTTTTTCTTTCTAAAAGAATATCCCTAAAAAACATTTTCAAAGAAAAGTAAAAGCATAGGGCGGTGGTTAGGTTGAAGTATGTAAATATTATCATATGATATAAAATACTCTTTACCAATGCTACAACCTACAATTTTAGTTGCTGCACATGCATTGGAATATTGGGGTGATTACTTTATTTCATTGGTTAGAAAGAGCCATAAATCACGATGGGATTATAATATTGGTTTTTTCTCTTGTTTGCAGACAAGGAGGAGCTTCTTGAGCTACTTCAACTGTTGCATAAAAGCTTGAGATTCAAGGGTTCCACATTTCTTGAGTCTTCTAAATATTGTTGATTATTAGAATTATGCATTTTTTCTTGGTCATATTAATCTTGCCTAGTTTTTTAGAAAAACAATTACAATCTCTTTTGTGTCTTCTAAAGATAATTGATCGGTACAATTATGCTTTTGCGCTTGACTTGAGTATTTATTTTACCTTTTGTTATTTTTTTTAGAAAAGCTATTCCTTTGACCCAATTCCCCATTTGCCATTTTGGAGGTGTCATCTATTCTGGTCTTTGAAATTGTGAGGATGAATCAAATTGACTAAGTTTCTAGTTCAGGGATGGATTTATTTTCTCTTATTTTATTTTTATTTATGGGAAAATAATTCCAGTGGATTAACTGATTGGATGTATGTATATACACGATAACACAGATCTTTCACTCAGCAGGTATAGCTAAACTGGGTGTTAGTTAGTGACAAGATAATCTTAGATACAAAAATACAACTAGAAAACGTTGCAGGTAATGATTTTGATAGGAAAAACAAATATATTTAAATAAAGAAAAATGTTTATAGAATAATAATCCAAACGTCTGCAAAACATTTTGTTAAAATATTCATGTGTAAAAGTAAGTCTTTGATTAGTGATGTAGCCAATGAACTCTCAAATTCATTGGAGTATGGTTTTTTCGGTTTTGTTGGTTCCCTTGTATTGGTGTTGCTCATTCTGAGTATGCCTTAAAAGTCATAAGAATCTCTGATAGAAACTATCCATAGTTGGACTTAAACTTATGACTTTTGATTAAGTTAAAAGAGATTCTTTACTATCCATATATAAGTATTTAATTGGGTTTAAACTCATAACTTCTGATTAATTTAAAAAAGATGTTTTACCATCTCATTTAATTGGTCTTGGGTGCTAGGAATGTCATTTAATAAGTTGTGCATTTGTTACTAAAATATGATTAAATTTCTTGCTTAAGTCAGAAATGCTACATCTTAATATATAAGAGCACTTAAATGAGAAAGATGGTTCATTTTACCACACATATTATTCACCTTCCTAATGAAACTTTAAAAATATCCATAGAATTCAGAAATTGGAATCTATACACACTCTATTTATTGTGAAATTTTGTAAACAAGCACTAGTCTCTTATAAAAGATTATTCGTAGAATTGATCAGATAATCCTAGGACATAGTATCAAATATTCTTTTGAGTTTTGTGTAAAAAAGTAAAGGAATTTGATATAGTCGAAATCATTAACTAAAAATAGTGCAAAAAGGTAGATTGTTTGGAAAGACAAAGGGATTCGACTATGACTAAGTGACAAACTTTGTAAAAAGATATAGTGTAAAGTGGCAAGA
Organism: Lathyrus oleraceus; assembly: GCF_024323335.1. NCBI lineage: Eukaryota > Viridiplantae > Streptophyta > Magnoliopsida > Fabales > Fabaceae > Lathyrus > Lathyrus oleraceus. The sequence goes on from NC_066583.1 coordinate 163,094,205, forward strand.
AAACAACAAAGGAATGAAAGTAGGACCCTAAAGAAAATAAGTTTTAAGTGAAAACTTTGCATTAAATGAAATGGTGTTTGGAAATCATATATTTCGCTCAATTAAACTTGTTTCTTGCTTCGCTTGTGTATTTTGAGTTTGTGAGTTTTTGTAGTGAATTCAACACAACACCTTGAATCCTAACACTAGAACTCATATTTATACTAATGTAAAATAACTTCTTGTAACGTTCTTCTCTTCAGCACGTGATACGTAATTGTTGCATGGTTTTCGCATCTGAAATTTCCTTCACGTGTCCCTTTGGATAAGACTCAAAAGTAGTTATTCGTTTTGAAAATGTTTTTTTACGCTGAACATTGTTGGTCGACGTGCTTCACTAATTGATGACGTCGAAACCTCAACCATTGTTGTTGTCAAAATGTTGGACAAAATCTCTTTTCAAAAAATACTAAGTCTCAGTCTTTATCCCAACATATGAGGCGTCAACTTCCTTAATAAGCAAACTGAGTCGAAATGTCCTTTCAACCTCCCATCATTTAAGCTTTTATTTATTGTGCTGAGATTATTCTCAACTAGCACACCCTAACCATGCTAAATACAAATAAAATATGTTTAAATATTGAAATCTGGATTCACCATTTGCTATCACGTAGATAAAATACACAAGCAATTTATTCTAGGGGTTTGTCTAGATATTGAAATCTGGATTCACTCATATTATTACATACGCAAAACACACAAGCAATTTGTTATAGGGATTTGTCCTCATGTTGAAATGGATTCCCTCATGTTATCACATACACAAAATACATCAATAATATTAATATTAGATAGAGAATCTAAAATAACATAATTTAACATAGATCTTTGTTATCACATCCACAATACTTAACATAACATAAACATTTGTTAACATAAATTTAACATGATATTTTATCACCAACAGATGGTTCAGGATATTTCATCATCTTTAGAATATCTATAGTTGATCTTGCAAGTGTCGCGTCCACCTCGATTGTACCATTAGTTGTGTAAGGATGAAATGTACTTCACATAACTCTTACATCTGCGTCTATCTTCGGCTCAAATTTATTGAACTTAATCTGCCTTTCATTATAAATGTTGGTGAGCGATACTTGATCTTATCCACTCTTCGATTGTCAGTATAGTGTAAGAGATTCTCCATTTTAGATTTAGTATCTGCAAGAGAAGTGTCCATTATGATCCTAAATTCAAAAGAGGGTATCATATTGTTGAAGTGAACAAATGCATAATATCAATGTTGATTAATTTTGGAATGTTTTTTTAAAGACATGTGAGGCATATTTATATAAGTTTTAGATCATTATGAACCATGCAAAAGCAATCATGTCTCAAGGTTTGTCCGAAGATTGAAATTTAGGTTCACCTCCTTTTATCATGTACTAAGAATACACACGGGGTTTCTCCGAATAATGAATTGTGGATTCTCCCCTCTTAGCATCATATATACATAAAATATAGGATTTGTCTAAAGATTGGAATCAAGATTCACCCCTGGTCACACCATACCAATTGATAATACTTGTTTTATGATATACAAACACATCAAAATATTAATTCCAACATTTATACAATTAATTTTAGATATGTATTAAAAACATCAAAATGTATTATTCGGATTACATCCATGAAAATAACTAACATTACATCTAAAAAATGTGTCACCGCTTAAATGCACTGTAAGATAAAAATTAGTGTAATAAATATGTTACTGCCAAATTTATGTGTGGTTCCTCCTTTGAATTTTTCTATGTTAATTCTCTTTCAATAAAGTTCGAATTGAAAAACTCTTCCATCCTATCCAAAAAAGTATTTGGCCAAGTTTCAGCTTCTTTGGTGAAATGAGATGTCCACTCGGGGGATGTTCATGGTATAGACATCTTGGTTTAAATAAACTTAAGCAAAATATTGTGATTTCGAAAGTCACCCAATACACATTATGCATATGGTTGGATTTTGAGGTGAACCACTTCGAAGCGGGAAAAATATTTTCGAGAAACCATATCTTATCAAATCATATAAATTTGATTATATACAATTGTTATAAGATGGTCAATTTCAGGGAAACACATTTATTCTACCTCTGGTGTTGCTCTGTTAAGACAATGAATAAGAGCATCGTAAATTTCATCATATTGTTCTTTTTTCCCGTAAAACCTCGTGTATGATTCCTTGTGGACATTCAACTCTTTTTATAAGATGTTGACCGACAAGTGTATGATTCTCCTCTCTCTTATTTAGAAAGTCTGAAACAACGTGATAATCGCAGTTACCATCACTTTTAACATCTAAAATTCGGTCAATATGTGTGCATAAAAATAGACATCTCTTCAATGTGTATCATTTTTGGTGAAGGTGGTGAAGACAATTATTTGTTGATGCGAGCACCTTTAGTATAAAAATAGACATCTCTCCAAAGAGTGTGAACCTCATTCATACGTATGGGCCTATCAAGTTTCATCTTCTTTGAAATTAAACAAACACACAAAAGATTGTGTGTTCTTCTAAGTGTACAACCACACTTGAATCTATCTGAATCAATTTTTTATGCTCGTACAACTTTGTGATAAACAAAGTTGAATCCCGCTCAAGATATATTGTCGACCAACTATGAATACAGATTACGGTCTTTGAATTTATGTTCTAATATTGTGATGCTGCAACCAAATGATGTTTGTATCTCGTTATGTTGATTTTGAAACGTTTGGTTTATTGATTCCAAACCTTAAATCCCCTTTAGTATTTTCTATCAAGTTCTTCAATGTAGCATGAGCAAATTCAACTCTATTAGTTGTAATATTTCCAAAGTGTCTAACCTGATTAGTAAATGCACAAACAATTTTCTTCTTTACATGATCTAATATAGTGCTTTTAACATATTTCAAAAAATTCAAATATTTTGCGCAAAACTTTCTGAAATGTATGACAGATTCGACATATAAATTCTCCATAGAATAATTTATTATAACATTCTAGGTATCCATTATGCTTTTCAATATCTGACTAGTTTTAACCACTTTCTCTTCTTCACCCTTAATTTGTTTGGTCCCTAGCGCAGTATAGTAAGAAACAAGTTTGCAACAAATTCATTAGTGCAGTATCGTGACCGGTGACAATCACTTGTGGCATGTTTTCTTGATCTTTCAACAATTTTCGACAGACTTCAAAAACCCTTATAAAATTATCCTCTTTTTCACATTCCAAAAAACGCAAAGTCACCTTAATAAGTTATCTATGTAGAAGTAACACCAACAATTTCTAGAAAAGGAAACTTGTACTTGTTGGTCTTATATCGCCTTTTGTTTCGGATGTGCACATTGTATATTTGCCTAATATTTAAAACACTTTTGTGTATTTTCCTTTTCAAAGTTGTGAGTATGTTTTGGGGTTAACTATGCTCAATGTCATGTCAAAACAAATTTCTTCTCTTCGGCATTCAGACGACATACAATGGATGACCAACTAACTTTTGAAATAATACTTGATTATGTATAACACAAATCAAATTAAATGTTCATGTATTATTCTCTCGGTGGTGTCTGCGCCATCTATATTTTCTTGTTCATGTGTCATTGTGTTTCAACTTTCGAATAGACTCTTTATACTGATCACTTCTTTTGCATCTCATTGTAATAACTATTTATCTTCTTTTAGAACCACAATCTGGCTATCCAATAACAATGTGAAAACCTAATTTGGAAGCCTTTGCGTCGACCCAATAAATCATATGTTCACAAATAGTAAACTCTTGTTTATAGGAAAATAATTTTTCAACATCAACTTATACAACACCCGATATATCATCCTTAGATGCATTAACTTTGATGGCAGCATCAGGGTGTACCATACCTATAATCATTAAAAACTATCATACAATTTCAATCACCATTAAATGAATTCGAATTTCAATATCCTGACCAACCCTTATTGAATTTGAATTTCAACAGCCGGACCAGCCCTTATTGAATCCAAATTTCAATTTCCAAACTCTATATTCATGTTAAAGAAAATTATATATATATATATATAATATATATATAATATTATATATAATATATATATATATATATATATATATAATCAATAATATAAATGTATATTATATGTGATTCTAGATGATTTTGCGCCTTTTATATAAAAATACAGTAGAATGTTGTTTCAAGTAAAAATCTTAATTAAGAATTCAAGGAGATTTTGAAATGGTTTAATAACTTTTGTGTTATGACCAAAGAGTAACAGTACCCATGCAAGATAATTGCAAAATTTGTTTTCCCACTTGATGTTTCAAGATTTCAAACTCAGAATGGAATATTCGAATTCTAAAGTTAGAATATTTTTTACATGGATAGGGGTGTGTTTATGATGAAAAGATTTGTTGATTTGTTGTATTGTGGTGCGTTTGGATTTCAATCTTCAAAGAGTAACAAATGACTTTTTTCGAATTCCTATGGAATTTGAGAGTACTACATGAAATATAGTGAACAATCCCCTAAAGAAGATGATAATTTTCAACTTATTCAAAAATCATGGGTTCAAATCTAATCATAGACACAACCTCTTGATTTATAACCTAACCTAAAAAAATATTCCTAACCATTTAACATCAATCACTTTTCTAAACATATTGATTATATTCATATAATATCCTAATTAATTATTAACTACAAACAATTTTAACTCAACTTAGGGATCAACATGTAAACCAAACTAAGATAAAAGGGCAAGCTTTAATTAAATAAGAATGAAAAGAAGAAGAATACAACCTAAAATAATAGGTACAACATATTATGTTTCACCTAAATATCTAAATTCATTTTCTTTAACACAACTCCAATGGCTCTAAAACGGTGTGGTTGGTGATGAAATATGGTCGGAGAATGTAAATGGTGGGTAGGGTATAGTGATATCTCTAAAAGTCAAGTCAAAATTATTGGACCATTGTTATGTAAATTCACATTTTTGTATGAACAGTTTTGAATTAGTTTTCTCTAACTTTTTTAGCGTCTTTAATTCTTGTGAATTGCTTATTCCACTTTAAGTGGTGGATAAACACCCTAAGAAAATTTGAAAATGCTCTTCAGATTTCAAAAATTCATTTTCAGACTCATCTTGATCACCAAAACACGTCATAACTGAGTCTCACCCCATATTTTCCCCAAAATATAGTCAGAAGACGTTTCTTCGCACCCATCCCATGAATGATTTTTCTAAATTATCAACTTAGTGACAAATTTGGAAATACACTTCTGGATTTGTGAAACGGAAATTTAAAATATGTCACCTTTGTATGTCAACGATAATTCTAGAGATGCGTTTTCGGAATTATCAATAGGCAAATTTAATAAAACACCATCATGCATGTTCTTCTTCTTCTTTGTACTCAAACTTCCATTTTCTCTCAAAACCCTTAAAAATCCTTCCATTCTCAATCAACTTTTGCACTTCAAAACTTCATTCTTGTGTTTCATCGCATCTAAATGAGCAAAAGAAGTTAAAATTTAAGGTAAAGTTCATGTATTTCATTCCTTATTGCTCATATTAATCTGATTTTTGAGTTGAAAAAGTTAGGTTGCATCCGAAAATGCATTTCCGAATTCTAGGTGAGTTCCTCCATAAATGTATTTATGGAATTTTTTATGGCTCATTCTAGGCTATTTTTTTTATTATTGTTTGCCTTAGATATGGTAAACCTTGATGTTATCCCAAAATCTATTATGTTTACGGACGTCAATCATGTTGATGTCAAAGAGGTAGATGTTAACCACCAATTTATAAATTGACAAGAGTTTGAGGTTCATGATCATATGATCCAATGGATTCGCACGGAGGCATCCAAACTGGGGTTTTGTGTTGTAATCAGAAGGTCTGATAATGGTTCAGATAAAAAACTTGCGTTTGTGACACTGAGATACAAAATAAGTGACAAGTAAAGAACTTTTCTCTAGAAATTAAAATGAGATGACATTGGTTCAAAGAAATTTAAGTGTCTCATTAAGTTGTGTGATTATCATTTGACAAATAAAAAATGGATATTTATTGGGATTAGTGGTTTACATAACCATGACATGTGTGACAAGTTAGTCAGTCATTCCATTTCATGTTACCATATAGCTAAAGAGAAGGAAATTGTTTCGAACATGACATTGAATATGGTGCAGTCCAAAAACATATTTGCAACTTTGAAACGTATAAGACTCAGAAATATCCCAAATATCAAGCAAGTAATCAATACCGAGCGTGCGAGAATTGAGTAACCATTCGAGATATATTTTTTACTCACCTTGATTCTATAAAGTTGTTCAATGTGCTTCTCGTTGTACTCATCATTGATTTAACGTATAACACCAACAAATATAGGCTTCCACTATTAGAAATTGTTAGTGTTACCTCTACCGAGAATACTTATTTTGTTGGATTTGCATTTTTGGAGAGCGAAAAAGAGGAAAATGTTACTTGGGCTTTTGAAGTGTGTCGGAAAATGTTGAAGGACAAGCAAAACCCGTTGAAGGTCATTATCACTGATCGCGATACCACATTGATGAATTTGGTTGCAAAGGTGTTTCATACTTCATACGCATTACTATGTAGGTATCACATCACAAATAATGTGAGAAGTCGAGTTAAACCCGCGGTAGAAACCAAACAAATAAAGGATGAAGACGGAAAAATGGTCAAAGCTAGTGTGATAATGGAAAGAATAATGAATGCATGGAATGTTATAATAAATTCTTCTACGGAAAAATTATATGTTGCATGAAATATGTTGAAAGTACAATTCTGGACCAGGTGAAGGAGAAGATTGTTTGTGCTTGGACCGATCATGTTAGACACCTTAGAAATACAACAACTAACCGAGTTGAGTCTGCTCATGCTACACTGAAGAATTAGTTGGGAAACAGTAAGGGTGATTTGTGTAAAGATTAGGACTATGTTTACTAAATGATCCAAAATTAGCATAATGAGATACAAACATCATTTGGTCGTAGCATCACAGTGTTATAACACATACTCAAGGACAAAAATCTCTACTCACGGTTGGTCGGAAACATATCTCGAGCAAGATTGAATTTTAGTTTTCAAGAAGCCAAACAAGTTAAAAATGTAGGTTCTGATAGTTCAAAGTGTGGTTGCACACTTAGGAAAATGTATGGTCTCCCATGTGCTTGTCTAATTTCAAAGAAGGTGAAACATGATAGTCCAATATGAATGGATGAGATTTATACTAACTAGAAAAGGCTCAGGTTTGATAATGATGTTGTGATAAAGGACAGTAAATCGAATATTTCTATCTTAATTGAATGGAAAGTGATATAAGAGATATTTTTGAAAGACGGTGACAATATGAAACTCCACATCAAAGAGCAACTGAGGAATATTTATTATCCATAAACCACATATCTAAAACTAGTGTCTCAACTAGTAAAAACAAAAGGAGCTCCTAAGAAGGTCAAATCAACATTCGGTGATAATTCAACGATGCGGTCTCCTTCGTATTTTGAATATGTTGACAAACTTTTTTCGGATTCTCCAACAGCAAAATCTCAAAAAATGTGTTTTCAAATGAGCTCGTACTGGTAAACCATCTCCTTCACCATCTTTACAAAAAAGTCCAATTCATCAACAAGATGTCGGTTTTTATGCACAAATACATTTAACGAATCGTAAATGTTGAAGGTGACGATAATTGTGGTTTTCAAGTTGTTTCTGCTTTGCTCTAAAGAATAGGAGGATCATACATTTGTCCACCAGCATCTTATCAAAGATTTGAAGGTCCATAAAGAATCATACACGCGACTATACGGGAAAAAAGAAAATTTTGATGTAATTCATGAATCTCGTATTCCTTGCATTATTGAATTGACGCCATGATAAAAATGGATGTGCTTCCCTGAAATGGGTCATCTTATAGCAAGTGTGTATTGATCTGCCAAGATACAGTTTCTCAAAAACATTTTCCACTACGCACTGCCCCTCCTCAAAATCCAGTTGATCGTAATAGTGTATTTGATGGCTTTCAAAAATACGACACTTTGTTCAAGTTTATTTGAAATTGGGATGTCCTATACCACTAACATCATCGGAGTTGATAGCTCATTCAACAAGGGATCTGAAACTTGATCGGATCATTTTTTGAATAGGATGCAAGGATTCACCAAGTCGAGCAACATCAAAAAAGAAAAAAATAAGCAAAAGTCAAAGGCGCATCCACCCATATACATATAGATTTAATCGGGGACACATGTTTCAATTCATTTTAGTTTTTATTCAACAATGTATTTATTTGATTAAACAAGTTTTGTATGTAATCTTGTATTACTATTAATGATGTCAATAACATACATTTTCATAAATTTCAATCCAAGTCTCAATTTTCAAAATATTTCTCCATTTTCAATTATAAAACTGACTTTGTTTCTAAAATATGTTGTGTGAATAATGTCGGGTGCAACTGAAAATGCATTTCTAGATTCACATCAAATATTTTAAAATATATATATAGAAACAAAGGTTTATTCGAAAATGCATTTTCAAATGCACCTTATTTTTACAAATTTCACACAACGAAATAGAGTGTATCTAGAAGCACATCTCTATAATTTCTCATAGAACATGATTGAATTTCTAAGGTTCATATTGACATGTCGCATTTGTCTACTTCAACGACATGAATGCTCTCACTTGAATTTAATGTCACTAAGTAAACCTCTATTGTAAATCTGAAATCCATATTGGAAAATCTCATAGAATACTCAAACAATCAAAAATTTATCAAACTCAAATATCGTTCACCCTCGATTGCCAACAAAGGAAGCATTCAGTTCAACAAGTTTGAACTAAAGACGGATGAAGATCAATCGAATAAAGATTTATCAGAGAAAATATATTCACGACAGTTTCAATTTGAAAAATACTCCTGCAAATTTGAACTAATTTATTTCGAAGGCCATATTTTCATTTTCCTCCCAATAGGCACTCTTAGCAACCAACGTTTTTACCTACAATTGATCAGTTTCATTCACCAAAGTAACTGCGGTCAGCCTGCCACTAATTCTATCAAGATGAACTTTTGATCCGGGGAATAAGATTGTTAAGCATAAGTAGCATTTATAAATAAATAAATAAAGTATAAACAACTGATGCCATCATTTCATCAAAATGTCCACCATAAGCATACCTGGATATCCAAAAAAACAGTCCCCAATTATTCTGTTATAGATATGCATAATCCCGCAATATGGATCATTACCAAAACTAACAGAAAAACAGCACCCTTCTTCACAACAAAATAGTTTAACTACCCATCACACTTTGTATATTTTACCTAATCACTGTCTGAATGAGAAACAAGTAATTGGAGTGTGATCCAACAACCCTGGAAAAAAACTCACTAAGAGACCTTTGATTCTGCTCAGACATAGTATCTCATGCAGGCATTGTGGTCGGTTTTCAGAAGTCTGACTATAAATTTATACTTTCTTGATAATCTGAACAACGTCTTCGTCTTCAAGTTCATGTTCCTGGAGCATAATAAGGCATTCCACTTATTACATGCATCTTTGCAAATTAGGGAGAAGAAAAAAAGAAAAGAGAAACACAGAACTAACAAAGAAAATTATAAGGAAAATAAAGAAACTAGCATATAGAATCAGAATCAACCTTGCCGACTCTTTGAGGCTTGTGTTTTGCACTTGAACCCCAGACCAGAGCACTGCATCATTTGGAAAATGTAAGCAATGGATGAAGCAAGGGGAAAAAATGTCAGGTGCAGTAGGAGAGGATATATTAATTCTGATAATTATCTTTCTTCATTCTAAAATATGAATCTTGTCCCCAAACTAAGTTTACTCATCAAACTAAAGATCCATTCTCTGAGTATATAAAATTAGTTCTGATGAGCACTAGCAGCATATTAACAAAAGGTTTCCTAACAAGACTGACAACACTTCAGATCTAATAGCTTGGAAAAATAAAGTCTATCTTCACATGTATTGCTCCTCATTTATGCAAACATAGAGAAATTGCTCAATATTATGAAGCAATAAATCACAAGATATCAGTTTTGGGAGAGTGTACTCACTACTTAAACTGTTTAAGCATGTCCTTGTGAATGCGGTCGCAGAAGTCTTCGACTGTCTTCTTCTTAGACGACAATATTACAGGGTCTTCATAATCAGGATTCATACCTTTCGGTTTAGTATAAATACGAGTTAAACAGAGATACTCCCAAACTTTATCCAGAAGCCCATCAAGATTCCACTCCAGGTGCGCACTAAATAACAGATAGAAAATTACTCAAACTTCTAAGAAGGCGTAAATTTGTTTCTCTAGAACTTGCATTCTAGATGTGACATCAAACAAAGACAAATAAGAAAGAATAAAATAATTTAAAAGGCAATTAGTTTCTGGGCATGGAGGATTGAGCGGACAGAATAAAACTCTTAAGATGATTTCTGTTTAGAGAGGGAGAAAAGATGGAGTAAAAATAAGATGGTGACAAGAAGAATTACCTGACAGGGCAGTAATGAGGAAGCTTATCCAATATCTCCAGTTCCTCAAGTGTGATCTGATCAATCTTGTTCACAACATAGATGCAGGGTGTATAGATTCTACTGCCCTCAATGACATCTATAAGGTCATCAGCAGTAGCATCATACCTTAGAGTAATATCAGCATTATGAATTCTGTACTCGCTACAGATAGCCTTCACGGTATCGAGATCCAGATGGGTGTTTGTAGCAGTTGAGGTGAAATTAATTCCACCCTTCTCTTTCCTCCTAAAAGTCAGGTTTGGGGGTTCTTTGTTTAACCTAAAGTAGAAAATAACTTTTTTTAAAAAGATAAATAATTATCAAGGTAAATAAAAACAAAGAAAAATACATCGAAATGTGAGAGTGTTATTTTGGCTTTTTTATCATTTGAATGCACACCAGAAAGTCAGTTACAGACAAAAAAAGTCCATAATATATAACCAAATTCCTCTCCCAGAAAAATCTGGGCCCACCTCGACATAAGTCAGTGGTTACGAGCAGCTACACTTCTTTCGTTGCCTATACAGGTGTATCATGTATGATCCCATCATTCCATCCTTCTTTATTTGGACCAAGGTTAATTTGCAATGCTTAACAGAATTAAATGAGACTACTAACAAGTTCAGCAGTAGCTGTAATAGAAAATTTTTGGTTGATATGTAAATAAAACGTGCAAGATTGTTGAAACTTGATTAGAATTATTCATAAGGGGCTCATTCCACAAACACCCAATAAGAAGCAATCCTACGCAAGATTCAAGTATCTCTCCAAATCATGCTTCATGGCATGATATACAACACCTCACTAAAACCCAAATCAAATCAAATCACAGTTGCCCCATGTACAGTGTGTAAGTGTTCAACTGCTGTCAACAACCAATAACCATAAATGCTTACTTTCAGAATCGAAAGCCTAACCAATATAAACTTTGTTCATCATATTGATGTTACATTTAAGACATATATTTAAGAAAAACCACCAAAAAGTTACCAACTCATTTCAGTAAAGGCTACTGCATACAACAACAATAACAATAAATAATAAGATGAGTCCTCTACAGATGGCCATATAATCGGTGACATACATAAACATGGTAAACAAACAATATAACATGTTACCTTATACCAAATCCTTCTAGCTCTTTTTCAATAAGACGCTTATGAGTTATTGGTTTTATTGCATCGAGAACAATTAAAATGCAATTACATGTCCTTGCAGTACTAATAACCTGTGTTTGCAGAACAGTATACAAAACAAGATATATTAGTGTTTGTCTGCAAATGAGGTAGGAAAGATGCATTCCAAACAGTTGTTAACTGTGCAAATGAAATATTTTGTAGGAAGAACTAGAATGCTGTATTACTATCTCAACAAGAATACCAATTGCAATTGATAACAAGTGCATATTATTATTACCTGCCTTCCTCTACCCTTTCCATCCTTGGCACCCTCAATAATTCCAGGAAGATCCAGCAACTGACACAAAATTAAACATTTACTACTGAAAATTGAATATAACTTAAATATGTATCACAATCATATATTATCATAAATTATCTTGTGATTAAGTTGCAATTACAAAATGTATTCATTATAAGTCCTAAACATTTTCAGCATTGAAAAGCTTCATTTTTCAATAAATAATAATAATGGTATCATCTTGTCTATCCTAAGATAGATTTCGAGAACAAAGTTAACGTTAACCATTCAATGCCTAAATTATATTTTAAAAAATTGCAAAAGAGATACCTCTATTTAGTTGTAGAAAGTTCAAATAGGCAATCCAATGCCTAATTTGACAATAGAAACTGTCCCTATCCGGTCAAAACTCCAAGAAGAGGAGGGTCCAGAGGACAAAGGCCATATCCAATCTTGGCACGAAATGTTGACCCAGTGGAAAATAGTGATCCACAAAACCACAAGGGTCCGACATAAGAATATTCACGCCACCGGGTTACATCAGGATAATGACGTCACGGGATAAACATCTTTGTCGTCCAAAAGAAGGTTCTAGGACCCCATAATTAGGTTTGGGCCTAATAAGGACTGAAAGATGAGAAACCTGTGACGTGTGGAAACGAATAATAGGGACTGAAAGATGAGAAACCCTAGGAAGATTCCTATAAAAGGGGCTACAGACTTCGAATGAGGTACACACAAAAGGTTTCTTTTACTAAATATTCTTCTCACATCTAACGATCAGTGAGTGCATGCAGGTAACCCCCACCTCTCGCTAGCTCGTGACCATCTCGAAGATAAGGAAGGGCCCTTCCTCCCAGACGACCAGTGTTGTTGATGGCGGATGGAGGTCCATGGCGGAGCGCCAAAATCCCGCCATAACGGCCGCTTTGAGGTGCCGTTATAGCAGATTATGGCGTGAAAACCTGCAATATCGGCCGATATTTATCATTGCAGCAAGCCTAAAAACCGCCATACCGGCCATGGCGCCACAATTTGATAACACTGCAGACGACAGGTTCCCAACCATTCTGAAAGAAAAGCTTCCTTACCGAAAGGAACAGACACAAATCTAGATTGGGAAACATAAGGTAGGAACCTTAAATAGACATTCTCAAATTTTCATTTAAAAATAAAGACAGTGCAATCAAATAAACCTCAAATATATTCATTTAAAATTTGGACAAATATAGAAACAGATACAACGAAGTGAAAGAATTAAATATGTTTTAAATGCTTTCCTTTTTTTGCTTTTAGATTGGGATATAGCTGATATAATCACCATCAAAATGTTTCAACCGGTGTATAAATGTCTAAAAAAACGCCCCTTGGAAACTAAGTGCGTGTGAAGCTGATAGTCAGAAGCTACTGGTATCGAGAAACGCTACTCACATATTATTTACTGTTCTCAACTATTATCAGAAACATGTACAACTAAACTTAGTTTTAGGTATTTCAAATTCCTGAACTCACAAAAGAATAACTGAACCCCACACCCTTAGTAAGGTGACTTATTCACCAATGTGTACCTGAATTTTAGCTCCACGGTATGTGATCACACCTGGGATGCATGTCAAGGTAGTGAACTCATAGGAAGCAACCTACAAACCAAAATAAGTAAACTTTTAAGACAAGCTATTTAACAAAAGCTAAAACTTTGATAGTTTACAAAATTGTTATGATCCCAACACCCAAACCCAATACAAAGAGAGAGCTACCATGCATGCGCAAGATGACTGATTACTAAATTAACACAATGATTGACTTGTTACCAAAAGAAAAAAGATAGTGCATTTGAGATGAAGTATAACAGAGCATATATTAAATGTTTAATAAAAAGTAGCAACTGCTCATATAATGCATCGGATAGGGGTAAATGAGGAATAATATGAAGATGGAATAAACACACTGTTTGATTAATCAAACACGTTAAAAACATCATATAAAAGTGCATTTATTTAAGATTTTCCCTCATTAAAAACTAACTTTGGTTGGAAAAAAAATCAAATATAAAAATCTAACATTTATTTAATTTTTTAAAAGAAATAGAATCCAAAAACAAACTACTCCCTCCGTTTCAAAATGATTGTCGTTTAACGTTTTTGCACACATATTAAGGGATGTAATGATATTGTCATAAGACATTACACTTTTACTAAATTAACCTTATAAATGTGTTGGAAGTAATGTGCAGAGTAATAATTAAAGGACACAATTGAAAAAATAGCAATCATTTCTACATTGAAAAGTGAGAATGACATTTATTTTGAAATAATTTTTTTTTGCTAAAACGACGGTCATTTTGAAACGAAGGTAATACTAATTACTGATAGCAGTGAAAGGTAGCAAGGTTGGACTTGCTTTTTCTTGTTGAAAGGTTGAACTTCTTTGGGCTCCATTGGATAATATTCACTCCAAATCACAACAAAGAAATAAAAGATTGACCTTTAGTATAATTGAAGAAGACAATGCATGAGAACTTGAATATTTCCTATACCTCTGAAAATGTCCCAGTCAATTTATTCAGCAGAGTAGACTTGCCAACCGAAGGAAAGCCCACAAGACCAACTCTTGCATCTCCACTTTTAGTAACATCAAAACCTTCACCAGCACCTCCACCTCCCTTAGTTGTAGGGGTAAGGAGCTCTCTCCGCAGTTTTGCAAGTTTAGCCTGGCACCAATAGTAGAAAAGAGGTTAAAAAAAAGGAGCTGGAAATGCTAAAACAATAGGGGGTAGTAATAGTACGGAGTAAAATTCTAACAAGAAAGCAATCATTTTGCCTTCAATATTGCATATTAAAATAAAAATTAGTACTATAATAGCAGGGGTGCATGTGGACTAAAGAAACCATAAGGAAGAAAAAATATATAAAGAATATAAGATTCCATAAGTTCAGGGTTTTTTACTTGAATACTTTGGCATTTCTAAACCCAAACTTCAAATATAGGGAATGTGGTAGGTAGGAACATATCACTACACAAATCAATAAGAATCCCTGTAATGAATGGTGACAAACAAAACCAATGGCTGGAGCAGAATATGCTATGCAGCCTATAACTACAAATACAACTTCCACAGAGAAATGTTGGAATAGTAATATGATCCTGAACTATGAAGCTCAGATACGTAGTACGGATTCAATATGATACAGATACATGAAATATTTGAAATTCATGATACGACCAAGCCTAGATAAATTAACAAAAAAATTATAAAATGATTATATGCATGTAGAATACTTGAAAGAAAAGACATTGAACATTCTTCATTAATATATTTTAACCTCTGTTTGGACCAAATACATAAACTTTCTTTGACCTATTTTTTCTTATAGTATTCGGTTATGGAGGGAATATAAAACTATAATGGTCACAATTTTCATAATATATTTTAACCTTTTTGTTGGGGTATCAACAAAAGTATCATTAAAAGAATTCAAAACAATTTTTGGCTCTAAGCAATAGCCAACAACTAAAAAGTATTTTAAGTCAATTATTGTATAGTCCTAATTGAATTAGTCTTAATCTCCATTACCATCATCCATAAAAAGCATTATTTCTAAGTCTGGTTCATCAAGAGACAACTTTGTCAATTCAAGAAGTCCAACACCATCTTGATTTAGCTCGTGTGCGTCTCCTTTGATGTCCCACAGTCTTGTCTCATTATTTTATTCGTTAAATATCCACATGTATCTGTTAAATATCTCATACATTACCGATAAAATATTTTTTAATAAACAAAAATAACAATTAAGATACTTCTAGGACATGTATCCACGTGTCTTCACAGAGCATCAATATCTATTATGTATTTGATATGGATACAGTAAAAACAACAATCAAGTCTTATCCCACGAAGTGAGGTCAGATACATGGATCAAACGACCCTATAATGTTCTATCAAATACCATACTTATATCCAACTCATTAATCTTGAGATCTTTCTTAATAGTTTATATTACAGTTTTTACAGGTCTTCCTCTACCTCCAACGGTTTGCCTACCCTCAATCTGACCTACTCTCTTTACTTCAAAATTCACAGATCTTCTCTCAATATTTTCAAACCACTTAAGTCTGTAGTTTCCACCATCATTTCTACTATTGGTGTAACCTCAACTCTCTAATATTGTCATTCATAACCCTATCATGTCTAGTCTTACCACTCATCCAAATATCCAACACAACATTCTCATCTCTGCTACACTTAATTTATATTTGTGTATTCTTTCCAGCACAACACTCTGCTACACTTAATTTAATTTACACTTCCCCAATTTTGCATTATACGAGTTTCATTGATCTTGAACAACTGCCCTTCCAAATGCAATCCCTAAACAACTATCTGATCCAGCTAAAATGTATAATCATGCTAATATAACTGCACTCGAAATAAATACTTTTTACAAGCTTAACGAGAAGTATGTGTCATTGTCTCCAAATACCAGCCTCAACTAAAGCCAAAACAGAAACAACCAACAAAAGAAATCAAATAGTTACAACAGCTTACAGGTCATATATATGATTTTTCTGCGTCCTCCCTTTATACCATATAAAAAACAAACAAAATGGACTAACATGTTTACCTTCAGTAACCCTAAATGATGAGCAGTAGCCTTGTTCTTTTGAGTCTTTGCCATCTGTAAAATATAAATAACCATGATCATACACAAAATAATAAGAAAATGACAGAATAAAGCTTGTAGACAGTGCACAAAAACAATCAGTACATAACTATTGCTTGAACTGCATACTTATTATCATGTCTCGAGACTGAGAAAAGAATTACACAAAATATAACAAGTGGAACATTTTCCTGACTCATAAAAATGCAAATAGGATTCAGTACATGGAGGTAGCTGCAGTAAAGTTCATTTAGCTGACATACACCAACTTCACTTATTTTGAGTAATGTGGAATTCATCAGAGACATTCATAAATTAGGGCTAAAAAAAGGGGGAAATTTGTGATTTGTAATCAAATTATAGAAAATAAAGAATGTGTTAAAACAAAAGTAAAAAATCCAGCGGCATACAAACAACAACTCTATTAATTTTATAAAAAAACATATGCTCAAACTGTGAAATCAAGACTGATATAAAAAAACTGAGTTTCACTGAATAAATCGCATGTCTACAACTATTTCCATATGTTCAATTCCCTATAGAATTTAACGAATCATCGATTGAAGTTGTGGCAAAGCATGAGTACCTCATCTTCAATATCCTTGATTTTCTGCATGACCGTCGCCATTGTTGAAGGAAGATAAGCCCGGAAGCAAAGGAAAAGAGATTGAGTTTAGTTGTGGAGAGAAGTGAAGTGAGATTGGACTTGGATGACTCTGCGGTAGTGAATTGTTACAGGCGTTGAGCGTGGTGTTGCACCGGAGAAGAGAATGGGGACGAAGGTGCTAGAACAAATATGCAGAAATGGTTATGGTGGGACTTAGGGTAGAGTATTCGATTCTCGTCTTGAATCCAAACTATACTGGACTAAAAAATTTGCAATTTGTATTACCCAGGCCCAAAATAATCTATTCGAAGTTGTTTGGGCTAGGCTTGACTTCCATTTTAGTACTGTACCCCCTAGATTTGCTTTTATTGAACATTAGTATCACTCTTCGGAATAGAAAAATTAAATGCTATCCTCGCGTGGCACTACGTGCCGATGGGATTGGACAACATGTATCTATACACTAGTCTTTAAGAGCATCTCCAACCGTGAACCCACTTTTTGGTTCCTTGTGGGACCTATTAAACCACGTCAGCTTGAAGCAACTCATTCAGTTTTTCACTCTAATGATGCAACTCTGAAGAATTCATATTGGGTCCCACAACTTTACTTTATATATATATTATTCATATTAAATTTTATATTAATTAAAATAATAATTTAAATTATTTAAATTAAAATTGATATAAAATAAATAAAATTCAAATTAAACTTATAATCTAAAATGATAATTAAAATTAATCTCAAATACATGATATATAATTAAAAACAATAAAAATAAATAACATCTCATAATTAATCAAACTTAAATTTCATCATCTTCATGTCCAAAACGTTCCCAAATATACTCGACTAGATCTCCTTGAAGTTTTGACGATGGACTTGTTTTTCACGAATACTTGCTCTTCTTTGTAGTCTTGTTGCAAGATTCGGAGGAGGACCGCTAAATGTTTCAGTTGTTGAGTTGTTGATATCCACATTATCATGAGAGTAATCAAAATTACCTCCATATGTATGTCGTTCGTCTTCCACAATCATGTTGTGTAATATGATGCACAGTGGCGGAACTGAGGGGGGACGTGGGAAGGTCACGGCCACCCCTCAACTTTTTATTTTTTTTTAATTCATATATATATTAAATTACTAAAACATCCTTATTTTAAATTAAAATTAATTTTTATTTTTTATTTTTCATTCAAAGTTAGGTTAAAATACAGATAAGGTAAAAAGTTCTTACATTTTCTTTCTTTCTCATATGGGTTTGCTACCGGCACCGGAATCGGAACAGATTAAAGTGATCGGCATCTAACAGGTAAAAAACTTTATTCATTCTTCTTTTATAAAAAGTAACAAATTAAAGTGATTGTTTGATTTGTGTTTTTGAGATTTTTAGGGTTTTTCTTTCTTGATGTGTTAAAATAATCTATATGAGGTTTATTAAGTCAATTCATAACACTGTAATTTACAAATATAGTTATACACTGTAATAAGGTTTATTTAATCATTGTTGCTGCTAATTTCTAATAGTGAAGTTACCGGTATTTGAAAACGGATTAAAGTTGATTAATTAAGTTTATTAATTTTTTTCTCTTTTAATTTTTATGTTCTCTAAATTGATTTTTGGATCTGATCTAATATGATATTATAGGAAGAGTAAAGATGAATAATAGGAAAATTGATTCTTTTTTCAAAAGGAAAGCATGTGAAATTGAAAGAGAATAGAGAGATGAAGAAATTATAATCCCGACATCCGAATCTGAAACAGTTCTTGAGAATCCAACAATTGAAGAGCATCATGATTTTGAAAATTCTTTGGAACGCGATCCTGAAAAGCATCCTCCGATTTGGCAATATCCACCAAATCAAGTGGATGCAATACGAATAGCTTATCTAAAATGGAGTCCATATCAAATTCATTTAGAAAACTATCCTTTGTCCGGTAACGAGGATCATCCGAGAAGGTTTCAACATACTTGGTTTAGCATATTTCCATCATGGTTAGAATATTCATCATCTGAAGATGCTACATATTGCTTATCATGTTACCTTTTTAGCAAAAAACTAAGTGGACGTCCCGGATCACTTGTCTTTATTTCTATGGGTTTTAGAAATTGGAAGAAAGTTAGGAATGGAAAACATTGTTCCTTTCTTAAACACATAGGGAAGGATCCTTACTCACCACACAACAATGCAATGAAAGCTTGCCAAGACTTGTTGAATCAAGATGGTCATATTAGAAATGTTATTCAAGTGCAAAGTTCAAGTCAAAGAATGAATAATCAGTTACGACTCAAGACTTCAATTGACACTGTTCGTTGGTTAACACTACAAGCTTGTGCTTTTAGGGGTCACGACAAAAGTAGCAAATCAAGAAATCAAGGTAACTTTCTTGAGTTATTGAAACTTTTAGCATCCTACAATGATGAAGTTGCAAAAGTTGTGTTGGAAAATGCTCCACAAAGTTGCAAGTATACTTCACATCAAATTCAAAAAGAGCTCTTACAAATTCTTTCTAGTAGGGTGAAAAAGAGTATTCGTGAGGAAATTGGTGATTCCAAATTTTGTATCGTTGTTGATGAAGCTCGTGATGAGTCAAAAAAGGAACAAATGGCTCTTGTATTAAGATTTATTGATAAAGTTGGTTTAATACAAGAGAGATTTTTTGATGTGGCACATGTTAAAGACACCACATCTTTAACTCTTAAGGAAACAATATGTGATATACTTTCTCGACATAACCTTGATGTTTCTAACATTCATGGCCAAGGGTATGATGGTGTTAGCAATATGAGAGGAGAATGGAATGGTTTACAAGCCCTCTTTATGAAGGATTATCCTTATGCATACTATGTTCATTGTTTTGCTCATCGATTGCAACTTGCATTAGTTACATCATCAAGAGAAGTCAAACTTGTTCATAAATTTTTTGAGAAGATGATCTTTGTTGTAAATGTTGTTTGTTCTTCTACAAAGCGTCATGATGAGTTACAAGCTGCCCAATTAGAAGAAATTGCTTATTTGTTAGAGATTGATGAGATTGTAACTGGTAAAGGTGCAAATCAAGTTGGTACATTGAAACGAGCTGGAGATACTCGTTGGGGATCACATTACGATTCAATTTCTAGCTTGATAAACATGTATGAAGCAACTTGTTTAGTTTTAAAAAAAATTGCAAAAGATAGAGGGAGTTATGCTACACGTGGGGATGCAGATAGTTGTTACAATTACTTGAAGGCATTTGATTTTATATTTATTTTGCACTTGATGAAAGAAATCATGGGAATAACAGATATATTTTGTCAAGCCTTACAAAAAAAAATCAAGATGTAGTTAATGCTATGAACTTAGTTCGTTCAACAAAACATCTTATTCAAGGTTTGAGAGAAAATGGTTGGGATATATTGTTTACTAAAGTGGTATCTTTTTGTGAAAAGCATGGTATTGAGATTCCTGATCTTAATGATGTTCATTCAACAACAAGATTTGGACGCTCCCGTCTTGAAGAGAATCAAGTCACAATTCAACATTACTTTAAAGTTGAAATATTTTTCACTACCATTGACAAACAGTTACAAGAGTTGAATAGCAGATTCAGTGAGCAGACAATGGATTTGTTAACTCTTTCTTGTTCTTTATCTCCTAAGGATGGATATAAAGCTTTTAGCATTGATACTATTTGTTCTTTAGTTGAAAAATATTATCATATGGATTTTAGTGATCAAGAGAAGAATAATTTGCAATTTCAACTCCAACATTTTCTATTTGTTGCTCGTCAAGCATCAAACTTGAATAATTTATCAACTATTCAAGAACTATGTTCATGTTTGGTTGCATCTGGACAGGCTGAAACTTACTTCTTGATTGATAGACTACTTTGTCTTATCATGACTCTTCCCGTTTCTATGGCCACAACTGAGAGGTCTTTTTCAGCAATGAAAATTATTAAGACTAAGTTGAGAAACAAGATGGATGGTGGGTTTCTTGGAGATAGCATGATAATATATATTGAAAGGGAGATTAGTGCAAGCATTAGTTCGGAGTCAATTATTGACGATTTCAAGTCACTCGAAACGCGTAAAGCATTACTTTAAGGTAGTTTTAAGTCATGTAATTTAAATTTTTTAGTAATTAACTTTGTATTTATTTTAAATTTAATGTTTTATTTAAAATACTATTTACATTTTATTTATAATCTTTATTTTGCGTTAGCGCCCATCCCAAATTTTTTTATTTGGCTCCGCCATTGATGATGCAGGCATATATAGTATGCTTGATGGTGTCCATATGCCAAGCACGCGTTGGGCCAGGTATAACTGCAAATCGAGATTGAAGCACTCCAAATGCCCGCTCCACATCTTTTCTAGCCGATTCTTGATGTTGAGCAAATAATTTTTTCTTTTCTCCCTGTGGCATTGAAATGGTCTTGACAAATGTAGCCCACTCAGGATATATACCATCTGCTAAATAATATCCCATATTATATGGTGTCCCATTGATTGTATATTGCACATTGGGAGCATGTCCTTCCAAAATATCGTTAAACACGTTGGATTGGTTTAGCACATTAATGTCATTGTTTGAACCTGCAATACCAAAGAAAGCATGTCAAATCCATAAGTCTTGTGATGCCACTGCTTCAAGCATGATTGTGGGCTTACCATGATCACCTCGACAAAATTGTCCCTTCCATGCAACAGGACAATTTTTCCATACCCAATGCATACAATCAATGGAACCCAACATACCTGGAAAGCCACGTGACTCTCCCATTTGTAAAAGATGTTCAACATCAGTGTTGTTAGGTTTTCTCAAATACTCTGCCCCAAATACAACATTCACGCCCTTAACAAATCTTTGTAAGCACTCAATTGAAGTGCTTTCACCGATTCGAACATATTCGTCTACAAGGTCAGCAGGAGACCCATACGCCAGCATACGAATAGCAGTTGTACATTTCTGCAATGGTGAAAGACCCATTTTACCAGTTGCATCGACCCTCATTTGGAAATATTCATCATAATTGCCAAGGGCATCTACAATTCGAAGAAATACATGCCTATGCATTCTGAACCTTCTTCGGAATTGAACATCTGTGTATACTGGGTTTTTCGAGAAGTAGTCATTGAATAATCGATTGTGCCCTTCTTCGCGACCTCGATCTATAGTTGTTCTTCTCTTTCGCCTAGAAGAACTCCCAGAATTCTGAAGTTGTTGTTCTTCATCACTGTCGTCCATAAATTCTTCTTCAACCAACGCCCAAAATTCTTGATCGTTATTATCTGAATTGTCTGAATCCATTGTAGTTAGTAAAGAATGAGAGAAAAATGAGAGATATGTGGTAAATATGAGAATGATAAAATAATGACATAAGTGGTAGTATATATAATGGTTTGAATAATGGCTAGTTTGAATAACGGCTAGTTTAATTTAAAGTAGTACTAATGACCATTTCACATAGGTGTTGATAAAATAAAGTGGTACTAATGACCATTTTACATAGGTGTTGATAAAATAAAGTGGTACTAATGACCATTTTACATAAGTGATATTAACTACATTCCATATTTTTTTTTCATCTTATTACAATATTTTTCATGAATATCTCGTTGACTATCGCTCACAGTAGAAGTGTCCTTCATCATGATTTGTATTACCTTTAATTCTATCTCGTCCTCCTTAAATTGTGCAAGTCTTTCCATGCATTCTGCTCTTTTATTCCTTGCATCTTGCGTTGCATTTGGAATTTCTGATGCCTTACCCTTCCTTTTTGTTGCTTTTTGTCCCATTGGACGCTCCATTGGTGATGATGAGTTAAACTTATAACTTGAATTTGTATCTGGGTTCTCCGATGATGCCCTACTAGTAGAAGTATTTGTTATTTTTGAAGAACTTCCAATCGATTCTCCGACGATGCACCATTTAGCTTCATCTTTTAACAATCGCCATGCGTACTCAAGATTGAATGTTGTACCTTGATCCTAAGCAAAAAAAGCATGTGCATCTGACATGATATCCAACTCTGATGTCCCATTTTTCTTTCCTTTAACAGCATTTTTGTAACACCCAACAAATTTTTGAATCATGCCATTTATTCGATGCCATCGACATTTTAATTGTCCCCCTGACTTTTCCCGCGATTGCCCACGATATTGGTTATAACTAGCAGCGATTCTTAACCAAAAATTCTCAGCCTTTTGATCAACCCCCACAATTGGATCCTTTGAAACATTGAGCCATGATTGGATAAGTAGTATATCCTCATCCCTTGTAAATTGCTCTCGAGATTTTTTTTTAACGACAACCCTTTCTTCTTTTTCGGTACCAACTTGAGTAGAAAATGGTGGAACTTGAGTAGAGAATTCCATACTATTAGAATTCATTTGAGGTCTAGGAAACATATTTGGATTGTTTGGTGATGGAAGAAATATGGCGGGATTTGTTGGCACCGATGGAATTTGAGCATTTTGAGGATTAGGATTTTGATAATTTTGCATGTAATTGAAGAAAGCTTGTTGATAATGAAAATGATTAGGATCCATTTGAGAATAAATTGTTGAAAAAAATTAAAAGTTTATGAATAAAATGATGAAATTGTGAGAGAGAAATTTCAAATTGAAGAGAAAATAAGAGTGAGAGAAAATTTGTGTTGGTGAAATTTTAGATATAAACTATATTTATAAAAAAATAAATTGAAAAAAAAAAGCAACTAGCCGTTGAACGACTAGTTTTCATTAAAAAAAAGAAAGAAAAATGCATGGTTTCCGTTGCTCTTTCTTCACTGTTTGCCAGGCTGTCTGCAACATGTGATGTGCCAGGCTGGCGATCCAAGGGAAGAACGACACAAAATCCAACGCTAAAGTTGGTCTAACGATGCTCTTCCTTTATTTAGGGTGCTTAAGTGCCTAAGCCTCAGAATGTTGTCATTGCCCCTTTTGATTGTTTTTTTTTATTTTGCGAAAGAAACCCATTTGTTCCTTTCATTTATTTTTAGAAATATTTTGTTACGAGTGTCGATTTATGTCTAGATGATTTGTATATCAGTTTCATCTTTGCGCGTTTGATTTCTCATTTGGCCCATGAGTTATATAATATTTGAGCCATTTGCCTTCACCCTTATTATACTCATTTTTAAGGTTTCTGGAACAGTGGTCAATCATTTATGTTTTTATTATTTATTATTATTTTTTTCTCATGTTTTCTTTGTCTATTTTATCTACATTTTATTCTATAAAATGGATATTTTCACTCTGTTTTAGTTATAAGAAATTTGACACCGACTATTGAAGAAAGAAAAAGTAATAAAAATCATAAGAGGGCGAATAAACATGACAAATGACAATTGACCTGTCATGAACAACACGGATGTCGTGGTTAAGGAAGAAGACCGTCATGGCTAAGGAAGGTGATTCTCATGGAAGCATAATAAAAAAGACCTAACACACTGAAGAGATGAAAAAAAGTTCGTCATCAGTCATAACGCTCGTAATATTCCTAGAATCTGAATTTTGAAGCGATGATAGTCATGACGGTCTTCGTAATATTCCTTTTTTTTGGCTTTTTTTTTGTTGCAATTTTGCACTTTGAGTAATGCACTTAACTTCCATTTAGTATCAAGATATGATAAAAAAGGGCTGTAACATCTCTGTACTATAATCACTTTTAACTTTCATTGTTTATGCAAGTTTAAGTTTTCCTTTATTTTTTATGTTATTACTCTACTCTATTGAAGCTTTATTGGTTGTATTAGATCTAAAGTCTCTTTTGGAGCATTCTTAATTTCAAAGATATTCACTATGTTTTACTTTTACGGTGTATATTCTTATCATTATCCATGTAATGAGTAGTTTAGTTTGATATTTGAAACATGAGGAATGTTGTACCGATAGACCTCATGCAAGTTGTATAAATATCAATTGTAACGAGAATACATTTGTTTTTGAAATTTTTGTTTTAAAAATAAATATGTTCATTACGAAAGTAGGAATCCAAAGATGTCGTTTATGCGTCGAAGGGGCATAAAGGGTATCTGACTTAGAAATTAGAGCAATTGGTTTTGAGATTATGAAAGTATTTTTATAAAGGATATTTAAATTTATAATTAGTGTTGCGATAGTAGATAGATTGTAAGTTTAGAGTTCGATAATGCTCCGACGAAAGTGGACATTATCATTAATTTTGGTATTTTCTGCAAAATATAAATTTCTCATTATAATCGGCAGCAACTTGTATGAGTTTAGTCGGTGGATAAGAATCATAGTCTTTAAATCTTATTTTTATATTGATGAGTTTTAACCTCAGTCTTTGTTTTAGATTTGCTACTTAAAACTTGTTTTCATGGTGTTACTTTACATTTGAAAGGTGTTTGTCATTACTCGATCCTAAATTATCATTTATTGGATACTAATGCCTAGTAATAAGGTTAGGTTCAATATATGCATGCACCGTAGTAGGATCAGTGTGGAGTCTTACTACTTTATAATTCTTGGAATTTAATGTTCTGCATGGGTTGATAGACCGAGATATCAATTATTAGGTAATGTCAACATCTCACGGTGTTGTGACCGACATGAGATACGAAGGAGAGTAACAAGTGATAATATTATTGATGAGTAAAGGAACATATTACTGACTTATGTTGCATGGTAAATACGTAATGATGTAATCTACCTTTAGTAAGCTTGCTTAATATTAACACCTAAGTCTCCTTTTTGCTTTTGTCATTTATTTCCATACATCAAAACAACTGAAAATCCCTTCTCTACTTAAAATCCTAAAAATTGTTAAATGATATTTGAAACTATCAATCTTTCTCGATACGATACTTATAAAACTTACTTTTTTACTCGCGACAATGAGCTAGCTATAAACACCATCAACCCTAAAAAAACATCACAAACAGTCCTTAAATACAGGGTTACCCTCATTGTATTTTCTTAGCGAGTGCAATCACTAATGCAAAGAAAAACATTTTTGAAATTTTTTAAAACACTCAAAATTTTCAAAGTATTAAAAAACATTTTAGATCTACTAACACAGGGACCTGATATATTACTTTTGTGAAAAAATGAGCAAGAACGAGTTAAAATCAAATCCCCAACACAATAAATATGGTTTGACAAACCTACAGTAAAAATATAGGAAGTTTCCACGAAATATATTTGTTAATATATTTTATCTATATAAATGTATGAGTAGACCTAACACTTGTGCTAGTTTTGATTCAAATATGGAGGAAGAAAAATTTAGAGTAAATGATAAATAGTTGATAGAATTCAATTTTTGAGAGTAGGAAGAGGGAGGAATTTGATTTTTTTAAATAACCAACTTTTTAAATTTAAATTCTCAAATAACCTATATTTCAAATTATTTATCAAAATAATCATGTTTCAAACGAACAAAAACTTGTACCAAAGAGGAGGCATCATTGATAGTGGTGTTTGCCCTAAAAAACACACTTAGGCGTCGTAGCCCCTAGCACATGTACTATTGATTTAAGGGGAGACGTCAGGAGGAGTGGCGCATGCATGCAAAAGGCTAATATTGAACATGGGCCAGGAGGAGTGGCGCATGCATGCAATATTGATTTTAGATATTTCCATGGTGAAGGTAGTAACCATGATGGTAATAAAAACCAAGATGAACAACATTGGAGTGAGTTTCTTAATACAAGAAGCAACAATGAAGAATCAATTAAGTATGAAGAAAAGTTGGTTGAAAGTAAAAGTGATATTGAGATATCATTGAAGGAATTAAGTAGAAGCAATTTGATATTGGTTGGTAGAATATCATCAGTTGTACCTTTGGTTAGTACAAGTGATTTTCCTGAGCTTGGTCTTGTTGGAAGCTATTTGTATTCTTCTAGTTTCTCCAATTCAGCATCAGTATTGGTTATTCAATAATACAACCCTTCAACTGATATTCATCCTTTTATTATGGAGGAATTTGATTCTCCTGAAGTGCCAGACACACCAAGAAATTAGTTTATGATTAATGTTGCATGTTGGTATCAGATTATGGGTTAGAAATAAGCAAATAAAATTGAGAATTTCAACTCAAGGTTTATATGTAGTTGATCATGTAACTTATGTATTTCATAGAACAATGATGAAATGTGACTTTGGAAGTTTTGTCTATATTATTGATAATTGTTTTTCTATTGGAAGCATTTTAAGTTGTTCGATATTAGCCTTCTTATTCTTCTTCTTTAAAGTAGAAGACACACCATTAAAATTTATAGTATCTATTAAACTTTGAAACCAATAGTGCATGCGTCACTCCTTCTGACGTCTTTCCTTAAACCAATAGTACATGTGTCACTCCTATTGGCGCATTGACAGTACATGTGTCAGGGGCTACAGCGCCTAAGTGTATTTTTTAATGTCAACGCCACTATCAATGGCGCCTCATCTTTTGTGCAAATTATTTTTATTTGAAACATAGTTATTTTGATAACTATTAATTATTTGAGAATTTAAATTAAATTTTTTTATTATTTTAAAAAAATATCGAGGAATTTTTGTGAAAATGACAAAAGTTATGGCAAAGTGTTTAAATAGGAAAATGTTATGATTAAAATAATATAAACTTAACTGGCTCTTATACTCTCATATAAACTCTCAAATATCTAAACAATAAAATAAATACTTGCATCGTTAAATATTTTTACTATCGAGATAATACCTTTTTTTCCAACTAAAATTTAAATTAAATATATATATATAACATGTTAAAATTCTCATTACAAATGATGTATAACTTTTTTGTTGAAATTTTGATAGTAACAAAGTCCGTTAAAATTTAAACAATCGATGAATTTTCACTCGGTCTCCGCAAAATTAATACTAAAATATTTATTTTACACAAGATAAATAAATTCAACTCAAAGTATAATAATCACCATCAAATTTCTTCTTCCATTTTTTATTATAAGTCGTTTTTTACTTTTCACATGTATTAAGAAATATAATAATTATGGTGTAAAAAAGAGAAATTATGAAAGGTTTTACAAAATTGTCCTTCATTGATAATATTGGAAAGACAAATTAAAATAATTGAAAGAATAAATAATAATAAATATTTAAAGGTATAATAGAAAAATAACATTAATGATTCATTGGTATTATAAAGTGACTTATATTATGGTATAAAATATTTTTCAAAGCGACTTATAATAAAAACATAGTAGTATATGATTAAAAACATTTTATGTGTGTTAATTCTAAATCACACAATTAATCTTAGGCACAAGTTTTCCATCAAAATAATGGAGTATAACTAAAATATATTTTCTTATATTATTCAACCACATGATATTGTATAGTTTTTCAAAATGGTATCATATTGTTTTTCAAATTTTGACAATGCTAGCACACTAAAAACAATACTTATCCTAAAAATCATCAAGGAAGAGTTGCACTTGTTAAAGTTTATTTTTGGAAACAATTACAATAATCTCTTAGTTTACTTATTGAGAAATAAACAAATAGATTAATCAATATCAATATACTCTTATTGACAACAACTTTCATTTTAGTTAATATTTTAAATTTTGGGTGTTATATTTTTCATCATTCCCTCTCTATATTTGACACTATTTTCACGAAGACGAGGTTCTTTCTTCCTTTTACTACCTTTGAACATAAAATTCTTTATTACTTATTATTGACATCATTATTATTTCACCTCAACAGTTGAGTCTTCCTTAGAGATTTTCAATTTATTTGTCAACATCTTGGTCGGGATGCTTCTTTGAGGATTTTCTTCCGAACTTTTTTTGTTTCTTATGAATGTTCTATGTCCCCTTACGACTTAGTCCATTTCAAGCAGTCTCTTAAGATGTTTGAAATTTTCACTGAGTCTTTAAAAAAATCAAGTTTTGTTAAATTGCGGTTGGGCCTCTTACTACATGTGACCATTTGAGTACATGTAGCTTTGAGGGAGGGGTCAATGATGCGATATGTGAACCTAAGTTCCTCTAGTTCTACATTCATACATCTTTGGTCATGAAAAAAGTCAACTTTTCTTTCAAAATATTAGATATTTCCCAACAGGAGAGGAGAATCATAGTCGCCATATAACGCTTCATTGACGGTGTTGTATTATATTTATGAGTATCCTCAACAAGGGAGCCCTAACCCGAGTGTGACACCGTATAGGCGATACTCCGACTAGAATAAAGGGTTCACTGTCACTACTTGTGACATGTGTAAAACCTTTAGTCAAAGGAGGGGGATTCCACCACTACCTCTGAAAGAGTAGGTGGTCAAATAACTTCCCTTGTGCATAAGGGAGCGGTTTTCGCCTCAAAAGGTGACCCAAGCCCTAGGTCCAAGGGCCTCTATAAATGTCTTTCCCCCTAAGGGGAGAAGAGGCAGATCTTAAGCCATACAAATCACGCTCATGTATATGTTTATACCTAAACACACTAGTTCGTAACAAGGTCTTTCACCTCACATGAGTAGGTCCCTAAAACCACAATATACACCATTGTACATGGCTTCTCACCATTGTGGGTAAGCCTTAACCACCATTATTTTTTATACACCTATAAATGCCTCTGACTCTCCCTGCCTTTGCAGGAGGAACACACATACACATGTACTTTTTGACCAGTATAGTGGTGTCCACCATGGGGGCCTGGTAAAACTAACATGGGTCACACATTCTTCATCAATATCACCCTATTCACGGTTACCTTTCACTCCTACACTTAACGACTTTCGGGTATGGTCAATAAGAGAGATCCATCCCTTACGCTAGAAGGTACCAGCGGTAACGATGATGTCGATGCCCTGGTAGAGACGCATGTCGCCATGGATAAGTTACGTCGCAAGAACTATACACAGGAGGGCGATGTCCATAACATCAGACAATGCTAATAAGAGTCCAATCCCCGAAAGAGATGGAATTGTTGGATCCCTATACACTCTCAAACGAGATATGGGGGCACATGTCCATGAGGGATTCAAACCCCCATCTTTGTCTAAGTTTTATGGGTGTAGTGACCCCTACGAGCATGTGGCATCCATCAATACATACATGGCCATCATAGAAGCGTCTGACTCTCTGAAATGCAAGTTGGTATCTGGAACTTTCATGGGCATCGCCCTTCAATGGTATATGGGTTTACCATGTGGTTCCATCACCATTTATCAAGAGTTAGTAAGAAAGCTTGTGCATCAATTTATCGATAGCCGTCACAGAAAGATGTTCATCACCAGCCTATTCAGCATAAGGTTGGGTCCGCTAGACTTGTTAAGGTACTACCTTGCCTAATTTAACGAGGCCACCATCAAGATTGTCCCACCAAACCAATAAATATTTGTATTACTGTTCTAAAATAGACTCAAAGCGGAAGATTTCAACAAATCTCCCGCCCTTAAGCCACTTAAGCCAATGCTCCAATTGGCGGAGGTGATCACCATAGCAGAATGCTACATAAAAAGTGAAGAGAGTAACACCGAAAATAAGGTGTGCAATTTCAAAGAGCATATGCCAATGTTAAGGGTTCAGATCAACAGTGAAAAAGGAACCATAATTCTCTAATAAAGATAAGACTGCATTCAAGAGGATATGAAAGGCGACAGAGAACTTCGTGCCCCTGAACACCCATCATGAGCAGATCTAGCGTGAGGTTCTTCAATTGCACAACATCCTTACATAAACCATTCCAAATGCGGATGTAATGGGCCTTGAAATATGAAGATGGTGCAAAATTCATAGAATCAAGGGACACCACATTGAAAATTGCTACCAGCTCAAAAAGGAAATCGAGAGGTTGATCTAGTAAGGGCACCACAAGAAATATGTGAAGGGCGACTCCTCTCATGCGTCAAATAATTCCAACTCGCATGGGCGAAAGGGGGTAGGAATCCCTAAACCCAATAAAGCGAAAGAGTTATTCCAAGGTGAGGGCAGTAAAGTTTTATGCCACACGCTCAGCACCATAGTAGGAGGATTCGTCGAGGTGGGGAAACTAGTTATGCCCGCATAAGGTATGCTTGTCAGATCCTTAGTATAAAAGACCTAATAGAAGTTGAGAGTGAGGTTGAACACCATGCACCAGAGGCCAAGATCTCCTTCTCGGAGAAAGATGCATATGAAATTCACCCTCATAATGACGACCACATGGTCATTACTGTCAAATGCGATGAAGGGGAGATAAAAAGGGCTCATGCCGATCACGGAAGTTCTATAGACATATTGTACTGGGATGCGTTCGAAGAAAGTGTGCATCGACCTAGGAGATTTGAAGCCTTTCAAAGGATCGTTGGTTGGATTCTTTGGAGAATGGTTACAAGTAAAAGGATACACCACCTTGAATATCATTTTTTGAAAGCAAGATCAGACTATAGAAATAAAGGATAGGTATTTGGTCATTGACACCCCTTCTTCCTACAATATGATTATAGGGCGACCAACTTTTACTTAGTTAGGAATCATCTTGTCCACTTTATATTTATACATGAAATACCATCACCTCAATGGGCGAGTGAGAGTTAACCAAGACGACTAGGAGATTGTCGCAAAATATTATGTGGAGGGCCTTAAACTAAAGATATCCCGCACAACATATGCAACCGCCAAGAAGGTGAAATCGGGAAAAAGCCACCAAAAGAAACCTGTAAGGGCGATAAGGCTTTCCCTCCGACTCTTGAAGAGACTGAAGATTAAAGGTCCGACAAGAATGCCCCTTTGAGGTAGTTGCATAGTTCTTGTTTATTTATTTTCCTATATATATTGTTTGGCCACTTTGTTGATTTTTTATAGGCGAGTATTAAATCTCTGACGATTGTAAGGACAAATTTATTCTGTGAGGTGCACTCTTTTTGCCTCCACTCTTTTTATGGGGTGGTGGTTTTTAATGAGGCTCATCACTATTATTTTAGAGAATTTATGTATGTCGGTTATTATTTTCATGCAGGAACTTCATAAGCTTGAGAAGAGGTCATCCATATAGGTGATTAAATTGTTGAATCCTTAAGTAGGATCCTTGCCATCCATTTAGGCTATCAATATGTTGGATTTATATGTGAGATCCTTGTCGCCCATTAAGGCGATCAAATTGTTGGACCCTTAAATAGGATCATTATCATCCACTAAGGCGATCAAATCATTGGATATTTATGTGAGATCATTGTCTTCCATTTAGTCTATCAAATCGCTAGATCTCTATGTGAGATCCTTTACGTCCATTAAGGCGATCAAATTGATGGAACTCTATGTGAGATCATTCACATCCATTTAGGTGATCAAATCGCTTAATATCTATGTGAGATCCTTGTCGCCCATTGTGGTGGTTGAAATGAGATCCTTATTATCCATTGAGACGATCAAATTGATGGATCCTTAAGTAGGACCCTTGCCACCCATTGAGGCAATCAATATGTTGAATCACTACGTGAATTCCTTGCCGCCAATGAAGGCAATCAAAATGTCATAGCCCTAAACGGGATCATCGGTAAGTCCTATTGCAGTACTTAACAATAATCAAATTATTGTAATGGGAACAATGAGAATTGGCGCCCTTGAGCGAGGGCTAAAAGGTTAAAAACAAAAAAAAAAATATAAGGAAAACATAACACAACTTACCTAAATAAGAGGTGAGATGTTTGTCGCCACCCAACCAAAGTCTGGTCACCTTATCGTAATCCATAATCTCAAATCTCTCATGAGGCGAATGATCATCCTCTCCTATAAGGAAAGGAATGTCTAGTCGAACCCTGTGACCGTCATAGAGTGATCCATCCAAGATAAGGGAAAGATGGGGGCATTATCAACCTCTAGCACCTCAAAGGAGTCATCTCGTCCCCTCATGCGGACGAACTTGTCCTTCCAATACTTATGATGATTGGAGTAGGACATGAAAAAGGCTTTCCCTGACTGTCCACTTAAAGATACCTATCCACCCTTCGATGGTTTGGTGGTGTAAAAATAGAAGAAGACTCCCACAGTAGGGGTAATAACAGGTCCTCGCATGCCATCTCGAAGGTCATAATATAACCTCAATTGTTAAGAAATAGTTGGGAAGGAGCCATGTTAAAGAACCTTAAAACATTTGTGGAAAATCGCAAAAAAGGGAAATATCCCTCATATCATGATAAATGGGAGGTAGAAATAAAAATGTGATTGCCCTCTCCGACGGCGATCAAGCCTCCATAATAACCTTGCCTTCATCATCTGAAGAAGAAACCTCCACTTCTGTAAAAAAAAAAGGACATGGTTATCGAAGGTATAAAGGGATTAAATGTTTGTAACGTCCTTGAACATGTAACACCCCAATTTTTTTTAAATTAATTATTTTATTTAGATTTATATGCTTAAATGATTTATTGCAATGTTTTATATATTTTTTATGGGGTTATTTTGAGTTGGATAGATTTTATATTATTTAGCACTACTTTTAGTTGATTAAAATAATAGAATAACAAAATAAGAGACAATGAGATATGGGAGGAAAGTAGTATTTTTATGACATTGTGGAGTAAGGAGAGAATTACCCAAAGTTGAGGGGAGTTGTGGTGATAACTAAATTAAATAGAAATTTTATATTTTTTTCTTTAATTTAAATAGAAAAAGAATGAGAATAATATGTTTATGTAGTACGTAGAGTTTTTGAGCAAAAAGAGTTTGAGAGGCAATAGTAAAAACTAAGATTCCAAGCAAAATCTTCAATTTTTCTACAGAGTTTAAGTAAGGGGATTATTCATTTATGGGTGTGTTTTTCATAAATGATATAGAGAGATCCTAACTCTCTTCCTTGTTGTTTTCTATATCCTCCATTGTAGAGGTTTTTGAATCCTTGAAATGGTTGTGCGAACCTCTATGGATCATGATGTTTTGAATCTGTT